>NC_063177.1:40286397-41003170 GCF_023159225.1 Perognathus longimembris pacificus | reverse complement strand
ACAAAGCATTACTCCTGTGTCTATGGCACTGGTGAAAACAAACATAGCATTAACTTACTATGTATCTCATAATAGTATATAGTTATTTATGGTATATACTACTGGATCATTATAGGGACTGTTTTACTGGTTCATGTAATTAGTATGCTATATATTTTATACTAATATCTGGGCTTTAACTCTAGACCTCTTGTGCTTCACAGATGGTGCTCTACCACTTGAACCATATTTATACTTCTGGCTTTTTACTGGTTAATTGGAGATTAAGAGTCTCTTAGGTTTGTCTTCCCAAGCTGGTTCTGAGACACAGTTCTCAAACCTCTGTCTCCTGACTAGGATTATATGCATGAGCCACTGGTACCTAGCTTTATTGTTATTTTAAAGTGTACCCTTATTAATTTTTTGGAGGAGCAATCCTGTGGCTTGAACTCAGGACCATCAGAAAACTGGAAGTGAAGCTGGGTTCAAAGTGGTAGAGTGGAAGCCTTGAGCACACAAAAGCTCAGGGACAGCATCCAGGCCCTTAGTTCAAGCCCTATGACTGACCAAAAAAAAAAAAGAAAGGTCTTAAAGATGTTCTTGGCTTTGAACTTAGATCCTTAAATTTCAGCCTGCAGAAAACCAAGATTATTAGAGACAAATATTTAAATTAAGGTATATATTGTCAGATGATCTATTATTAAATAAAATTCACAGTTAAGAAACAGGGTAACCTAGTATATGTGTATTTAAAAGCCTATTATACACTATAAAGCTTATATAATATACCAACCCTTCAGCAAAATATGTCTGTGACTTATCTTGTTCTTCCAAAATGTTAGATACAAGTCCATATAAGTCTGTTTCACTGCCATAGTCATTTCTTTCCGTTTGAATCCTAAAAATGAATATCATATGTAAATTTTTATTTGCATTAAAATACAATGTATTGATTGCTCCTTCCAGATATATTCTACCACCATTTTTTACAAGATATTTGGACTAACTCTAAACTGTTAGAGGGACAGCTGGTGCAGGTGGCTCATGCCTATAATCCTAGCTACTCAGGAGACTGAGATCTGAGAATCATGGTTTGAAGCCAGCCTGGGCAGGAAAGTCTGTGAGATTCTTAGCTCCATTTAACCACCAGAAAACTGGAACTTGATTTGTGGCTCAAGTGGTAGCATGCTAGCCTTGAGTGAACCCAGGCCTCGAGTTCAAGTCCCCCGCCCCTGCAACCAAAAAATAAAAATAAAACACCTGGTGCTGGTGGCTCACACCTGTAATCCTAACTACTCAGGAGGCTGAAATCTGAGGATCCCAATTGAGGTTCAAAGCCAGTCTGGGCAGGAAAGTCAGTAAGACTCTTTTTTTTTTTTTTTTTTTTTTTTTGCCAGTCCTGGGCCTTGGACTCAGGGCTTGAGCACTGTCCCTGGCTTCTTCTCACTCAAGGCTAGCACTCTGCCGCTTGAGCCATAGCACCACTTCTGGCGGTTTTCTGTATATGTGGTGCTGGGGAATCGAACCTAGGGCCTCGTGTATCCGAGGCAGGCACTCTTGCCACTAGGCCATATCCCCAGCCCAGTAAGACTCTTATCTCCAATTAACCACCAGAAAACCAGAAGTGGTGTTGTGGCTCAAAGTGGTAGAGCACTAGCCTTGAGTTGAAGAGGTCAGTGACAGTACCCAGGCCCAGAGTTCAAGCCCCATGACCAACCAAAAAATAAAAATAAAAGTGCTTATTTATGGGGCTGGGAATATGGCCTAGTGGCAAGAGTGCTTGCCTCCTACACATGAAACTCTCGGTTCGATTCCCCAGCACCACATATATGGAAAATGGCCAGAAGGGGCGTTGTGGCTCAGGTGGCAGAGTGCTAGCCTTGAGCGGGAAGAAGCCAGGGGCGGTGCTCAGGGCCCTGAGTCCAAGGCCCAGAACTGTCCAAAAAAAAAAAAAAAGTGCTTATTTAGGAATAGGTGTAATATATCTTGGTTCCTATATAATCAAACTTAAAAATGCATTTAGTCAGGTGTTGGAGGCCATGCCAGTAATTCTAGCTTCAGGAGACTAATATCTGAGGATCCTATTTCAAAGCCAGTCTGGTCAGGAAAGTCTGTAAGTCCATGAGACTGTTATCTCCAACTACCAAAAGAGCCAGAAGTGGAACTGTGGCTCAAGTTGTAGAGTGCTAGCCTTAAGTAAAGAAGTTCATGGACACCACCCACGCCTTGAGTTCAAGTTCTAGGACCGGCACAAACACACACCCACACCCACACACAGCCTTGAGTTCAAGTTCCAGGACCGGCACAAACACACACACACACACACACACACACACACACACGCGCCAGTGGCTCATACCTGTAATCCTCCCTACTCAGGAGGCTGAGATCTCAGTATCATGGTTCAAAGCTGGACCAGGCAGGAAAGCCCATGAGACGTGTATCTCCGATTAACCAAAAAGAGCTAGAAGTGGAACTGTGGCTCAGGTGGTAGAACACTAGCTTTGAGCACAAAGAGCTCAGGGACAGTGCCCACACCCTGAATTCAAGCCCTAGGACTGGCGTGTACACAGACACACAGACACACACACACACACACAGAGTTATCTTGAGAAATTATAATATATTAATTTACCTGTTCTTTACACTGATCTGAGAATTAGAAGGTTGTTTAATATCATCGCCATAACTAGACCATGGTGCATAGAAAAGTGAAGAATCTATAGAACTTGCATATTCTGTTGATGAAGAAAGTGGAGTATAGGTCTGCCTTAGGTCTACAGTGTCTTCATTCTGAAATGTTAAAGAGATGTTGGTACATTGGCACATCAAAACTTTATTACAGAGTATTAGCAAAGTAGTAAGAAATCAAAAGAAGTAACAGAGGTAGTTAAAATCAGCTATTATATTTAAATGTAGGCTTAAACACCAATTTTTTTCTGGCTCCAGTTGCTGGTGGCTCACACCTCTAATTCTAGCTACTCAGGTGGCTAAGAACTGAGGATCATGGCTCAAAGCGCCCCCCCCCCACAAACAAAAACCAGCAAAAAAATAAAAGCTAGAAGTAGAGGTATGGTCCAAGTGGTGGAGCTCTAGCATTAAGCCAACAAGACTGAGGCACCCTGGATTCAAGCCCAGTACCAGTACAAACAAGAAAAGCTAGGTGCCAATGGCAAGTGCTGTAATCTTAACTACTAGGGAGGCTGAGATTGTTGGGATTACAGTTTGGGCCCAGCCCATGCAGAACCATATTCTCCAGATCCATTTTTCAACCAAAAGCTAGATGTAGCGGCTCACACCTGTTATCCTAGGTACCAGGAAACCTAACATAGATTTGCCGAGACACTCAAGCACAGGTCTGGGCAGAAATTGAGACCCTATCTCAAAAATAATGAGCAAAACTCAGGACTGATGCTATGGCTCATGGTGAAAATAACTGCTTAGCAAGCACCAGACCTGGAATTCAAACTCCAGGACTTCCAAACAAATAAAAATGAAAAGATAAGTAATGTATTATCTTTTTGGAAATTTTAAAGATATTCTTTTGTTGTTCTTGCTTATAGACTTGAACTTGGGGTCTGCCTGGGACTGTCCCTGAGTTCTTACGCTCAAGGATAGTACACTACCACTTTGAGCCATAGCACCACTTTAGGTTTTCTGGTGGTTAATTGGAGATAAGAGTCTTACAGAGGACTGGGAATATGGCCTAGTAGCAAGAGTGCTTGCCTCCTACACATGAAGCTCTCGGTTGGATTTCCCAGCACCACATATATGGAAAACGGCCAGAAGGGGCACTGTGGCTCAGGTGGCAAAGTGCTAGCCTTTTTAGCAGGAAGAAGCCAGGGACGGTGCTCAGGCCCCTGAGTCCAAGGCCCAGAACTGGCCAAAAAAAAAAAAGAGTCTTACAGAATTTCCTGCTTGGGCTGGCTTTGAACCTTGATCTTGAGATCTAAGCCCCCTGAGTAGTTAGGATTACAGGCATGAGCCACTAGCATCTGGCAGGAAATAGTATAGACACACACACACACACACACAATATTATATAGATCCATATAATAGATACTCTATATAATCTATTATATTACATAATTATATAATTGATGTATAGATTATATAGATATGTCTATGTATAATATATAATGTATATATAGATTTATAATCTATATATAGATCTATGAATATCTATATAATATATCTTCCTTATAAATGTAATTCTTGCTATAAATACACTGGTTGGTGTTATTTTTAGTGTTAGGGTTTGAACTCTGGTCCTTGAATAGGCTTGATTACTGAGCTATACTCCCAACATTTAAATTTTTTTTGTGGTCTGAGGTTTGAATTCAGGGTTTCATAGTTGCTAAGCAGGCACTCTACCACTAGAATCCCACTCCAGCCCTTTTTTTTGCTTTAGTTATTTTTCAGTTAGAGCTCACAATTTTGTCTCAGGCCAGCCTTAGCTCACCATCCTCCTCCTGCATAGCTGGGGAAACAAGTACATGTCACTTCTTCTTCTTCTTCTTCTTTTTTTTTTTTTTTTTGCCAGTCCTAGGGTTCAAACTCAGGGCCTGGGCACTGTCCTTGAGCTTCTTTTGCTCAAGGCTAGCACTCTACCACTTGAGCCACAGTGCCACTTCCAACTTTTTCTGTTTATGTGGTACTGAAGAATCGAACCCAGGGCTTCATGCATGCTAGGCAAGTACTCCACCACTAAGCCACATTGCCAGCTCTACATGCCACTTCTTATCGGCAGATATTGGGGTCTTAGTAATTTTTCTTAGCTGGTCACTAACTTTGATCCCTCTGATCTCTGTTTCCTGAGCTGCTGGGATTACAGGTAAGAGCCACTTTTTTTTTTTAATGTGGTACAGAGAGGTTGAACTCTAGACTTCATGATTGCTTGGCTTGATTGCTTGTTGGACTGACACTCTGCCACTTGAGATGCTCCTGCAGCCCAGTTTTGTCTTGTCCTGGGGCTTGAACTCAGGGCCCGAGCACTGGCTTCCTTTTGCTAAAGGCTAGCACTCTACCTCTTGAGCCACCATGTCACTTTGGCTTTTTCTGTATATGTGGTGCTGAGGAATCGAACTCAGGGCTTCATATATGCTAGGCAAGCACTCTACCACTAAGTCACATTCCCAGCCCCAGCCTAGTTTTACTGGTGATTTGGGGGATGCAGTCTCAGACTTATCTGTCAAAACTGGCTTCAAATTGCTGTTTTCTGGAACTCAACCTCCTGAATAGTTAAAATTACAAGTGTGAACCTCTAGTGCCTGGCTATTTTTTTTTGAGGGGTGGGGAAGGGTTTAAGTTAGGGTTTTACTATGTAGTTCAGGTTGGCCTCAAACTTCCACAGTAGCTGAGACTACAGGCACACTATCATCACAGCTTTAAAACAATTTTTTTTTCTTGGTCATTGGGGCTTGAACTCAGAGCTTGAGCTCTATCCTTGAGCTCTATTTGCTCAAGGCTAGCTCTACCACATTGAGTCACAGCACCACTTTTGATTTTTCTGGTGGTTAATTAGAGATAAGACAGACTTGGGGCTGGGAATGTGGCTTAGTGGTAGAGAGCTTGCCTAGCATGCATGAAGGCCTGGGTTTGATTCCTCAGCACAATGTAAGCAAAAAAAAGTAGGATTACAGGTGTGAGTCACCTATACCTGGCTAAAAGAAAATACTTTTTTTTTTCCTGGTACTGGATCTTGAACTCAGCTTGGGCAATGTCCCATTTTTGTCCTCAGGGCTAGTGCTCTGCCACTTGAAACACAGCTCCACTTCTGGCTTTTTGATGGATAATGGAAGATGAGACACTCTTAGACTTTGCTGCCTGAGTGTGCTTTGAACTATGATCCTCAGATCTCAGCCTCCTGAGTAGGATTACAGATGTGAGTCACCTACACCTGGCTAAAAGACGTTCAAAGTACTTCTAAGTTTTTCTTACTACAGTCTTAATATACGATACCAAATTTGTACTATACCAACAAAATATGAAACTTAATTAACTCCCAATTGTCTAACCTAAGAATCTCAATAGACTTTGCAAATATTTGTATAAATTTTGGTTACAAATACTATTTGAACCTAAACAGTGTATAGCTTATGCTTATTAAGTTGGAGAGAAGCATTAGGGTTTTTAGCTAAGAGTGCCAATAAAATCTACCTCAACAGAATTTCAAGTAACTTTTTTTTATTAATAAGACTTCCTTTATTGGGGGGAGGGGGATCAGTTGTGGGGCTTGAACACAGGCCCTGGGTGCTGTGCCTAAGCCTTTTTGTGATCAAAATTAGTATTCTACCACTTGTCACAGCACCACTTCAGGCTTTTTCTGAGTAGTTTATTGGAGATAAGAATCTCATGGAGGGCTGGGAATATGGCCTAGTGGCAAGAGTGCTTGCCTCACATACATGAAGCCCTGAGTTCTATTCCCCAGCACCACATATATAGAAAACGGCCAGAAGTGGCGCTGTGGCTCAAGTGGCAGAGTGCTAGCCTTGAGCAAAAAGAAGCCAGGGACAGTGGCTCAGGCCCTGAGTCCAAGTCCAGGACTGGCAAAAAATAAAGAAAGAAAGAAAGAAAGAATCTCATGGACTTTCCTGCCCAGACTAGCTTTGAACTGTGATCCTCAGATCAGCCTCCTGAGTAGCTAGGATTACAGGCCCAAGCCACCAGCACTCTGCTATTCATAATACTTCTTACCATATTTATTTATTTATTTTTGGTAGCATGAGGGTTTGAACTTGGGGTCTCTGGCTAGCTTGCCTTTTGCTTGCTCATGGCTGGTGCTTTACTACTTGAGCCATGTCTTCAATTTCAGCTTTTTGCTGATTAGCTGGAATCAGACTGTCTTTTAATAGTAATCCTCATGTTGTAGCCTCCTGAGTAGCTAGAATTATAGATATGAGATACTAGCACCTAGCTAAAATATCTTATTTCTATATATTACTGTAATTCAAAGTATTAATGATATCAATATTAGTGACCTGGTTAATTGTATTGGTTAAATAATATAAAATAAAAATTATTTGCATTCCTCTAAATTTATTTATTTATTTATTTGGCCAGTATTGGGTCTTGAACTCAGGGCCTGGTTGCTACCCCTGAGCTTTTTTCATCAAGACTAGTGCTCTACCACTTCAGCTATAGCTACACTTCCAGCTTTTTGGTGCTTAATTAGAGGTAAGAGATTCATGGACTTTCCTGCCTGGGAAACCACAGTCCTTATATCTCAGTCTCAGACTCAGGCTTGAGTCACTTATGCCTGGCTCTAAGCCCAATTTAGTGCTTAGCAAAACTGTGCCTTATCAAAAATCGACCTCTCAGTGGAATACAATAGCTCAAAAGCTATGTATGTACGTTCATATAAGTCTACTGTTGACATATTGTCTAATATCGACATTACATTTAAAGCCCTAGGCGAATTTTCTTGGGCTTGGCCACGTGGCTACTGTATATGTTCTTGATAAATTGTATATTGTATATATGTCTACCTGACCTAGAGAAGGGAAAGAAAAACAGGGCGTAAGATATCACAAGAAATGTACACACTGCCCTACTATGTAACTGTACCCTTTTTGCACAACACCTTGTCAAAAAAATTTGTGTTCAATTAATAAATAAATTAAATTAAAAAAAACTGCCTTAGGTGCAGTATCTTCTCATTAAAGACACTATTAAAAGGTAGCTCAGCATGTAATCCTAGCTGCTCAGGTTGAGATCTGAGGAGCCCAAGTTTGAAGCCAGCCCAGGCAGGAAAGTCTGTCAGACTCTTATCTCCAATAAACTACTCAGAATAAGCCAGAAGTGGACCTGTGATTCAAGTAGTAGAGCACTAGCATTGAGGAAAAGAAGCCCAGGGACAGTGATCAGGCCCTGAGTTCAAGCCCCACTACCACAAAAAATAGACTGGTAAAGCCAGATAATAAGGAGGTAAAGATAATTTTTATCTTTCAATTATCAGTAAGTATATCTGAAGCAAAAATATTTTCAATAGGGCTGGGAATATGGCCTAGAGATAAAGTACTTGCCTCCTATACATGAAGCCCTGTGTTTGACTCCTCAGTACCACATAAAATAGAAAAAGCTGGAAGTGGCGCTGTGACTCAAGTAGTAGAGTGCTAGCCTTGAGCAAAAAGAAGCCAGGGACAGTGCTCAGGCCCTGAGTTCAAGCCCCAAGACTGGGCAAAAACAAAACAAAAATATTTTCAATAAATGATTGAAATACTATTTTCTTGTTAAATAGTTATGATTATTCCTGTCATCATGTTATACTGAGGATAAGATGGAAACAACAGGAAATGAAAAAATTTATTCCTTAGACTCAAGTTTGTATTCTTCAAACTATTTAAAATGTTTTCCTACTTTTTCTGGTCCTAACCATAGAATCATTTAAACACCTATGGGGCTGAGGATGTAAGTCAGTGGTAGAGCACTTTCCCAGGTCCCAGGAAAAGAAAGACAGAGGAGGGGGAGAGAAAGAAAAGGAAGGAAGGAAGGAAAAAACCGAAGGAAGAAAAGAAAAAGGGACTGGCAATTTGGCCTAGTGGTAGAGTACTTGCCTTGTATACATGAAGCCCTGGGTTCGATTCCTCAGCACCACATATACAGAAAAAACTAGCAGGGGGGCTGTGGCTCAAGTAGTAGAGTGCTAGCCTTGAGCAAAAAGAAGCCAGGGACAGTGCTCAGGCCCTGAGTCCAAGCCTCAGAACTGGCAAAAAAAGAAAGAGAGAGAGAGAGGAAGAAGAAAGAAAAGAAAGAAAAAGAGAGAGGGGAAGTGAGAGGGAGGAAAGAAGAAAGGAGAGCCTGGTACTGGTAGCTCACGAGTGTAACCCAGGAGGCTCAGATCTGAGGATCCTAGTTCAAAGCCAGCCCAGGCAGCCAAGTCTGTGAAACTCTTAATTAACCACTAGAAAACCACAAGTGGTGCTGTGGTTCAAAGTGGTAGAGTGCTAGCCTTGAGTGAAAAAAACTTCATTAGTGCCCAGGTCTTGAGTTCAAGCCCCACAACGGACAAAAAAAAAGGGGGGGTGGAGAGTGGGAGAGATAAAGAGACATAGACATAGATTAAGAGGCTGGGAATAGAGTGTGTGCTTAGCATGCACGAAGCCCTGGGTTCAATTCCTCAGCACCACATAAAGAGAAAAAGCCGGAAGTGGTGCTGTGGCTCAAGAGGTATTGTGTTAGCCTTGAGCAAAAAGAAGCCAGGGACAGTGCTGAGGCCCTGAGTTCAAGCCCCAGGACTGGCAAAAGAAAAAGACAAAGAAAGAAGAAAGCTGGGGAGGAGAGAGAAGCAGAGAAGGAAGGGGAGGAGAGAGGAAAGGAGAAGAGAAGAGAGGAAAGCAGGAGAGAGACATACAGAAAAAGATAGAGCCAGGCAATGGTAGCTAAGGCCAGTAACCCTAGCTATTCAGGAGACAGAGATCTGAGGATTATGGTTGGAAGTCAGCAGGGGCAGGAAAGTCTGCAAGACTCTTATCTCCACTAACTACCAAAAAAAAGGTGGCTCAGGTGATAGTGCTAGCCTTGAGAAAAGCAGCTCAAGGATGGTGCTCGGGCCCTGAGTTCAAATCCCAGGACCGGCTGGCATACACACAGACACAAAGAAAGTTGTAGAGGAGGGTAAAGAGGAGAGTAGAAGAGAGGAGTAGGAAGGGGAAGAGACAGGCACAGAGCTGGAAAGGGAAGGGAAGGGAATAGAAGAGATAGGAAGGGGGAGCAGGTGAGACAAGACACAGAAAAGGAGGCCTACAGACAGAAAGCTGGGGAGGAGAGGGGAGAGGAGAAGGGAGGGAAGAGGGGAAGAGAGGGAAAGGGAGGTGGAAGAAAGAAGAAGGAGATCAGGAGAGGGATACAAAACAACCAAGAGAAAGCTGGAGAGGGGAAGGGAGGGGGAAGAGAGGGAAGGGAGAGCATAGCAGGACAGACATAAAGTGAGCTGAGGATGGGAGAGGACAAGAGAGGAGAAAGGGAGAAAAGAAGAGAGCAGGACAAAAACACAAAATTGGTGAGGAGAGGAAGAGGAGAGTGGTCAGGAGAGACAGATACAGAAAGAAAGGCAGGCACAGAGAAAAAGCTGGTTTACAGTGGCTTACCCCTATAATCCTAGCTAGTCAAGAGTCTGAGCACCTTAGGATCATGGTTGGACGCCAGCCCGGAAGAAGAAGTTTACTAGACTCATATCCAAAATAACCAGCAGCAGAGTGCTGGTGTGTCATACTTGTAATCCCAGCTACTCAGGAGGCTGAGATCTGAGAATCATAGTTTCAAGCCATCCCAGAAAGGAAAGTCTGGACACTCTTATCTCCAATCAACATGCAAAACTCAGCAAGTGGAGCTGTGGTTCAAGTAGTGGAGCAACAACCAGCCTTGACTGGAAGAATCTACAGCGCCCAGGCCCTGAGTTCAAGCCCCAGTACTGGAAATAAATAAATAAATTGAGCTGGGCACTGGTGGCTCAAGCCTGTAATCCTAGCTAATCAGGAGGCTGAGATCTGAGGATCATAGTTTAAAGCCAGCCCCGGCAGGAAAGTCCATCAGGCTCTTATCTCCAATTAACCACAAGAAAACTGGAAGTGGCCCTGTGGCTCAAAGTGGTGGAACATTAGATTGAGTGAAAAAGCTCAGGGACAGTGCCCAGGCCTTGAGTTCAAGCCCCGTGGCCAAAAAAAAAAAAAACCACAAAAACCCTGTGCTGGAGGTGTGGCTCAAGCAGTAGAGCACCCGCAGAGCAAGCAAGACTAAGGAGGGTGAGAACACCAAGTTCAAACTTAGTACCTAGAAAAGAAGTGGGGAGAGGGGGAAAGGAAGGAAAGCCAGGCTGGCTATGAACCCGCCTGGCTAATCGAACGATATCTAGAGTAAACGATATAAATGAGGGTAAGTTTCTGAATGGACCTGAGATTTGTAGCAATCGCAGAAGGACGCAGAGCCTGTGAGCATGACGCTGTTGAACACATCGGACAGTCTACTGCTGGGGTCCACACTGAGGTTCCAGCAGCGACTCGCAGCTCCCCGGAACGCTACTTTTGGCTGCTCAAAACAAGAAAACACGGGAGCCAGCGGGCCACCCGCCATGCAGAGCAATGGGCAAAAGAATGGGCCGTGCGACCCTTCACGCTGACTCTCCTTCTAACCCTACTCTCATTCTCCCGAGAAGGGGGGTGGGAGGCAGAAACCCTCTCTCTTCTCCAGGCCGCCTGCGTTAAGCAGCACAGAGTTCAAGGCCGGGGCAGCCCATCGTGCCCGCCACCCCCACCCCTTATGAGGCGCTGCACTCAGCGCCACCACCACAGTCTCAACGCCATGACAGGCCATCCTCGCTCGCCCCGCCCCCTGCCCGCGTAACGAGGCCCTGGAGCTAGCTCATGCCATGACTGGTCCTCGACCCCGTTATGAGGCCTGGTACTCAACGCCATGACAGGCTGTGGTCGCCGTCGGTCCTTCTGCATTAGGAGGCCTGGCGCTCAATGCCATGACAAGCCCTCAGCGCCATGACAGGCCCTCATCCTGTCGTTCCGCTCCCCCCCCCCCCCCCCCGCGTCCCCCAAAGCGTTACGGCGTTTAACGCCGTGACAGGCCGTTCCCCGTAAGCTCTTCAGGGTGTGGAGGGCAGCGTCATTCGAGGTGTCCTGGTGGACCCTCAGCCCCAGCCACGACCCCCGGCAGTCCCCAAGGCACAGTCCGCGATGCCCCGTGGGGGTGGGGGGTCCGGTCCCCGCCCTCCCCCGTTCCCGGCCCACTCTGCAGCCTCCTGAGGGAACCTGAGGGGACCTTGCTTATTCCTCCAGCCTCTGGCTCTGGGTCACCATCCTTCAAGCCTGGCCACCCACACCCCCGGGGGTGCCCGGCCCGTTCCCACCCGTTACCTCAGGTCCCTCCCTCAGGCCTGGGGGGTGAGGGGGCGAGCAGGTGTCTCCGCCTCTCACCTCCATGGGGCCCCCCAGCAGCTTCCGGATCAGGTACAGCTCCTTGGGGTACGGGAGTGAGGGTGGGCGTCGAAGCCCGACTCCCTCAGCCCGCACCCCACCGCTGGTGCCGCCGCCCCGGGCACTGCCTGGAGCCGGTCTGTGGGTGGGGGGCTGGAGCGGGGAAGGTGGGGCCGGAGAAAGGCCGTTACATCGCCTGCGGTGGACTCGTGACCCCCGCACGCGCCTGGGCACCGGCCGGCTGTGCCCTGTCTCGCCCCCTCCTTTCGGGCCTCTATCTCGCTTAGAACCCCTCATTGGCCTGATGCCCGGCCAATGGGCAACCGTCTCCCCGAGTGTGTTACCCTCGGTGACGAGGCTAGGAATGGACGGTTAGCCCACCTCCCTTTCCCACAGCATATGAGCATTTCCCGCTCAAAGCAAGCTCTTTCGTGATTGGTCCGCATGGGAAAGTGACAGCCCGCTCATTGGCTAGTACGAGGGCGCTGGCCAACCGGCTTGGAGTAGGGGGTGGGGCTGCGGGGAAGATTTGGGAAATCGCTCAGCAACAGGGACTAAAAGCTCTCCGCCGAGCACTCTGAGGTAACGTGTTGGCGTTCAGTTGTGTCTCTTGGGCATATCCTAGTTCCCAGAATCCTCTGGGGGCCGCCCAGACACCAACAGCTCTGCCCGGGTCTTCAGGGGTCAAGGAGCCTCTTAATAAGCACGAGGGCGCTGAGAGAAAGCCGCCGCGTCTGGTGCTAGGCCCTGGGTTCAGGGGGAGGGGTGGCATGAAGGTTCGTGTCACCCTCGAAGTCTACCATGATTTAACTTCCCCCACATAGGTCCATCCCAGCACCAGACAAGCCGCTTACATCGTCAGTATGTCTGGAGGTATAATAGTGTCTGGAATACAAGTGTTTTGTTGTTGTTTCCCTGAAAATACATTTGTATGCGTTTTCAAATAGTAACGATAAAACACGCGATTTTTCGTTGCTTTTTTTGGTTTTGTTTTGTTTTTGCCGGTCCTGGGGCTTGAACTCGGGGCCTGGGCGCTGTCCTTGAGTTTTTATGCTCAAGGCTTGTGTTCTACCGCTTCACCCGGAGCTCCACTTCCAGCTTTTTGGTAAATAATTGGGCATAAGAATCTGCCGGAGGGGCTGGGGATATAGCCTAGTGGCAAGAGTGCCTGCCTCGGATACACGAGGCCCTAGGTTCGATTCCCCAGCACCACATATACAGAAAACGGCCAGAAGCAGCGCTGTGGCTCAAGTGGCAGAGTGCTAGCCTTGAGCGGGAAGAAGCCAGGGACAGTGCTCAGGCCCTGAGTCCAAGGCCCAGGACTGGCCAAAAAAAAAAAAAAAAAAAAAAGAATCTGCCGGATTTTCCTACCTGAGCTGGCTTTGAACTGCAATCCTCAAATCTCAGCCTCTTGAGTAGCTAGGATTATAGGCATGAGCCACCGGCGCCCCACTTTATATTTAAAATCAAAACAAGTGAGAGGGTACTTGCCTATAAGGTGTGAGGCCTTGGCTGAGTTTAAACCTCAGTATGACTAAGATAATTAATAGTAATAACTTGAGAAGTTCCCAAGTTATTATAAGTAAAGTTAAATAGAAGTTGGTTGTTTTTTGTTTTTTGTTTTTTTAACTGAGGCAAAAATGAAAACAAGAGAAGTTTTTGGGGGCCCAGTCATTCTAATAGTTCAGATGTCTATTTTGTGCCCAGCAAGCTGACTGGATGTTGGGACTGTCCCAATTACATTTCTCTATGGCACTGTTAAAAATTACTGTTATGGGGGGCTGGGAATATGGCCTAGTGGCAAGAGTGCTTGCCTCCCATACATGAAGCCCTGGGTTCGATTCCCCAGCACCACATATACAGAAAACGGCCAGAAGTGGTGCTGTGGCTCAAGTGGCAGAGTGCTAGCCTTGAGCAAAAAGAAGCCAGGGACAGTGCTCAGGCCCTGAGTCCAAGGCCCAGGACTGGCAAAAAAAAAAAAAAAAAAATTACTGTTATGGCGCCTGTAATCCTAGCTATTCAGGAAACTAAGTGATGGGAGGCAATGGAGGCTGGAAGCCAGACCAGGCAGACAAATCCAAGAGACTATTATCTCTACTTTTAAAAAAAGGTGGGGGGAGTGACTGGAAATGTGGCTTAATGGTAGGTAGAGTGCTTGCCTAGCATGCATGAAGCCCTGGGTTCAATTCCTCAGCACTACATATACAGAAAAATCTGGAAGTGAAGGGGGGAATGAAGAGTTAGGGTGAACCCCATTTTCAGGCAGCCCCCGTTTTGTTGTCTGTTTAAACTATGAGCAAACCCAGGGCAAGCTTATTAGGTCAAGAACTCTAACCGCCCGGGAATGCTTAACTCTAACCGCCCCTAGAATGCCTCAAACCCTGAGCCAATCAGATTTGTACCCGTAATCTTGCTTGCTTAAACACCTGATTGCTGTAACTTTGTTTTTTGCCTTTATAAGCCCTGTGTAATCGTAGCTCGGGGCTGCCTTCCAACCTCCGCTGTGTCGGTCAGTGGGTAGGACAAGGCCCGGGCCGCGACCCTGCTTGAATAAAGTCTTGCCTTGCTATTGCATTTTGGAATGTCTGAGTCTCGGTGGCCTTCTTGGTGGTCGTTTCGCGACTTGGCATAACAGAGTGGCGCTGTGGCTCGAGTGGTAGAGTGCTAATTGAGCAAAAAGAAGCTAGGGACAGTGCTCAGGCCCTGAGTTGAAGCCCCAGAACTAGCAACAACAACAACAAAAAGCTGGAAGTGGAAGTGTAGCGCAAGTGCTTAGAGTCCAGCCTGGAGCAAAAAAGCAACACCAGAGTGGAGAGCCCTGAGTTCAAGCCCCAGTACTGGCACACACATGCACACAAACACACACATTACTGATGTTGGTGGAGTACATTCCCCCACAGAAGAATTTTGAAAAATTGTCTCCTTATGCACTTTTTTTCCAGTCCTGGGGCTTGAACTCTGGGCTTGGGCACTGTCCCTAAGCAGCTTTTACTCAAGGAGAGCGCTCTACCACTTGAGCCACAGTGTCACGTCTGGCTTTTTTGAGTAGTTCATTGCAGATAAGAGTCTCACAGAGTTTACTGCCTGGGTTGGTTTCAAACTGCAGTCCTCAGATCTTAGCCTCCCAAGTAGCTAGCATTACAGGCATGAGCCACCAGCACCCAGCTCCTTTATGCATTTTTGAGGCGGGGGGGGGGAGGGGGGGAGATAGTATAAGATTTGCTGTTTTAAATGCAACCATCGTTAATGTGTATTTCTACCATTTTTAAATTTTGAGATACCAAGGTTTGAACTCAAGGCCTTTTTTTACTATTTGAGCCATACCTACAGCCCTTTTTTAGTTTTAGTGCATTTTTTCAAATAGTTTCTCATGCCTCCTACTTCTGCCTATCTGTCTGCCTTCTGAGTAGCTGGGATTACACACAGGCTTGTACTACTAGGCTCAGGTATTTTTCACAAATCTTAAACAGAAACTAAATCCCTGATAAACAATAACTCCATTCTCTCTCCTTCAGTTCCTGATAACAACCATTCTATCATTCTGTTATCTGACTGAATTATTTTGAGGCCCACCACACAAAGATGGAGTACTATTAATGAAATGTCAGAAATAACGTGTAGTGCCAGATGCCAGTGGTTCACGCATATAATCCAAGCCACTGAGGAGGCTGATATCAGATGAAGATTGAGGTTTGAAGCCAATGTGGGACAATAAAGCTGAGAGACTCTTCTCTTCAAATAATCAGCAAAAAGCCATCCTTGAGTGAAAAATATGGGTTAGAGCTTGAGCTAAGACCTGAATTTAAGCTCCAGTACTGGCACAAGCAAAGTGTCAAGTTCCCATAAGACAGATGATTGACCTCCCACTTATTCAGAATAATAAAAAAAATGCAGTTTTCTATTTGTTTGTGAAAGGCAAATCATTGTATACCATATATACATTTGCAAAATTTAAATAATTAGAATAAAATTCACAACAGAAGAAACTTTACAATTTAGTCCTTTATAGTGCCTGCAAAATAGAATTCTGGACTCTCATAATTATAGTACAACACCAGATTATAGATAAGACTAGGTTTAGCAATATGTAATTATAATTGCTTTTAGGGTGGATCATTTGTGGGGCTTGAACTCAGCCTGGGTGCTGTCCCTAAGCTTTTCTGCTAAAGGCTAGCACTTTACCACTTTGAGCCACAGCTTCATTTCTGGTCTTCTGGTGGTTAAATGGCAAGAAGAATCTCATGAATTTACTTGCCCAGGCTGGCTTAAATTGTGATCTTTGGATCTTAGCCTCTTGAGTAGGTAGGATTATAGGCATGAGCCACTGGCACTTAGCTCATGTCCTGTCTTGTTTGGGCCATCTTTGTGTTTGTGTGTTTTATTACATTTAGAGTGACTGTGAACTTTGCTCTTCTGGAGCTTCTTGAACTTGGGGCCTGGGTACTATCCTTGAGCCAGCAGAGTTCAGTTTGCTTGCTTTTTTTTTATTTTTATTTTTTGTCAGTTATAGGGCTTGAACCCAGGGCAATCCGTAGATCTCAGCCTCCTGAGTCGCTAGGATTACAGGCATGAGCTAGTAGTGCTCAGCAAGATTATTTTTTTTTGGGGGGGGTCGGTTGTGGGGCTTGACTCAGGACCTGGGTGTGGTCCCTAGGCTTTTTTTTGCTCAAGGCTAGTGCACTACCACTTTGAGCCACAGCTCTACTTCCAAGCAAGATATATATGTGTATATATATAATATATATATACATACAACATATACATATATATACACACATATCCTTTTAGATGACTTTGAAGTGTTTATTTGAATGCTGTAATTTGTGATTGGCCCTCGATTTTAATTGTTTTGTCTTATTATAAAAGAAGTATGTGCAGACTGTAAAACATTTAAAGAAAATATTGAAATGTACAAAATGAAATCTAAGTTTTTCTCTGTCCCTTCTGGGAGTTTTTACTATGAACAATTTGGTACATGTTCTTCTAGGCTTATTACAGTTTGATACAAACAAAAGCAGCATGTAATTGCGTTTTTAAATTTTGTTTTGTTTTGTTTTTGGCCAGTCTTGAGGGCTTGGAACTCAGGACCTGAATGCTGTCCCTGGCTTCTTTTTGCTCAAGGCTAGCACTCTACCTCTTGAGCCACAGCACCACTTCTGGCTTTTTCTGTTTATGTGGTGCTAAGGAATTGAACCAAGGCCTTCATGCATGCTAGGCAAGCAGTCTACTCCTAAGCCACATTCTCAGCCCTGAGTTTTTTAGTTTTAAAGAATTTTTTAAACATAAAAATGACTGAGAGCTGGGTACCAGTAGCTCTCCCTTGTAATCCTAGATACTCAGGAGGCTGTGAGACTCGATTGAGGTGTGAAGCCAACTTCTGCAGGAAAGTCCATGAAACTTTGATCTCCAATTAACTACCAAAAAAACTGGAGGTGGAGTGGCGGAGTATCAGCCTTGAGTGAAACAGCTAAGGGACAGTGTCCAGGCCCTGAGCTTGAGCCCCAGCACTATCAATAAGTAAATAAACAAATGCCTATAGGTATGTGTCACCACATCCATCTTCATTTATTTCTTCCAATAATCTTAGAGGTGGAGGAGGCTGGGTTTGTGGCTTAGCGATTGAGTGCTTGCCTAGCATGCATGAAGCCCTTGGGTTCAATTCCTCAGCACCACATAAACAGAAAAAGCCAGAAGTGGTGCTGTGGCTCAAGTGGTAGAGTGCTAGCCTTGAGCAAAAAGAAGCCAGGGACAGTGCTCAGGCCCTGAGTTTGAGGCCCAGGACTGGCAAAAAAAAATCTTAGAGGTGGAAGTTTATTGATGGTACTCACAGAGATAAAGTAACTTGCTTAAAGTCCCAAGCTTAATGGTCAGATCTTAGCTTCAAATCCATTGTGCCTGAGTATACAGCACTTCCCACCATGTTGTGTCATCTGCATATTCTCTCCATCTATGGCTTACGTGGTGTTGACCTAGATTGTGTGTTTACTTCAATAGTATAGGCACATAGGCCTTGAGGGAGCATTAAAGTACTCCTGCCAAAGTATATAATTGGGATAATCAGGAAGCACCATAGAATCGTTGCTCTCTCACATTTGACCCTGACTGCATGTCTTGGCCAAGCTTTCAAGGATCAAGTTCATTCCTTGCTTTATCATGTTCTTGGTGCTGGCTGTAATCCCACACTGGCTGGCCCAAGTGTTATAACTGTCACCTCAGCTAGTCCCGAAGCTGGAATTTAGAATTGAAGCCAGGTTCAGCCTCCGCTATGAAGTTAAGCAACATTGTTTTCCTAAGGGGGAGAATCCAAGGGAGGGCCTAAGCTCCATCTCTTCCCAGCTGCCCATTCTTGGCCTCTCCCTATTTCCCATCATCTAGAAAATGTGGGAAACTCAGGGAGGCCAGAGAGCTCTTGTTGGAGAAATTAAGTTTAAGTGAATCAGAAACACATGGGTTGGCTTTCCCTTAGAAGAGACTCACATTTTAAGATGGAAAGGAAAATAGATGGGACAAAGACCAGATGGGCTTTAAGTATGGAAGCTGGGCTGGAATGTTTCAACAAATCGTAACTGGTTGGACACACCCAGCCCAAACTCACCCTCAGAAAGACAGGCTGTGCGTGGGACCATGTGGTCCTAGATCCATGTGGGACTGAGGACTGGGAAAGGAAGGCAAGGATGTTAGATGAGCAATGACCCTCATAGGTCTTGTAAACACCTTTCCCAAACAAGTCCTTTGATCCTTGTGAATTCCTTTACCTGCTAAAAAGAAGAAAGGCAGCTAATAATGATATATCATTCTTACTTGCCATACAATTCTTGTGACATCATAGTTACAGTTTGCTGAAAACTACTGAGTTATTATCATCTAGCTGTATAAAATTTTGGAAAGCAATAGCGATTATTATGATTAAATCATGGCAAAGGGATTGACACTTTGTAAAATGGTTCTAAGACTTTCTCGGAGACACGGTAGACATCATTAATTGTACTGTTTCGAGATGATCTTTATTAGCTGGACCTCCTAGTATAGTCATTCAAGTTCATACTCCAGCATCCATAATACCAGGCTTACTTGTCTATAGAAGCCCAGCCCTTGGTGCTGTTTTTTGGAGGGGGGGATGGGGAGCACTAGGGTATCAATGAAGCCAGCAGACTAAATGCTAGAAAGGAGTTAAGGCATCATGAGGTCCCATAGCCTCATTTTCCACATCAGAAAAATGAAGCCCATAGAGACAGTAATTTGCCTTAGGCTGTTGGGGTCAGCTGCACCTTTAAGGGGCCACAGCTGACCTCGGCCTGTCCCTCCCCTTCCTGTCTTTAACAGGAAGAGAAGCCCCTGTCCCTGGGGCTAGCACGTGTGCTATGGCGGAGGGGTACCCCAGGGGCCCATCCATAGGGGGCTGGACCTCTGCCAACAAAGGAAGTCTCCTGACATCATTTGAGGGACAGCCACTTGGGACCAATCAGGGGCTCCTCTCTTGTGCCCGCCTTTGGGGTATATCTGGGGGGCTCCTCATTTGAATAAACAGAAGCCCTAGAGTTTTTCTCCAGGGGCCCACGCATCTGTGTCGTTCTTGGCGGTTTTGGGGCACCCTGCGACCACACCCCACCGAGGCTACCTGTGGCCATCGCTCCCTCGTGAGCGATAAAGGACCACCCAGGAAGGAGCGGACAAGCCCCTTTCCCCCCCAAGCGAGGGGAAGTCGAGCCCACATTAGGCCACATAGCCATGGGTAAAAAAGTGAGCTTAAACCAGCTTTTAGGATGTAAATCATTTTTTTGTTGTTGGTGGTCATAGAGCTTGAACTTGGGGCCTGGGCTCAGTCCATGAGGTTTTTTTTCTTCTGCTCAAGGCTAGTGCTTTACCGTTTTGAGCCACAGTTCCACTTCCAGTTTTCTGGTGATTAATTGGAGATGAGTCTCATGGACTTTCCTGCCCAGGCTGGTTTTGAACCACGATCCTCAGATATCATCCTCCTGAGGAGCTGAGATTATAGATGTGAGCCACTAGTGCCCAGCTTGGTAAATATATGTTTAAAAAAAGCTGGGCTGGGAATGTGGCTTAGTGGTAGAGTGCTTGCCTAGCATGTACGAAGCCCTGGGTTCAATTCCTCAGCACCACATAAACAAAAAGCCAAAAGTAATGCTGTGGCTCAGGCAGTAGAGTGCTAACCTTGAGCAAAAAGAAGTCAAGTACAGTGCTCAGGCCCTAAGTTCAAGCCCCAGGACTGGCTGAAGCACACACACACACACACACACACACACACACACACACACAGCTGGGTGCCAGTGGCTCACATCTGTAATCCTAACTACTCAAGAGATCTGAGGACTGCAGTTCAAAGCCAGTCCGGGCAGGAAAGTCCATGAGACTCTTTTCTCCAATTAACCATCAGAAAACTGGAAGTGGTGCTGTGGCTCAAGTGGTAGAGTGCTAGCCTTGAGCTGAAGAGCTCAGGGACAGCACCCAGACCTAGAGTTCAAGCTCCATGACTGACAAAAAAAAAAAAAAAAAAAAAAAAAGTCAAGCACAGGTGGTTCATATCATCCTAGTTACTCAGAAGACTGAGTAGCAGTTGGAAGGCAATCCAGGCAGGAAAGTCCATGAGACTCTTTTTTTTTTTTTTTTCATGAGACTCTTATCACCCATTAACCAACAAATATTAGAATGCCAGCATTATGTGAAAAAGATATGAGCACCCAGCTCCTGAATTCAAGCCCTACTACCAGCACAAAAAAAGGAAAAAGACTTGAGTTTTCCTAGCATGTGTATGTATGGTCCTGGGATCAATCCCCAGCTCTGTTGGCTATTTTTGAGATCAAGTCTTGCTTTCTGCTCTTGCTTTCATGTCCAAACTATGATCTGTCTATTTTAGGCATCATTTCTTAGCTGGAATGACTAGCATGTGCCACTATACCCAGCTTCTTCTATGAGATGGAACCTCACACACTTTTCTTGCTAGGTCTAATTTGGAATCACAATTCTCCTAATTTCAGCCTCTCATGTGACTTGGGATTCCTGATTTACTCAAATAGGTATAATTACAGGCATGAGCCACCAGTGCCTGGCTGATGTTGTTTTCTGACTATTGAGTTTTAAGTGTTTGCATATATCAGAAGCATCTTTTGCAAATATCTTTTTCTCAGTCTTTTACTTCTCATTCTTTTGACATTTGTCTTTCTCCACATGGTTTTCCATAAACTCAAAATGCAATTTATAATTTACTGACCATTACAAATCAATTAGGGAGATGTAAACAGTAGTTTTTAAATATACAGTCGTGCAGGGAGGTGCACTCCTACAATTACAAAAATAGGCTGAGATGGTAATATTAAGAGCTCAAGGGTGGCTGGGAATATGGCCTAGTGGTAGAGTACTTGCCTCACATACATGAAGTCCTGGGTTCGATTCCTCAGTACCACATATATAGAAAAAGCCAGAAGTGGCGCTGTGGCTCAAGTGGTAGAGTGCTAGCCTTGAGCAAAAAGTAGCCAGGGACAGTGCTCAGCCCATGGACTGGCAAAAAAAAAAAAAAAAAAAAAAAAAGAGTTCAAGGCTAGGCTGAGTTATTTAGTGAAACCCCGTCAAAAAACAGAACAGAATAGAACACACAACAGCACTTGGGCCAACCATTTGCCAAATATTCAGGTACTCAGCACCATTATAACTCCTCAAGACTCATTGATATCCTTAATGAACAAGACTTTGATCCTCTTTTAGGGTCTTTATATCCTTTGCAACAGAAAATCATCCTGAGGAAGAGTCTCAGACCAGTCTTGAATGCAACCAAGCTCTTCAAACTTCTTGACTTCCTGGAACCAGTGCTTGGCAAAATAAAGCTAGAAAGGTTCTCCTTCCCAGCCATCCACAATGACCTAAACAGAGTAAAGGCATAGCAAACCATTTTGTACATTTGGAACAATTACTTAAACTGTACCCACCATGTCTAGGATGTTAAAATGTCAAAAATGTCTTTGAGCCAGTCACTAGGGATATGGTTATTTTAATAACATGAGATGTGAGGTAGATGGCAAAGACCAGATAAGAGAAAGTGAGAGACAGAGATGAGACATTGTAATGGAAAAGAACAGAACTTAGAGATTAAATGGATCTGCGGAATGGAAAAGATCAATCAATGCCAAGCTATTGTTTCAGTAGAATCCCCCTGGGTATCTCCAACCAACTAATCTGAAACAACAGCTTTTATTTCCAAGCCAGTTCTTTCTATTTTATTCTGTGGTTCTGCCACTAACTCAGCCATAAACATTTAAAATCTTTAGTGGACTTTTATTCTACCCACATGCTCTTCGTTAAATCTAGTGAGTCACCAAATCTGCTGATGTTTCCTTCAAAAATCTAAAAATACAGCCCATCCTTTTTATTCCTAGTGTTCCTACACTGGTTTAGGTCCTCAGGACTCTTGTCCTGAGTTTTTCCCTTCCTTTCCCTTCCCTTCCCTCCCATCCCCATTGTGTGTCAGTACTGGGCTTGAACTCAGAGTCTAGGTGCTGTCTCTTAGCATTGTCACTTGAGGCTGGCACTCTACCAATAGAGCCACAGTTGTACTTCTGGATTTTGCTAAGTAATTGTAGATAAGACTCTCATAGACTTTCCTATCTGGGCTGGCTCTGAGTAGCTAGGATTACAGACAAGAGTCACTGGCTCCTGGCCTGAGTTCTATCTTCAGTCTTTACTGCTTTATTCCATGTTATACACAACTACCACATACTCTCCACAGTACTGCTGTAAATATGCTACCTCACTGCCAGATACAGCTGTGACTTGGTCACATGCAAAACTATCTTGCTGTAGTGGGGGTGGGGGGGACTCCAAGCTCATGACCACCAAGCCATTCTTGGAGGGTACAAAACAGAAAGGCTCCTAATCAAGTTAAAATGCTCAAGTCAATCTACATACACAGCAAGGAGGAAGGGATGTAGCTATTGACTTCACTTTAGGTAGCATGCAAGCAGAAGGGTGTAAGGACTATACTACTGACTGGGGAGAACAATGTCTACCTATCACTCTCTGTTGCACCAGCCTTTCCTGTTGATATTACAAATGCCGGAGTTGACCATCAAGTTAAGAGACCCAAGATGGAAGGTGCCCTAGGTCAGTGACACACACTGAGTTCCTTTTTTTTTTTTTTTTGGCCAGTCCTGGGACTTGGACTCAGGGCCTGAGCACTGTCCCTGGCTTCTTCCCGCTCAAGGCTAGCACTCTGCCACTTGAGCCACAGCGCCACTTCTGGCCATTTTCTGTATATGTGGTGCTGGGGAATTGAACCCAGGGCCTCATGTATACAAGGCAAGCACTCTTGCCACTAGGCCATATCCCCAGCCCACACTGAGTTTCTTATAGAGAAATAAAGCTATAGCTTTCTAACTAGCCTGTTGGGCAGACATGTATATTCTAGGCAGAGGACTTCATGAAGGTCTGGGGAATATAGCTCAGTAGGAGAGTACTTGCTTAGCTTTTGCAAAGTTAGGTTTGATCACTAGCCCTGCAAAGTGAGTAAATAAATCCTCATGAATATTTAGTGTTGATGTATTTTTAATGTTTATTAAATATTAGTGTCTCTGGTAGGTTTAGTGCCTCATATATCTTGTGCATGTTTAAGATACAACGATTTAGTGCATTTAGCACACTAAGGCTATTTAGTATCCAAGGGTCTTGCAAATGGTGTGTGTGTGTGTGTGTGTGTGTGTGTGTGTGTGTGTGTGTGTGTGTGCCCCAGCATTGGCACTTGAACTTAGGGCATGGGCGCTGTCCCTGAGCTTTGTTGCTCAAGGCTGGTGCTCTACCAATTCATCCACACTTTCTTTTTATTTTTCTTTTCTTTTTAGTGGTCATGGGGCTTTGAACTCAGGACCTGGGCACTGTCCCTAAGTTATTTTGCTCAAGGCTGGCACTCTACCACTTCGAACCACAGCTCTACTTCCAGTTTTTTGATAGATAATTGGAGATAAGCGTCTTATGGACTTTTCTGTGTAGGCTGGTTTTGAACTGTGATCCTCAGATCTCAGCTTCCTGAGTAGGATTAAAGATTTGAGCCACCGATTTCTGGCTTTTTGAATAGTAATTCTTGGTCCTTTCTATCAGATATATATATGTATATATATCATATATATCTATATATATCAGAGATATATATATATAAAATTTTATTTATTTATTTATTTATTTTTTGCCAGTCCTGGGCCTTGAACTCAGGGCCTAAGCACTGTCCCTGGCTTCCTTTTGCTCGAGGCTAGCACTCTGCCACTTGAGCCACAGCGCCACTTCGTATATATGTGGTGCTGAGGAATCGAACCTAGGGCTTAATGTATAGGAGACAAGCACTCTTGCCACTAGGCCATATTCCCAGCCCCTCTATCAGCTTTAAACATAGGCTTGTTCTATGTCTAACAGACATTTTGTTTAATCACCTTCAAATGTCTCCCTTATGTTTATAGACTACACATTTATTAAACCAGGTGCTGTGCTTCATACCTGTAATCTCAGCTACTTGGAAGGCTGTGTCTCCTGAGGTTGGTAAGTTTTAGCCCAGCCTTGCCAACAAAGGGAGACTGTACCTCAAAAAAAAACAAAAAAAACCCAAAAACTAAACAAATGGGCTAAGTGCTTAGTTCAAATGGTAAAGTGCTTAAATGTGAGGCCCAGGGTTCAAATTCCAGCACTATAAAACAGAAGCAAAGGCTGGGAATATGGCCTAGTGGCAAGAGAGCTTGCCTTGTATACATGAAGCCTTGGGTTCGATTCCCCAGTACCACATATATGGAAAATGGCCAGAAGTGGCACTGTGGCTCAAGTGGCAGAGTGCTAGCCTTGAGCAAAAAGAAGCCAGGGACAGTGCTCAGGCCCTGAGTCCAAGCCCAGGACTGGCAAAAACAAAAACAAAACAAAACAGAAGCAAAAAGACCCAACAAGCTACAAACTGATTTCCCTTTACAAGGGATTGAATATTCTTTTTTTTTTTTTTTTTTTTTTTGCCTGTCCTGGGGCTTGATCTCAGGGCCCTGAGCACTGTCCCTGGCTTCTTTTAGCTTAAGGCTAGCACTCTACCACTTGAGCCACAGCACCACTTCTGGCCTTTTCTATATATGTGATGCTGAGGAATCGAACCCAGAGCTTCATGTATGTGAGGCAAGCACTCTACCGCTAGGCCATATTCCCAGCCTGGATTGAATATTCTTAAGATAAGTTTGCGTCCTTGCCTTTTCTTTGCCCATGTTGCCCTAAACTCCCAATCTATAGACTTCTATGACTTCAACTTGTTCCTGCTTCAATACTTCCACTCTCAGAAATGCCATTTCCTGACTTCAAAGTCAACTTTGTACACTTTACACATGTACTCCCCAATTTGTACTAACTTCATCCTATCACCAACTCAGGCTGATGTTACTGTAATATACTTCCGTGTACTCCCTAATATACTTCTGTGCCCCCCGCATCCCAATCTGAGTCATTAGCAGCCTTGAGATGCCTGCAGTTTGCTTTTATGTCTGTTCTTAGTGATTTCAGTCCTGTTACACACATTGTACAGAATGTTCTTTCTCAGACAACAGAGGTTTTCTGCTGCACTCTAGTTGTTTCCAATGTGGGGTGCAAGGGTCTTTCTGGGAAGGATTATGGTACTTTTCCAGATTCCCTGGGCATCCCTTCTTCACAAAGCTCCTTTGAATGATCTTCACTACTTTCTCTGCCCTTAATGCTACCTTCATGCATTTAGTTTCTTCCTCCCTCCCTCCTTCCCTTCCTCCCTCCCTCCTTCTCTCCCTTCCTCTCTCGCTCCCGTCCTTTCTTTTTCCTTTGTGCCAGTACTGGAACTTGAACTCAGGACCTTGCATTCTTGCTTGACTTTTCCCCTCAAAGCTGGCACTCCACCCCTTAAATCACACCTCCACCATGGCTTTTTGATGGTTAATTACAGATAAATATCTTGGATTTTCTGTCTAGGCTGGCTTTGAACTGAGATCCTAGATCTCTGCTGCTTGAATAGCTAGGATTATAGGTGTGAGCCACCAGTGCTTGGCTACATTTGATTTCTTTTACTTGGAGCCCTTCCCATGTTCAGGATTCTACCCACTCATATACCACCCACACTAACCCTACTCATTCTTCAGCCTCCCCTTAAGTATGACTTCCTCATAGGCCTTTGTTGATTCTTTAATTTATATTATTCTCTCATTTGTTTCCTTCATAGCACTTAAAATCTGTCCAGCCTTCTATTCAATAAAGCTCCTTTAAAGCAGAGATTGTGTCTGTTTTGCTTACCATCACCCATCCAATGCCTAGCACCTATCAAATACCTAGGAAATATGAGTTAAGCTGAGCTAGTGACTTACATTACACCGGAAGCTGAGACCCAGAGGATTGCTCTTTGAAAACAGGCCAAGTAGGAAAGTCCACAAGACTAAAATTAACCAGCAAAAAGCCAGAGCTGTGGATCAAATGATAGAGTGCCAGACAAACAGGTCAAGCAAGCATGAGGTGTTTAGTTGAAGCCCAGGTACTGGCAGAAATTATTAATTAAAATGTAAAATATATAACATTGGGTAATTATATAATAATTCTGTTATATTAGAATTGCATAATTTAATATATAAATATGTGTTTGTATATAAAAGTTTGTCTTGTATATTATATACTATATAAATGTTATATATTTATTTATATATTATATAGATATATTAGTTGAGTGAGTTGAATGAATAAATGAGAGAGGAAAGCAGATTTCTGATGTTCATCTCTTTCTATGGATTTTGTAGTCAGTGTTTTGGGTTTGAATCTCGATTCTTTCATTTAATGTGCTCTTTAGTAGGCTATTTATCTTTTTGGATTCTTGTTTATCAAATGGACATAGAGATAAATACCTCCCAAGAAATATTCAGTCAGAGGATATCTGGGAAAGGCCCAGGCCTGGTGCCTGATGAAGTCGGCACTTTCAAGAAGTTGTTCTGTTTACTTCTTTCTTTTTTTTTTTTTTTTTTTTTTGCCAGTCCTGGGCCTTGGACTCAGGGCCTGAGCACTGTCCCTGGCTTCTTCCCGCTCAAGGCTAGCACTCTGCCGCTTGAGCCACAGCACCGCTTCTGGCGGTTTTCTGTATATGTGGTGCTGGGGAATCGAACCTAGGGCCTCGTGTATCCGAGGCAGGCACTCTTGCCACTAGGCCATATCCCCAGCCCTGTTTACTTCTTTCTTGGCACACATGTGCCCTCTGCTCTTCTCCACCTAGGCTTCACCTCATCCTTCTCCATTCACCATGAGCCCTCAAGGCTATATCAGTTAGGGAGCCCCGTTTGGTAGCTCAACCCGTGGTGGGTGCTCACACCCCAAGTTCTTTACTAATTTTTTTTGGCAGGCCCTGGGGCTTGAACTCAGGGCCTGGATGCTGTCCCTGGGCCTCTTTGTGCTCAAGGCGAGTGCTCTACCACTTGAGTCACAGCTCCACTTCTGCCTTTTTTTTTTTTTTGTTAGTAGTTTATTGGAGATAAGGGTGTCATGGGCTTTCCTGCCTGGACTGGCTTTGAACCATAATCTTCAGATCTCAGCCTCCTCAGTAGCTAGGATTACAGGTATGAACCACCGGTGCCTGGCTGTCTGCTTATTTCTAATGATGATATTTCTATGATGATATTTATTTACTTGTTTAAATCTTTCATGCATCTGCTCTGTTTTTCCAGCTAGACTCCAAATCCTTTGGCAACAGTTGGCTTCCCACCTCAGGACTTCTCAAACTCCTCTCAGTTCCTGTCTTAGTCACCTACATTGAGATAATCAATTTAAATGCAGCTAATGCTGGCGAGTACCCACATGATACTAGGCCCTGCATTTGACTTACATATGCATTGTCACCTAACTTCAATTTTCATGATACTTTGCCAGGTAAGTATTAGCATACCTGCTTTGAAAACAGAGCCTAAAAAGGTTTAGTCATCTGCCGAAGGGCACTCAGCTAACAAATAGCTTTTGCATTCTCTGGCTTATAGCCTGGCTATAGTAATACAATACATATTTTTTTAGTGCTCTTTCCACTACACCTTATTCCTTGGGATTTTTTTTTTCTTGCAACAGAGTTTAAACTCAGGATTTTATATTTGCTCTGCTTGCTTGGCCAGTGCTCTGTCATTTGAGCTACACCTCCAGCCTGGCTTTTTTCTGGTTATTTTGAAGATGGATTTTCTTGGGCTTTTCTACCCAGGCTGGCTTTGAATCTCTGATTTTAGTATCTTTCCTGAGTAGCTAGAATTACAGGTGTGATCACTGGTACCTAGAGGGAAGTATTTATTCATAGGGAGGATGATCACTGGTACCTAGAGGGAAATATTTATTCATAGGGAGGGTGCTAACTATCATCGCGTTCTCTGTTCTTTATCCTCTTAGAGCCTGGCTGAAAATTCCCCATCTTTGATCTTTTCTCTTAAAGTTCTTCTAGGGTTCTGTACCCCTAATTCTCATATGGATTCCTAGTAGTATGACATCTCTTTGCTAAGTTCTCACAAGCCCTGACCCAGGAGACCCCTCTAGCTCCTCATGTACCCTCTCCTTCTCCATGTCTTCCTCTCTAAAATTTCTCTTCCTCAAATCACTCTTCCTGCATCACAGCTAGCTCTAATTTAGGATATAACAATTAAGAAGCATACACCCCTACCAGGCTGTCCTCTAAACTAGAGCACTTGAATCCAGAAGGTTCTTTGGAGGGAGAATTATTACCACTCATTAGTTGGATGGATTTGGTCAAATCATGTCCACTTTCTAAGCCTCAGTTTCCTCACTTGTAAACTGAGACTACATGCTTGCACATATCAAGCACCTATACAAGGTATGTAGGTGTTGCATATGTTATGAGAAGTCCTCAGTATCGAATACTTACATAGCACTTAGGGTGAGCCAGATATTATATAAAGGGTTTTGTGTCTTTCTTCACTTAATCCAGATACTATATAAAGGGTTTTGTGTCTTTCTTCACTTAATCCTCGTAACAATCCTATGAAATGTTATATTAGCTCAATTTCAAAAATAAAAAAAAAACAGAAGTCTCTAAATGAAGTAATTACTCTAGATCAACCCAGACAGTGGGTGATAGAACTGGGCTTTAAACTGAGGCAGTTCTGGCTCCAGAGTCCCAGTCTTAACCACTGCCCTATACTATATCTTATTACCTCATAAAATTGAGAGACTAGTTAAAGATAATCCCTTAGCATTTTATGACACTTTTCCAATTCCAAAACACTGTTCATGTTCAGTATCCTGTTTGATCCTCACAACAACCCTAAGGGTAGGCATTAGTTTTTTAATTTACAGGGTTACAACAGGGTCATGTGTCCCAGGCATGCAACTGACTAGGGCAGTTAGTGCTGAGGCCCAGGACTGCCCATTTCTGATGTCTTTTGTTCATCTTGTCCTGCTCAAGTCTCCTCGTCTAGCACTCTGTCCTCCCTCCCTCCCTCTCTTTCTTCCTTCTTTCATTCCTTCTTTTTTTTTCTCTTTTTTCTTTCTTTCTTTTGGTACTGGGGCTTGAATTCAGCCTGGCACTCTACCACTTGAACCATACTTCCACTTTTGGCTTTGTACTGGTTAACTGAAGATGAGAGTCTAATGGATTTTCATGTCCTCTCTGGCTTTGAACTTCAATCTTCAGATCTCAGCCTCCTGAACAGCTATAATTACAGGCTCAAGCCACTGGTGCCAGGCTCTGTCTTTGTTCCAAGAGATGAGTATTTCTTCCCATTCCTTATCTTGTCACCTTGACACCTCAAATCCTCCTTGCACAGTGCATGCTCACAAAAAGCAGCAGGGGGTGCTGTGAGCTCACACTTGGAGCTCTTTGGAGGAAAGAGAACTCCCAGATTTTTTCTTCTTTATTTAATTTGTTTATAGGTTATTTTTTTTTGTTTTGTCTTAGTAAATACTAGTTATACATAGTATAAGATAAAAAATGTACAAATAAGTATACAGTGTATTGCTCCCCCAGCTCCTTGCCTTCCCTTTCTGGGGCAAACCATTCTTGAGATAATCTGTGCTTATACAAACATATTTTTTGCTCCACACAGATGGTAGCATATAAACGTGCACACATTGTTTTTATTCTTCAGACAAATCTCATCATTCTATTTCTGTAATTATGGTTCTACCTCCCCCCCAGCTTTTTCAAAGGTAGTTCATCTTGCAAGTCAATCTGTACTGTAATTCATAGTACTTAATCAAATGGCTAAACTAGAATCTATTTTCCCTACCCTCTGTTGTTTCTTTCTTTCTTTTTTTTTTTGCCAGTCCTGGGGCTTGAACTCAAGGCTTAGGCAATGTTCTTGAGCTCTCTACCACTTGAGCCATAGCACCACTTCTGGCCTTTTCTGTGTATGTGGTACTGAGGAATCAAACCCAGGGCTTCATACATGCTAGGCAAGCACTTTACCACTAAGCCCAACTCCTGGCCCTATTGTTTCTCTCTTATACAGTTAAAAGCACAGCCATAGCTGGGTGCTGATGTTTCATAAACCAAGGCCCATAAACCTAGCTACTCAGGAGGCTGAGATCTCAGTTTGACGTCAACCTGATCAGGAAATTCTGTGAGACTCATATCTCCAACAAAAAGCCAGAAGTGGAGTGTCAGCCTTGAGTGGAAAAGCCAAACAAGAGCTTGAGGCCCTGAGTTCAAGTCCCAGTATCAAGACACACACACACACACACACACACACACACACACACACACACATGTTGCAATAAATACATACAAAACAGTATTTCCAGGTCACTCATACTTAGGCCAGTAAATACACTTGTACAGAGGTCACTTTGCACATGGGCATTTCTACAGAAGTGAAATTGTTTGCCTACAGATTGCATGTATACATTGTAATGTAGATCAATATTGCTAAATTGCAATTCAGTGCAACTTACAGCTGCATCAGAGTCCTTCACCTACACACAGACTTATCAAGCTTTCTGATCTTTGCCTATGGCATTGGTGATGATTTCTTGCTTCAGTCTCTATTTGTTTATTTATTTAGTGCTGGTATTAGGACTTGGACTCTGGGCCTCACACTCTCTCTTGCCTTTTTCCCTTATGGGCTGGAATTCTACCACTTGAACTATACCTCCACTTTGACTTTTTGCTGATTAACTGGAGATTAAAATCTTTAAGTTTGTCTGCCTGGGCTTATAACCTTGATTCTCAAATCAAAGTCTCCTGAGTAGGTAGGATTATAGGCATAAAACATCTAGTTTAATTGTGGGTTTGTATTTGTTTGCTTGTTTTGTGTGTGTACTGGTCCTAGAGCTTGAAAACGGGGCCTGCACTGTTTCTGAACTTTTGTGCTCAAAGCTAGTGCTTTACTATTTGAGCCACATCTTTACTTCTTTTTGGTGGTTAATTTGAGATGAGAGTCTCATGGACTTTCCTGCCCTGGCTGGCTTAGGACCTCAAACTTAGGATCTTAGCCTCTTGAGTAGCTTGGATTACAGTTGTCAGCTATTGGCACCTACCTTCAATTGTATTTCTTTAATAATTAGTGTTTTCCTGATGTCTGAAATTCATTTATTCAATCCATAAATACACAGGTGCCCCTCACTGGGAAGGCTCCATATTGTGGCCACCTCCTCCAGTCTTCCCTAACCCACTTTTTGCTGTCATTTATCAACTACTCTATACTTTGGTATCGTCCAGAAAGCCATATTCATTGCAAGGCCATCTTTACCATGTCAAGCAGGAATGACCTCACCTGACCTCACCCTAGAGGTTAGTACTGAGGAAAATGTGGTTTCTTGCTTTTCCTTTCTCAATACAAACTGTTACAACCCAATTAAGCAAAGCTGAAGCGGGGGGGAGGGATATTGTGTTACCAGAGTTGGCCTTAAGTCCTTGTGCTTCCCAGACCTATAGCCCAGTGAGTCAGTCTGCGCTCCAATCTCTGTATCTAAGTTGGTCCAGGCTTTAGGATAGTACCTGTAGCCTCATCTATGCCCAGCAGATGTTTGCTTCATGACTGGCTGATATAAACATCTATTCCTAGATACTTAGGTGCCAGCTAGACATAAAATGCCCTCACTTTAATATGTAAAGTGGGACTGAGAACGGTTAAAATGCATTTAATCTACTCCAAAGGGAAATCTCTGAATTATTTCTCAAATCTGCCTTTCTTTACAATCCAAAGCACTTTACCACTGGTAAACCCTGACCTGGGATTGCAGGGTACCTGCTTCCTGACCACCTTCCCCATAATCTCTCCTCTTTCTTAGTCTACACATAGGAATTTTGAATAGCTTTTCCTGTCCTTACAGTTCCTAAGAACTCATCTTCCAGCCTTGGCTCATGCCTTTAATCCTAGCTACTCAAGAAGTTGAAATCTGAGGATCATGTTTCGAAGCCAGGCTGGAAAGTCTGTGAGACCCATGTCTCCTATTAAACACCAAAAAAGTGAGAAGTGAAGCTGTGGCTCAAGTTGTAGAGCACTAGCCCTGAGCACAAAAGCTCTGGGACAGTGTTCAGGCCCTGAGCTTAAGCCCCAGGACAGCACAAAAAATAAAGAAGAATTTATCACCCAGAGTCTATCTCATTCTTCACAAGCTTGACTATTGGGACTTCAGATCATCCTCCCCAGACTCTGCCCAGAGTTTCTCTCCTACAATGCATTTCTAATCTAGTCATCTGTAAGGTTCCCAATGGCCTACTAAATGAAGTGCAAATTCTTTAGCTTGGAATTTAAGGGTCTCTCATATTGGTCTCGTCTACCTTTCTAGTCCTTTTTTCCACTACCTCACCCTTCAACCATACTGAATTACTCAATGTTCCTTGGAGCCCACATTCCCACCCCATGCCTCAGCATGCACCATGCTGCCTCTGCCCAGAACATGCTTCTTTTTGCTCACTTCCCTTGCTCAGGCCCCTCTCAATCTTGCTCTTTCCACATACCATTTGTTTAGTGAGTATGGGTAACCATGTTCCTCAACAAAAAGAAGCTGGTGCCAGTGGCTCATGGCTGTGATCCTAGCTACTCAGGAGGCTGGGATTTAAGGATTGAAGCTCAAAGCTAGCCTGGGCATGAAAGTCTGTGAGACTCTGATCTCTAGTCAGCAAAAAGCTGGAAGTAGGGGCTGGGGATATGGCCTAGTGGCAAGAGTGCTTGCCTTGTATACATGAAGCCCTGGGTTCGATTCCCCAGCACCACATTTATAGAAAATGGCCAGAAGTGGCGCTGTGGCTCAAGTGGCAGAGTGCTAGCCTTGAGCAAAAGGAAGCCAGGGACAGTGCTCAGGCCTTTAGTCCAAGGCCCAGGACTGGCAAAAAAAACAACAACAACAACAAAAAAAGCTGGAAGTAGAGGTATGTGTGGCTCAAGTGGATCAAGTAGTAGAGAGCTAGCTTTGAGTTAGAAAGTTCAAAGACAACACCCAAGCACTGAGTTCAAGGCACACACACACACACCAAAAAAAAAAAAAATATATATATATATATGTATATATATATATATATATATATACAGGCACAAAAAAAGAAAAGAAAAGAGAATATAAATTATGCTTGTCTGTAAGATCCTTTTCAAATATAAATCCCAGATGATGGTGCAGATCCCTAGTCAGGTTCTGAGCTCTTCTCATTTTGGCTCCATCTCAGCCGGAAAGCCCAGAGAGGCTATCTCATCTTTGTATTACCAGACTGTTGATCAGTGTTGATCAGATGATCAGTGACTAATTAGTCACCCTGAAGTTGGAGATGCCCTGAGGCTAAGTTCCACCCCCTCCCCTGTTTTCTTTTTCTTTTTTTCTTTTTCTTCTTTTTTCTTTCTGCCAGTCCTGGGGCTTGGACTCAGGGCCTGAGCACTGTCCCTAGCTTCCTTTTTGCTCAAAGCTAGCACTCTACCACTTGAGCCACATGGCCACTTCCCGCTTTTTCTGCTTATGTGGTGCTGAGGAATCGAACCCAGAACTTCATGCATGCAAGGTGAGCACTCTACCTCTAGGCCATATTCCTAGCCTGTCCCCTGTTTTCTTTGATTATGCTTGGGATAAAATTCAGAACCTCAAATATGACAAGCAACTACCTACCATTCAGCTAGACCCTCAGCTCCTTTTCTGTTTTGAGTATTAGAAATGAGAAGCATCATGTATTCACTGCCTTATTATGTAACTGTACCCCCTTTGCACAACACCTTGTCAATAAAATTTAATAAAGACAAACAAAAAATGTGACTGGAATTTAAAAAAAAAAAGAAAGAAATGGGTTGCATCTGGGACTTATCACCTCCTCAGAGCAGTTCTCTAAAGTCAAAAAATAATGTGGCCCTGAGCCACACCCTTTGTCTCCCCTGACCTCATACATACACACTAACTCTCCAGAAAGCTGTAGGAACCTATGCCCGTACATAGGAGAAACTGTCCCATGTGTCCTTTTTCTGAGAGGAGGCAGCATGGCTGGGTGTCTGACAAGAAGAACATTTGTTCACTTTCAGGATTTGGAAGGATGCATCTGGAGAAGGAGAAATGGAAAGCTATCTCTCACCACTGCAGCCCTGGTCTCCCTGAAGTGAGCAGATGAGTACAGACACTTCCTTGCCAAAGGCCTATGTGCATTATGGGGCAGTGATACATCCACTGGCAAGGCCAGAGGAAGCCAACCTGGTCTTTCTCCAGAGGAAACAATAAGACCTGTGAATGGAAATTAGAATACCTGTGATTTCCTTCAATAGCCAGAGGACCTTGACCAGACCCCTCAATCTCCCTTAGCCTAAAAATGGAAACAGCTATTCCTGCTCTATCTTTGAGTGGGCTTTCCTGAGTCTCAAAAGAGAAAATATTAATGAGATTGTTTTTGCAAATTCTACTTCAAAATGTTATTTGTATCCTACAAAGGCTTAAAAGATACATAAGAGGGGCTGGGAATATGGCCTAGTGGCAAAAGTGCTTGCCTCCTACACATGAAGCTCTCGGTTCGATTCCCCAGCACCACATATATGGAAAACGGCCAGAAGGGGCGCTGTGGCTCAGGTGGCAGAGTGCTAGCCTTGAGAGGGAAGAAGCCAGGATGGTGCTCAGGCCCTGAGTCCAAGGCCCAGGACTGGCCAAAAAAAAGATACATAAGAGCCAGGTGATGGTGGCTCATGCCTGGAATCCTAGCCTGAGGATTCCTGAGACTTGAGCCTGAGACTTGAGGATCACAGTTCAAAACCAGCCCTGGCAGGAAAGACCATGGGACTCCTTATCTTTCAATTAATCACCTAAAACTGGAAGTGGAGCTGTGGCTCAAAGTGGTAGAGCATTAGTCTTGAGTGAAAGGAACTCAGGGATAGTGCCCAGACCCTGAGTTCAAGCTCCATGATGGACAAAATAAATAAATAAATAAATAAATAATGCTTGAGGGCTGGGAATATGGCCTAGTGGCAAGAGAGCCTGCCTCGTATACATGAAGCCCTGGGTTCAATTCCCCAGTACCATATATATGGAAAACGGCCAGAAGTGGCACTGTGGCTCAAGTGGCAGAGTGCTTGCCTTGAGCAAAAGGAAGCCAGGGACAGTGCTCAGGCCCTGAGTCCAAGGCCCAGGACTGGCCAAAAAAAAAAAAAAAAAAAAAATGCTCGAGATTGTGGCTCAAGTGATATGCCATCCTAGTAAGCACAAAACTCTGAGTTAAGACCCCAGTACTGGAAAAAAATTCATAAGTTGTCAAAATAGCATAAATTAAAAGTGGGAGTTAGAAACCAAACCTGAAAGGATACAAGTCAGCATGGACGCATACCCTGCTTGCTTGTAGTGGGTGCATCCCAAGGTTGTTGGTAGTGTAGAAAGTGTTTTCTGAATCAGGAGAGGAGGTGATAGGTAATGGTTCAGGATGTCCATTGTAGAGTCTGAGGACTCCTAGCAGGGCTAACTCTGAGTTCTAGGGTCTCTGAGAGTAGTTCTAATTCCAACTTCGCCCTTTTCCCAGGTACCTGTTACTTTAATCTAGACCTGGAGGCAGCAGGTTCCTTCTAACATCTGATCCATCCCTCTACCAACCCATAAAACTAGTGTGACCTCCCTCTGGGGATAAATGTCCCTGCCTTCCACAGTGACACTCTAATAGAAGAAAAAAATTAAGGCTAATCACTTGGAGCCTCACGCCTATAATGCTAGCTACTGAAGAGGCTGAAATCTGAAGGTTGAGGTTCAAAGCTAGCACCAGGCACTAAAGTCCAGAAGACACTTAACCTCCAATTAATCACTAAAAAGCCAGAAATAGAGCTGTGGCCCAAGTGGTAGAGCACTAGTCTTGACCAAAAATGAACTCAAGGACAGTGCCCAGGCCCTGAGTTCAAGCCCCAGGGCTGGCACCAAAGGGAAAAAAAAGCTTTAAGATTTCTCTCTTCTCCCTTCCCTGCCCCTCCTATTAATGCCTTTCTATGTCTCCTGTTGGCTTCTATCTCTCTCTCTCTCTCTCTTTACACAGGTATGTACCTAGACCATGGTCCTCCTATTTTTTATTTCTTGATAAACTGGGATGACACCACACCTAGCTTCTTTTTTCTTCCAGTTTTCTGGTGGGTAACTGGAGATAAGAGTCTCATGGACTTTCTGGCTACAATCCTCAGAACTCAGCCTCCTGAGTAGCTAGGATTACAGGAGTGAGCCACCGGTGCCCTGGCTGTACAATCTTTTTCTTTCGGTCCTGGGCATAAACTCTGGGCCTGGGCACTGTCTCTGAGCTTTTATGCTCAAGGCTAGTGCTCTACCACTTGAGTTACACCTCCATTTCCAGCTTATTTTTGTAGTTTAGTGGAGATAAGAGTCTCCTAGAGGGGCTGGAAATATGGCTTAGTGGTAGAGTGCCAAAAGAAGCCAGGGACAGTGTTCAGGCCTTGAGTCCACGCTCCAAGACTGGCAAAAAAAAAAGAGAGAGAGAGAGAGAGAAGAGTTTCATGGACTTTCCTGCCTGGGCTGGTTTTGAACCACAATCCTCAGATCTCAGCCTCCTGAGTAGCTAGGATTATAGGTGTGAGCCACTGCCCAGTGCCAACTCAATTGTTTTTCTTTTCTTTTCTATTGCCAGTCCTGGGGCTTGAATTCAGGTCCTGGGCACTGTTCTTGGCTTCTTTTTGCTCAAGGCTAGCACTCTACCATTTGAGCCACAGCGCCACTTCTGGCTTTTTCTGTATATGTGGTACTGAGGAATCAAACCCAGGGCTTCATGTATGCGAGACAGGCACTCTACCACTAGGCCATATTCCCAGCCCTCAATTGTTTTTAAGTGTTTAATATAAACACTCCAAACTTGTGTCTAACACCATAGCAACCTGACCTTCTTTGCCCCATACTTCTTAGCTCCTTGTCTTTTGCTTCCCCTGCCCTAATTCTTAACACCCTGAGTTCAGGATGCAAATTTTTGGAAAAGTTCCTCGTGTTTCAACATTTTCCGCCTTTGCTCATTCTCTTTGGCTTGGGCTCCCTTGCCGATCAACTGTGGTGAAAGTAATAAGTGCAGCCAGGTCCTTGAGGAATGGACAGAAAAGCCCTCAGCATAGTCTCCACAGGCTGTAGGGGTGAGGAGCACCCTGGGTGAACACCATGAGGATCCTGGCTTCATGAAAGCAAGAGGCTGTAGGCACAGCCAGCTTGGGGAGCAGGGAGTGGGCAGGGCAGCACTTGACAGATAACATTGTTAGACTGTGACTCACTCCCACTACTACAGTCTGGAAGGAGTCCTCAAACTCAGCCTTCAGAGGAGGCTGCTCACCCTCTGAAGACTGGGGGACAAGTGAAGTTAGGGCCTCCTACTTCCTGTTTCACACTCTTTTTACCCTTACATTGAGAAGCCTATATGTTCAAAGATTATGTGTTGGGAGCCTTCAGATAGGAAGAAGCTTATTCTGGGGCTTTCCAAGAGAGAAGATGCCATCTGAGCTGCCCACCTGCCTAAAGATTTGGTGCCTGGGGCTATACTGACCCACAGTAGGGATTCAAATCCAGGCTTTAGAGTTACTAAGAACCAAGCAGGAATCTTAAGAAGCCCTATGGCCATGTATTTCCTCCCTGAGGCCCATTGCTAGATCTTTTGATGCTCACATAGACCTTTGCTCTCCTTCCTCTCCTTCCCTCTCAGGTTTCTCTGTCAATTCCGTCATCTCTGACTTTGGATTTTCTGGTTGTTGTTTTGTTTTGCTGGTACCAGGGTTTGAACTCAAGGCTTCAAACTTGCTAGGCTGGTACTGTACTATTTGAGCCATGCTTTCAATCTGGTATTTTGATGATTATTTTGGAGATGGAGTTTAGCAGACATTTCTTCCTAGGCTAGCTTTGAACCTCAGTCCTCTAGATCTCAGCCTCCTCAGTAGCTATGATAATAATAAGCATGATCTATCAGTGACATGCTTAAGGATTCTATTTTGAATGTTCATACAGGTCCAGATCTCAAACAAGATTTTCCCACTTCCAGGGAACAGGAAAGGGCTGCTGAATTACTGCTATCTCCAATTCAAGCTGGCCACTCAGCTGATTCTTGGGTCAAGACCTGACTAGAATGTCTCAAAGATAGTCCACAACACTCTGTCTGAAGGGAAGACTAATTTGATCTCTGAGAACTCCCATCTGGTGGAAGAACTTAACTAAAACAATAAGAAACTGTTTTACCAGATCTGCAGGTAGTGCCCCCCCACCCCCACCTCCCCACCCCCCCCCACCCCCCAGCTCACAACTGTCCAGGCAAGGTGCTACCATCCTTTCTCCCAGTCTCTAAACAAGGGTCCAAGGTCACTGGCTTCTGACTTGCTGTGGATTTGTCAGTCAAGTCCAGGTCTTCTGATTGTAGATGTAGAGATTGCTCCATTATGCTGCCATGTCACTCCCATGAGGTTGATGTCCAGGGTCATTTCTGCTTTCCAGGTGCCCACCAGGTACCCTTGTCCTGCTCAGTACTTTGGAGAAAGTGCTGAGGTTCAAGCTCAGGGCTCCAGCTTCCCAGACTCCCTAAGTTGTTTTCAGGCTGGGCTCAGCACCTCTGCTCATCTGCCCTACCTCCTCTTCCTCCCTCCCACACCCTCTGGCCCCTGACTTGAAGGCTGAAAGAGGCAGGCCATGGGAGAAGGCTTTGTTTCCCCAAATGGGGAAATGGCTGAAGTCCTGGGTTCTCCCTCAGAGGACAGAGGCATCCCTGGATTTCCTGTGGCTCCCAACCCAGGCCACATAATTGGAGACAGATTTTTTTTTGGCACGGGGCGGGTGGGGGGGGGGGGGCCTTAGGTTGGGAGGTGAAATTTGAAATACAGCCATCAGGCCTCCTGTGAGTCCGTGTGTGTGTGTGTGTGTGTGTGTGTGTGTGTGTGTGTGTGTGTGTTCTGTTTGTTGAGGTTTTCTAGGACATATATGTGCCTGAATGTGTGCACTTTTGTGACTGAAACAGTGTGCACGTGCAGGTGTGTTAGCATGGCATGCTTGTGTACCTTGGACTCGGCATGGCGTTTATGTGTTACGAAATAAGTAAGCATGTGTCTGAGCCTCTGTGAGTGAGGGGGTCCCTAGGTTTCTTTTGTTGCCTTTTGTAAGAGTCAGTCCAGCTTAGATAGACCTCATCAGCCTTTTAGGATCTAGTTACTCAAGACTTGCTGATTAAATGTAAAACAAATAATTAAGGTTTAAAACGAAACAAAACAGGAAGGTCTTTAGGGTGCAATAGGAAATATTCCTAGTACAGTCAGAGCTCATAAAGGGGACCTGTGTGCAGGGCAGAGGGACTTTTTTAGAGGTATAGCTAAAGCCTTTGTTTCCCCCTCCCTCTGAGGAAGGGAAACAGTTCTAGAATGGTACAGCTCTCTCCAAGCTCCCCAGGCTGGGTAGAAGAGGTGCCTCCTGTGGGTCTCACTATGCACATTGCTCCTATGTAAATTTTGTGTATTTGCTGCATGTTAGATCCCAGACAGGCTACCTTCTTGTGCAGGATTTTGTTTTTTCTTTTCTTTCTTTCTGTTTTTTAATTTCAGTGTGAGGGATCAAACCCATGACCTTGCACATGCTAAGCATGTACTATGTCTTTGAGAGCTGCATCCTGAGTCCCGCTTTGTGTGTGTGTGTGTGTGTGTGTGTGTGTGTGTGTGTGTGTGTGTGTGTATGCCAGTAGTGTGACTTGAACTCAGGGTCTGGGCACTGTCCTTTAGCTTTTTAGTTCATGATAAGGATTCTACCAGTTGAGCTGCAACTTCACTTCCAGCATGTTGCTGGTTAATTGCAAAGAGTCTCATAGACTTTCCTGCTTGGGTTGGCTATGAATCATGATTCTCAGATCTCAGCCTCCTGAGTAGCTAGGATTACAGACATGAGTCTCACTGGTGCCCAGATGATTTTTTATTTTTATTTTTTGGTTTGTGCTTTGTTTTGTTTAATAGTCTTGCTATGTTGGCCTAGAACTCAAGATCCTCCTGCCTCTCCCTCTAGATGTTGGGATTAGAGTAATGCCTAAATACATACAGTTTTACATCCGTGTATGTGCGTGCGTGTGTGTGTGTGTGTGTGTGTGAGAGAGAGAGAGAGAGAGAGAACTACTTAGGAACTGGCTATTACCTTTGTACACAGGAAATTGAGTCACATGATAGACCAGGGTCATTCACTCTCCATGATTTCTTTCACTGATAATTCATTTGTGTATTCCACAAACATGTTGAACATCATCTATCTTACCTGCCTAAGGTACAAATGCCACCGGATTCTGGAACATAGTAATGAACTCCTAGAGTCACTGGACTGCCCCTAGAGGGGACCATGATGATACTACAAAGCCTTGGCTGGGTATACATGATGTCCTTAGATGGTCCAGGAAGCAAGGAAGGAAACAAATGGGAGATGCACATACTTGGTCTCTGTGGACTGGTCTCTGAGGTCCCAAGTGGCTGGTTGGATAGGGAGAGGAGGGCTGGGGTAGGGGTGGAGATGAGAGTCCCTCATCAGTGGCAGCCTGATTCAATTCCCCAGAGCAGCCACCCAGCTTTCCTTAGCCTAAATCGCTTCCAGTTTGTTTAGTCAAAATCCTTGGCCCCAACATCAAAGCTCCTTTGGAGTTTCTGGGGGTTGTTGTTCTTACATGGTGTTTATTTCAGAGATGGCTCTGCTGTTCCTGGCTGGGGGTGGGGGACAGGAGGGGCTGCTAGGGCACTTGGGTTTTAAAGACACTAGGTTGGAAGCAGGGAAAGACAATTTCCATGACAACTGCCTCCAGTGATTGTCTCCACCTGGAGCATAGGTGGGCAGAAATGAGGCTCTTCTACTCTTGGCCCTGCAGAGAAGCCTCTATTCCCCTCAAACTCACGCCAGACCTTTCAGCCTGGACTCCTGGGTGTCAAAGCCATACTGCCCCACTCTACCATTCAGCCCTCATTTTACAGTTCAGGCAAACAGCTCTCCACTCTCCTCCTCGCCATTCTAGCAGCTCTATCTAGTCTGATGGGCTGCTCCCCAGCTCCTTCCACACCTGAATGCCCCTTCTGCTTTGGACCCTCCCTCCTCTTCTTTTCACCTGATTAGCTGAACCCAGTACCAGGCTTCTTCCATTTGGCCCATTTGGCTCTGGCCTCTGTACCTCTCTTTCTTGTGAGTTTCTACAGGTTCTAGCAGATTCTCTCTTTCCTGTAACCATTCCCAGTGCCTCGGGGTGAGCACTCAGTGAGGAGGGGAGCTTCCTGCCTGCTCCACTGGCCACCTGCTCTCTCTGTGTCCCAGACAAAGGGAACTTCTACTGCACAAGAAGCCATCTGTTAGTTTCTCCCACTGGAAAATATTCTAGAGGTGTTGCAAAGAATGGGGACCCAGTTGCAGTTAGACTAGGAGTGGACTCAACTATAGTCCATGTCAATGGACAATAGGAAAAGGTCTGAAAAGGTCTCTCTCTATATAATTTTATTTTGGTGCAAGTACTAGGGCTTGAACTCAGGTCCTGGGCACTGTCCTTTAGCTTTTTGCTCAAGGCTAGTGCTCTACCACTTGAGTCACAGCTCCAGTTCTTGGCTTTTGGTGGAGAGAAGAGTTGTATTGACTTTCTTGCCCAGACTGGCTTTGAACCTTGATCCTCAGATTTCAGCCTCCTGAGTAAGTAGGATTACAGGTTTGAGCCACTGGCACCCAAATGAATCTCCTATATTTTCACATATACTTGTGAACCAAGAGCCAGTTTTTGTTTTGTTTTGTTTTTACTGGGAGTTTCTTCTAGGAACCTGGGAGTTTCTTCTAGGAACCTGGCCAAGCACAAGTAAGCAAGCACCTTGCTCACGCCTGTAATCCAAGCTACTCAGGATGCTGAGATCTGAGGATCGAGGTTCAAAGCCAGCCTGGGATGGAAAGTCCATGAGACTATTTTTTTTTTCCCAGTCCTGGGACTTGAACTGAGGGCCTGGCCCTGTCCCTGAGCTTCTTTTCCTCAAGGCTCGCACTGTACCACATTCTACCACTTGAGCCACAGTACTACTTCTGGCTTTTTCTGTGTATGTGGAGTTGAACCCAGTGCTTCATGCATACTAGGCAAGCACTCTACCACTAAGCCACGTTCTCAGCCCCTGTGAGACTCTTTTTTTTTTTTTTTTGGCCATTTCTGGGGCTTGGACTCAGGGCCTGAGCACTGTCCCTGGCTTCTTTTTTGCTCAAGGCTAGCACTCTGCCACTTGAGCCACAGTGCCACTTCTGGCCGTTTTCTGTATATGTGGTGCTGGGGAATTGAACCCAGGGCCTCATGTATGCGAGGCAAGCACTCTTGCCACTAGGCCATATCCCCAGCCCCCCTGTGAGACTCTTATCTCCAATTAACCACCAGAAAACCAGAGTATCACTGTGGCTCAAAGTGGTCGAGTGCTAACCTTGAGCAAAAGTGCTCTGGGACAGTCCTAGGCCCCAAGTTCAAGTCCCACAACCGACAAAATAAAGAACTGAAAACAGCTAGAAGTGGTGCTGTGGCTCAAGTGGTAGAATGCTAGCCTTGAGCAAAAGAACCGCAAGGACAGCACACAGGCCCAGAGGGTGGGTGGTCCTAAGAACTGGAATCCAGTCGTCGTCTTCTCCCCCAGCCTTCTATTCCCATGGCTTCTTTTGGGTAGACATTCTGGGGTGTGTTGGGAAGACTGGCCAACTCTGTAGCAGATGGAGATAGTTCCTGATACACAGCTGCTTCTGCTAGCAGACAGGGACATGGTTTGGCTGTGTGGCTAACTGAAGTACCCAGGGTCAAGAGAATTTGGTCACATGGAAGGCTGAATTCTGAGCCCTGCTTTGCTCTCACTCCTGTACTAAATGCTCAAGAAGGGAGTGTGAATTGTGCCAATGCAATCCCTCTCCTCAGACATCCTCAGTCAGAAGGCACCCACCTCCTCTCCCTTAGATTCCTTGGATCTCCCTATTGTTCCATTCATTTCTATTTCATGAGGTGGTACTGGGGTTTAACTCAGGGCCTTGTGCTTGCTAGAAAGACACCTACCATCTGAGTCACCGTACCAGCCCATTTTGGGGTTGGTTATTTTCTAGATGGATCTTACTTTATATCTGGACTGTAATCCTATTTGCACTTCCCTTTATATGCTACCATGCCCAGCCACTGATTGAGATGGAATCTCATGGACTTTTATGCCCAAGAGTTGAATTGTAATCTCACAATCTCTTTTTTCCCTTGAGCAATAAAGAGCTAAAAACAGCTCCTAGGCCTTGAGTTCAATCCCTAGTACTGAAATAAAAACAAATACCCACTTGTTTGCTAAGCCTAATGTAGGAGCCATAAAGAAGAAAATAAGATATAATCAGTGCTATCAAAACCCTGCTCACCAGCTCCCCAGATATAATCTACCCACAACCAAAAGCTAGATAACAGCACAAATCACATCCTCATAGACCTTGTGGATGAGGAGGCAGAGAGTGACAGTGGCAGTGTCACAGGCTTGAAGGAAGGAGAGGGCACCAAATGTGACAGGGACCACTGAAGACACAACAGAGAAACAGACTCAAAGGATAGGTTAAAGTTCTGGTGGTCTGTATAACACTGGCAGGAATTCAATGGCACGGAGTATATCAGACTGGCTTGTTCCATCCTGGTAACTTGTTACCATACCTTAGGCCTGTGAGGAGGTTGACTCCGAACATAACACAGAATTTGGAGCAAGAATCCAAATAAAAGGCCACAGACAAAATTACTTTTTTTTTTCTTTTTGCCAGTCCTGGGCCTTGGACTCAGGGCCTGAGCACTGTCCCTGGTTTCTTTTTTTGCTTAAGGTTAGCACTCTGCCACTTGAGGCACAGCGCCACTTCTGGCCATTTTCTATATATGTGGTGCTGAGGAATTGAACCCAGGGCTTCAGGTACATGAGGCAAGCACTCTACCACTAGGCCATATTCCCAGCCCATTTTTCTTTTTTTTTTTTTTTTATGTTGATGCTGGGGTTATACTCAGGACTTGGATGCTGTCCCTGAGCTTTCTTTCTCAAGGCTAGTACCCAACCACTTGAGCCATGGCTCCACTTCTGGCTTTTTGGGGAGGTAAATTGGAGATAAGAGTCTCATGAACTTTCCTGCCTGGACTGGCTTTGAACCACAATCCTCATATCTCAGCCTGCTGAGTAGCTAGGATTATAAGTGTGAACCACTTTTTTTGGTAAATATTTTTTCAAAATATTTAAAAATGAGCTAGGCACTGGTAGCTTGCATCTATAATCCTAGCTACTTGGGAAGCTGAGATCTGAGGATCGCCATTCAAAACCAGTCCAACAGATCAATCCAGAAACCCTTATCTCCAGTTAACCAACAGAATTTTCCCAGAAGACCCAAGCACTGGTGGCTCATGTCTGTAATCCTAGCTACTCAGAAGCCTGAGATCTGAGGATCGCTGTTCGAAGCAAGACCAGGTAGAAAAGTCCTTGAGACTCTTAACTCCAATTAGCCATTAGCAAAGAGGAAGTGGCACTGTGGTTCAAAGTGGTAGAGTACTAGCCTTGAGCAAAAGAGCTCAGGGACAGTGCCTATTCCTTGGATGTGCTTGTGAATGCTGATGGTGTATTCACCTTGTTGATGGCAAAACATTCCTTCTTCTTCTCACCACCCTTCTTTACAGGAGCCATTCTGCCAGGCCCAACTTGGAAAAGAGAAACTCTACTTGATAAATAGCCAAAGTAGAGCTGGGAATATGGCCTAGTGGCAAGAGTGCTTGCCTTGTATACATGAAGCCCTAGGTTCAATTCCTCAGCACCACATATATAGAAAATGGCCAGAAGTGGCACTGTGCCTCAAGTGGCAAAGTGCTAGCCTTGAGCAAAAAGGAAGCCAGGGACAGTGCTCAGGCCCTGAGTTCAAGGCCCAGGACTGGCAAAAAAAAAAAAACATAGCCAAAGCAAAATTATCTGGGACATGGGTCAAGGAGTAGAGCACCTACCTAGCAAGCTTAAGGCCCCGAGTTCAAACTTCAGTTACTCCCATATCTCAAAAAAAAGGGGGTGGGGAGGATGATGAGGATAGAGGGGACTTAGCGGGGGTGGGGGTGGTGGTTATAATTTGTTGATAGAGTGCTTGCTGACATGTTAGAGACTCTGAGTCCCATCCTCAGATGAATTAAACAAATGAATGAATAAATAAATACAAGGAGACAGGAGGAAGTGCATGATGATTTTAGTGATGGATGGAGGATTTGGGGAGAGCTGGCTGGGGAGGAGCAGGGAGTTAGGGAGTGAGGAATGGGATGTGGGGAAGGGAATAGAGGCTGGCAGCAGAGCGCTGGGTTCTGGAAGGAGTGGGAGGGGCATGTTTCTGCCCCCTGAATAAACAGAGGCCTAGAAAAGGGGAATCAAAGGCTCTGAGTGGAACTCTCAGAAGCCCAGAACAAGTCAGTCCCCCAAGAAAGGTTCTGGAGGCCCCATCTCAGCCAACTCAGGTTACAGAGGAGTGTTTCCTATTTCAGGCCCCTGAGCCTGGCTGGACCACTCAGCCTCTCCTCCCTCCCTCCTGCCCCGCCTCCCCAGGGAAGGACACACACACTTGATATATGAAGTGTTTCCACCTAGCCGCTTGGGAACCCCACAAAGGCTTCAGTGTGTGACTGCCCCTCCCCCTGCCTTCCTCAGCCCTTTCCCTTCCTCCTGTCTGGGAGTCTGGGAATGCCTCCTTTTCCAGGACTTCATAGAGAAGGAGGACATGTGGTGGGTGGGGACATTCCAGTGCTCTCCAGCCCCCATCCTAGATGGGGGAACCTAGGAGAGCATTGGGCTGTGGAGGGGGGGTGCCTTGTATCTACTGCTCTGTCCCCACCGGTTTCACTCTTGCTGCCCAAGCCCCTCCGTACTGGTCAGGGGAAATGTGTGCACACGCCTTTTCTTTATAAGGATAGGGAACCTTAAGGAGAAGGAAAACTGAATTTTCAACCACACTCTAAGTGCTAACAATACATTAGACTGTTGTATAAAACTCAGCTCCATTTTCCCTAGCATGTTATTCAAGACCATGGACTTGGGACCAAACCTCTGTGAATGGAGCAAGTTTCTGGAAGCCCTCTCCCCCGAGCCTCAGTTATTCCCTCCCCAAAAGAAGGATAGAAAGTTCTTCACAGGGGCTGAGGATATGGCCTAGTGGCAAGAGTGCTTGCCTCGTATACATGAAGCCCTGGGTTCAATTCCCCAGCACCACATATACAGAAAATGGCTAGAAGTGGCGCTGTGGCTCAAGTGGCAGAGTGCTAGCCTTGAGCAAAAGGAAGCCAGGAACAGTGCTCAGCCCCTGAGTCCAAGGCCCAGGACTGGCCAAAAAAAAAAAAAAAAAAAACGAAAAAGAAAAAGTTCTTCACAGAGGAATTAAATGAGATACGATACCCGATACCTGAGATACCTGACAGATCATGGTAAGTGTTGAGCTTATGGTGCCAGTGTAAGGCCAGAGCAGTTCCTGAGCTCTACGTGGCCCTCTGGGCAGAAGCCCTGGGGCCTGGGGCCAATATAAGTAAGCTAGGACAGGCGTGCATGTGTGCGTGTGTGTGTGTGTGTGTGTGTGTGTGTGTGTGGTGTGTCTGTCTGTCTGCACCGGCACCCATGTGCAGAAAGGGAAGCACTGATTCCTAGGAGCTCTCTATGGAAGTGCAGATGGCCCTGGCTCCAAAGCAGCCTAAAGTCAGGGGCCCTGAGGACACAGACACCCCCATCCCACCCGCAAGCAGGGAGGACCACTCTACCACACTGGGTGGTCTCTGGCCCAGCAGTTTCTTCTTCTGACTCAGAGAGAAGTTCTAGCTGGCCCTGGGCCACTGCAGCCACATTGCCATGCGCACCACATGTCCATCACTGTAGTTCTTTAGCCTCTGCCGAGCCAGTGGAGGGGTGGCAAGCACACTTGGGCATTTGCAATAAGATTATACACGGACCGTACAAGGGCAGGGGATATACTTAGAACGGATGTGGCTGGCATCTTCTCCTATGTATATGCATACATGTCTGTGAGCACACACTCATCCTGGGGTTCCTGGGTGCATGTGTGTGCCATGTGGCTGGATGTCGGCTCGTGTCCACGTGTGTGACTGCTTGTCAAACAAACTCCCTGGAGCTGGGACTCCGCAGGAAGGGTCAGATGGCAGCCCGAGACACTTTTCATGTGTCAGGAAAACCAGGCTCCCCTTTCAGGAAGCCTTCCCAAGGAAAATAAACCAGCCGGGCTCCTGGGGCAGAGCAGAGGAGGAGGGGCTGTGGGGAAAGAAGAGAGAAGTACCAGAGGAGGGAGGACAGGAGCACAAAGCAAGGCAACCAAATGATACCCTTTCACCCCCATCCCCTATTGGCCTCTCCTTGTCTCTGGAGGTCACCTCCCTTTGCTTGTACTCTAAGAGCCTTTTTCCTCTAGCTCTTCACTCTTCTTTTTCTCCTTCTTTTCCTTCCTTCCTTCTTTCTTTCTTTCTTTCTTTCTTTGTCTGTCTTTTTTCTTTCTCAGGGTCTGCTTGCTGTTCTTGAGCTCTTTTGTTCAAGACTAGCACTCTGCCACTTTGAGCCATGGTTCCACTTTCTGGTTTTTGAATGGTTAATGGACATTACAGTCTCAAGAGGACTTTTCTGCTGGGGCTGGCTTTGAACCAAGATCCTCAGATTTTAGCCTCCTGAGTAGCTAGGATTACAGGCATGAGCCACTGGCGCAAGGCTTGCTTGTTTTCTTTTCTTTTTCTTTTATTTCCTTCCTTCATTTCTTTTTTCCCTCCCTCCCTCCCTTTATCTCTTTTCCCTTCCCTTCCCTTCCCTTCTCTTTGTCTCTCAGTATTTCTTTACAGTGCTAGGGATCAAATTCAGGGCCTTTCCTATGCTAAGCACACACTACTAGTCCTTTCATTATTTTTTTTTTTTTGTGTGTGTGTGTGTGTGTGTATGCGTGCCCAAGTAGTGTCTGTGTGCCTCATACTAGGGCTTGAATTCAGAGCCCCATGCTCTTGCTTAGCTCTTTTTGCTCAAGGCTGGACATCTACCATTTGAGTCATACCTCCACTTTCAGTTTTTTGCTGGTTAATTGGAAATAAGAGTCTCTCAGATTTATCTGCCCAGGCTGGCTTTGAACCAGGACCCTTGAGTAGTTAGGATTATGGGCTTCAAGTATTAGCACTCAGCTCCTTTGGGTTGTTTTGAATTGCCACACATGCTGGTGTGCATTTTGCTGTTGTGCAGTTTTTGTCCTTTGGTGCCATGCTGGTCACAAGGCCCTGGCTTATTGTCTCCAACTGTGGAACTGATCTTTCATCCTAAAACTGGTTAATTGACTGCATCATCTATCCTGTGTTTATTTAGCACCTGGCCTATGCCAAGCACTATGTTTGGCTCTGAAGCCACAATGAGGGGGAAGAAGCAGAGAGGAATGGGTTCTGCTTTGCAGAACTTTAAGACTCATAGGAGAGTCAGCAATTAATCAAAGCCACACGCAGAAATGTAAAATTAAAACAACATAAGGGATGCAGACAGAGGGGTAATTATGTGGATCTGAAAACCTCTAATGGAATTAATATGGTCAGGGAAAGAGAAAGATTCCCTAAAGAAGCTATTAGCTATGTTTGAGGAAAAGTGAGAGTTAACAGGACCTAGGAAAGGAGGGAGTGGGTGCTCATTGAGGCAGATTGGGTATGCTGAGGGAACTGCAGGTGAAAAGGCCCTGAGGCCAGAAGGAAGGAGTTCCAAGGGCATAATTCCAATAAGGCTGGCCTGTGTGGTCAGAGGAGGGAGCTTGATGAGACTGGAACAAAAGCTGAGACCAAGCCAAGTAGGCTCTCACAGGCTGAGTACTGGGCAGGGATCAAATCCAGGGCTGCAGGCATCATAGGCAAGCCATCTGCTATAAGCCATACTCCAGGCCTATCTGTGGTGGTTTTTTTTTTTTAAGGAGTGGCGTCTCGAGCCAGGTCCCAGTGGCTAGCTCCTGTCATCCTAGCTACTCAGGAGGCTGAGACCTGAGGATCATGGTTCAAAGCCAGACCAGGCAGGAAAGTCTGTGATACTTTTATTTCCAACTAACCATAAAGCTGGAAGTGGAGATGTGGCTCTTGTAGTAGAGCATAGCCATGAGCAATAAAATCCCAGGGACAGTGCCCAGGCCCTGAGTTCAAACCCTAGGACTAGTACCAAATAAAAGAAGAGGAGTCTCTTTCTGTTGGCCAGATTGACCCTGAACTTTTTTTTTTTGGCCAGTCCCGGGACTTGAACTCAGGACCTGAGCACTGTCCCTGGCTTCTTTTTGCTCAAGGCTAGGACTCTGCCACTTCAGCCACAGCGCCACTTCTGGCTTTTTCTGTGTATGTAGTGCTAAAGACTCGAACCCAGGGCTTCATGTATGTGAGGCAAGCACTCTACCACTAGGCCACATTCCCGGCCCCAACCCTGAACTTTTGGGTTCACATAATCCTCTTGGCCTCAGTCTCCCTAGTAGCTGGGAGTACAGTAATGCAACAACATGCCCTGTGGGGGCCACTCAACCTGACAATGAGCCTGTGATAAATGTGAAATATTTCATCTTTTTTTTTTTTTTTTTTTTGGCCAGTCCTGGGGCTTGGACTCTGGGGCTGAACACTGTCCCTGGCTTCTTTTTGCTCAAGGCTAGCACTCTGCCACTTGAGCCACAGCGCCACTTCTGGCCATTTTCTGTATATGTGGTGCTGGGGAATTGAACCCAGGGCCTCATGTATATGAGGCAGGCACTCTTGCCACTAGGCCATATCCCCAGACCCCATATTTCATCTTTTTTTTTGCCAGTTCTGGGCCTTGGACTCAGGGCCTGAGCACTGTCCCTGGCTTCCTTTTGCTCAAGGCTAGCACTCTACCACTTGAGCCACAGCGCCACTTCTGGCCATTTTCTATATATATGGTGCTGAGGAATCGAACCAAGGGCTTCATGTATATGAGGCAAGCACTCTTGCCACTAGGCCATATTCCCAGCCTCTATTTCATCATTTTTTTTTTAAGTTAAGAAAGTGTCACAATAGCCAAAATTTGGAAACAACCCAGATGCCCCTCCACAGACGAATGGATCCAAAAAATATGGTACTTATACACAATGGAATACTACATAGCGATTAGGAATGGTGAAATATTGTTATTCGCAGGGAAATGGTCAGAACTCAAACAAATAATGTTGAGTGAGACAAGCCTAGAACACAGAAAACAAAGGGGCATGATCTCCCTGATATATGACTGTTAACAAAGGGAGACGGAGAGACAGTAGAGACCAAGTCTGTGAACACTGTATATGTGCTTGATACATTGTATATTGCATATGGGTCTACCTGACCTAGACAAGGGATGGAAAAACAGGTTGTAAGATATCACAAGAAATGTACACACTGCCCTACTATGTAACTGCACCCTCTTTGCACAACACCTTGTAAAAAAATTTATGTTCAATTAATAATAAAAAATAATAATAAATAAATAAAAATATGTGAGAAAAAAAAAAGAAAGTGTCAATTCATTAAAAGTAAGTGTTTGGTAGTGTGATGTCTTGGGCTTACTATGCTAGTTACATGGAAGGCTAAGATTGGGAGAATCATTATTTGATGCCCCAACCCAGACCGAAAGGTTTCAGAGGCCTTATCTCAACCAATAGAAAGCCGAGTGTGGATTTGCACATTTGTCATTCTCACTACTCAGGAACTGTAAATAGGAGGATCAGAGTCCAGGCATAAAAGCAAAACCCTATTTATCTGAAACATGGCAAAAAGCAAAGAGGGCTGGAGAGTGCCTGTTTGGCAAGAACAAGGCCGCAAGTACTTCAGTACTCAACCTTAGTACTGCTGGGAGGGAAAAGAAAGGGAGAAAAAAACAAAACATGCTTTTATATTTTTACACACAGGGATCTAGTACAAAACTGTCCACAGATGCTGCTTGGTCCGTTTATGAATTCCCAGGGCTCTCACAGGTTAAGGGTCACTGTGCTAGGGAAGAGAGGAAAGGGTGCATGGAGAATCACCCCATTGTGTTGCCTGAGCCAGGGTCAGACAGAGAAGCCAGGCTGAGCCCCATTCCGCACCCTCCCTCCTTGGCTCCAGCAAGGTCAGACTCTGGCCCTCTGCCGCACCAGCCATGTGCTTGGCCTTCAACAGCTGGGGTGGCTTTTGTTTGCAGAGGGCAGGGGCTAAGACAGGGCGGGATGGGACAGCTGAGCAGGGAGAAGATGGGACAGAGTGTCTCAGTGCAGCAGCAACACCTAGGAATCTGTAGGAAATCCAGGCTCTCAGGCCCACCCCAGACCTGGGGAATCCAAATCTCTGGTTGGTGACAGATAGTATTATGGTTTTGTTTGTGTGTTTCCAGATAGGGTCTTGAATTTTTACCTGGACCAGCCATAGAGCTCAATCCTTCTAGCCTGTGCCTTCTGGAATGCTAATGTGAACCATCACCCGCAGCTTGTTTGTTGACATGGAGGGTGGGGTGTGGGAGTGTCTCACTGTTTGCCTGGTCTGGTCTCACACTGTGTTCCTCCAATTCTGTGCCTCCCAAGAAGCTGGGATTACAAACATGTACCACCACACCTGGCCCACCATTATGCATTTTAACAAACCACCAGGTGATTCTCCCACACTACTAGTTTGAGAACCAGCACAAGGGCAAAAGTCAGTTGTGTAAGGTTTATTAAAGTAGGTAGCCAATAAAGGAGAACACCACAGGCAGGAGAAAAAAGTTTATTCCTAAACTGCTTGCCTGTGGCCGAGATGATGTATGGCTGGAGACAAGAGCTGACCCACCGAAAGGGCCAAGCCTTATCTAGGGCAGGGGTGAGAGGTATGGCCAGGTAGATTCCATGTGACCTTAGAGAAGGGGGAGGCAACTGCCTCCAGGTGTGCCAGTTACCTAGCTGGGCACAGACTTAAACAGGCAGGGAATATCTGCATGGAGCCCTCCCGGGGGTAGACCGTACAAGTGGGAAGTCCTCCAGGCTGGGTAGGTGAACAGATGTGTTGAATCCCCATTCAGACATCCAGCCACCCTGATGCCACCTACTCCAAGTCACCCAAGTGCTTTTCATGAAGAGAAGCGCCAAGAAGGCACTGACCTGGCGCCCTTGGGCCCATGCCCTCTCTGCTTCTCCTGGGTCTCAGTCTGGCCTTTTGCTCTGGGCAGGTAGAAATCCTCTCATTCTAGCCAGAGATGGGTGGGAGGAGGGGAAGCTTCCAGGAGGGATGTCAGGCCAGGATTCCTGGCAGACCCAGCTGTCCCAGTCCACACACCACCCCAGCTCCTCCCCAACAAGCACACCCACCCAGCAGCTGCAGGAACCACCCAGGCTGGCCCAGCCCGATCCCATGTCCCCAAGCTCAGGGGAAGTTGAGTTCAACCTGTTCTTCTATGAAGGCTGCTTCCAGACCTCCTCAAGGGACACAGACCCACCACAGCCTGAACCATGGCACCTCCTGAGCCCTTCTCTCTCCTTACATATCTCCCCTCCTGAAAGATGCTAGGGAAACTGTCTAAAGTCATGTCTAAGCCCTAGCTTGTACCCCAACCCCCCGCCATCAGCTCCTTCAGTCACAGCCCACCCTCACCGAACACTACTCCACACTGTGGGTGGGATCTCTCCACACAGGCCAAGCAGCTGGCTGGACCACCTGCCTCAGGAGAGACCAAATGGAAGGCTTGAGAGGAAGGTCAGCCACGGGGGAGGCTCGGAGGGAGAGGAAGCAGGGGTGAGAGTGCGGGGGGCCAGGAAGTCTAGCACATTTGAGCTGGAAGGGATCTGAGGCTCAGCCAGTACAATTAGGGTTATATTTTACAAGCTCAGAGAGGTTGTGCCTTGTCTGGTGTCACAAAGCAAATTGGTATCAGGGCCCAGCACAAACTTGATCACCCCTCTCCCCTTCCAGCCCCAACCCCGTCCAATGTTCTTTCTGTGGTCCTCTGCAGGAATACAGACAGTCAGGGAATATCTGTATCCAGAAAAGTGTCACTACAGCATACATGGTCTTCCTCTAGGGAGCTTCCTTGAGTTAACACCTTCTCCTCTCCTGTCACTCATCTTGAAAGTCTTGATTGCTTATAACAGGCACGTGGCACAAGGTTTATATATTTGATAACTCTTGTGGGCTTAGGTGTGTGTGTGTGTGTGTGTGTGTGTGTGTGTGTGTGTGTGTGTGTAAGAGAGAGAATCCCCTATCTTCACTGGAAGACATGAGGAGCCTCAAGGACAGAGGTTATGTCTTTACTAGCATGCTACATGTTCCTAGAAAACAAATGACCACTCCCTTCCATAAAAATAGGAGCAAATATGGCCTAGTGGTAAAGTGCTCGCCTTGTGTACATGAAGCCCTGGGTTCGATTCCTCAGCACCACATATATAGAAAAAAGCCAGGGCTGGGGATATAGCCTAGTGGCAAGAGTGCCTGCCTCGGATACACGAGGCCCTAGGTTCGATTCCCCAGCACCACATATACAGAAAACGGCCAGAAGCGGCGCTGTGGCTCAAGCGGCAGAGTGCTAGCCTTGAGCAAAAAGAAGCCAGGGACAGTGCTCAGGCCCGGAGTCCAAGGCCCAGGACTGGCCAAAAAAAACAAAACAAAAAGCCAGAAGTGGCGCTGTGACTCAAGTGGTAGAGTGCTAGCCTTGAGCAAAAAGAGCCCTGAGCTCAAGCCCCAGGACTGGCAACAAAACAAAAAAGCAAATAAATAAATAAATAAATAGGAGAGCTGGAGATATGGCCTAGTGGCAAGAGTGCTTGCTTCTTATACATGAAGCCCTGGGTTCAATTCCCCAGCACCACATATACAGAAAACGGCCAGAAGTGGTGCTGTGGCTCAGATGGCAGAGTGCTAGCCTTGAGCAAAAAGAAGCCAGGGACAATGCTCAGGCCCTGAGTTCAAGGCCCAGGACTGGCAATAAATAAATAAATAAAATAATAGGAGCTGCATCAGCCACAGGTGTCTCAAGCCTATAATGCTAGCTACTCAGGAGGCTGACATCTAAGAACTCCAGTTTGAAACCATCTTGGACAGGACATTTTGTGAGCCTCTTATCTCTAGTAAACTAGCAAAAAGCCAGAAGTGGAGGTGTGGCTCACGTAGTAAAGTGTCAGCCCTAAGTGAAAAAGCACCTAGACCTTGAGTTTAAGCCCCAATACAAGAAAGAAGAAGGGGAAAAAGGAATAGGAACTTCTCCAGAGAAGCTATTTACCATGTTAGACTGGACCTCTCTTGGCGAGGCTTGGTGGCTCATGCCTGTAATCCTTGCTACTCAGGAGGCTGAGATCTGAGAATCACGGTTCAAAGCCAGCCCAGGCACGAAAGTCCATGTGAGTCTTTTCTCTCTTAACCACCAGAAAACCAGAAGTGATGTTGTGGCTCAAAGTGGTAGAGTGCTAGCCTTGAGTGAAAACGCTCAGGCATAGCGCCTAAGCTCAGTTCAAGCCCTATGATATATATATATATATATATATATATATATAGAGAGAGAGAGAGAGAGAGAGAGAGAGAGAGAGAGAGAGAGAGAGAGAGAGAGAACCTGGGCCTAAAATGAATGGCTGGTTTTATCCAGAGGTGACCACCTTGGGCTATGGCTGGGTAATTTACAGACAGCTATTCCCATTCCTCATTTATACCCAAGATTTCAAGATTTTGGTCACAATAATTGCCAGTTGTGGTTTCCAGTCCCCCCCCCCCACCCTGGGGAAATTTTTTTTTCTTTCCTCTTTTTCCTGATTGTACTGGGGTTTGAATTCAGGGCCTCATCTTTACTCTGTTGGCACTAAACCATTTGAAGCATACCTCTGGCCCAACTTTGTACTGGTTCTTTTGGAGATGGTGTTTCAAGGCCTTTTCTGCCTGGGCTGGTTTTGAGCCTTGATCTTCCAGATTGCAGCTTTTGACGTAGCTAGGATTACAGGCATGAGCCACTGATACCCAGACTTCTGAATTTGGAGGGACCTTAGCCCACATCCTGGAGATGCTCTGAAGTCCTGTGGAGTGCTATGGAAACTGAGAGGAGGACCTTTCTTCCTTCTGTGTCCAAGGCCTCTGGGATGACTGAGGCAGATAGCCTTCTCTAAAACTGCCCCTTCTCTTTGTCTTGTGCTCCCCTACCCAGCTACCTCCCTTCTCCTTATTTCCTTCCAGGAGCTGGAATTGTGGCTCACTGAAGGCCATTGAAGCTTGTCTCTATTTAAAGGCCCTAGTCATGGTGCCATCTTCTCTGTTCCTGAAATAGGGTACAAGGATATTTGCCCTGGCCCTTGAACTTCTCCAGTTATCAGAGAGTTCATTCTGGAACTTTCTGGTACTACCCTCCTGAGCACCTGGCAACCCTAGCCCCCCAGCTGGAAATGTATCAGTGTGGTTGAGCACAGTAAGTACAGAAGACCTCAACTCTGTCCTAGAGGATCTGCCACACTGCCTCTGCCACTGCACTGGGCCATTCAGCACACAGGGCCATCCCAGATTCCATCCTACAAACATGTATGTTCAGCTGGGTAGCATGCCTGTGTGGCCTTAAGTTTGTGCATAGCCCACATTGACACACTGGGTGTGCCTGAGCCCACCGCACCAAGCACGAGCTCCTGATGTCATCAGGCCTTGTTCACTTTGGTGGCCTGCATTGCCACTCACGTAGCTTATTGGTTGGAATGATGAGTGGATGCATGGATGGATGGACAGTGGACATTGTCCAACAGTGCTATGAGATGCACAAGACAGACACTGCCCCGGTGATGGAGAGATTAGAACATTTGGAGGAGTTGAGAAATGAATGGCTAGAAGATTCCAGTAGAACTAGAAATATGTTAGAGCTTTCTGTTGGAGCTCCACCATTCTACATTAAAGTAAAGCCAGCTTGGAAACAATCTCAAGCCTTCAGGATCCCAGACTACAACCAGGAGCACTGTGTGGTAGAGCATGTTGTACCCTACTCAAACCTGTCGGAAGTACTCTTTATATTGGAGTCTCCATAAGTGGTACTTGCTAGAGTTGTTGTAGGAAGTGATCCTCAGGGCTCCATGCACATGCCCTGTTTCCATACTGGGTCCTTAAATTTTATGTGAATACCTTGAAACTCTTGGGGCAACATGAATCCTTGGCCTCCTTCTCCTGTCCTACTATTAGCCAGGGTGCTAGCCAGGAGGAGCTCCTGGAGGAACAAGTATGGACCCCAGAAATTCACAGCACACCTCTCAAGACTCCTGTGGACACTTTCTGTCAAAACTGTCCATGTCCCCAAGAGCCCCTTTGCATGTGCCCACACTCCCACCTCCCTACAAACGTGGTATGCATGCCCCACACAAGTGTGTACCATGTGAGTGAGGGGCGTGGCCCCAGCTCTCCAAGCTGAGACACAAGCAAGCAGGGCTAAGGGCTGGGGGACAGCCTCCCTCCCAAAGCCCCCTCCCCCTCTGCTCCTATGCAGGGCCTGGCCCCTCCCGGGGAACAAGGCTGGGATTAATAAGCGCCCAGCTCCCTCCCCTAATGGGCTCCAGCTGCACAAACATTCCCAGAATTCAGAGCGGCTCTGTCTGGGGCAGCCCAGGCCTCAGCCCCAGCATTCCTGGCCCCCCTTCCCCCCAAAGCTCAGGACAGCTGCTCCGGAACTCAGCAACTGGCTGGGGATCGAATCCCAATTCAGCTTTTCCAGTGTGTGTGTGTGGGGGGGCGGGGTGCATTGGAATGGCTGGGGGTGGGATGGGGAGGACAGCAAAGAAGAGGGAACAAACTCTAAGGGAAAGCTCAGTTCCTGCCCACCTGCCCTTCCCCCTTTGCCTCTAACCCTCCAGTGCTGCCTGTACTCAGTAGAAGGTACCAGAGGCCGCTGTGTCTTGCCTAATTTGTCTCCCCAGGCAGTGCCCTTGGCTGGCACAGCCCAGGAGGAGGCAACCAGGCAGGCTGGAAGGAAAGATAAACATCGGCCCAGGCTTTTTAAGAGATCCAGCTGTGCTTCCTTAGAACCTCTGGCCTGGCAGGAACTTGCTCAAACAGGCTCTTATCAAGAAGGGGGAAGGGTGACACCTGGAGCCCAGGGAAGGCAGGTAGGGTCCCCCTTCACCTAGGGAGGGACATTTAGGGGGCCAGTGGCAAGTAATCCAAGTGGACAAAAGTATGCTTATGTTGATGATAGCTCTGAACCTGCCGCCTTTTTCCTAGCTCTCATTCCGAGGCCAGAAGTGGACATCTGGCTGTCCTTTGCCTGTTGTCCCCAGTTATGCCAGCTGTGGACATGAGGGCTGCGGTGGAGAGGCTCCAGGGACCTGCATTAGTGCCGGAGTCCACCTTGGTGGGGAGATGGAAAGCATGGAGGCCTCGAATTAGGTGGGTACTCGTGCTTGGTGCACAGTGTCTGGGGACACAGGCCAGAACAGCTAGGTGGATCGATTGACATCTGCCCAATGTTTAAAGTAATGAGGGTGTAGTTCTCACTCATGGGAAGTACCTGGCTGCCCACATGCTACTCCTCCCGCAAGGTGGAGGAGGCCCTCTCCACAGAGCTAGAAAGAAGCAGAGGACAAGGAAGGTCAACGAGGGGGCACTGAGGCCAGGGAGCGTCCTCTTTTAGAAGATACTCAGGAGGTAGAGGCAGGAGGATTGGGAGTTCAAGGCCAACCCAGGCAAAGGTAGAGAGATCCTGTCTCAAAAGCAAGTGGTATATGCCTATACTCCTACTCAAGAAGTAGAAATCTCTGTTCTAGATCAGCTCAAAGTATTCCCAAGACAATAAAGAGCTGGGTGCAGTGGAGTACACTGATCACCCCACGTATGCAGGAAGCATAAATATAAGAATTGCAGGTGAGGCCTGTCTGGGAATATAAATGAGACCCTATCTCAAAAATACCCGAAGCAGGGGCTGGGAATGTGGCTTAGTGGTAGAGCACTTGCCTAGCATGCAGGAAACCCTGGGTTCAATTCCTCAGTACCACAGACACAGAAAAAGTGGTGCTGTGGCTCAAGGGGTAGAGTGCTAGCCTTGAGCAAAAGAAGCTCACGGACAGGGCTGAGGATATGGCCTAGTGGCAAAAGTGCTTGCCTTGTATACATGAAGCTCTGGGTTCAATTCCCCAGCACCACATATATAGAAAATGGCCAGAAGGGGTACTGTGGCTCAAGTGGCAGAGTGCTAGCCTTGAGCGGGAAGAAGCCAGGGACAGTGCTCAGGCCCTGAGTCCAAGGCCCAGGACTGGCCAAAAAAAAAGAAGCTCAAGGACAGTCCCCAGGCCCTGAGTTCAAGCCCCAGAACTGGTAGTAATAATAATAATGATAACAATAATCAAAACAGTTAGGTGCTGGTGGCTCACACCTGTAATCCTAGCTACTCAAGAGGCTGAGATCTGAGGATCATGGTTCAAAGCCAGCTTGGGCAAGAAAGTCCGTGAGACTTTTTAAATTAATTTTTGTTTTTGTTTTTGTTTTTCTTTTTTGGCCAGTCCTGGGGCTTGGACTCAGGGCCTGAGCACTGTCCCTGGCTTCTTTTTGCTCAAGGCTAGCACTCTGCCACTTGAGCCACAGCGCCACTTCTGGCCGTTTTCTGTATATGTGGTGCTGGGGAATTGAACCCAGGGCCTCATGTATACGAGGCAAGCACTCTTGCCACTAGGCCATATCCCCAGCCCCTTTTTAAATTAATTTACTTTATTGTTATTATGAAGATGATGTACAGAAGTAGTGCAATTACATGACTCAGGTAATTTCCTTTCTTTTTTTTGGCCAGTTCTGGGGCTGAACTCAGGGTCTGAGCACTTGTCCCTGGCTTCTTTTTGCTCAAGGCTAGCATTCTGCCAACTTGAGCCACAGTGCCACTTCTGGCCTTTTCTATATATGTGGTGCTGAGGAATCGAACCTAGGGCTTCATGTATACGAGGCAAGCACTCTTGCCACTAGGCCATATTCCCAGCCCAGGTAATTTCCTTTCTAACAGTGTCTTCAGTTCCCTTACTCTGTGAGATTCTTAGTTTCAATGAACTACCAAAAGCCTGGAAGTGGTGTTGTGGCTCAAAGTGGTAGAGTGATAGCCTTGAACAAAAATGCTCAGGGACAGTGCCCGAGCCCTGAGTTCAAGCCTGGTGACAAAAAAAAAGACTGGAGAGTCCAATGCTGGTGTCTCATACCTGTAATCCTAGGTGCTGGGGAGACTTCAGTTTGAGGATTGCAGTTCAAAGCAATCTTGGGCAGGAAAGCCCATGAAACTCTTCTTCTATTAAACACAAAAAGCCAGATGTGGAGCTGTGATTCAAGTGGTAGAGCCACAGTCTTGAGCACAAAAGATCAGAGACAGCACTCAAGCCCTGAGCTTAAGCCTCAGGACTGGCACCAAAAAGAGATCTGGAGGCCTAACTCAGGTGTTAGAGCATCTGCCTAGCATGTGCAGGGCCTGGAGTTCAGAACCCCACTACTAAAGAAACACATGCACACACACAAAACCAAAAATGCCTGGGAGTATGGCTCAAGTGATAGAGAACTTGCTTCTATGCCCCAGACTTTGGGTTCAATCCCTAGTACTGTAAAAACAATAGTGATTACATTAATAAAATTTAGAAAAGAAATGTAGGCTCTGGCCTCACTTTGGCCAGGAGTCAGCTGAGCCTTGGGACACGCCAATTCCATTATCTTGAATATGAGAGGTTTAATAAGACTCCAGCCGGGCACTGGTGGCTCATGCTTATAATCCTAGTTACTCAGGAAGCTGCGATCTGAGGATTGTGGTTCAAAGCCAGCCAGGCAGGAAAGTCTGTGAGACTCATCTCCAATTAACCACTAGAAAACTGGAAGTGGTGCTGTGGCTCAAAGTGGCAGAGGACTAGCCTTGGGCTGAAGAGCTCAGGGACAGTGGCCAGGTTCAGAGTTCAAGCCCTAGGACTACCAAACAAACCAAAAACAAGATTCCACTGTGGCAAGAGTTGGCTTGGAAACACAGTGTAGAGACTGTCCCTTTGTAATGGGGTCCCCCCCAAGGGAGAGGACCACAATGTAATGGGGTCTGAGTGTGGGGGGGAATCCCCCATCCCTCCAAGAGCCCACCACTCAGAGACAGTCTCAAGTAAAAAGATGGATTTATTGAAGCAAAAAGTATACTGACTGGCCAGAACCACGGCCCTGGAACCACAACCATAAAAAGCAGGCTGGCTAGCCAGGGCCACAGCCCTGGCCATGCTCAGGGTCGGGTTATAAAGGCAAACACCACATGGCTAAGCCTGCCACACGCAGGTGGCCAATGAGGTTACAACACTGAAAGATCATGCCAGGTCACACACAGGTGGCCAATGGAGTTACAATCTGCCTTATAGCAACTGTTTGAACCAACCTATCATTTTAGTTAGACTTGGCACAAGGATCTGGCAGGGCTCACATGATGCAGGCAGATATGCCTACTCATGGGAGGGCACAGGTTTAATCTTGAGCGTTCCACTACTCAGGTGGTCAAGCAGTTTATACAACCATCACAGCGAAGGGAACTTCCCTGGATAGGGCAGGGGAGATCTTAGTGAAGATGGAGTCAGCTTCTGCTCTCTTTAGCTAATCTGAAATGGAGCCAATCTGACACCCCTCAACAGACAATGATGGCACTGGCCAGATCTGACCTCCATATCACACCTTCAGGGCTCTGGCAGGGATGCTTGCTTCTGGAATCCTAGCTACTCAGGAGGCTGAGATCTGAAGATCAAGGTTCAAAGCAGCCTAGGCAGATAAGTTTGTGAGACTATCTCCAGTTAACCAGCAAAAAGCCAGAAGTGAAGCTGTGGCTCAAGTGGTAGAGCACTATCCTTGAGCAAAAAAGGGAGAGTGTGAGGCCCTGAGTTCAAGGCCTAGTACCAGAAAATACACACACACACACACACACACACACACACACACACACACACACACACACGACATAGAGCTCCAGTCAGTGGAGGATTCTCACACTTCTCCACCCTGGAGGAGGACCTCGGAGGAAAAGGTGTGGTCTCTGCCCTGGGAGGTTCAGACTGTGGGGAGGCCTCAAATTCTGCCACAGACAGACAGAAAAAGGCCAGTTCTTCCCATTGGCTGACCTGGGGGCAGCTTGGGATAGGCAAGGGAAAGTTCACAGAGTCAAAGTAAGTGCACAGGGTTGTCACCTTCTCCTTCATGTCCACATCTCTCTCTCTCTCTCTCTCTCTCTCTCTCTCTCTCTCACACACACACACACACACACACACACACACACACACACACACACACACACACACACTGGCTTCCTCCTCAGCCCCTGCTGAGGAATGCAGACAGACCTCTCCAGGTCCTGTCTCCATCAATCATACCACACTTGCCTATCATATCATCTGCTTCCTTGTGTTCCCAACCATTTCTCTGTGGGTGCACAGAAGGGCTCAGTGGCACCCTTACTGCAATATCCTGAGGGAAAGGGTAAGGTAAGACCTCTCTTGGCTAGGCTTGGTGGCTCATGCCTATTATCCTAGTTACTCAGGAGCCTGAGATCTGAGGATCACAGTTCAAAGCCAGCCTGGGTAGGGAAATCCAAGAAACTCTTTATCTCCAAAAGCTGGAAGTGGTGCCCTGGCTCAAGAGGTAGAGCTAGCCCTAGAGCACAAACAAGCTCAGAGACAGCACCCAGGCTCTGAGTTCAAGCCCTGGGACTGGCCAAAAAAAAAAAAAAAAGAGCTCTCTTGTATAAATGGGGAGGCCAAGGGATTGGACAAGAACCAGCACTCAAGCGCTGGACTCTGTCCAAGTGAGCCTCATCTAGCCAAGCATCTGGCATTTAGTGAACACATACTTAGTATTTATTCTGCATTTGAAACAGAAATACAAAGAAATTTTTTTTCTCCATTGTATGAAGTCCCCTAGAACTGAAGAGACATTAGAAACAACCCCAGACGGACCCAGGCAAACAGCAGTCAACATGCAATTGTTTATGGGGGCTCCAGAGAAACAAAAGAACAGGACCCCTGAACCTCCTGGCCAGATAGAAACTCTGGATTACAAAGTAGGGAGTATGAAACTTCTCTTTCCCCTTCCCTCTCTCCATCCCTCCCTCCCTCTCTCTCTTTCCCTTCATTCCCCTCCATCTTCCAGTTATTTATTGAGTAATAATACATCGCCAAACTGAGTGGCTTAAAACAGCAGCAATTATTCTTAGTATCAATGTTTGAACTCAAGGCCTTGCCACTTGTTTGGCTTTTTTGCTCAATTGGTGCTCTACCATTTTATTTATTTATTTATTTATTTTTATTTTTTGCCAGTCCTGGGCCTTGGATTCAGGGCCTGAGCACTGTCCCTGGCTTCTTTTTGCTCAAGGCTAGCACTCTGAAACTTGAGCCACAGCGCCACTTCTGGCCCTTTTCTGTATATGTGGTGCTAGGGAATGGAACCCTGGGCTTCATGTATAGGAGGCAAGCACTCTTGCAACTAGGCCATATTCCCAGCCCCCCATTTTTTTGGGTGGTGCTCTACCATTTGAGCCACCCCTCTAGCCCAGCTTATGGGTTATTTTGGAGATGGGTTATTTGGAGTTTAACAAACTGTTTTTTCAGCATCCCCCCATCTCAAATCTTGGATCTCAAACTCACTGCCCCTGAGCTTCTCTTGCTCAAATCTAGCACTTGAGCCACAGTTCCATTTCTGGATTTTTCTGTGGTTAATTGGAGATACGAGTCTCATCAACTTTCCTGCCTGGCTGGCTTTGAACTCTGATCCTCAGATCTCAGCTTCCTGGGTAGCTAGGATTATAGGCATGAGCCACCAGTGCCTGGCTTATTTTTTTTTTCCAGTCCTGGGGCTTGAACTCAGCACCTGGGCACTGTTCTTTGGCTCTTTTGCTCAAGGCTGGTGCTCTACCACCTAGCCACATCTCCACTTCTAGCTTTTTGCTGATTATTGGAGGTAAAAAAAATCTCATGGATCTTTCTGCCAGGGCTGACTTTGAATCTTGAACCTCAGATCTCAGCCTCTTGGATAGGATTAAAAGTGTGAGCCTTTATTTGGTTTGAGTACTGGGTTTTTTTGTTTGGTTGGGTTTTTTTTTTTTTTTTTTTTTTTTTTTTGGCCAGTCCTGGGGCTTGGACTCAGGGCCTGAGCACTGTCCCTGGCTTCTTTTTGCTCAAGGCTAGCACTCTGCCACTTGAGCCACAGCGCCACTTCTGGCTGTTTTCTATATATGTGGTGCTGAGGAATGGAACCCAGGGCTTCATGTTTAGGAGGCAAGCACTCTACCACTAGGCCATATCCCCAGCGCCTGAGTACTGGGTTTTGAAGTCAGGACGTCACACTCTCACTTAGCTTTTTTACGCAAGGCTGGTACTGTACCACTTGAACCACACCTCCTTTTCTAGATTTTTGCTTGTTAGTTGGAGGTGAAACTCTTACAGATTTGTCTACCTATGTTACCCTTGAACCAAGATCCTCAGTTCTTAGTCTCCTGAGTAATTAGGACTATAGGCATGAGCACTGGCACCCAACTGAAAGAAGTTCTTGAGACTCCAGCTCAACTAGTGATTGAGCACAGTGGTGCAAGCCCAAGTAGGAGGATCGTAGCCCACACTAGCCCAAGCGTAAAGTGAGGAGATCCTACGTTGAAAATATCCAGTGCAATAAGGACTGAAAGTGTGGCTTAAATGGTAGAGCACCTACCTACCTGGTAAGTATCAGGCCCTGCGCTCAAACTCCAACAGCACAAAATAAAAACAAATCATTAGGAGTATTTTTTTTCTGCAATTTAGAGACAACCAATGAATTGCCTCCTTGCAGGTATGTAGCTATGCATAATGTACTACCAGCCATGGTCACATGGTTGGTTTTGGTGCATAAATGTAGCCAAGTCTGTACCTCTTGCCATATTCCTAATTCCTGACCTTGAGTTTTTTTCCCCCCAGGAAAATGTGAACACAAGTGGTGAGGAAGGAGTCCAGTGAGTCACTGGTCAGAGGAGGTAACATGGATTTAAAATCTGCTGCCGGTGCTGGTGGTGGTGGTGGTATGTATACACTGGTCCTGGAGTTTGAACTCAGGGCCTGGGTGGTGTTGTCTCTGAGCTTTTTTGTTCAAGGCTAGCACTCTACCACTTGAGGCACAGCTCCACTTCTGGCTTTTTAGTAAATAATTGGAGATTAGTAATCTCACAGTCATTCCTGCCCAAGCTGACTTGGAACCACAGTTCACAGATCTCAGTCTCCTGAGTAGTTAGGATATGTATTTTTTTCTTTTCCATATGGGTGCTTGAACTCTGGGCTGTGTATTATACCTTGCTTGCTTCGCTATCTCTCTACCACTTCCAGCCCAGCTTTTTACTAGTTACAGAGATGGACTGTCATAGACTTTTCTGTCCAGGCTAGCTTTGACCTTGCTCCTCCAGGTCTCAGGCCTTGTGAGTGGCTAGGATGACAGACACCTGGCATGGTGTTGGCTTTGACCTGTCCTGTGGGAGGTATATGTAACTGTTTCCTCACTCTGACCACCACAATTCAGTATGGAAATGGGGTCTGGTGTGGAGAATGGGCAGGATGGCTCAGATATATTCTGCAGGGCCAAGGGAGTCTCACATCTCACAGACTTTTCTTTCTTTTTTTTTTTTTTTGGCCAGTCCTGGGCCTTGGACTCAGGGTCTGAGCACTGTCCCTGGCTTCTTTTTGCTCAAGGCTAGCACTCTGCCACTTGAGCCACAGCGCCACTTCTGGCCATTTTCTGTATATGTGGTGCTGGGGAATCGAACCCAGGGCCTCATGTATATGAGGCAGGCACTCTTGCCACTAGGCCATATCCCCAGCCCCTCACAGACTTTTCTTTCTGGGCTGGCTTCAAACCGTGATCCTCAGCTCTCAGCCTCTTGAGTAGCTAGGATTACAGACTTGAGCCACCAATGCCCTGGGCACCTCCCTTTTCATCATTCCCTATAATGTGTCACCCATTCTTTGGAGACTGCCCCTGCTGTGTATCTGCATGATACCTTACCTTCTCCTGTTCCTGACAACCCACTGGCTAGCTTTTGCGTTAAACTTCTTCATTGCCATATCTCCAATGCCTTCCACAGAATAGTGGCTCAGCAAACACTGAATGAGCTGGGTGCTGGTGGCTCACACTTGTTAATAATCCTAGCTACTCAGGAGGCTGAGGTTTAAGGATCAAGGATCAAAGAGTGGGCAGAAAAATGTAGGAGGCTCTTAGATCCAATTAACCTGTGAAAAGCTAGACGAGAAGCTATAGCTCAAGTGGTAGAGTGCTAGCCTTGGGTGAAAAAGCTAAGGCACAATCACATCTCCAACCCTTTAAAGAAAAATTTTTTTCAGTTATTTTTCAGATAGGGTCTTGTGATTTTGCCCAGGCTGCCCTGGGACTTCAATCCCCTAGATCTCTGTCTTCCAAATAGCAGGGATTACACACACGAGCTACCACATCCAGCCAGAAATTCTTGCCAAGGAAAATTGTGAAAGACTTAGAAACAATCAAAAAGATTTCTGCATGTCCTTACATGTTTTATTGTTCTTGAGCCATTTTACAACTGATAATAATGGAAGTGATTCTTCTCTGTAGTAATGCACATAGTCTAGTGGCATTGCAATTATTACCCATGGATATTGCCCAGTTTTGCATCTACTAAGCCAATTTATTCAGCATGCTAATGGTCGAGATATGTCTCTGCCCTTTGGATTCTCCTTTGAACTGGTTGTGAACTGCTTGTAGCATCTTACTGATTCCTTCATTAATGAGCTAAATGGAAACTTTGACATGTTTATTATATATTTGAATATTTAGATAGAGTCATTATTCTACCTTGTAGGAAAAACAATGCTTTAATTTTCTCATGAGCAGTGAGGATTAAGCACCTCGGTTCAAAGCCAGCCCCAGCAAATAAATCTGAAAGGCTCTTTTCTCTAATGAACCACCAAAATAGCCAAAAGATAGATAGCTCAAGTGGTAGAGTGCCAAGACAAGCAAGAATGCAAGGCCCTGAGTTCAAGCCCTAGTACTAGCCCCAAACAAAACAAATGCTGGGGATAGAAGGTGTCAGAGGACTGGACAGGGGACAGGGACAAAGCTGTCTCTGGAGAATCTGCCTACCTGAGCTCCAGTGGGAGACCCTGGAAGTTACTATGTGGACTGGAGGAAGAGGAAGTCCGCGGACCACAGGAATGGTTTGTTGCAAAGCCAAGGAGCAGATTGATCTAAGCACAAGACCCAGAGTGGGTTTCTTATACTCTAGGAGATCTGCTAGGTTTTGCTTTTCTTTTGACAGTGCTGGGGATGGAGCCTCGGGCCTGGCTGAGCATTCACTCTGCCACTGAGCTATATCTCCAGTCGGCCTGGCCTGAGACCATTGGAAGCAGGGGAGTTATGAGCTCAGACCATAGAGCCCTGCCTGCTCTCCCCCCACCCCCTCAGCCCAGGACACCAAACCCTGTCCACAGAATTCCCTACCAGTCACATCCAAACCACCCCCCCACACACAGAGGTCCTTGGGAGACATAGGGAAATGCTAATTGTGGGGCACACCCAGTGCCACCTGGGAGCCGTGGCTGGGACTCTTCAGTCTTTCCACCCGTGAAGCCCACTGACTGTCCCCACTCTCCAGCTTGCCACCTCAGGCCACTGTCTTCTGCTACATTCTCAAAATAAGAATACTTCCTCTCCTTTCCCTGCCTACCCTCTCTCACTCCACCAGCTTAAGCAGCTCCAGGTCTCCGGAGAGGAAGAATGAAGAGCTCAAGCTTCCTAAGGGAGCCTTAGCCCTGGTCTGTGCCCTCCCCTCCCACGGGGTTGAGGCTGGTGATTAGTTGGGTTAATTATACGCAAGCCATTTCCGATTGGCATAAGCCCACCCACCCACAGAGGCTGCCCAGAAGGAGGCAAGCCTGGCTTTGGAACAGGATGTTGGGGGCATCCTGTGGCCCCGGAAGTGATGGGTGCTGACGCCTGATATGGCCAAAGTGGGGAGTACTTCTTCCTCCCAGACCACCTAGACTCTCCCTCATCTGGGTCTCCTTTTCATCACTTTCTACCCCACCTCCTTTTTTTTGCTTGCGTTTCCCCTCTCCTCCCCCCCACCCCAGGTTTGGAATGAAATCATGGGGCTCTGAGTGCCTTACTAGGCTCCTGACATAAACACTTTGATTGGGGCTAATTATAAGGGCCAGCTTGGGAGGCTGGAGCCTTCAGAAAGCTTTGGCTTCCAAACAAAGGGCTCAGCCCCCGGTTCAGGTTGGCTCCTCTCTAGGCCTCACTGGGTATGAGGAAACAATATCCCAGAGCCACTTGGTAATTGACTCAACTATGACCTTTTCCCTGCTGTCCTGTCTCATCATGTATCATGGGACTTTTGCCTCAGCCCCTCCAGATCTCAAATCCTGGGACCTCAGCAGATAGAGGGTTTGGAGAAGCCACTGTCTTTGGGCTAGGCCAGGCAGCTGGGCCAGGTACCCAGACTGTGAGGCTGCAGAACAGGACAGCAGGGGAAACACAGGGGAAGCCAGCTGTGGCAGTCCTAACGCTAATTAGCAGGCCTCAAAGCCGCTGGAGAGACAGGCCAGCATGTGTACCCTGCTCACTCAGGCGAGTAAGACATTTCTGTCCTAATCAGAGAGAGGAGACAAATTCTGCCCACTACCAGCTTGAGCAGCTTATACATACTGGGCTGTGGTGCTCAAACTCAGAGAGAAAAATTGGAAACATAGAAAAACCATTCTGTTCCATGAACGCTACTAGTAACAATAGATTACAAAGCCTCCAAGAAGTGTATCAGGCCAGGTAGCCATGGTTCATGCCTGTAATCCTAGGTGCTCAGGATGCTGAGATCTGAGGATCACTGTTCAAACCCAGCCCTATCTGGAAAGTCCATGAGACTCTTTTTTGTTTTTGGTCAGTCATGGGGCTTGAACTCTGGGCCTGAGCACTGTCTCTGAGCTCTATCAGCTTAAGGCTAGCACTCTACCACTTGAGCCACAGAGCCACTTCCGATTTTCTGGTGGCTAATGGGAGATAAGAGTCTCACAGACTTTCCTGCTAGGGCTGGCTTTGCTTCACGATCCTCAGATCTTAGCCTTCTGAGTAGTTAGGATTACAGTTGTGACCTACCAGTGCCCGGCTCCATGAGACTCTTTAACTCCAATTAATCACCAAAAGGCCAGAAGTGGTAGAAGCTGTGATGCAAGTAGTAGAGCACCAGCCTTGAACAAAAAAAGATGGAGGGGGCTGGGAATATGGCCTAGTGGCAAGAGTGCTTGCCTCGTATACATGAAGTCCTGGGTTCGATTCCTTAGCACCACATATATAGAAAAAGCCAGAGGTGGTGCTGTGGCTCAAGTGGCAGGGTGCTACCTTTGAGCAGAAAGAAGCCAGGGATAGTGCTCAAGCCTGGAGTTCAAGCTCCAGGACTGGCAAAAAAAAAAAAAAAAAAAAAAAAAAAAAAAAAAAGATAAGGTCCCTGAAGGGTAAGCTCCAGAATTGGCAGAAGTGTATATATCCTTTTCTTTCACCAACAATTCTACTACTCTGAATTCTAAACAGGAAAAGATCTCCATGTTATTGGATGTCTCTATGCTAGATCTCTCTTCACCAAGTTTAGTTCACATGACTGTCTTACCTAACAGGTACTTTTTTCTGTGAGGACACTGGGCTAAGAATAGGACCCTCGCTCAAGTGCTCTTAAGATCACAAGCTGATTTGGTCATGCCTCATGCCCAGACCTCTCTCCTCATATGGTCAGTCTGTCTTTCTCCTTTTTTCATCAGGACACAACATAATGCACATCAAGTGGTTTATCAGGCTTTGGGGGACTCCTGGTTTTGTTGGTCCAATGGTTTCCCCTTCGGATCCCCTTTGGGCAGCATAGGTGGTCAAGACTGGGGATGCTGGCTTGAGGGTGAGTGAGATGGTGGTCAAGAGCCCACCCAGATGGCCCAGAAGACTCCTAAGTTTACATGCAAAATTGTGTTTGTGGGACTAGGAATGTGGCCTACTGGTAGAGCGCTCACCTAGCATGCATGAGGCCCTGGGTTCGATTCCTCAGCAACACATACACAGAAAAAGCTGGAAGTAGTGCTGTAGCTCAAATGGTAGAGTGCTATCCTTGAACAAAAAGAAGCCAGGGACCGTGCTCAGACCCTGAGTCCAAGCCCAAGGACTGGCCAAAAATAAATAAATAAATAAATAAAAATTGTGTTTGTGTGTGGCCATTTTTTCCAGGAGGTCCAAAAATTCTTCGATTTTCAGAGGGCCAGAGAACCCTAAGAAGTTTGATTAAAGGTAGGGGGGTTGCGCTAGAGGGATGCCACTCCAATGAGCAGCAAGCCTGCAGAAGGGCTTGAAGTGACAAAAACTTGAGCCTGGTGGGTTCCCAGACTTCCCAGACATAGCCCACACTGGTGATAGCAAATCCTCCAAAACTCAGCTCAGAGCAGGGGCTCCAACACCTTCTTGGAGAGACTTTTAGAATAACCCAGAAGTCAGCAGCTCCAGAATCCACAGAGTACAATTAGATTGACTGGTTGGCTACATACTCATTCTTTAGACTTTCAGCCTGGGCTGGTTTCTAACAGGGATCTTCAGAGCTCAGCCTCCTGAATAGCTAGGATTACAGGCATGAGCTACCGGTACCTAGCTGTCTCTTGGAAAGCCTGAGTGGCCTTTTTGAGATTATTACATGATCCTCGTAAAAGACAGTTTGTAATAATGGAAATATTTTCAGGAGGGAAAGCTAGGGTAGAGTTGGGGGAAGAAGAGGAAGTCTCAAGAACAAACTAGCCCAAACAGAACTACCTGTAGGATGCTGATGTCCTAGAACTGGGAGAGGGTATCTGTGGCCTGAGATCTGTCCTAGGCTTGGGGGGCCACGCAGGTGAGAGGATTTCTTTCTCTGCATTTATCCACCACCAAACACATGTCTTCCAGAGAGACCATCTACTTGCAACATGGAAAGCTGCAAAAGCAAATCTCCAGGCCCAGGATTTTGTTTGCCAGTCCCGGGGCTTAAGCTCAGGGCCTGAGCACTGTGTCCCTGGCTTCCTTTTGCTCAAGGCTAGCACTCTACCTCTTGAGCCACAGTCACTTCCAGCCTTTTCTGTTTATGTGGTGCTGAGGAATCGAACCCAGGGCTTCATGCATGCAAGGCAAGCACTCTACCGCTAATCCACATTCCCAGCCCCAGGATTTTAACAGGGTTTTTCCAGACCACAGAATGGAGATGGAGCCTCTTAAACAGTGATTGAGTTTAGGTGGTTTAACTTTTGTGGATTCCACCAAGGCACTTTCTCCCCTGTAGCCTAAAGCCCTAGGATCTAAAGCTCTTCTTCCCCAAGAATCATAAAACCATTTTGTCCATTTCCTCAGGCTGTTTCCCCCTATATTGGCAGGAAGCCTTGAGATGGGAGGAAAGGCAGGAAATTTCCCTTTTCTACCCCTGCTCAGGGAAGGAAAAGGGAAATGTCACCAGTCCACCATCTCTTAAAGCCTTCAGTGTGAGGGTGCAGGGACAAATGTCCCCCAACCACAGTGAACATCCTGGGGGGGCGGGAGGGGGAAATCTCTCCAAATCCTCAAGAGACCAGTCCTATTCCCTCAACCCCCACGCCAATCCCATGCACTGGAAAATCCCACCTGATCCCCCCAAGATTTTTACCTTCCTTGATTGGCAAAGTACTCACAATTTAAGTGTAGTTTAACTCTTCCCTCAGACTGGAGACAAATGAAGCTACAGGAATGGTGGCATTTCCCCCTGAATTCACTTTGATAGGAAGGAAACTTCATGTTGAGACAGAGAATTGTAACTAGCCACTAGTACAAATGATTTGGGGAGAATGAGGATAATATATATACACATATATATACACACACACATATACATATATAGGGGAACTCTGCTGAAATGCCTACACTTCATACAACTCCAAACAAAGCCCCACATATGACTTCAATTACCACCAAATATTTCCACTTACCCTCCCCCAACATAAACATACACAAACATTTCCAAGTAGGGTTCCAACTTACTTTCTCCCTTGTCCCAGAGTCAACCAACAAAGGATGGTAAGGCATCATTCTCCCCATAATCATTTTGTTAAATGCTAAAAATTGTTAAATCATTTTATTAAAGGTTTTGGGCTGGGAGCTCATTCTCCACACCCCCAACCAAGTAGGTGAGGGCCTACCAAGAGGAGGAGGTGTGGTTTGGTTAAACTAATAAAATGTTACAACCCTGTTAAATACAATTAAAGGGCTAGATCTCTTGAAGATAATTAAATGCACTTTATTATTATGATTATTAGCTTTTAATTTGCACTATTACCAAGACATGGGAGACGGTGAGAGTTATGAGGCACACTTGTCTTCAGATCAATGTGTTGGAATTAAAAATCTAAAATATTCCAAATAGTAGAGGAAACTGTTGGAAACTGGAGCTCTCATACCAGCAAAGATACTTTATACATCACCTCTCAGGCAGCTAACTTAAGTCTTGACTTTTATTGGGGGAGGGAGGCAAGGGAAAGATAAGAAACATCTGTTATAAACCTTCTATCAATCTGGAGATATAGAATGTCCTGTAAACACTCAACCCCACCCCACAGCCACAAAGAGTCTGCCCAGAGCCTTCTAAAGCAAAGATACCCACTTTTTTTTTCTGCACAAGTTTTTAAAATAAACTAGTCTTTGTCAAAAGAAGAATTCATCAGCCTATTGCTTTTTGGGGGGTGGTGGTGGTGGTGGTGAAGAAAACCCAAATAACAAAACGCACACATAACACACAAACAAACTGGCAAGTGATTTCTCACCACCACAAAGCAGACTCCAATGGGGGAGGGGGAAATGGGAGATCTCAAAACCCCAGAATTTGCAAATATATGTTCAATGGCTAGTCATTTCCACCACCCCCCAAAAAAAATTCAGGCAGAGGGGGTAAGTACTCAGGTGGGGGCGCCCGATGGGGTTAAGAACAAGACATACTTCACAAGGCTTTTCATTTTCTGCCCATCTTAAGCACCAGAGGCAGTCAGAAAAAGAAGGAAAATCAAAGACAGATCTTCCCGGCTGCCGGGGGTAGGGAGTGGGAGGGGGGTCACTCCTTATCCATCTCTGGCCTCTCCCCCCCACCTCTCTGGGGTGTATGCGTTTATTCCACGGTCTTGATCTCGGCTGGGAAGTTTCCAAGTGTCGGAGGACAGATGAGAAAGGAGGCAAAGGGGCATAAAATAAAACAAAACGAATCCCAGTCCTGTTCAAAATGATTCCACAATTTCCACAGGCCCAGCGTCAGCAAGGAGGTTTGCGAATTTTTGACTTTCATAGAAGTTGAATGGAACGAACTCCCAGTTCCTCACAGCCAACAAAAACATCGTGCAGGCTAGGTAGGTGCCTCTCCCGGCAGGCCCAGCCTTGCCAAATCACCAAAAAAAAAAAAAAAAAAAAAGGAACAAAAGTACAGGGCGGCTTTTAAAAGGGTACTTAGGAAAGGAGCGACCTCCCCCTCCCCCACCCCCACCCCATTCTTCAGCCCAGGCGCCCTCAGTGCTTTTTTTTTTTCCTTTTTCCTTTTAAATAGAAAATATATAATTAAATTTACAAAGACTATATACAGTTTTAATTACAAACCTGGTGGGTGGGGTGTTGGGCAGAATTCTCTTTAAAAAAAAAAAAAGCAAACCTAAAAAAAAAAAAGGAAATGGTTTCGATGGTTCTTTATTTAAAAAATAAAAAATAAAATAGGAGTTCGCGAGAACCCTCCCTCCGAAGAGCAGACGGCTGGCGGCGCAGTCGGTGCGGCGGGCCGGGGCCGGGGCCGGGGCCGGGGCCGGGGCCGGGGCCGGGGCCGGGGCCGGGGCCGGGGCCGGGGCCGGGGCCGGGGCCGGGGCGCGCCGCGCCCGGAGCCGCCGCTCACACCGTGGTCTCGCCGTGCCGGCTGTTGGTGAGCCGCGTGTAGAACTTCCTCCACGAGTGCAGCGTCTTGCCGGACCAGATCCAGAAGCCCGACGTGATGCCCACGATGAGCGTCATGAGGTATTTGATCATGTAGACGGTGAAGTCGGGCGACATGCGCGGCGTGTAGTGCGCCGGGCACGGGATGGCCAGGCTCTTGCAGTGCTGGCTCACCCACGAGCGCTCCCAGTGCTCGCGGAAGGCCTGCTCGTAGAAGTAGCAGGCGATGACGATGGTGGCGGGCACCGTGTAGAGCACCGAGAAGACGCCGATGCGCACCATCAGCCGCTCCAGCTTCTCGGTCTTGGTGCCGTCGTGTTTCATGATGGTGCGGATGCGGAAGAGGGACACGAAGCCGGCCAGGAGGAAGGACGTGCCGATGAACAGGTACACGAAGAGGGGCGCCAGCACGAAGCCCCGCAGCGGGTCCAGGCTGTTGAGGCCCACGAAGCACACGCCGCTCAGCAGGTCGCCGTCGATCTGGCCCATGGCCAGGATGGTGATGGTCTTGACGGCCGGCACGGCCCAGGCGGCCAGGTGGAAGTACTGGGAATTGGCCTCGATCGCCTCGTGGCCCCACTTCATGCCCGCCGCCAGGAACCAGGTGAGCGACAGGATGACCCACCAGATGGAGCTGGCCATGCTGAAGAAGTAGAGCATCATGAAGAGGATGGTGCAGCCCTCCTTCTTGGTGCCCTGCACCACGGTGCGGTAGCCGTCCTCCGAGAAGCGCTCGTTGCACACCACGCGCTCCTGCAGCACGAAGCCGGCGATGTAGGCCACCGACACCATGGTGTAGCAGCCGGACAGGAAGATGATGGGCCGCTCTGGGTACCGGAAGCGCTGCATGTCCACCAAGTACGTGGTGACGGTGAAGAAGGTGGAGGCGCAGCACAGCACCGACCAGGTGAGGATCCAGAGGCGGGCGAAGCGCGTCTCCTCCTGCGAGAAGAACATGGAGCCGTCGGGCCGCGAGGGCTCGCAGGGCGCCGCACAATCGCGCTCGCCCAGAAACTTGTAGCTGAGATAGGACGGCACCTTGAGGACCCGCGGGCAGTGGAAGGGGTGCTCCAGCGTGGCGTAGCGCGGCGGGGCGCCGCCCCCGCCCGGGCCGCCCGGGGTGCCACCGGCGCCGGGCTGCAGTCCCGGCGGAGGCGCGGTGGTGAGCAGCGCGGACGCCCCGTCCTCCGAGTGATTCTGGCCCACGCAGATCTGTTCGGCCCCGTGGCGCGGGAAATGCTCGCAGCGCAGGCGCTCGGGCCACTGGAAGCCGAACTTGTTCATGAGCGCCTCGCAGCCCTGGCGCGCGCGCTCGCAGATGGAGCGGCACGGCGGGATGGCCTGCTCCAGCACCGTGCACACGGGCGCGTACATGGAGCACAGGAAGAAGCGCAGCTCGGGCGAGCACTGCACCTTCACCAGCGGGTAGAACTGGTGCACTTCCAAGCCCGCGTCCTCCTGGTTCGTGTGACCCAGGAGGTTAGGCATGATGGTCTGGTTGTAGGCGATGTCCGTGCACAGCGGAATGGAGATGGGCTGGCAGAAGCCGTGATCCGGGATGGAGATGCCCTTCTCCCCGTGGAACTGGGCCGGCCCCGCGGCGGGCAACAGCAGTAGCGGCAGCAGCAGGCGGGGCAGGGCGCTGCGGGGCCGCATGCTGGCCGCCGCCCCCCAACCCGGCTCCGGGGCGCCCCCCCGCCCCCGCCCCCAGCCCGGAGACCGCGCGCGCCTTCGCCGCCGCCGCCGCCGCCGCCTCCCGAGCCCCAGTGCAAACTTTGCGAGCGGCCGCAGAGTTTGGGGGGGAAGCCGGGCGGGGGAGGGGGCGGCACTACCGCCCGCTAGCTCGCCACAGTCCGACTGAGCCGCGGGAGTCACCGAGCCGCTGCCCTCGCTCCTCTTCCTCCTCCTCCTCCAGCCTCCCCCCCCCCCCTTCCCCGGTCCCCTCCCTTCTCCACCCAGCGACTCCTTTGTGCCTCCTCCAGCCCTCACCTCGGCCTCTCCGATCCCAATTAGTCGGTTTCAAGGGGGCCCCCGCTGGCGGCCCCGCCCTCTCCTCAGCCCCCCAAAAAAGGGACCCTTGAAACCGCCCCGTCGAGCTCTGAGCGCCGTCCCAAAATGTGCTCTCAGCCAATCAGATTTAAACCCGAGGACCAGTCCGGAGGGTGGGATTGGTCCGCCGCCACCTAATGAGATCCGAAACCAGACGCCAACAAAACTTTGCTCCCCGCCCCCCTTGGCTGTTTAAAGAGACAAGCCATTATTCTGTCAGGGGCCGTCCGCCCAGCCCGAGGTTTCCCCGGGAGTCACCCGGGATTGCTCTGCAGTTGGTGGCGGCGGCCAGATCCCGAGACCCACCGACCGCCGAGCTGGGGACGAGCCGGGGTCCGTCTCCTTCCAGAAGCCCGGGCGCTCTGTGGACTGGGGGGAGAGGGGGGGCTCTTTAAATCTGTGCCCCCGCCCCTGTTCCTCGAGCTCCACCGAATAGGTGGAGCTAATTTTTCCAATCAAGTTAAAAAAAAAAAAACTAAAGCCAAAAAAAATTTTTTTTTACTTTTAAAAACAAAACTCGCAACTTACAAATATATTATTTTTTAATCTCAGCCCCTCCTCACCGAGCCCAGACAAAAGTTTTACTTCACAGCGCGCACACACTCCCTCCCCCACCTCCCCCAGAAGTTTGCCCCGCCCCTCCCCCTCCCCCTCCCCTCCCCCCTCTCCGAAAAAACCAGAGCCTGTCTCTTTAAGAGGCTCTTAAAGGGGCCCGGATTCTGGGGCGTAATTGCCCAGTTGCGAGCACAAAGGAGCCCATTATGGTTCTTTGTGTTCGGTGGCACCTCAAAGTGAGAAAACTCAGGAACCCGGAGGCCGGCCGAGGGCTGGAGGGGGCGGGGGGGGGGGGAAGAGGAGGAGGAGGAGGAGGGGGCAAGATGAAGGAGAAGGGCCGAAGCTTTGCTTTCAAACTCCTCCTAATTCTGGAACAAATCTTAATTATGCAAAGTAAAGTTTAGTTGCCACTAAGGAGGAGGTCTTAATCGAAAGTTAATGGGGCGGCGGGGGCGGGGGGGGGGTGTGCTGGGTAGTTTGGAGTAAAGAAAAGACTCTCAGGCGTGGTGAACGTTTGGGGGGACTTTTCTCCTCCCTCCCCATCTCCGCTCCGCCTTCTAAAAGCTTCCAGATACCGTGTCTCCCGGGAGAAAGGGGTGTTTTGACCAGACCTTAAGTGATTCCACACCGACTGGGGTGGTGTGTGGTGGGGGGAGGCTGTGGCAGAACATCCGCCCTTCCCTTCGCTCACCTGTGGGGTGGGAGGTGTTCAGCATCTGTGGCTGGCTTAGAAATTCCCACCCCCACCCCCCACACCCTAGGATTTTAAGTTGGGTGAGGGGTCTGGGGCAGAAGAGGGGAATTTGCATGTAAATCTCCTGGGCCTGGTACTGGATGATGAATCAATTATTTCTGTTTTCTCTTGAGGGAAAGAGAGGGGAAGACTTAAAGAAAATTGAGCTTTTGTTTGTTTGTTTTTTAAAGGCTCTATGCTTAAGGAAGAGCCAATTCTTTTCTGTCCTGCTCCCATCTAGAAAAGGATTGCCTTTAAAAACAGTGAAAAAATGTAATGAGAAAAAAGAAAAGTGTAAAGAGAGAAAACTGCCAGGAGATACATAAGGATCTATCTGGGTTTGACAAGATTCAAATTATCCTGGCTAAAGATTGTTTCTGGTTCTTTACAATGTGAAACTGCTCCTTATTCCAATCCTTCTGCAGGAAAAAAAAAAAGTTTTCCTTCCAAGATCAAGGAATATACTTAAAAAAAAACAACAACACACCTATTCATCAGTTTGCATCCCACTTACAAACCTAGAGAAGTCTGAAGATGGAAAAGTGTTCCATGGAGCTCTGGGCATCTTTAGAGACCCCGTACCAAGCTCCCGAGCTAAGGTTTGGAAACAAAAACTAAGACAAGCTCCTGTTTCCCGTTTGGGAAGCTCACACTCTGATAGGAAATTGAGAGCACATCTCCAATATAAATGCCACATCTTCAATTTCCTCCTAAGACAAACTAGTTTTGTTACCCTGGGGCCAGACCTGAGTGACAGTGATCTCTGCCTTGAGGACGTCCAGGCAGAAGTGAAGCTGGAAAATAGAAAGGGCCTTCTTTCATTCAGTCAACCTTTCTTTCCTCCAACATACTTTTCCCCCACCTTTTTTTCTTTCTGTGGTAGTAGAACTCAAACCCAGGGTCGGTGGTAGAAATCAAACCCAGGGCCTCAGGGATGTTAAACAGGAGCATTACCACTTAGCCTCTCCAGTACAACTCAACATTCTTTCTGTGTGCCTCTGTGTGTGTGTGTGTGTGTGTGTGTGTGTGTGTGTGTGTGCTGGGTTTAAACTTCGGGCCTTAGGGCTTCTTCCTTGCTAAGCTGGCACACTCTACTGCTGAGCCATGCCTCCAGACCTTTAGCACAGGACAGTAATCACTATAGAAAATGCAGAGGGGAAAAAAATGGCAATATCCTTCTCATCAAGTGTTTATCTAAGCCATTCTACTTCTAGCTACTAGGGAGTGTGATCTGAGTGAGGATCCTGGGTTCCAAGCCAGCCCAGGCAGAAAAATCGATGAAACGTCTCTCCAATAAACTCTCAAAAAGCTGGGAATGGGTCCCGTCCTGAGTGTTTTGTCTTCTCTCACGGGGGCTGGGCACTGTCCCTGAGCTTTTTGCTCAGGGCTAGTACTGCTCTACCTCTTGAGCCACAGCTCCACCTCTCCTTCTTTTGGTTGTTGTTGTTTTGTGGAGTTTGTTTTTGTTTTTGTTTTTGAGTAGTTCATTGGAGATAAGAGTCTCCTGGACTTTCCTGCCAAGTCTGGCTTCAAACCATGATCCTCAGATCTCAGCCTCCTAAGTAGCTACAGTTATAGGTATGAGTCACTGATATTCAGCTAGCAGCCCATTTTTGTAGTGGTTCTTTTTTTTTCTCTTCTTTTCTTGTGTTTTCCTTTCTTTTTAAATTTTTTCATATTTTGCATTAGTACTGACGGCTTTAACCTAAAGCTTCTCCATATTCTCCCATGGCTTTCTTGTTCCCAGTTGGTATTCTGCCACTTGAGTCACATCTCTGGTCTGGCACTTTGCTAGTTAATTGGAGATGGAGTCTTGTAGACATTTTTGCTCCAGCTGGCTTCAGACTGAGATCCTCCAAATTTCAGCCCCCTAAATAGCTAGTATTATGGGTATGAGCCACTGGCGCCTGGTCAGTAGCTACTTAAAAAAAAAAAATCTAACAAATAATTGAGCACCTACTATATATAAATAAGACAGGCTGTAGAGAATCAGACTTGATGAATGTTTTTAGTCTGGAGGTCAAATGCTATTCTTCTCTAAGAAACTCTGTGTGTGTGTGTGTGTGTGTGTGTGTGTGTGTGTGTGTGTGTGTATACACACTCAGGGCCTGGGTGCTGTCTCTGAGCTTCTCTTCTCAAGACCAGTGATCTACCACTTGAGCCACAATTCTACTTGTGGCCTTTTTCGTGGTTAACTGGCGATAAGAGGGTATGAGTCTTACGGACTTTTCTGTCCAGGCTTGTTTCGAACTTTGATCCTCCTTAGTAGCTGAGATTATAGGCATGAGGTACTGGTACATGGTTTCAGTTTTATTTCCCCCCCCCTCCCGTGGGCTAGTTGCTCAGTGCACAGAAGGGCCACTTGCCCTGCTCACTCTGAGGCACTACTATCAATCCATGTGGTAATTTTTGGGTACCCACTGTCAATTTCATTCCATGCTGCCAAGCAGGCTCTAAGGAAGGAGGGCTTTGTAGGAGCAGAAATCTCACTGATGACAGAATAGCTGGTAGAGAGGAAAGAGACCCAGGCAGGTGCTCAGAAGATCTGGGCCCTGGCCCAGGCCCTGGGTTCAAGCCCCAGGAGTAGCAGAAACTGGCCACATAGTCATCTGAAGACCCAGGACTCCTGGGTCTCCACTTCCTGCTCTCATTTAGGTTCCTTCAGTGCTGCCTCACCTCAGCCCCGTTGAAATTCAAGATTGCCCTGGTTTGGGGGATAAAAGGCCAAGGAGACTTGGCAGAGTATAGCTGTTCGCTCTTTTCTATCTCTCCCTTTTCTCTCTGGCACCTTCTCCAATGTCCCTAGAAGACAAAATGGGTTATAAAAGGATTAAACAGATAAGCCAGATGACCTATTAATTAAGCACTTTAATTAGACCATGTCTTAAGACTGAGCAAGAGCAAGTAGGGACTGCTCAGGGCGGATTGGATTGCAAAATCTGTGCTGGTTTTGATTCCTGAGATTCTTGGGGTGACTTTTAGGAAATGAGGAATACATAGATCTAACAGTTTTTCCCCAGATCCTTCTACAAGCTAACATCAAGAGGGGAAGAAAAGGAAAAAGGACTCATAGATTTGTAGATGGGAGGGGGTCCTCAGGGAGGGTGGTGGGTATCACTAGGGAGGGAGGGCAGAAATAGACTCATTCTTCAGCTAGGGCTCCCCTCCAGTCCAGTTAGCACACTTCCATGGGTGTCTCACCCCATCTCCTAACTGGATTTCTAGTCTCTTTCCCCCTCCCCTCCCCCTTCTCCAGAATCTCTCTCCTTTCCCTCTAGGCTGGGTCACCTCACCCCCCTTCCTCTTTCTCTTTCCTGTAACTTAAGCTGTTGTTGGGAGTCGGAGGAGATGGGCTGGTTTGAAAGGAGGCCCCACTGCTTTTCAGGGTGGAATTGAAACCCGGAGCTGGGCGTGCAGGGAGGCAGCTGAGGGGGAGGGGTGGCTTGAGAAATCAAAGCGGCTCCTGCCCCATCTGGGGAAACCAACTTTGATTTACTAGCAAAGACCTGGCTCTCCCCCCACCCCCACTCCTCCCCTTCCCTGGGTTTGGCTTGGCTTTTGGGGGGCTGGGGTGGGGTGCCATTACTCCATTTTCCCAACCTGAAAACCTCTTGTTCTGGGAGGACCAGGCTTGGAGGATCTCGGGGCTCCTAAACTGGGTGGGAGGGACCCCTGGGAAGGAGGGAAGGCCAGGGTTTTTCCTTCGATCCACAGCCTTTCTGCCCCCTCCAAACTGATGGGAAGAACCAAGGAAAGAAAAACTGTATGAAACGATTCTTTGGTGTTGATGTTCAGTGCAAGCTATGGAGAACACTGGGATTCCTTTGGGTGAACCCTGCTTTATTTCTCTTTGTCCTCTCATTTCCTCCTCCTCTTCCTTTATTACTTTATTTTTTTTTTGTCCAATCCTTAAGCCCCTCAAGGATTGTGGGACTTTTGGGGTTTTTGTTTGGTTTTGAATGCAGTCCTGAGGCTTGAACTCAAGGCCCAGGTGCTGTTGATGAGTTTTTGTGCCCAAAGCTCCACTTCTGGCTTTTTGGTGGTTCGTTGGAGATAAGAGTCTCATGGATTTTCCTACCCAAGCTAGCTTTGAATTATAATCTTCAAATTTTAGCCCCCCTGAATAGCTAGGATTACAAGAATGAACCACTGGCACCCAGCAGCCCCTCAAGTTTTAAGAAGCTCCTAACATCAAAACAGGATCCTACGATTTTTTTGACTCCTGGGGCTGGAATGTAGCTTAGCAGTAGAGTGCTTGCCTCACATACATGAAGCCCTGGGTTCGATTCCTCAGCACCACATATATAGAAAAAGCCGGAAATAGTGCTATGGCTCAAGTGGTAGAGTGCTAGCCTTGAGCAAAAAGAAGCCAGGGTCAGTGCCCAGGTCCTGAGTTCAAATTCCAAGTCTGGCCAAAGGAAAAAAAAAGATTTTCAACTCCTGGATCAGAGTGGAGAACTGAGGGACACAGAAAGTCACAACTCAAGAAAAAGAAAATGATTCTGTCAGTCATTGCCTGACTGCCCTAGTCCTCCTCAGTGGGATGGGGAAGAGGGCATGCAATCTCTGGGCTCCTAAATTCTAAACAGGAGAATTTCATTCCCCTGAACTTCTACCTCACCAGTATTTTCTTTTTAATTTATTTTTAAAAAATTTTATTGTCAAACTGATGTACAGAGAGGTTACAGTTTCATATGTTAGGCATTGGATAGATACATTTCTTGGACCGTTTGTTACCTCCTCCTTCGTTCCCCCCTCCCCCACCAGTATTTTCTTAGAACTCAGCATCCAAGTTAAATCAAGTGCCAGGAAAGGGGCACATGTGCAACACAAATAAAATCTTTTCAGGGGCTGGGAAGATGGCCTAGTGGTAAAATGCTCACCTCGTATACATGAAGCCCTGGGTTCGATTCCTCAGCACCACATATATAGATAAAAGCCAGAAGTGGCGCTGTGGCTCAAGTGGTAGAGTGCTAACCTTGAGCAAAAAGAAGCCAGGGACAGTGCTCAGGCCCTGAGTTCAAGCCCCAGGACTGGCAACAAAAACAAAACAAATAAACAAACAAAAAAATCTTTTCAGAACTTAGCCTGCCCCATTACAGCTTTCGCTCCTAGGCAAAGTTTCTACAGGTAGGCTGTTAGGAATACAGCTTCCTGGGTGCTTCCCACTGATTTGAATTGAATAATGTTTTTGTTTTTTGTCAGTCCTAGAGTTTGCACTCAAGGCCTGAGCTCAGTCACCATTTCTGGGCTCAAGGCTAGTACTCTACCACTTGAGCCACAACTCCAGTTCCCTGAATTGAATTTATAACCCCCAAGTGAGTCATATGCTTATGCTAGACCTATCTGCTTCCAAATTACCCAATTAGCTTTCACAGCCTTGATTAATTTAGTTCTGATTTAGTCAAGGCCCTTCAACAACTAACCCCAAAGTGTCTTTCTGGCATTAAGGGCTACCACTCTCCCCATTGTGGTGGTGGAAGGGGATGGATTAGCCCTAGGCATCCATTCTCACATCCTATGCAGTAAAGGTTGAGCGCTAAAAACTTTCCCTCCCAGCTTCCCTTGCAGCTACAGTCCTGGTTGCAAAAAGCACCACTTTGTCCTTTGGAATATGAGTGAGGAATGAGACCATGTTCTCCATGCTCTGGTTGTTTCCACTGACTAACAAGGTGCTAGAGGTGGGCTTTCCTCCAGTAGGGCCCTGTGTTCTGTGTCTGTGACAGCAATGAAAGCAGTGGCACTGATGCCTGAGACCAGCTATGGGACTATATCCTTGACTTGGTGCCAAAGTCAGTCTCCTGATCTCCCTACCCCTATTAGAAGATAATTTCTGTGACTTCATTATAAAGTCTGAACTTGTAGTTTATCCATCACACTTGCAGTCGCACAGTGGCTTAGTAGTTAGCAGTTAGTAGTTCTTTAGTACTTACTTAGTAGTCTTAGTAGTTTGGGTTGCTGTAACTAAATACCACAGGCTAGGTGGCTTAAAGAAAAATAACTTAGGCCAAGCACTGGTGGTTCATAATTTTAATCCTAGCTACACAGGAGGCTAGGATCTGAGGATCGTGGTTTGATGCTAGCCCAGCAGGAAAGCCGGAGAGACTCTCTTATTTCCAATTAACTACCAAAATATCCTGAAGTGGAGCTGTGACTTAAGTGGTAGAGTGTTAGCCTTGAGCACAAAATCTCAGGCCCAGGGCTTTAAAAAAAAAATTGTTTTTTTTTGATGGTGTGTGCCTGGCACAAAAAGAAACAAAATGACAGAGAGGCTGGGAGTTCTAGATCTGGGTGCTAGTGTGGCCAGGTCCTGATGACAGCTCTCTTCCTGGTTGTTCGGTGCCCACTTTCTCATTGTATACTCATTCCTTAGCATATGCAAGTTGAAAGAGGAAGGGAGGGAGGGAGGGGGGGGAGGGAGAGAGAGAGAGAAACACATTCTTATCATAAGCTCACCAGTCCTATGGGATTAGGATTCTACTCTTTATTCTTCATTACCTTCTGAAAGTTCTACCTCCAAATATAGTCCCATTGGAGGTTAGGGCCTCCACATGTAAAATTAGTGGGAACATAATGCATTTCAAAGCATGGGCATTACATCTCCTTCCACATGAAATGCCTAAGTGGTTTCTGGTTCTTCAGAATCCTAGTTTATTCATGAACTAGACCAAGAGGAACATTTGGCATTTTGATGCTCCTTGTCTTTGCCTCGGTGGTCCTTTCTAGAATCATCTGTTACCACAGTAAATCCTGAGAGGCCCTCCTACATTGCATTGGTCCTTTTTCTAGGTTTCTGTTCATTTGTGGCACTTCACACCCAGCATGGCTTGCTTAGGTACATCTCACCATGACTCCATTCCCAACACTGTCCTCTAGAGGGCAGAGGTTTTGTCCTACTCTTCAGTATTTTGGGGGTTTTTTTGCCAGTACTGGGGTTTGTTGAAGCTCAGTGTTCAGTAAGAGCTAAGAAGGACACTGGGCACCTCTGGATGAGCCCTGCGTTCCCTTCAGGACTTCCTGCTCTTACTTAGCTTTTTTCCATTCAAGGCTGGCACTCTATCACTTGAGCCATGCCCCTACTTTTAGCTTTATGCTGATTAATTGGAGATAAGATTCTCACAGATTTATCTGCCAGGCTGGCTTCAAACCTTGTCCTCGAATCTCAGCCTTCTGAGTAGGTAGGATTATAGGCATGAGCCACCAGTGCCTAGCTCTGTTCTACTCTTTATGCACACTGCAATTCCTGGAATATAGTAGGCACTCAATAAATAGTTGTTCAAGGAATCCTATTATCTATAAGTAGGCATGGTTGGAAGGGCTGAGTATTCTAGAGACTCAGGCAGCCATCCTGACTCCTTTACCCTGTAAGGTGGTTTTGCCACACCTCACACCAATAATCAGAGAGAGGAGAACCTTTGCTCTGGAGAGGAGAAATGAGCGGCTACATTTCCAGAATCCAGATTTCCAGCTTCTAGTTTTAACGTGACTATCTGGTTCCTTGAAGCCACAATTACTTACAACTAAGTTGTAGTCTTGAAACTGGAGTCTTGAACTCTAGGAGTTCTGCATGCCGAGTGGGGCCACTTATCCTGCTATGCTAAATAAAGGGACATGGTGAAGGGCAGAGAAAGATTTATTATGTGGTAGCCACACACAGGAAGACAAGCCCTTCAATACATCTTCAGTCCTCTTTGAGGTTACAGACATTTGCCTTCGATTAAATAGGGAGAATTGGGGATTGGGTGGGAAGGTATACAGAAAGCAATTCTACGTCCCGAGTGGGTTGCAAAGTTGGTAGCTACTCAGGAGGTTGAGAAACAGACACTTAGGGAGGCCAAGCAAGATCTCCTTGTATGGGGGGGGGGGGCAGGGCTTACAGTTCTTATGGTTTCTGGAGGGCTAGAGTTGGGAAGGGCAGGTCCTAGGGTTCTACCTTATGGTGAATAGGAGCATGAGAAAACACTTCCCTCCTCTCCCCAGGAAGTTTCCCTTCCCTGCAGCTGGTGCCCCAAGGACCCCCTCCCTCTCCCCATCCCAGGCCCATCCCTCAGAGAAAGCCTGCTGAGCCTGGAATGAGAAGAATCTGAACTACAAACAGACCTCCCAGCGGCACCCAACCACTCCACCACTCTCCGCCAGCAGAAAGCAGCCTTCCTGCGGGACACTCACCGCCTGGCTGGCCTAGGAGAAGGGGCCTAGGTGGGGAGATTTTCTTTTTCCTGGAAGAGGGGAAGGAAAGGATGGCTGAAGCCTAGGACTAGGGGGTATAAAAACCATAGATTTGAAACGGAAAATCAGAACCAGCGAAGCAGAAGTAGACTTGGCATAGCTGAAGCCAGATCTCAAGTTCAAGCCCCACTACTGTTAAAAAAAAAAAAGCCAGAAAGAAAAGAAAAATGCTACTGAATACCATCATGGTATACTTGTGTAGTCCCAGATAGACGGGAATTAGAGATAAAAATATTAGTGAGGCCATAGGCCAGGGGCTTATACCTGTAATCCTAGCTACTCTGGAGGTAGAAATCTGAGGAGTGTAGTTCAGTCAGTCCAAGCCGGAAAGGGGGTGAGACTCTTATCTCCAATTAGCTACCAAAACAACAAAAGAGCCAGAAATAGAGCTGTGGCTCAATCGATAGAGTGCTAGCCTTGAACAAAAAAGTTTAGGGACAGAGCCCAGGCCTTGTGTGCAAGCCCCAGGACTGGTGTGCATGCGTGTGTGTATGCATGTGTGCCCATGCACCCGCATACATACACACTTAAAAAGTGGAGCATGGGTGGCTGACATCTATAATCCTAGCCACTTGGGATACTGAGATCTGAGGATATCAGTTCAAAGCTATTCTAGGCAGGAAAGCTTTGAGACTCTTATTGCCAATTAACCACCAAAAAGCTGGAAGTGGAGCTGTGGCTCAAGTGGTAGCGCACAAACTTTCAGCAAAAAAAGCTCAGGGATAGCACCCAGGCTCTGAGGTCAAAGGTCAAGCCTTAGAACCAGTACACACACCAAAAGTGAAGATGGGCACTGGTGGCTCATGTGTGTAATCCTAGCTACTCAAGAGGCTGAGATCTGAGGATCACTGTTAAAGCCAGTCTGAAGTCTGAGCAGAGAAGTCTGTGAGACACTTTTGAGTTCAAACCCTATGACCGAAGAGAGAGAGAGAGAGAGAGCACCCATCTCATTCAATAAGCTAGGTGCAGTGGTGCACCTGTCATGTCAGCTGTGCAGAAGGTCATAAGGTAAGAGGATGAAGATCTGAGTGAGTCCACCGGCTGGGCACCAGTGGATCACGCCTATAATCCTAACTACTCTGGAGGCTGAGATCTGAAGATCACAGTTCCAAGCTAGCTCAGGCATAAAAGTCCTCAAGACTCTTATCTCCAAACAACTATCAGAAAACCATAAGTGGCACTGAGGCTCAAAGTGGTAGAGCACTAGCCTTGAGCAAAAGAGCTCAGGGACAGCACCTAGTCCCTGAGTTCAAGCCCCACTACAGATTAAAAAAAAAAAAAATCTGAGGCTGAATAGAGCATTCATCTAGCAAGCATGAGACCCTAAGTGCAACTCTCAGTGTCATAAAAGTAAATAAATAACACATAATAACAACCCAAATAGACTTGTTGCAGCCATAATATTGAAAGTTTGAAATCAAGCCTGTCCTAGAATGACCCAAGCGGTGAAAGTCTCTGCCTTAGGAGGGACAAGAAGTCACCCAAATATGACCTAGGAAAACAAATAGCCCACTCTCATTTCCTGTCTGCTTGGCCTCTTTTCCCCTAGGAACCAAATCCTCAGAGTGAGCTATCTAAGTCAGAAGGCTAAGGAGGAGTAGGAGGCAGGGGCTGGAATCAAGAAAGATGAAGAAAGCAGCCAAAAGGATAGAGGGTACAGAGCCAGAGGGACCCTCCTTCCTGCTGGCCACATTTCTTTAGGCCTTGCCCTCCTAGCCCACCATCTCCTTGTCTCTCTACCCCACCTGGATCCAGTCCGAAGCTTGGATGCGCTCTAGCCAATGGTGTCAGTACCCAGGGAGCTTATGGGAGGGCGAACTTTCCTGGGGAGGGGACCAGGGAGAAGAGGCTGCCAGGCAGGAGCTGGAAGCTGCCTGATGCGGGATGACCTCTTGGCGGGGGCGGCTCTCTCCAGCTTGTATTACACAGCTCCTGCCAAGGGTGGTATAGAAAGGCACTGAGCCCACAGCGGGCTGGGGAAGGAGTTGAAAAGACAGCTTAAGGGCTTCCTGCTGGGTGAGATGGATTAGGGGCCTGGGCGGAGGGAATTGGGCAGTGAGAAAGACACTGGACTTCTGCCAGAGTCCCTTGGCTGAAGGCCCTCTGGGATCAGGAGCCCCTGGGTGTCTGGCAGGCTGTGTGTCAGTATCCTCCACCTGGCCAAGAGGGGGGGCCAGCCTTGTGACAGGTAGGGAAGGTGAAATAGACCCTAGAGTCCCCAAAGCAGAGAGGAGAAGGAAAAAGAGGAGACTGCATGAACATGAATGTAGTGCACCTCTAGCTGGAAAAGCAGTGAGTTCCTCTCCCACATTCTCTGGGTCTCCCAGCTACCTTGAACCTCCTGGTCCAGGACGGGTTTCATGCTGGCTCTGAGCTCTACTTGTCTGGTCAGTGAGATGTGATCTGTGAGGCCACCCTGGGAGTCTGACAGCACTGGAATCTTGGACTCTCAGTTCTGTCACCCAATATAGAGAGGGAGGGTGTCCACTAATTACAGATACATTGTTAAGAGATTGATATCTTCACCTCTGGGGTTCATTTGTGTCTAGCCCTTTCCATGATTGCCCCTAGGAAGGAGCATTAATAACCAGGGATAGCCCTGTTGGTGGATCTCTCTCCCCACCCTCCCTCCCTCCCTCCCTCCCTCCCTCCCTCCTTCCCTTCTTTCCTTCCTCTCTCTCTGTCTCTCTCTCTCTCTCTTATGGGGCTTGAACTCAGGGCCTGGGCACTGTCCCTGAGTATTTTTGCTCAAGGCTAGTGCTCTACCACTTAAGAGCCACCACACCACTTCTGCATCACTTCCGGTTTCTGCATGGGCTGGCTTTTGTTAGCATTTTCCTAGCCTCAGGTCCTCAGCTCCGCCCACTAGCCCCCAGATCCACACATAACTAATGAGCCTCTCCTACTCACTACCTACCTACTTCCCCTTTACCCCCTGAGAGAGAAGCTGCCACCTGGATAAGGTGCAGACCCCATGTAGCTCCCCCTCTCGTGGGAACTATGGCCCCACTAATAAACCTCCTTATGAACCTTCTCCTGCCTGTGATTATCTCCGCATGGTCCTCTGGGATGGCCGGGACATATCCTTTCAGCTTTGAACCATGGTCCTCAGATCTCAGCCTTCTGAGTAGCTAGGATTACAGGCCATTACAAGCGTGAACCATCAGTGTCCATCTTCCTTCCTCCTAGCTTGCTCTCTCTCTCTCTCTCTCTCTCTCTCTCTCTCTCTCTCTTTCTCGCTGGTACTGAGGCTTAAACTCAGGGCTCTTTCTTACTTATGGTTAGTACTCTACCATTTCAGTTACCCTTCATCGAGCTTTTTGCTGGTGAATTGGAGATGGAGTCTGCACTTTTCTGCCCAAGCTGGCTTTGACTCTAGCTGACATCTCTTAGGTTTGAGCCTCCTGAATAAAAGGATTGTAGGTGTGACCCTTAGGACCCAGCTGCATTCTCTCTACCTTTATAAGGATTTTAAGAGAACAGTACTATACTCCCTATTTTACAGATGAGAAAACCAAAACTCAATAGGTTATACAAAATTATCTATCCACATTTATTAAAAATTATGTACCCTGGGGCTAGGAATATGGCCTAATGGTAGAGTGCTTGCCTCACATACATGAAGCCCTGGGTTTGATTCCTCAGCACCACATAAATGTCAAAAGCCAGAAATGGCGCTGTGGCTCAAGTGGCAGAGTGCTAGCCTTGAGCAAAAAGAAGCCAGGGACAGTGTTCAGGCCCTGAGTTCAAGCCCCAGGACTGGCCCGCCCCCCCAAAAAAAAATATAGCCCCAGGGTCCAGAAACATTATTACTTTTTTTTTTTTTTTGAGGCTGAGTCTCACTACATTGCCAAAGTAGCCTCTAACTCCTGGACTTCAGCCTCTGAAATATCTGGGACTACAGTGTCCATTCAGAGTGTTATTAGGTTTCTGTTCAGAGCAAAGATTTCTCCATAGGTTTCATTCCTTCTCCTAACTTTGGTAGGCTCAATTAGGAAGCAAGTTTAAATCTCACTCCAACCCATAAGACAAAAGTTTAGGGAGGAGTTGAGCTTTGCTGGGTCATACTTAACTCCTAGTTACTCAGGATACTGAGATCACAATTTGAAACTAGCCCTGCCAGACAAACGCCAGAGACAAATCTCCAATTAACAATAACAAAAAAGGGGCTGGGAATACGGTCTAGTGGCGAGAGTGCTTGCCGTGCATTCATGAAGCCCTGGGCTCAATTCCCCAGCACCACATATACAGAAAACGGCCCGAAGTGGCGCTGTGACTCAAGTGGCAGAGTGCTAGCCTTGAGCAAAAGGAAGCCAGGGACAGTGCTCAGGCCCTGAGTCCAAGGCCCAGGACTGGCCAAAAAAAAAAAAAAAAAAAAAAGAAGGGTTTGCAAAGTGGAAGAGAAAGTCTGAAATGGGCCTAGATGATCAGATGAGATTCTGGTGGCCTCTGGAGACTTATGGGGGGGGGGGGGGGTTCCAGCCCGGGGTCCTCCATCCTCAGGGTATCCCAGCATTAGAGTTGCTCAGTCTCCTAACTCACTGGGCCAGCCCCCTTCTTTGTGCTCAGTTTTTTCCCACAGCCTGGCTAGGGGGGTGCTGGGATCCCAGACCCACCCCCTCCTGCTGGGCAGCACCCCATCAACATAAAAAGCTTCAGAGAGGACAAGGGGGGGCGGTTATGATCACACTCCAAGGAGGCCTCAGCACCCTTCTCAGTTTCTGGGGAACAAGAAACTTGCTAATGGCTTGGGCCCCCTTCCCCTGCCCCTGGCCCCAGACTGGTCTCCCCCAGACAAAAAAGCTGCTTTACATGAGAAGAGCGGGCTGGGCTGGCCTCACCCGGGCACTCAAAGAGGTGGTAGCCCCTGACAGCCCGGGCTGCCCCTTCCCCCACGCGGCTGCCCCTCCCCAGGCCTCTCCTGGAGTTGCAATTAGCAATTCTTTGCCTAACTCACCACTAGGCTCAGAGGGATGCCTGGCCTCACCTCTCCAGCCCAGCCTTCAACCTTCCGAAGCCTCCAGATCTCTCCCCTTCCCTCCTCACCCCCTCACTACTTCTGGGGGCTTTCCCAAGAGGACACTCCGAGGGGCCAAGCCCAGGGCATTGAGGGTGGGCATGGGGGGGGGGTAAGGTTGCTTAGAGGACCCCCCTCCTAAACTTGCCACTCCATCTCCAAAATCAGGCTTAGCTTTCAGATGCTTTTAGATGTGGAGGAGGAGGTGTTTTGTTTTTCTTTTAAAGAAACCTGAGAGCAAACCCCCATGCTTGTAATCCCAGTTTACCCAAGAGGCTGAGATCTGAGGATCACAGTTCAAGGCCAGCCTGAGCAGGAAAGTTTGTGAAACTCCTATGTCCAACTAACCACTTAAAAAACTGGGAGAGGGGGCTGGGGATATAGCCTAGTGGCAAGAGTGCCTGCCTCGGATACACGAGGCCCTAGGTTCGATTCCCCAGCACCACATATACAGAAAACGGCCAGAAGCGGCGCTGTGGCTCAAGTGGCAGAGTGCTAGCCTTGAGCGGGAAGAAGCCAGGGACAGTGCTCAGGCCCTGAGTCCAAGGCCCAGGACTGGCCAAAAAAAAAAAAAAAAACTGGGAGAGGAGCTATGGCTCAAAGTGGTAGAGTGCTAGTCTTGAGCAAAGAAAGAAACCTGGGGATGAGCTGGTGAGTCAGGGTCCAGGGAGGTTGGGGAAGGGGGAGGCTGTGGCTGGGATAAACCGGGGACTCCTGTCCACCCTGGTGGGCCTGAGCTTGGCTACTGGATTGACTTTCATTTACAGGTGGCCTCCCAGTGGGGCAAGTTTGGAGAATGAAAAAGAGGAGCTAGAATTCCAGGCCTCCTATTTGGCTCTCAGAATCCACTCCTCAGTGCCTGGGGGATTGCGGCGGGGGGGGGGGGGGGGTGGCTGAGGGAGTCAGCCTCTGGATGGCTTTCCAAGCCACTGACCCACATTTCTTTCCTCCAGCCTCCTTTGTCTCTTCTCTCCAAGTCTTTGGTAGGCTTTTCCGATGGCCACCAGGGGGAGCACTTGGTACGATGGGAATTCTGGAACTTGGGAGGAAGGAGAGACTGAGGCTGGAGTAGGGGTGGAAAGAAGATAACTAGGGGACTGCTGTCCAGCTAGATCTACATTGCCTACACCCACAGGGACTTCTTTTTCTTTCTTTCTTTCTTTCTTTCTTCTTTTTTTTTTTTTTTTTTACCGTGGATGGAGGGGTGGAGCACTCCTGTAAAGGAGATCCCCATCCTTTGAGGGAATTCTGCACCTGCCATTAAAAGTTTGAGGTGTGGAAGCAAAATGCCTGGCACCCCCATGGCCTCACTGGACATTAGGTGACTAGACAAGATAGAGGAACTATGTCTCCCCCGGGGTGGGCTCCATTGGAGGAATCGGGTTTCTTGTTTGGATGGAGGTCCTGAGCAGCTATGTCAGAGGACATAGTACTGGAGCAGGGCAGGGAAGGGCAGGGATGACTTCCAGGCCCAGGAGAAGGCCCATGGGGAGCTGAGCTGCGCTGGTTTCTTTGGGGGTGCTCTCTCCCCTTGCATAGTATACTACCTATGGCTTAGGCTTAGGAAGTCAACCTCTGATAGATCCTCAAAACTTACAGCCTGGGGCTGGGAATGTAGCTTAGTGGTAGAGTGCTTGCCTAGCATGCATGAAGCCCTGGGTTCGATACCTCAGTACCCCATAAACAGAAAAAGCAGAAAGTGGTGCTGTGGCTCAAGTGGTAGAGTGCTAGCCTTGAGCAAAAATAAATTCAGAGACAGTGCCCAGGCCCTGAGTTCAAGCCCCAGAGCTGGCAAAACAAAACAAAAACAAAAAACTTACAGACTTCCAGAAGGGTCTCATTTCTCTCAACAGTGAGAAAGTTGCAGATCTACAGTCAGAGAAGAGGCGTAGCAAGCCTCCGGTGGTTTTAGGGAAAGAAGGAATCGCTCAGATTAATTCCTGTGGGATTTAACAAAGTCCTTTTCCTTTCTTTCAGTCTGGAAAGAGTCCCCCCCCCAACCCCCAGTGTGTGTGTGTGTGTGTGTGTGTGTGTGTGTGTGTGTGTGTGTGTGTGTGTGTGTGTGCAGCGTGTGCACACACCCTGGTGAGGGGATTGACAGGGCCGAGGTTCTTCACACTGGATGGAGTCATACTACGCCACTTCTTCACCTTAGTTTTGGTCTTTGCCTCCCCGTGTGCGTCCCCTCCCCCGCCCTACACCCCAAGCAGTATCTCACTAACCTTGAGAACTTTGCAGAGCAAGATACGGCCAGGATAATTCATTGCTGAAATGAAGCTTCTTCAAAGGAGAAGGTCAAAATAAAGGGTTATGAATTTCCAAAACTCTTCAAGGAACATGATAAAGTTTGCAACAGCAGTGAGCAGGGGATGTTTCCTGAATGCTGGGAGGGAAAAAAAAGAGACTAGTTGGGACAAAGTGTGATGGGAGTATAGCCCAATCAATGGCTTTGGCAAGTAACTTCCCTCCCCTGCAGTTGGCCTCAATAGAGAAAGCTGCTAAAGATTGCATTTTGAACCCACAGCGCCCTCTGCTGGTCCCGAAGGTCTGGGGCAGCAGCAACAACAAAAACTAGTCAGGCTGCTTGAGATCTGGTCCTTGCCACTCCCAAACCCTCTGGGAAGATTGTGTACTGGAATCCCTTAACAACAACAACAAAATATCGCAAGTGCATGAGGAACGAGCAACCTCTGAAATTTGATCAACCTCTGAAATTTGATCAGTGACTAGCTCTTTAATTGCTCACAGTTGGTGTAGACAAATGTGTACTATATTAAACTTACCCTACCTCCTAATTCTTTAGTGTTAGTGGGCTGCACATTAGAAACAATAATCATAGCACTGGAATCTTATAGAGCCTTACCATGTACCAGGTGCTCTTTTTGTGTTATTTTACAGATGGGGAAAGTGAGGCCCAGAAAGATAGGTTAGTTACCTAAGGTGATGTGATACAGCTAGAAGAGCCAGAATGTGTAGGGGAATCTGGATCCAGAGTGGGTACCCCCAAACCACCAAGCATTCACTAGCTCTAAAAAATGTTCAAGACCAAAGAAAACGAACTTCCTTATTAAAACAAATTTACCTTAAACAAAACACATGTTCAAGACCATCCTTTCTTACATAGACAGGGACTTTGGGAGTTTCATGGATCTACACCTCCCTACTTCTGTTTCTGCTTCTCAAACTACTAAATAATGTTTTCAAATGTCAGGACTAGGGCTAGGAATGTGGCCTAGTGGCAGAGTGCTTGCCTAGCATGCACGAAGCCCTGGGTTTGATTGCTTAGCACCACATAAACAGAAAATGCCAGAAGTGGTACTGTGGCTCAAGTGGTAGAGTGCTAGTTTTGAACAAAAAGAAGCTCAGGAACATTGCTTAGGCCCTGAGGTCAAGTCCCACAATGGCAAAAATAAACTAACAAAAATAGTCAGGATTAACATTGATTAATTTGTTGTATATGTAGGGGAGAAAAAATCTTTTCTTCACCTATTGGAGGACTGATGGATGATAAATATGTGACAAAAGACATTAACGAGAGGAAAGCATATAAACATGCCACAGCACGTTTTATATGATATGAAAGAATTCAGAAATCAAAACTGAAGACCCAGGGAAAATTTTTGTGTGTGTGCTGGGCCTGGGCCTTTAACTCAGGGCCTGGGCACTGTCTCTGGTCTCTCTCTCTCTCTCTCTCTCTCTCTCTCTCTCTCTCTCTCTCTCTCGCTCTCGCTCTCGCTCTCTCTCTTGCTCTCTGGGTCTCTCTCTCAGCTAGTACTTTACCACTTGAGCCACTACTCCACTTTCAGCTCTTTGGTGGTTAATTGGCCATAAGTCTCAAAGACTTTCCGGCCCAGGCTGGCTTTAAACTGAAACTGCTATCCTCAGATTTCAGCCTCCTGAGTAGCAGCTAGGATATAGATGTGAGCCATCAACACCTGGCAGCAAGGCTAGTTTTGGGGTTTTTTTGGCCAGTTCTGGGGCTTGAACTCAGGGCCTGAGCACTGTCCCTGGCTTCCTTTTGCTCAAGGCTAGCACTCTACCACTTGAGCCACAGTGCTACTTCTGGCCGTTTTCTATATATGTGGTGCTGGGGAGTCGAACCCAGGGTTTCATGTATAAGAGGCAAGCACTGTTGCCACTAGGTCATATTCCCAGCCCCCTAGTTTTTGTTTTTAAGTTCAATTTAAATTTGATTTTGTTTTGTGCTGTTGACACTGTCTTGCTAAGCAGCCCAGAATTGCCTCAGTTTCTTCTCCTGCTGCCTTCTGAATGCTGGGATTACAGGAATATGCTACCATGTTTAAGGCCTGCTTTTTTTTTTTTTTTTTTTGCCAGTCCTGGGCTTTAGACTCCGGGCCTGAGCACTGTCCCTGGCTTCTTTTTGCTCAAGGCTAGCACTCTACCACTTGAGCCACAGCGCCACTTCTGGCCGTTTTCTATATATGTGCTGCTGGGGAATCAAACCCAGGGCTTCATGTATACAAGGCAAGCACTCTTGCCACTAGGCCATATTCCCAGCCCAAGGCCTGCTTTTTCAAGTTCTTTTCTTTGTGTCTGTATTACACCCCTCTCTCTTTGGGCATGGAACAAGGAACTTTTAGTTTTTTTTTTGTTTTTTTGTCCAGTCCTGGGCCTTGGACTCAGGGCCTGAGCACTGTCCCTGGCTTCCTTTTGCTCAAGGCTAGCACTCTGCCACTTGAGCCACAGCGCCTCTTCTGGCCGTTTTCTGTATATGTGGTGCTGGGGAATCGAACCCAGGGCTTCATGTATACGAGGCAAGCGCTCTTGCCACTAGGCTATATCCCCAGCCCCCTTTAGTTTTATTCTTAAAACTTTTTAACTGATTGGATGAAGCCCTATCTACATTACTGAAGATACTTTATACTAAAGTTAACCTACTGAAGACAGTAACTACATCTATAAATACCTCTAACAATACCACCTCGACTGCCTGGCTCCTAGCACCTAGCCCAAGCTATCCACAAAATGAAACTACACACCCAGCATGGCTGCTTGCTTCACCAGGCCAGCCAGGAGAGTCTCTGGAGTGAGCTACCTAGCAAGAAAGATCTGATGTGAGGAAATCACAGGAATGATGTCTCATTACCTTTGTTTGGCCTCTCCTGTGAGGATCCCACACTCTTTCCCAAATTCTGGATCATTATTTCTGCTCTACTTTCTGTTCTCTCTATGTGTCTCTTTCATCCTTCTTTCCCTTAGCCTTTGATCCACAAATTCATCTCTTTTGTCAAAAGTCTTGATACTGTTAAGGAGATTTTAAAAAAATCCTTTATCCAGCATGTAATTGTTCCCATTTGGAGGATTGGTCTCAATAACTTGACCTATTGTTACTGAAAATGGAAGTCCTTCGATCTCCTCTTTCCTTTTGTTTAACCTGTGTTCTCCCTTCCTTAATGATCCAAATTGAAGCCTAGGACTGCCTCCCCCCCCCCACCCCCCGCCAGTTATACCTCTTCTTTCAGCTCTTGCCTGGTGCACCCAAAGGGAAACCAATGGTTTCCCATTCAATATCAGCATACAGAGATTTCTCTTGAATTATTTATAAGAAACTTGATTCGTCGTTGTCTTCTGCAATAGATAATCAACCCAGGAAAGGCACAGATACTCTTTGATTGGTAGTGCAAAACCCGGGCAGAGCTCTGGGTGTCAGTTGCTCACATTTGAAGGCCTAGCTACTCAGGAGGCTGAGATCAGTGAGAATGGTGGTTCCAAGCTAGCCTGCACAGTCAAGTTCGTGAAACTAGAAGTAAAAACTAGAAGTAGAGCTGTGGCTTAATTGATAGAGTACCAGCCTTGAATGAAAAGGCCAAGGATAGGCTGGGAATGTGGCTTACTGCACAGTGCTTGCCTAGCATGTGCGAGGCCCTGGGAGAGATTTGGGCTCAGTAGGTGCTAAGCAGCTTTTGTGGTCTGACCAGACATTTATATGACACCCTTCTAACTCTACACCATTGCATTTAACTTTTATCACTCTCAGGGACCTCTTCTCCAAAGCTGGAGTAGGCTGGGGAAAAGAGCTTGTGTGTGGAAACTTATTCAGGCAGTTCTGGAGCTAATGAGGGGTAAAGGTTACTGCATTCCCTAATCCCAACAGTAGATAGCAGCACATTCCCATTGCAGCTCTGGTATCCAATCTGCTGCACTTTGGAGTCTAGTCAGAATCTAACAAGGAATGCTGGAATTTGACCTCCCAAAGTTGATTTCTCTATCCCCAAGACCTCAGAAAGATTTCCTGTCTAACCTTCTCTCCATGCTCTGCTATGGCCACACCCCACCAAATTGCAGTTTCCCTGTCCAATTACTTGGCTGTTTATCTTCATTCCTGCTCTATCACTTTCTTATTAGCCCCTTCAATCTCCCCTCCTATCCATTCCAGCTCAAGAAAATGAAAGTCAAATTAAAGTAATTCTAAAATAAGATAGCCAGGGGATAGGAGTATGGCCTAGTGGCAAGAATGTTTGCCTTGTATACATGAAGCCCTGGGTTCGATTCCCCAGCACCACATATATAGAAAATGGCGGGGGGAGAGGGGAATGAGGGACGAAGTAACAAACAGTACAAGAAATGTATCCAATGCCTAATGTATGAAACTGTAACCTCTCTGTAATTCAGTTTGATAATAAAAAGAAAGAAAGAAAGAAAAGATTCCCCAGCACCACATATACAGAAAACGGCCAGAAGCGGCGCTGTGGCTCAAGTGGCAGAGTGCTAGCCTTGAGCAAAAAGAAGCCAGCGACAGTGCTCAGGCCCTGAGTCCAAGGCCCAGGACTGGAAAAAAAAAAAAAAAAAAAAAAGATAGCCAGACATCGGTGGCTTACACTTGTAATCCTAGCTACTCAGGAGGCTGAGATCTGAGGATCATAGTTCAAAGTCAGCTTGAGCAGAATGTCTGTGAATTATCTTCAGGTGCTCAAATGGTAGAGCACTAACCTTAAGAGGAAAAACTAAGGGGCAGCGCCCAGGCGCTGATTTCAAGTTCCTATCCATGCGCACGCGCACACATGTGCGCACACACACACTAATAAAATAATTTGGATTAAAATTATCTTGTAGAATTCAGGCCTCATCGTTTGCACTCAGTAGAGCTATGTGGAAAATGAACGGTTCAACTGTGGGCAGGGATGGGGTATGAGGTTGGCTCGGGGTGGGTGGGGTGCTGCAGGGGAACTGGCAAAGGTAAGGATGACATTGTTTGAAAAGATGTACTGGACTGGGAATGTGGCTTCATGCTAGAGTGCTTGCCTTGCATGCACGAAGTCCTGGGTTTGTATTCCTCAGCACCACATAAATAGAAAAAGCCGGAAATGGTGCTGTGGCTCAAATTGGTAGAGTAGCTAGCCTTGAGCAAAAGAAGCTCAGGGACAAACCCTGAGTGTTCAAGCCCCAGGACTGGGAAAACAGAAACAAAAACAAAAAACAGTCTCCTGGACTTTCCTGCCCTAGGTGGCTTTGAACCACAATCTTCAGATCTCAGCTTCCTCCAGAGGAGCTAAGGTTCTAGCCGTGAGCTTCCAGCACTGGCCTGTGTTTAGTTTTTTGAGGAACCTCCATACTGCTGTACAGAAAGATTACACTAGTTGATGTTCCCACCAACAGTGCAATGAGGTTCCTTTACCTCCACATCCTCGCCAGCATTTGTTGTTCAAATTCAAATTGTTAGCGGATCTAACTGGGATGAGATGGAATCTGAGTTGTTTTCACTTGCATTTCCTTTATGGCCAGGGATGTTGAGCCATTGCCTCATCCTTTTTTTTTTTCCCCCAGTCCTGGGGCTTGGACTCAGGGCCTGAGCACTGTCCCTGGCTTCTTTTTGCTCAAGGCTAGCACTCTGCCACTTGAGCCAAGTGCCACTTCTGGCCTTTTTGTATATATGTGGTGCTGAAGAATCGAACCCAGGGCTTCATGTATATGAGGCAAGCACTCTTGCCACTAGGCCATATTCCCAGCCCCTTCTTTGCCATTCTTACCTCTTTATCTGAGAAGTGTCTCCTTAGCTCCCTTGCCCATTTAGCGATTGGTTTATTGTGAAAGCCAAGGTTTATGATTTTTAAAGAGTAAAGCCCTGGGCTGGGGATATGGCCTAGTGGCAAGAGAGCTTGCCTCGTATACAGGAGGCCCTGGGTTCAATTCCCCAGCACCACATATACAGAAAATGGCCAGAAGGGGCGCTGTGGCTCAAGTGGCAGAGTGCTAGCCTTGAGCAAAAGGAAGCTAGGGACAGTGCTCAGGCCCTGAGTTCAAGGCCCAGGACTGGCCAAAAAAAAAAAAAAAAAAAAAAAAAAAAAAAAAAAAGAGTAAAGCCCTTTTTCTCCTCCTCCTCCTCCTTCGCCTCCTCCTCCTTTCTTTTTGCCAGTCCTGGGTCTTGGAACTCAGGTCCTGAGCACTGTTCCTGGCTTCTTTTTGTTCAAAGATAGTGCTCTATCTATTGAGCCACAGTGCCACTTCTGGTTTTTTCTGTTTATGTGGTGCTGAGGAATAGAACCCAAGGTTTTATGCATGCTGGCAATAACTCTAACACTAGGCTATATTCCCAGCCCTTAAAGCTATTTTTTTTTTTTTTGCCAGTCCTGGGGCTTGGACTCAGAGCCTGAGCACTGCCCCTGGCTTCTTTTTGCTCAAGGCTAGCACTCTACCACTTGAGCCACAGCGCCCCTTCTAGCTTTTTCTGTATATGTGGTGCTGAGGAATCGAACCCAGTGCTTCATGTATGCCAGGCAAGCACTCTACCACTAGGCCATATTCCCAGCCCTCAAAGCTATTCTTAATTACATCCTTTTTGTCTTCTTTCCCAAAATCTAATTCATTATCTTCTTGATAAGCTATTAGCAGAACCTCCATCCTTGAGAGAATTATGCATTAAGAAAAATATATATTTTTTTGCCATTCCTGGGGCTTGAACTCAGGGCCTGGGCACTGCCCTGGCTTCTTTTTGCTCAAGGCTAGCACTCTACCACTAGACTGTATTCCCAGCCCAAGAAAAAATATAATATTCTTAATGTGCTTTTTGGCGAAATGGAAAAAATGAATGTATAGCTCTGACTAAAACTGTGAAAGGGTGTTGCTATGTAGTCCAGGCTGGCTTAGAACTTTCCTATTTTTGCCTGTCCTGGGACTTGAACTCAGGGCCTGATCACTGTCCCTAAGCTTCTTTTGCTCAAGGCTGGCACTCTACCACTTAAGCTACAGCACCACTTCAGCCTTTCCTATTTATGTGGTACTGAGGAATCAAACCCAGGGCTTCATGCATAGTAGGCAAGTACTCTACCACTAAGCCACATTCCCAGCCTCCTGGCTTAGAACTTTCTGAATCCTTCTCCTTCACCTAAGTGGTAGTGTTACTATTTGGGCTTCATCAGTATGGCTATTAGCCTCATCTTAGTCTTTGTTGAGAGCATTAGCATCTATCATTGCTCATATAAATTACTACATTATTTGTCTGACCTCCCGCCTTCATCCTTGTGTGTATGTGTGTCTCTGTGCGTGTGTGTGTGTGTGTGCACATGTGTGCCAGTACTAGGCTTGCTTGAACTTGGCCTCATTCTTTTTTTTTTTTTTTTTTTTTTGCCAGTCCTGGGGCATTGGACTCTGGAGCACTGTCCCTGGCTTCTTTTTGTTCAAGGCTAGCACTTTGCCACTTGAGCCACAGTGCCACTTCTGGCCATTTTCTGTGGTGCTGGGGAATTGAACCCAGGGCTTCATGTATGGGAGGCAAGCACTCTTGCCACTAGGCCATATTCCCAGCCCAGGGTCTCATATTCTTGCTTAGCCTTTTCAATTAAAAGCTTGAGCCCTATCCCCACTTCTGGCTTTTTGCTGGTTAACTGGAAATGAATTCCATGGATTTGTCTGTTAGGCAGTTCTTAGATCTCAGTCTCCTGAGTAGCTAGGATTACAGGCGTGAGCCACTGATGCCCTGCTTCTACTCTCATTTTTGCTCTTTTACCAATGATACTCCAATACTCCGCACTGAGGCAGTGATGGAACTCTTGAAATAAGATCACATTACTTTCTCCACAAATCTGTCAGACTTCTTGCAATCATGAAACACATTCCTGTCTCCTAACAGGCACTTGAAAGCCTTCCCCAGTGATTGGGGCCTCTATCTCCTTTTCTACTTCATCTCAGAATTCACATCTGCTGGGAATGTGGCTTAGTGGTAGAGTGCTTGCCTACTATGCATGCAGCCCTTGGTTCAATTCCTCAGTGCCACATAAACAGAAAATTCCAGAAGTGGCACTGTGGCTCAAGCAGCAAAGAAGCTCAGGGACAGCGCTCAGGCCCAGAGTCCACGCCACAGGACTGGCAACAAAAACAAAACAAATAAACCAAAAGAATTTCCAGCTGGTGAAATCAGAGCATGGAGTGCAGTGTGGCCCTTCTGGGTGCGGGCACTTCTGATGCAAACCTCTGAGCCACCTGCTTTGTCTACCTCTAGCTGTGTCTCCTCCTGGCCCCGGAGTGCTCTGCCCCAGTTTCTAACTCCCAGCTCACATCTCAGATGTCACCTCTAGAGGTCTTACCTGACCGCGTTTGCTCAATTTAAAGTAGCTTCATCTAGTTTACCTCTATCACATTGCCGCCTGTGTTATCATCCTCTTACCACCTTGCCTGCCTGAACCAGCCTGGTTTGTTTCCTTGTGTAATAATTTCCACCCCACCCCACCCCCAACACCTTCCTGGGCAAGAACAGGAACTGGATAAGCACAAGCACCTTTGCTGTGGATCACGCTCACTTCAGTGCCTCTAGCACCCAGGACAAGGCTGAGTCAGATCAGGTCATGATCTATATTTGATGAATACAGGCAAAGATACAACCAAGAAAGCACTCTGGGGAATTAGTCTGTGTCCTGGCCTCCTTCCACAGAGGTCCCCTGGAAGCGAGTAGTGTATTCTTCTTTTTTTTTTTTTTTCCGTTTGAAAAACCTAACAACAACATCAACAACTGCTCCTTCTGCTGTAAAATGACCACAGCCATCATACTGTCTCCATTCTCACACTTCAGTTTCTCACCTTTCCTCTCCCTGTTTCTATGAGCTAATTGCATGCACTCAGAGCCTGGTTTTCTTACCTCCTCCCTGAGGGTAATGATAATGCTAGCTCTCTCCATCAATTTTGGAACACAATGCAACGATAGGTATAAGATGCATGGAAATAGGTATTTGTTTGGTTTTGGTGGTACTACGGTTTTGAACTCAGAGCCTTAGACTTCTTAGCAGGTGCTCTACTGCTGACTCATGCTTCCAGCCCTTGTTTTTTTGGTGCTGTCTATTTTTACATTAGAGTCTTGATTGTTCCTCAGGCATATGCTTGGACTTGGATCTGCCTATTTTAGGATTCTTGTTCTAGAATGACAAGGTTTGTGCAATGGTGCCCAGCTATGGGTTGAGAAGAAGCCTCTCAAACTTTTCTGCCCATCCTGGCTTCACACTACGATCCTTCCCATCTCAGCCTTTTAAGTAGCTAAGATTAAGTAGCTAAGATTGGTGCAAGCTGCCAGTACCCAGCAACCCTAAAAAAAATTTTTTTTTAATGAGTGCTGCTATTGGTTTAAGAAAAGCAATGAGGGGCTGGGGATATAGCCTAGTGGCAAGAGTGCCTGCCTCGGATACACGAGGCCCTAGTTTCGATTCCCCAGCACCACATATAAAGAAAACGGCCAGAAGCGGCGCTGTGGCTCAAGTGGCAGAGTGCTAGCTTTGAGCGGGAAGAAGCCAGGGACAGTGCTCAGGCCCTGAATCCAAGGCCTAGGACTGGCCAAAAAAAAAAAAGAAAAGCAATGGGAGTACAAGTCAAGCACGGTAGTACGTGCCTTTAGTCCCAGCTACTGTGCAGATTGAAAGTGAGAGGCTCATTTGTGCCAAGGAGTTTGAACCAGCCTGAGAAAAATAGAGAGAGAGCCTGTCTCAAAAAGGAAAATCTTGTGTTTGAAAGCAAGAACGAGAGTGCTAGCAAAAAAAAGAAAAAAGAAAAAGGCGGGGAGAGAAAGTGGGTAAGCCACAAAGTTCTGTGTTTCTGTTTCTAGCTGTTCACTCTCGGTGTGATCTTGACCAAGGAACTCCAGCTGTCAAAGCCTCTACACCCTCATCTACACTGGTGACAGTGAAAGCCATCACAGTATGGTTGGCATTGTAAGGGGAAGTTCTGTTAGGGTTTTTTTTTGTTTGTTTGTTTTTTTGCCAGTCCTGGAGCTTGGACTCAGGGCCTGAGCACTGTCCCTGGCTTCTTCTTGCTAAAGGCTAGCACTCTGCCACTTGAGCCACAGCGCCACTTCTGATCATTTTCTGCATATGCGGTGCTGGGGAATCAAACCCCAGGGCTTCATCTATATGAGGCAAGCACTCTTACCACTAGGCCATATCCTCAGCCACTGTAAGGGGAAGTTCTTGATGAAGGTGTGGGATGTTCTTGCCTCTTCCTGGAGGAGGGGACATAAGTAGTGCCCAGGAAGAGTTCTTCCTAGCCATCAGGAGTGCTTGTCTCCCTGCAGTTGTGTTAGAGCATCCCCAGGGGACACATCTGGATTCACACAGCCCAAGCACAGCTCTTGGTTGCGCCCCCTCTACTGGCTCTCTCCACTATGAGAAAGGAACACAAGTTTGATTCTACAGGAAACCAAGACATTTTCTGCCTCATAAAAGAGCAACTCTTTGTGTTTTTCCACACTGGCAGCTTCCAGCCCTTTCTCCATATTTATTATCCCTTAGGCTCTTGCAAACTGGGGGTTCTGAGTCAGCCCCAATTCCTGACCATGAATGAAGGTGGGAGTGGCAGCGCTGGAGTGGAGGAGGGTCACTTAAGAAGTAGCTGTCCCAGCTACTTCTCTTTAGAAGGTGTCCCCTTGCCTTCAGCCCCTGGGCCTTCTGCTCCCACCAGTCACTAGCTTCTGCTCTTTTATTGTTTTGTTGCTTGTAGGGCTTGAGCTCTGGGCCTGGCCTCTATCCCTGAGCTCTTTCACTCAAGGCTAGTGCTCTACCACTTTGATCCATAGTGCCACTTTAGTTTTCTGGTGGTTAATTGGAGATAAGAGTCTCAGGACTTTCTTGCGCAGGCTAGCTTTGAACCATGATCCTCAGATCTCAGCTTCCTGAGTGGCCAGGATTACAGGCGTGAGCCACCAGTGCCCAGCATAAGGACATACTTAAAAAAAAAAACATTTAGTAGGGCTGGGAATGTGGCTTAGAGGTAGAGTGCTTGTCTAGCATGCATGAAGCCCTGGGTTCGATTAATCAGGATCACAGAAACAGGAAAAAAAAAAAGCTGGAAGTGACTCTGTGGCTCAAGTGGTAGAGTGCTAGCCTTAAGCAGAAAAGGAAGCCAGGGGCAGTACTCAGGCCCTGAGTTCAACCCTAGGACTGGCAAAAAAAAAAAAAAAAAGCAATTGTTCTCCCTGGTCAAACATGGAACAATCAGAGTATCAAAGTGAATGAAGCTGGGCATGGTGGTTCATGCCTGTAATCCTAGCTACTGGGTAGGCTAGGCTAAAATTGGGAGGATCGCATTTTATATAAGACCCTATTCAAAAAAAACAACCAGAGTAAAACAACGTCTAGGAATGTGGCTCACATGGTAGGGTGTTTTGCCACTGGAAGGCTCTGACTTTAAACCCGTTCTGCTAGGAAGGAAGGAAGAAAGAGAGAAATAAAGAAAGGTAGGAAGGAAGGAAGGGAGGGAGGGAGGGAGTGAGGGAGGGAGGGAGGGAGGAAGGGAGGGAGGGAAGGAGAAAGGAAGGTGACTCCCACCTATAATCCTAGCTATTTAAGAGTTGGAGATCAGAAGGATCTAGTTTGAGGCCAATATGGGCCAAACGTTCAGGAGACTTCCTTTCAAATATGGCTGGACATGGGAGCTAGCTAAGGTAGAAAAATCCATGAGACTCATATTTCCAATTAGGCACCAAAAAGCTGGAAGTGGGGCTGTGGCTCAAATGGTAGTATGCCAGCCTTGAATGAAAAGGCTCAGGGACAGTCCCAAGGTACTGAGTTCAATCCCCAGGACAGACACCAAAATACAAGACACATGGGATGGAAGTGTGGCTCTAGTGGTAACTGAATGACAGTAGTGAAAGGAGCTTGAAAAATAAGATACTTAAATGGTCTCAAAATCGTACCTTCCACTTCAGCACTGCCACCTCCTCAAATAAACTTGTGTTCAGTACCATCATATTTTCTTTCTTTCCTTTATTTTACTTTTTTCTTTCCTTTATTTTAATGCTGTTTAAATTCAGAGCTTCATGCTTTGTAAGCAGACCATCTACCACGTGAGCCACACCTCCAGCTTTTTTTTGCTATTATTATTATTATTTGTAAGGTCCTCTCCCAGAGGGCTCCATGTAGATGCCCCCACCTCATTAAGTCTCCACCCAGTTACCTGGGTAACCAGCAGACCTGGAGGCAGTTACCTTCCCTTTCCCTGAGGTCACATCCTAATCCACCTGGCCACACCCCTTGCCCCTGCCCTAAATAAAGCAGGGCTGGGTGGGGTTCGCCCTCTTCTCTCCCTCTTCTCTCTCTTCTCTCTGGCCATGGATCACCTCAGCCATAGGCCAGCAGTTCAGTAATAAACTTTCTCTCCTGCCTGAATACCGCGTGGCATTCTCCTTTACCGGCTACCTACTTTAAAAACCTAACATTATTATTATTATTGATTCAGGGCCTGTGTGCTGTCCCTTAGCTTTCCCCTTTCTCTTTTCTTTTCCTTTTCTCTTCTCTTTTTTCCTGTAATGCTGGGGATTGAACCTAAGGCCCTATGTACCCTAGGCCAGTGCTCTATCAGTGAGCTACACCCTCAACTCCTTATCTGTGTGAATGTGAGGCAAGCAGATAGTATAGGGTCCATGGCTGCCAGGGCAGCAGGTGGAGCTAGTTGCCAAGGCCACTTGCAAAGGCTGGATCTACCCATAGACCCCCCGTCCCCCACCTTGTATGTGGCGTATCCCAAATGGATATCCCCAAGACTACCATAAAAGTGATAATAAAGGTGCTGATAAAATTCCTGGGGCCAGACAATCTGGTCCCAAGTCCTGATAATCAGGAGGTTTATCCTATAAAACATAGCCCTCACAGTGTGCACACATGCAAGGGACAAAGACTATAGCTCTATAATGACCTTTTGGTACCACTATGCTCAGGACATTGGTTTTAGACTGTTGAGGAGCAATGAGCACAGCTATCCTGGAAAACCTGAGCACTGGCCTATCCAAAGCTATCATTATATAAGCTTCACTTATCAATCAACCTGTCCATCGATGTTCAAACCAAATGAAGGACCCACCTAACTTTCTTTCTTTTTTTTTTTTTTTTTTTTTTTGGCCAGTCCTGGGCCTTGGACTCAGGGCCTGAGCACTGTCCCTGGCTTCTTTTTGCTCAAGGCTAGCACTCTGCCACCTGAGTCACAGTGCCCCTTCTGGCCGTTTTCCATATATGTGGTGCTGGGGAATTGAACCGAGAGCTTCATGTGTTGGAGGCAAGCACTCTTGCCACTAGGCCATATTCCCAGCCCACCACCTAACTTTCTTGACTCCCAAGGGGGAGCCCTTAAGGCTCAAGCATTACAGCCCATCCTACCGATGCATTTCCTGCTGGACACACGTCCTATTTCCTATCCTTCACTGCTACCTGTCTGGGTCTTGATGCTTTGGGATGAAGAGAATCTGGAACCCAGATCCCGTAGCATTGATGATTCAGCACAAATCTGGAAGGTGGTTAAAAATAAATGGAAGTGCTTGCATTAATCTGCTTTCATTGCACATTTCTTTCGCAATAAACTTTCTTGCCATTTTTGTTGTTCTTGTTGTTCTTGTTGTTGGATGTGGGGCTTGAACTCAGGGCCTGGGCACTGTCCCTGAACTTTTGTGATCAAGGCTATCATTCTACCACTTTGAGCCTCAGCTCTACTTTCCATTTTCTGGTGGTTAATGTAAGGTTTATTAAAGTAGGTAGCCCATAAAGGAGAATATCACATGGCATTCAGGCAGTGGAGAAAAGTTTATTCCTGAACTGCTGGACTGTGGCTGAGATGATACATGGCTAGAGAGAAGAGCTGAACCACCCAAGGGCCAGGCCTTATCTAGAGCAGGGGCAGGGAGGAATGGCCAGGTGGATTGGATGTGACCTCAGAGAAGGGGGAGGTAACTGCCTCCAGGTGCGCCAGTTACCTAGGTAATACAGGTACTAGGTGCAGACTTAAACAGGTAGGGAGTATCTCCATGGAGGGGGTGGACCTTACAGTTAATTGGAGGTAAGAATCTCACAGCCCTTCTTTCTGGGCTATATTTGAACAGGATTCTCAGATCTCAGCTTCCTGAGTAGCTAGGATTACAAGGCGTGAGCCATCTGCCCCCAGCTATTATCACTTTCACTAGCCCCCAGCTATTGTCACTTTCACTATGTGTCATGTGAATCTTGTCTTGCTTGAATTCTCTTTTAGCTGGACACAAAGGACTGAGGTTGATAGTTGCCCCAACTTTCTGGTGACAGACAGGGTTTCTCTTTGGGGTATTCAAGTGGGAATGTGATTTAAAATTGTATTTGTGCTAGTGTCAGTGCTTGAACATAGAGCCTCATATTGTCTGGCATTTTACCATTTAAGCGATGCCCCTAGCCCAGTTTTTTGGTGATTGTTTTGGCTATGGAGTCTTGCAGACATCTAACCTGGTTGGCTTCAAATTATAATCCTCTTGTTTTGTTGTTGTTGTTGTTTTTTGCCAGTCCTGGGGCTTGAACTCAGGGCCTGAGCACTGTCCTTGGCTTCTTTTTGCTCAAGGCTAGCACCCTACCATTTGAGTCACGGCGCCACTTCCGGCTTTTTCTGTTTATGTGGAGCTGAGGAAACGAACCCAGGGCTTCATGTATATGAGGCAAACACCTTACCACTAGGCCATATTCCCAGCCCCAAATTATAATCCTCTTGATATCAGACTACTGAATAGCTAGGATTATAGGTGAGTTACCGGACTCAGTTTGCACTAATATTAATTTTGGACAATCTTTAATGTTTACAATTATTAAATTATTGCATTAGGTATATGTAAGGAATATGTAAAGTATCCTTCCTGTTAGCTTTCTAATCCTAAGAGTAAATGGAGATTGGAAACTGAAGTCTGGCTAATCACTCTATTTAATCATTAGACTTTACATGTGTCACACTATTGCACTTTGCCCCATTAAAATATGTGCAAGTATTATGTGTCACACAGACATTATGTTTATATATAGTATATACACACATATATATTTGGCAAAACTAGCCTTGTTCCAGTCAACACTTCCAACGACTACATCATATTACTTTGTGAATAAAGTAGAGGATGGGGTTCCGCGTCTAAAGAGACACAGAGAGGTGAGAAACGCTCTCTGGGTAGTGATCAACTGGAAACTCCCCAGATCCACCCGTACCAAGACCTCTGACCTTTCCTCCGGAAGCACTAGCGACTAGCGGGTGCAATTGCGCACGCGCAGTCGCCGGGAGCAGGGTCGCTTGGGGCCGAGCGCAGAACAAGGACTTAAGGGGAGGGTTTGGCCTCTGGCGCTGGGAGGCGCCTGCGCCTTGGAAGCTCCCATCGGAAGGCGCGTTCCCGCGCGCTCCCTCTCGCGTCTGCGCGCGCGCGCCCGGTGGGCGTGGGAGGAGGCGGGGAACGCGGGAGGGGGCGGGTGTCGCGGGAGGGAAAGAGCGAACCGGAGAGCGTCGTCCAGAGAAGAGTGAAGGCGGCAAAATGGCGGACCGCTTCTCCCGCTTCAACGAGGACCGAGACTTTCAGGTAAACACGGGCGTCGCCGCCGCTCCGGGGAGGGCGCTGGCTGAGCCCGGAGCCTCGGTCATCGCGGCCTCCCGCCTCGCTTTCCTTAGGGGAGCGGGGGGGGGGGGGGAGCCCCGCTGCCGCTCGCGACCCGGCTCGCTCTTGTGTCTCCCGTTCCTCCAGGGGCCTCCCAGCTGGCGACGAGGCCGCGTCTCCCCGCGTCTCCTTTCTCTTTCCTTTTCCACTCCGGTTTCCGCCTGTTTGGCCTTGGGTCTCGGAACCCCGGCCGGGCTGTTTGCGGGCGGCTGTGCGGTGGCCGGGCCCGGAGCTCCGGCCTGTGCCGGCGGCGCAGGGGTGGCTTCCCCGGGGAGCCGAGGCTTTGGGTTGGGGAAGGCTTGGGGCGAGTGTCGTGGCGATCGGGGCTTCCAGCCCTCCGCCTCTTGCTCGCTCGCATCTTCCCGGGGTGCTTATCCCCCTTTTTCTTTGACTTTAATAAACAAATGCCTTCATTGTCTATTCCCCTCCCCCAACCTTTCCTCACCCAGGAAAAAAAGGTTCTCTCAGTTATCAGATGCCTTCTTGTTGAGTCGAATATTCAGATTTCCCCCCTCCCCGCATAGATACGGCTGTTGTTATTAAGCCGTTAATTGAGATCGGGAAAAATAATACATGGAAGGACTATGGATCGTTGTAAACTTTAATTCCCCCCTCCCCCGAACGATTTGTAAGAATTGTGAATAATAATGGCATTTTCAAGCGTGTGATAACTAGTGGCAAAAGATTTCTTTATTAATTGCAAATGTTGGTGTGGGATAAAAAATGCCCTTGTGATGGCAAACATTCTGGAAGGAAAGATAGCGGCCAAATTAGAATAGCTCATCTTTTGGCTGTTTAAAATACTTTCTGTTGAGCATTGTTGCCGCGGAAATATCGGAAACTGAAAGGGATTTAGTAGAGATGGTTATTTCTAGAGCCTCAGAGTCTCAAAAGAAACCACTGCATTACTACCTCATATCCTGGCAACAGTAATTTGGGTCAGGGGATGAATCCTCCGAACTCAAGTTTTTATCCCGCTGTAGATCTTTCCCAAAGCAACCCGAGAATGCTCTAAATGTGTTTGAGACGGCAGTTTGAAGGGTTTGAATTACCTGAGATGATCGGGTTGGTAAATGAACAGGAAAAGCAGTTTAACAGTTTTAAACCAGCACTGTTAACAGTCTGGTACATGGAACGCTATGAGAAGTTTTGCAGCAGCGAGGCATCTGGGAGCTGTTGAAAAGCCTTGTGATCATGTGCCTGCTGTATATGCTGCAGGGCGCTACACAGAACCTCAAGGTGTTTTTAGGATGTAACTCGGGACCTCTAAAGTTCGAAGCAATTTGATCTTTGAGGTTTTATTATTATTTTGTTTGAATCGCAAGCACCATAAAACATGAATAGGTGCAAGTTGTGGAAGCTCAAATGCTTTCCAGAGGAGAATTTCAAGGTGACCTAATATAATTTGAAAATAGTCATATGGGCAATTAAATTTTTTGGGGAAAATGGTTCCCAGCCATCTCAGCAGGTTTAACCACCACCACCACCAACAAAAATACAGTACATTGAAAAATTTGAAAATATGGGTAGCAGGGTGTGAGTGCAGTCACTCCCAGAATTGAAATTCTCTTGTACCTTTTAATATTCAGTTAGTTGGGTTAACACAGGGTTTGTTCTTAGATATTTGGTACTACTTTTCTGCTCTTACATTAAAATAACTCACTTCTGTTTAAAAAAAATTAGATGTCCTTGCTTTTTGGGTGACTAGGATAAGTGATGGAAACCATTTGGAAAATTATAAGATAGTAAATAGGTGCTCCATTACTGAGCTACATTCTCTCTCCTTTTTGTAAATTATTATGCTACCGTGTCTAGCATTTATTAAAAAAAACCTTAGAGGTTAGGGGTATAGTTGAGAGTGTGCTTGCTTACCATGTGTGAGGTGCTGGGTTTGATATCATCTCTATAATGATGATGAAGCTTAATGTGATATTTTTTTCCTGAATCATTCAGTACAGGGACAGTATAGGTTGTCTTTTGTCTTGTGACTTAAAGTTATTATAAAGTTAAAGAGAGAATGAAATGTAATAAGACCTAGTAATAATGTATCTGAAACATTTTTCAAATTTAAGTTACTAAAAAATAAAAGTGGCCTCCTTTTAAGATGTGTGTGCATGTATGTGCGCATACGTTTGTATGTGTGAATGTTCAGATCCTAGGGCTTGAACTCAGGGCCTGACACTGTCCCTGTTTTTTTTGCTCAAAGCTAGCATCCTACCACTTGAGCCATAGCTTCACTTCCAGCTTTTTGAGTAGTTAATTGGAGATAAGAGTTTCATGGGGGCCTGGGAATATTGCCAAGTGGCAAGAGTGATTGGCTTGTATACATGAAGCCCTGGGTTCAGTTCCCCAGCACCATATATATATATATATATATATATATATATATATATATATATATATATAGGCCAGAAGTGGCTCAAGTGGCAGAGTGCTAGCCTTGAGCAAAAAGAAGCCAGGGACAGTGCTCAGGCCCTGAGTCAAGGCCCAGGACTAGCCAAAAAAAAAAAAGACTCTCATGGGATTTCATGTCCAGGCTGGCTTTGAACCTTGATCCTCAGATCGCAACTTCTTGAGTATCTTGGTGTAAGCTACCAATGCCCAATTTAGTTTCACTTTTTTTTGCCAGTCCTGGGGCTTGAACTCAGGGCCTGAGCAGTGTCCCTGGCTTCTTTTTGCTCAAGGCTAGCACTCTACCACTTGAGCCACAGCACCACTTCTGTCTTTTCCTATATATGTTGTGCTGAGGAATCAAACCCAGAGCTTCACGTATTCCAGGCAAGCATTCTACCACTAGGCCACATTCCCAGCCCCTTAGTTTCATTTTTATCAGTTTACTATCAAGTACAAATTGGAGAATTTTGACGTTCTGTTAGTATGGCATCAGAGAGTTGGACTGTTAGGTTTTGTGTGCATCTAAGAAGCTTAACTGATGTGCCATTTGAAGCACCTCAGAATATATATTATCAGAAACCTTTTTCCCCAAGAATTTGATTGATTGATTGCCAGTCTAGGAGGTTGAACTCAGGGCCTGGGCACTGTCCCTGAGCTTCTTTTGCTCAAGGCTAGCACTCTGCCACTTGAGCTACAGCACCACTTCCCGCTTTTTCTGTTTATGTGGTACTGAGGAATTGAACCCAGGGCTCCATGCATGCTAGGCAAGCACTCTGCAACTAAGATACATTCCAAGCCCCTGGTGTCTTTATAATGGTAAGCAAGTGCAACTCTACAGGCTTTATTATCTTATAATCACTATAATAAATCTGTGAGGTAGGTAGTGTTAATGGTGTTATTCTAATTTTCAAATGAAGTAGATATGACACAGAAATTAGGTAACTCGGATAAGTATATATGTCTGTTAAATGGCAGGCTTGGATTTAGACTAGCTTTCTGACTCTTAAATCTGTGTTCATTATTACCCTTGCTGTCAGTTATATATTTTATACAGTTCTAATTGAATCATCAGATGTGGAAGATAAACTAACAAGTCACAATAAGGGAGCTTTTAGTAAGGTGATACAATTACAGCTTTTACTCTATTCTTTTGTCCAAGTCTGTTTCTGTTGGTCTCCCAAGAACGTTTAGGGAGGCTTCTGACAGTGATAAGTTACAACTATATTATAAAGGATATATTGTTAACTTTTTAAGCATCCTTTTGTTTAGCTTCTCCCCCACTCCTTCTTTGGCAGTGCCAGAGATTGAATCAAGAGATTTGTGCAGTCCTAGTCTCTGTGTAATCAAGATGGATATTTAAAAAAAAAATTGTTTCTGGAGCTTTAACTTCTTTAAGAGTCTGACCTTACTTTTTTCCCCCTCTGGAGCCAGGTGCCAGTAGCTCATACCTGTAACCCTAGCTACTCAGAGGACTGTGGGTCGAAGTTAGCCTGGGCAGTTAAGTCCTTGAGACTTAACATCTTACTCAGAAAAAGCTGGAAGAGGCTGGGAGTGTGGATTAGTGGTAAAGTGCTTGCTTGCTTAGTATGCATGAAGCCCTAGATTCAATTCCTTAGTACCACTATGGCTCAAGTGGTAAAGTGCTAGCTTTGAGCAAAAGAAGCTCAGGGACAGTGCCCAGGGCCCTAAGTTCAAGCCCTAGGACTGACAAAAAAGAAAAGATGGAAGTGTTGCTGTGGTTCAAGTGGTAGAGCTCTAACCTTGAGCAAAAGAAGCTCAAGGATAGTACACAGGCCCTGAGTTCAAGCCCCTGGGCTGGCTAAAAAGAAAAAGGAAAGAAACATGTAACCTTTCCAACTTTGATGTCCTGATTTTCCTTATAGACTCTTGGGCTCTTAGAAGGAAAATTTGGAAGCCAGGCACAAGTGGCTCATACCCATAATTCTAGCTACTCAAGAGGCTGAGGTCTGGGAATAGAGGTTCAAAGCCAGCTCAGGCAGTAAAGTCCACATGGCTCTTATTTCCACTAAACTACTAAAAAAAAGCTACAAGTAGAGCTGTGGCTCAAGTGGTAGAGTACTAGCCTTGAACAAAAGAAACTCAAGGTCAGTGCCCAGGCCCTGACCATCCAGGACTGGCACAAAAAAAAAAAAAGAAAGAAAAAAAGAGAATGAAATTAAAGTTGGAAAGAATTTAAAAGCAAATTTGCTAAACAATACTACATTGAATGTAGAGTGCTTAAAAATATGCAATTTATTTTTACCTTATATATTTTTGGTAATCAAAGTAATATTTAACCATAATAGAAAACTTGACAAATACAAAAGGTATAAAATAAGCAGTAAATCACTCTAATTGCATCACTTTAGCATTTCTATTGGCTGGTCCTGGGACTTGAACTCAGCGCCAGGATGCTGTCCTTGAACCTCTGTGTGCTCAAAGGCAGCACTCTACCACTTTGAGCTACAGCACCACTTCTGGCTTTTTCTGGGTAGTTCATTGGCTATAAGAATCTAAAGGACTTTATTGCCCTGGCTGGCTTTGAACCACAATCCTCAGATCTCAACCTTCTGAGTAGCTAGTATTACAGGTGCTGATGCCTGGCCACTGCTAACATTTGAACCAGAAAAGGACCGCCTTGGATTCCACTAATGTTTTAATATAGTCTCTCTTGGTCTTGCTGTATTCTGCATTTGATTTTTTTTTTTTTGCCCAGTCCTGGGGCTTGAACGCAGACTGGGCACTGTCCCTGAGCTTTTGCTCAAGGCTAGCACTCTACCACTTGAGTCGCAGTGCCACTTCCAGCTTTTTTCTCTATGTGGTACTGAGGAATCAAACCTAGGGTTTCATGCGTGCTAGGCAAGGACTTTACCACTAAGCCACATTCTAGGCTCCTGCATTTGGTTTCTAATGAAAATGGCGTATAATAATAGACTAGTGAGTGATAAAGTGATGATGAAACAAATATTTTAAAGGTAATAATAAAAATGTAAGAATGGTTCAAGAAATTTATAAATTGTATAATCAACATTGAATAGCAATAAGCAGATTATATATTGTCAAGTAGTGTATATGCAGGGTTAATTTCTTTTTCTTTTTTTGTTGGGCATCATACTAGGGCTTCCTGCATTCTAGATAAGCACTCTACCACTTAGCTATGCCCTTAGCCTCCTTTTCTCTTTATGTCTTATATATGATAACAGAATGTGACTTTTAGGAAATTTTTAGTTGAGAACATTATGTGAAGAGGCTCATAATTTTAATATACTTAGGTCACAGACACATATTAGTATATTTAATGTGTAGTATCTGGAATAGAGTTTGGTCTTCTGCTGTAGTTGTGTTAGAAGGTGGGTAAGTGTTCCACTCTTTGTTTCTTTTGTATCTCTCATTTGGAAGAAATGATACAAGTTTTAAAAATTAATATCAGAGTCGCTTACGATACAGAAATTTAGGCAGAAGTCATTCCCATTCCTATTTTTATAATAAGATAGGGAGAAAGTATTAGAACTAAAACTGTTGGGTGGGAATATGGCCTAGTGGCAAGAGTGCATGCCTCTTACATATGAAGCCCTAGGTTAGATTCCTCAGCACCACATATATAGAAAACAGCAGAAGTGGCACTGTGGCTCAAATGGTAGAGTGCTAGCCTTGAGCAAAAAGAAGCCAGGGGCAGTGCTCAGGCCCTGAGTTCAAGCCCCAGGACTGGCAAAAAAAAAAAAAAGAGAGAGAGAGCGAGAGAGCTAAAACTGTTAATTTCAAAATGCTGATAATTGATGTAATTATTAGTAATTGAAAAAGATGTTATTGGCTACTTAATTCTCAGTGAGTTGAGTGACTAAAGATCAGCATAAGAGAGGGTTAATATCTACAATCTTAACTTCACATAAGGCTAAGATCTGAGGATCATGTTTCATTCAGAGCCAGCCCAGGCAGAAAAGTTTGTGGGGCTCTTATCTCCAGTTAGCCAGCAAAATGCAGGACTGGAAGTGTAGCTCAAGTGGTAGAATACCTACAGTGAGCAAAAAAAATAAGCCCTGTGAGACCATGGGACCCCAGCACAAAAAGAAAAGGATGTGGAACATTTCAAGAAACAGCATCAAAGCCATGTGCCAGAGGCTCAGTCCTGTAATTCTAGCTACACAGAAGGCTGAGCTATGAGGATCCCAGTTCAAAGCCAACCCTGGCAGGAAAATCCATGACATTCTTATCTCTAGCCAACAAAAACCTGAAGTGGAGTTGTGGCTCAAATGGTAAGAGTGCTAGTCTTGAGCAAAAAAGCTCAGGGAAAGCATCCAGGCCCTGAGTTCAATCCTTATGACTGGCTAATGTGTAAGCATGCACACACAGAGGAAAGGAGGGAGGGAGGAAAGAAAATGTGAAAGAGAAAGACATTTAGAAGTGGATTTTTGGGGGATGGGAGTGGTCACAGGGCTTCATGTGAGACAAGCACTCTACCACTACGCCATATTCCTAGCCCCGATGGTATTGTTTTGAAGTAGGCAGGAAGTCCAAGAAGAAATGGATCTGGATGAGTGTTCTTTTCTCCTCTTCCCTTCCCTTTCCTTCCTTTCTCTCTCTCCTCCCCTCCCCTCCCCTCCCCTCCCCTCCCCTCCCCTCCCCTCCCCTCCCCTCCCCTCCCCTCCCCTCCCCTCCCCTCCCCTCTCCTTCCCTCTCCTTCCCTCTCCTTCCCTCTCCTTCCCTTCCCTTCCCTTCCCTTCCTCCTCCTTCGCCCTCTTTCCCCACCTCCATAAAATTCTTTTAAGTACCCAGGTTTAAAGCCCAGCAATTTAACAGAAGTTTATTATTTTCTGAAAAGGAACATCAAAAGTTTATGAGATCCTGAATTTTAGAAGGCAGCTATGCTCACCACTATACCACCAACGCTGACAAGATCCTGAATTTTGGATCTGAACCCTATGTAGAAGTTTCATTTTGTTCTTGTGACTTACTCAGTTGTCCTATTTTTGTTTTTTTGTTTTTGTTTTTGTTTTTCTGTCATGTGGCTTGAACTCCTGGTGGATGTAAGCAGTGTGTCCCTGAGCTCTTTCCCTCAAGGCTAGTACTCTACCACTTTTTGCCATAGCACCACTTCTACTTCCGGTTTCTTGGTGATTAATTGGATATGAGTCTCACAGACTTTCCTGCCCAGACTGGCTTTGGACCAGCTTTGGACCACGATCTTCACATCTTAGCCTCCTGAATAGCTAAGATTACAGGTGTGAGCTACTGGAGTGCCCCACCTTACTTACTCAGTTTTTAATATTTTCTTAATGAAAAGATTATAGCTTCAGTCAGATATCTATCTAGGTTTTTTTTTGTTGTTTTTGCCAGTCCTGGGGCTTGAACTCAAGGCTTGAGCACTGTCTCTGTCTTCTTTTCTTTTGCTCAAGGCTAGCACTCTACCACTTGAGCCACAGCTCCACTTCTGGCCTTTTCTATATATGTGTTGCTGAGGAATTGAACCCAGGGCTTCATGTATACGAGGTAAACACTCTACCACTAGGCCATATTCCCAGCCCAGATAGCTAGTTCTTGAGTTTCTGGGATTCCCTGAAGCAATTTACTACTTCTGCTTGTGTGTCTGCTATTAATTTTCTTTTTATAATGGTATGGCTTAGCACTAAGTGAAAGCACATTCATGGTAATTACCAAAGGAATTACAAAAGACCATCACAAATTCTGAAAGAAGTCATTATTTTGATATTGCAGCATATATCAGAAAATGTGGTCATGGTTTTTCACTTACAAAAAGTCAGTTGTTGGGCTGGGAATGTGTCTTAGTGGTAGATTGCTTGCCTAGCATGCATGAAGCACTGGGTTCGATTCTCAGTACCATATAAACAGTGGCCCTGTGGCTCAAGTGGTAAGAGTGCTAGCCTTGAGCAAAAAAGCAACTCAGGGACAGTGTCCAGGCCCTGAGTTCAAGCCCCAGGACTGGCATAAAAAATGGAGTGAATTGTCCATTTAGCTGTGGAAGAATTAACACTGAATGTGCTTAATACATGTTGTTTTTTTTTTGTTGTTTGTTTTTCAGATTTCTTTCTTTTCTTTTTTTTTTGGCCAGTCCTGGGCCTTGGACTCAGGGCCTGAGCACTGTCCCTGGCTTCCTTTTGCTCAAGGCTAGCACTCTGCCACTTGAGCCACAGCGCCACTTCTGGCCGTTTTCTGTATATGTGGTTCTGGGGAATCGAACCCAGGGCCTCATATATACGAGGCAAGCTCTCTTGCCACTAGGCCATATCCTCAGCCCCAATACATATATATATATTTTTTTTTTGGCCAGTCCTGGGCCTTGGACTCAGGGCCTGAGCACTGTCCCTGGCTTCTTTTTGCTCAAGGCTAGCACTCTGCCACTTGAGCCACAGCGCCACTTCTGGCCGTTTTCTGTATATGTGGTGCTGGGGAATTGAACCCAGGGCCTCATGTATACGAGGCAAGCACTCTTGCCACTAGGCCATATCCCCAGCCCCGCCTTTTATTTTTGTGGTAGTTTTGAGAGAAGATAAATCCTGTATTGGATATAACTCAGGCAACTAGAAAGTATCTTTGCAATATTACATTTGGTTTCATCTCATAAGGTTCCAGTTATTAGTTGCCATTCGTCTTATTTGTTGCAATTACATTAATTTCAAAGAGGAATTATAATTTTATTTTAGGGCTGGGAGTGTGACTTAAGTGACCCAAGTGCTGAGGCCCTGAGTTTAAACCCCAGTAACCATCAAAAAATACTATTTTAGTGTTCATAGAATTGTAATACAGAATAACACAACAGGTTAAAAGTTGTACTAGGAATAAGTAATTAATCATGTTTTCTGGTATTTTAATGATTCTTCAACTGGGAGTATGCTAGCACGCTCAATGTCCTGGATTTGATCTCTAGCAACATAAAAGAAAATACAAATAATATAACTTCCCTCCCTCCCTCCCTTCCTTTTTTTTCAAGACCAGGGTCTGGCTGTGTAGCCTAGTCTGTCCTAGAACTCAGGGTCATCCTACCTCCATCTGCTACATGTTGGAGTTTATAGGTATGTACCATTATACCAGGCCATGACTTAACTTTCTCTGGTATAAAAAAAGGCAATATTAAAGCTGGGTACTGGTGGCTCACACCTATAATCCTAGGTACGCAGGAGGCCAAGAGCTGGAAAATCAAGGTTTGAAGCCGGCCTGGGTCTGAAACTCCGATTCCAATTAACCAACAAAATGGTGAATTAAAAGGTTTGGCTCAAGTGATAAAGAACCATCCTTAAGCACAAAGCCAAGCGAGAGTGGAGAGCCCCAGAGTTCAAGCTCTAGTACTAGTACATACAAAAAAGTAATATTGCTTATAAGCATGGCTCTTTGTTTTTAGGATTGTTTTTAGAATTCTGCAATAGTCAGTGTAAGCAAGAGCTGATGTCTTAAAAGTAGATTTAGATTTAAACTTTTGTTTTGCATGTGCACATACTGTAGTTCAATTAGAATAACTCTCTTAGGCTTAAACTCTTACTAAGTTGATTTAACATATTTTTTCCTGCTCCAGGAATTGAACCCAGGGCTTTGTACATGCTTAGGCAAGTGCTGTTCTGTGAAACTGTATACTAGTTGTGTTGTGTTTTTTTAAATCAGCTTTTGAAAAATTCTGGCAGGGTGCCGGTGGTTGTAATCCTAGCTGAGATCTGATAACTGCAGAGGGTTCAAAGCCAACTCAGGCAGGAAGTTCCATGAGACTCTTATTCCAATTAATTACCAAAAAAGCCAGGAGTGGAACTGTGGCTTAAGTGGTAGAGCACTAGCCTTGAGCCAGAAAGCTTAGAGATTGTACCAAGGGCCCGAATACAAGCCCCAGGCCTTAACGTACACTGTGTGAATTTGCTGGGTGCCAGTGGCTCATGCCTGTAATCCTAGCTACTCAGAAAGCTGAGATTTGAGGATTACAGCCAGCCTGGGCAGGAGACACAGACACACACACACACACACGCGCGCGCGTCTGAATTAGTGGTACAGTTTTGGTTGCCTGCTAAAAAAGAATACAAAGGTGGAAGTAATTCTTACTTTGGTAGTCTTAATAATTTTGATTTATTTTTCAAAAGTAACTGTGGTCTTCTTTTTCTAGGGTAATCATTTTGATCAATATGAAGAAGGACACTTAGAAATTGAACAAGCGTCCCTCGACAAGCCTATAGAATCGGTAAGATGATCAGCACTTTATTTTAGGTCTTAGCCAGTTAGTTAGGTAGTGTTTGAATGACACTTGATGTGGATGAAGCTAAACTTATTAATAACTGACAGAATAGTTTAGAACTATTTTCTTGCATGTCCTACAGTAATCAGATTTTTTAATGTAATATGTAGTATGTTGGAAAATCAGCCTAAAACATAGAGAAAAGATTAAAAATTTGGTGGAAATGTAATTATGGCTCATACTAATATTTACTATTTAAAATAGTAAGTTAAAGTTTAGTGCTTTGTAAATTGAATAAAGGAGTAAAATGTATTTTGATCCTTTAATACCTTTTCTGGGCAATAAATATAGTCATGTATAGAAACAGTTACCAGTTTCATTTACCAGACTCCTGTGTAACATGGAAAATTTGGTCTCTGTAGCTTAATGTCTGGTGTAAGAATTGGGGATGCAGCTTAGTGGTAGAGTACTTGCCTAGCCATGTACAAGGCCATGGGTTTCATCCCAGCACCACAAAACAAAAGTCTTTTTTGGGGGGGTCAAAGTTAGTTATTTTTATCTTCTCATACTGCATATTTTGGAACATTAATGTCAAGCAGTAGAATGAAGAGATGTCTTTTCCCTGTCTCTTAGTTAAAAGAACAAAAACAGCCCCCTTAAGTTTTAAATTTTAAAATACTTTGTTTTGAAAAACCCATTATTTTTAAATAGCTTAGTCCTTTGTCAAAATGTCTTAAGTTTGTCATAATTGTCAGCATTGAATATTTGTGCTTAAGTGTACCTACTTTTTAAGGGTTTTATTGAGGCATTGATAAAACTTAAATGAGGACAAGAGTTAAGGAACTAGTCTTTGTATCAGTCAACAGAAGCCCCCCTTTCCTTTAAGAAGCATTAGCTTCTTTTTCCTGTGGGAAATAAGGCAATGTAGAGATGTACAGAGCATAGATACTTTCAGTTTTTATTTTTTAAACTGTAATATAGTAAAGGATCAACATATATTTATGTTCCTAATTAGGTTGGTGTTGTGTGTGTTTGTGTGTGTGTTTAGATGTTTACAGAAATTTACACAACTTGGGGTGTTCGACATTTTTCTTCCACAGCAGTTGGCCCATATTAGCTAAGCAGCCATGATCTGGTTTGTATTGCACGGTCTGCCTTTTTTTTTTTTTTTTTTTTAATTTCTTCTCAAGGGTTTCTTTCTCCCCACCTCCCCTTCTTATTTCTGTCCTCTGGTCCAGTGAACACTGCATATAGTACCTTCTGTCTTAATGTGCTGGCATGGTGCTAGACTTAGGCATGGCAGTAATTGATGACGCATGTGATAATGCTGCAGAGGGAGAATTCAAATCTGATACGGTGCTTCAAGTCCAGTCTTGTGTTTTGACATAAGGTTAAAATGCCAAGCTCAGTTTATTAAGTTAAAACTTTTTCCATTTTGGGGATAATTACCAGGCTGAACTTTATAATGAAACCCATAGGCAAGATCAGTATCTTGTACTTGAAGTAATTTAATTTCCCCATTTTATGTATTTTTCTCTTAGGGTCAGAGCTTAAGAACAAACTGTCAATATCAAGTCCCCAGTACCATATTCTGTAAGGTATATGGCTGCTTAATATTCCTATGTAAGTTAGAGTTCTGTTGAATACTCCGATTGTCAGTAGTAGGATTTTTTTCTTTAGTATGAATTTGCAGCCTACTATTTATTATTGCTATACTCAACAAAGACTTAAAAAAATCTAATTGATATTTAACATTTTTAAGGCCTCTTTTTAGGGCCACATTATAAGAAATTTTTGAAAATTCATTTCTGTGGCATGTGAGGCTAATGATACATTGCTCTTACAATGTCTAGGGTTTTCTGCCAAATGTCATAGGGACAGTGCTGTGAGAAGACAATCTGATTGAAAAGTCAATGTTGAGTTATTTCAGTAACTAGTAGTGGAACTGACATATGTGTTAGCTGCTAAATAATGTTATCCTCTTAAAGTAAATGGTATAGTACTCAGACTATATATTTAATTTTTTAATAAAAAGATGTATATTACTCAATTATGACAAGTACTAATAAAAATTTCTTTCTGAAATACAAATATATGCATCATTTGTGATTTGGTAGTTTATGTTGAATAGAATAACAAGATAAAGAGGGATCTTATTTCTGCTGCCTAATCATTTAGCAATAAAATTTAAAGTTTTAAAAGAAACTCCCACATGATTGGCATCAAAGTAGGTAGCATTCCCTCTTTCCTTTCCCAAAGATAAAAGTCCTCTATCACCTAAAGAATGCTTAGGAAATAATAGTATATATTAAGTTATATGGCTGGCTGGCTATATTGAGCTGTTTTGTTCTTAGGGGGAAATGTCGCTTTTATCACAGAGTATGTCTCTGCTGAATTAAAATCTTTCTCTGCAGCAATATCTATTGAGAGGTGCTGACTGTTTTGCTACAGCATGCAACTCAAAATGGCTGGAAATATGCAGCTTTGGGAGTCTACAGATCATTGCAGGAGCTAAAGGTCTAGTCATTTTTTTTTAAACAAAGGTATTCTGCAGCAGCTGGTAACCATGGAAGTCTCTGCACAGGTTTGTGCCAAGAATATGCCTGTGTCAAGGGTATTGTGAGTAGAGGATTAAGGTCTTTTCATTTTGTAGTAAATTTGATAAAACCAGGAAGATGGGAAATAAGATTCAAAAGATAAAATAGTGCATTATGCTTTTAGTGAACTTAAAATCCAGATTTGTTAGTGAGATATAACAGGCATTTTAATTTCTATAGGCAAGTGTGAAAATAGTCCTAATCCTGCATTCAGAAAGTAATTAGTAATTAAAAACTTGTATTTTCTTTTATTTCAACCAACCAAATATTCTTCAGTGAATTTTCTGGTCAGGAATAAAATGTGCTGGGCACCGGTGGCTCATGCCTATATTCCTAGCTACTCAGGAGGCTGAGAGCTGAGGATCACAGTTTGAAGCTAGCCTTGGTAGGAAAGTCCATGTGACTCTTATCTCCAATAAACTATACTCAGTGGTGCAACGGCTCAAGTAGTAGAGCTCCAGCCTTGAGCACAAAGAAGCTCAGGGACAGCGTCCAGGTCCTGCATTTAAGTCTCAGGACCAGCAATAAATAAATAAATAGTTTTTTAAGAAAATTATTCAAGAATTGCTAGATTACTTGGTTATCTGGATTAAAGTGAAAGTGCAAAGTATCCTAATTACAACAAACTTTTGAACCTGAATTTTAAGCCATGGTTGCTTTATGATATTTTAAAGTGCAAACCATTGTAATTATGACCTCTGTATATTAGAATATTTGGAAAACAAAGTTTTATTTAAAGCTATAGCCCAATCTAGTTTCTGTCATAGTTACTAGTATTGGCTGGTGTGATTTAGGGGATATGGTCCTTTTATGACCTTTATTATAGCTTGAAAATGAGAAACCAGATGGGAAAATGATGGTGAGTTATACACAAAAGCAAAATGCCTGCATCATAGACTTAAAATATGTTATTGTTGTAATTGGAAATGCAAATACCCATCAGCTATTGGTTTTTTGCTCTGCCTGACTGATTAAAATCCTGGCATTAATCATTGTCAGGTTGATTGAATAGGTTTTAAAATTTAGTGTGAGTTTTCACACTCTAGTTGCTGATGTTTAGTTTGCTTTTATAGGTATTTGGAAGTATATGTATAAATAGATTTTGTCATGTTGTATATCTGTTTAGATCTGTGGACTCCACTAGTTCCAAACTGTAACTCTATAAGACTGCTGATTGACATTTAGCAGTGACCTTAATGTGGACTGCACAATATACAATGTGCTTCTTGGAGCTGAATGGTGTAGCATTACTATATGGCTTTTCTCTCTAGTCTTCATTGTGTCATCTGTAGTGAGCTATAGATTTTTTTGTTTGGGGAAGTTTTACAACGTTGCATGGGTTCACCTAGTAGCATTTGGTTCTTGCTTATAGAGTCTCTGATACACAATCAGCAAAGCTTACAATCCACTCAAGAGACTTACCATTTTTGTCACTATTGAAAATGGGATAAATTGTTTAAATTAAATGTGGCTGTCAACTAAAAAAATTCAGTGCAGAATTAATACTGGTGGTGTCACTAGTATACCTGTAGTATAGTTTTTTCTGAAATACAATATCCTGTTTCCTAGTATAGAAATTTGGAGTCAGCCCCGTGTAGTGAATTTTTATCTTTGTTTTGGCAAGCTCCCACCATACACATTGGTGCTGTTGCCAGAATGATCCTTGTTACTGTGGGAGTATGTAGCTATAAAGAACAGAGAGAAATTTCTGGAAATATTTTCTACTTAATATTTAATAAGGAAAAATGCTGAGGAAGAGCTGAAACAGTAACAATGAGTTTAAAAAATGGCTTGTTGGGCTGGGAATGTGGCTTAGAGATAGAGTGCTGGCCTAGCATGTATGAAGCCCTGGGAGAGATTCCTCAGCACCACACGAACAGAAAAAGCCAAAGTAGCACTGTGGCTAAACAAGTAGAGTGCTAGCCTTGAGCAAAAAGAAGCCAGGGACAGTGCTCAGGTCCTGACTCCAAGCCCCAGAACTTGGCACAAAAAAAAAAAAAAAAAAATTTACTTGTCCTTTTTTTCAGCATATTGATAATTGCTTAGAACACACATATCTTGCTTTAAAGATTGTCCCATTTCAAAGCTCTGTTTCTTTCTCACATGATAAAGAAGCTGGTTGAAAAGGCCAACTGAGGTGATTAGTTAAAAAAAAAAAAAAGGATTTTTTTTTTTTAGCTTCATGGATTAACCCAAGTATAAGAATTTCCTTCCCTCCCTCCCTCCCTTATTCCCCTTCTTCCTCTCCCCTCCTTCTATCTCTTTCTTTTTTTCTTTGTTTTTTGTGTGCCAGTATTTGGGACTTGAATTCAGGGCTTGGGCACTGTCCCTGAGCTTCTTGTGCTCAAGGCTAGCACTCTAGCATTTGAGCCACAGAGCCTTCTCTGTTTATATGGTACTGAGGAATGGAACTCAGGCTTCATGCATGCTAGACAAGCACTCTACCACTAAGCCACATTCCCAGCCCTAGCCTTTTTGCTTTTAATGGAGGTAGACTCCCTGGGATTTTTCTGCCTGGTCTGACTTGGAGTCTTTATCCTCAGATCTCAGCCTCCTGAGAAACTACTTTAAGTAGGATTATAGGCATGAGCTATCAATTCCTGGATTAATTTTTTTTCCTAATAGTTCAAATTTTAGAATTACTTTTAGTACTCATTGCCCTGTTCTATGAAGAAAAACTTACTAGTTGGAAATGTAAGTTACGTTTGCCAATTTACTGCTATAAATAGCATTCATAGGAATTATTGGCAAAATCATAATCCTGAAAAACTGGCAACTACATTCCCCTACCCCTTTTGTTTTTTCTCATACTGGGAGTTGAACACTGGGTCTCACTCTGCTTTTATGCTTACCTCGAGCCACAGCTCCAAGTCTAGTTTTTTAGTAGTTAATTGGAAATAATCTCATGAACTTCCTGCTTGAGGGGAGGGCTTTGAACCACAGTCCTCAAATCTCAGCCTCCTGAGTAGCTAGAATTATAGACATGAGCTTCTGACACTCTGCTAAGTCCCTTGTGTATTTTATTTTGCTTTATTTTATTTTATGCCTGTCCTAGGGCTTGAATTCCGGTCCTGGCCTGGGCGCTGTCCCTCAGTTTTTTTATTCAAGGCTAACACTCTACCACTTGAGCCACAGCTTCACTTCTGGCTTTTTTGGTGGTTTATTGGCAATATGGATCTCATGGACTTTCTTGCCTGGACTAGCTTTGAATCGCATTCCTCAGATCTTAGTCTCCTGAGTGGCTAGGATTGCAGGCATGAGCCACTGGCACCCACCTATCCCCTTGTTTTTGATAAAGTTTTGATCTTTTCAAGAGTTAGACATGACCACCTTGTTTTATTTTATTGTAAGATATTTTGGTTTGTTTTCCTGGTATTATCTATCATCTTTAGCCCATTTTTTTGTTTGTTTGTTTTGTTTTTTGTATTTGGTCCTAGGCTTGAACTCAGAACCTGAGTTCTGTCACTGAGCTTTTTTGCTCAAGGCTGGTACTCTACCACTTGAGCCACAGCTAAGCTTCTGGCTTTTTGGCTGTTAATTGGAGATAAAAAGTCTCATAGACTACTTACTACCCAGGCTTCTGAACTGCTTTCTTCAGATCTCAGCCTCATGAGTGGTTAGGATTATTAGATGTGAACCACTGCTGCCCATTGTGTTTTTGATAAGAATTTATCAAACCTTGGGGTTTTTTTTCTTTTCTTTTTTAAGGCTATCACACTGAATATTAGACCTTTCTGAGGAGCTACTAAGCTGTCTTTTCCACAGAAGCAAGTAGCTTGGAATGATAGGAGAGGTCCATATGAGGTCAGGGAGACTCCAGTTAACCACCAGAAAACCAGAAGTGGAGCTGTGGCTCAAGGGATAGCCTGGTAGAGCACCAGCCTTGAACAAAAGACCTCAGGAACAGTGCCTAGGCCTCAAATTCAAGCCCCACAACTGACAAAAATAAAAATTAAAAGAATAGTATATTAACTATGCTAATGAAGCTTCCAACATTTCCTTTCTTGTTTGTACCAAGAAAGATTTAATTTAAAAACAATTTAAATCTGAAGTTTTAGAAGAGATATGCCACTGTAATTTTGTTTCTTAGCTTTTTTTTCCTCCTGAGGTGACAGCCATTCTCTTGAGTGGTTTTGTAAAAGTGGTGCTAATGTGTATACCCTAAATTTTTCTTTTTTCTCCCTTTAACATTTGCTTTTCCTTTCACTATTGTCAGTCACAACACGCTGCTCTTGAACCTTTCAGCTGGTCTTGACTTGTGAATTTACTTATGCTTTTACTCTTCTTTAATAAGTACATTACTTGCAAGCAGTGAATTGAAAACAAGACAAAAAAAACCAAAAAAATAAATAAACAACCATTAGTGATTGGACGGTTTCTTACTTTGTGTTACATTTAACTGTTCTTTTGACAGCCCAGTTTTTAAAGCCAGGTTCGTATGGAAATGCTTTCACTCCACTTGCACTGCTTTTGGAAATAGCATACTGCTTCATCTGTCTGTTTATTTTAGTGCATTCATAATATAACACAGTCAGCATAATGTCTCATCTCCACTTAGCTAAAGATTGAGTTTTCTTTAAAAAAGAAAAACCATAACCAAATGGAGGGAGGGTGGCAACAATTTTTGTCAGCATTGCTTAATATCTAAAACTTTGTGCCAGAAAATTGACAGCACTAGTAAATAGTAAGATTAAACACTAACCAACTACATACTCTTTAGAAGAGCCATTATACTATCCTAGTACTTTCTAGAGGTATGTTGAATTATAGGAATCATGATTCAAAATAAGGATTTTATATAAATAACTTTGTTTTCATAGCAAGAAAATAATAGCTTCTTTTGCATTTTCTGCTAATATTACTTACACTAAGACTGAATATGTTTTATTGTATCTTATTTTACAGTGCTAAGGATCAAACCCAAGGTCTTACCATACTAAGAAAGTGTTGTACAATTGAGCCAGCCTGTAAGAACTGTTTTTGTTTTTGTTTTTGTACCGGTCCTGGGGCTTGAACTCGGGGCCTTGGCGCTGTCCCTGAGGTTTTTCGCTCAAGGCTAGCTCTCTGCCTCTTGAATCACAGCTCCACTTCTGACTTTTTTTGGTGCTTAGTTGGGGATAAGAATCTCACAGACTCTGCTGCCCAGGCTGGCTAGGAACTGTGATCCTCAGGTCTCAGCCTCCTGAGTAACTAGGATTATGGGCATGAGCCACCAGCACCTGCTAAGTTGTTGTTTTGTTTTTGTTGTGGTTGTTGTTGTTGTGGGATTTTTGTTTTTTGTTTTGATAGGTCTTAGGGCTTTAACTCAGGGTCTGGACAATATCCCTGAGCTCTTTTGCTCAAGGCTAGTGCTCTACCACTTTGAACCACAGCACCACTTGCCATTTTCTGGTAGTGAATTGGAAATAAGAGTTTCGTGGACTTTCCTGCCTGAGCTGGATTTGAACGGTGTTCCTCAGATATGAGCCTCCTAAGTAGAGCTAGGACTACAGGCATGAGCCACCAGCACCCAGCTAGAAATATTTTTTAAATTCTTACGTGTTATAGAGGGGGAGATTTCATTGTTACATTTCCATACATGTTTACAATATGTTCCAATCCATCTCATCCCTTCTAATCACTCTCCCTTTCCCCTCTCTTTTTCCCAGAAAAATTACTGCAGATTTCATTGTTTTATTGTCATAGCTGCAAACAGTCTTATTTCCACCATATTCATCCACCTACATCCTTGTTAGTCTCCTCCTGATAGTACCCACCCTCAGACACAGCCCATTCTCTCTCTTTCTCCCTCCCTCCCTCCCTCCCTCCCTCCCTCCCTCCCTCCCTCCTTCCTTCCTTTTTGTCTCCTCCTGCTAGTACCCACCCTCAGACACAGCCCATTCTCTCTCTTTCCCTCCCTCCCTCCCCCCTCTCTCTCTTTCTTTCTTTCTTTCTTTCTTTCTTTCTTTCTTTCTTTCCTTCTTTCTTTCTTTCCTTCTTTCCTTCTTGCCATTCCTGGGGCTTGAACTCAGGGCCTGAGCACTGTCCCTGAGCTTCCTTCCCCTCTAGGCTAGCATTCTACCTCTTGAGCCACAGCACCACTTCCAGCTTTTTCTCTGTATGTGGTGCTGAGAGTCAAACCCAGGGCTTCGTGCATGCTATGCAAGCACTCTACTGCTAAGCCACATTCCTAGCCCTCTAGTTGTTTTGATTATTAGCAAAAATAATTTCTAATGACTTTCGTGCACCATATAATATAGTGGTATTGTTTGTTTATTTGTGGTACTGTAGTTTGAACTCAGTGCCTTGTGCTTGCTTGACAAGCACTCTGCAGTTTGATCACTCCTCCAGTCCTGTTTGCTTTTTATCATTTTTCAGGTACAGTCTCAAGCTTTTTACTTGAGCAAACCTGACATCAGAATGATCCTTCTAGTTACACTTAACATGTAACTAGGATAATGCCATCATGCTTGTTTTGTTGAAATTTGGTCTTGCTAACTTTTGTCCTGGCTAGTCTCAAACTATCAACAATCCCTGGGAGGCAGAGGCCTCCCAAGTAGCTAGGATTAAAGGCATAAGCCACTTTATGTGGCATTTTTGTTAAAATTTATTATTGGTTGCCTCTCCTTGCTCCCATCCAGCAGTACTGAGATTTGAACTCAGGGCCACCTACTTGCCCCTACAGCTATGTCTCCAGCCTTTGTTTGAGCTGGCTCTTTTTGAGATAGGGTATTGCTTTCTGCCCAGTTGGTGACCAGACCACATCCATCTAATTTGGGCTTTTGTCCTAGCTGTACCTCCTCCTTATTCATTGAGATTGTTTCACAGACTTTATCTGCCCCTGTTGGCCTGAACTTGATGCTCCTAATCTAAGTGTTGAAGTAACTAGGAGTACGAATATCTGTTTCTGGCTTGCCTCTACTTTTTGTTTTTAAAAGGTATTTTTGAGAGTCATGAATGGTGGCATAGGTCAATAATAATAGTTCTATCTAACCTGAGCAATATAACAAGACCTGGTCAATAAATAAATAAACAAGCTTAAGAAGCTTAAGCCATGTGACCTTCTTGGAGGCTGAGGTATTTGGGAAGTTGAAGGCAAGAGGATGTAATGTTCCAGGCCAGCCTGAACTATCTCTCAAAAAAAAAAAATCCTTATCTCTTTAATTGATTAAATAACCAGCTGTCCAGCCCAGTTTTTATTATTTGTTTATTTAATTAATTAATTTTGTGCCAGTAGTGGGGCTTGAATTTGGGGCAGTATGCTCGCTCTCAGCTTTTTTTTTTTTTTTTTTTTTTGCCAGTCCTGGGGCTTGGACTCAGGGCCTAAATACTGTCCCTGGCTTCTTTTTTTACTCGAGGCTAGCACTCTACCATTTGAGCCATAGCACCACTTCCGGCTTTTTCTGTTTATGTGGTCCTGAGGAATCGAACCCAGGGCTTCATATTATATACGAGGCAAGCACTCTACCACTAGGCTTCATTACCAGCCCCTCTCTCAGCTTTTTTGATCAAGGGTAACACAGCACTTGCCACAGTTACACTTTTTGTTTTGTTTTGTTTTGTTTTTGGCCAGTCGTGGGCCTTGGACTCAGGGCCTGAGCACTGTCCCTGGCTTCTTCCCGCTCAAGGCTAGCACTCTGCCACTTGAGCCACAGCGCCGCTTCTGGCCGTTTTCTGTATATGTGGTGCTGGGGAATCGAACCTAGGGCCTCGTGTATCCGAGGCAGGCACTCTTGCTACTAGGCTATATCCCCAGCCCTACACTTTTGTTTTTTTAGTGGTTAATTGGAGTTAGGAGTCTCAGATTCATCTGGCCTGGTCTGATTTGAACTGTGGTCTGATTTGAACTGTGATCCTCAACCTCCTGAGTGGCTAAGATTACAGGCATGAACTACCAACATTCAACTCAGCTCAGTTTTATAGTTTAAACAACATCTTAAACTTGAAGGAAATTGTCCTTTAACAAAACAAAATGAACAATCAGAGCATTTCATTTGCTGCCATGGAAGGTAGCAGTAATTACTTTTGTCTACCACTCCAATGACCATTTTATCATCAAATATGAAGCTAGATGAAAATAATTTTAATCTGAGATAATTGGTTTCAGTGAGACATTTGTGGTGTTTTAGCTTTATAAACTGATTTCAGATATGATGTTATTTCCAGATGGTGATACTAGATTAATACTAAAGTTTCAGTTAAGGATATATTAACACAAGGCCTTGTGCATACTCGGCATTCTGCCTTCAGTGTTTTCCTTTGGGTTAGTATCATCATCAGCATCAGCATCAGCAGCCTCTTAATTAATTTAGTGCCAGTACTAGAGCTTGAACTCAGGGCCTTAAAGTCTTTTTTTTTTTTTTTTTTGGCCAGTCCTGGGACCTGGCTCAGGGCCTGAGCACTGTCCCTGGCTTCTTTTTGCTCAAGGCTAACACTCTGCCACTTGAGCCACAGTGCCCCTTCTGGCCATTTTCTGTATATGTGGTGCTGGGGAATTGAACCCAGGGCCTCATGTATACCAGGCAAGCACTCTTGCTACTAAGCCATATCCCCAGCCCCAAGGGCCTTAAAGTCTTGCTTGTCTTTTTTCCTCAAGGCTGACACTCTACCACTTGAGCCCTGTCTCCACTTTTGGTCTTCTACTGGTTAATTGAAGATAAGTTTCTCAGACTGGCTTCAAACCAGAATCCTCATATCAGCTTCCCGAGTAGCTAGGATTATAGGCATTAGTCACAGATGATAAGCTAGTACTTAATTTGGGGGAGGTCTTTACAGTAAATGGTTATTTTTAGCTTTGACTTGTTACTTCACAATAATTGTAAAGATCAGAAAATTGAACAAAGGGTTGCAGAAAAAAATTAATTTCTTAATCCTTTACACAAAAGCTGACATTTAATTGTTATTTCTGGTATCTTTCTACATTGAAATTACTTTTCTAGTATGCTTCTAGGAAGATGAGACATTATGTATGTTGATTTTCCCTCTACATGCACTAATGGTTCTTTACTGTTAACTTATTGCTAGGCCTGTTTCATTCTAACATCTTAGCATTTTTGTTAGACTACATGTTGAAATGCATCACTCAGTCTGTGCTTGAGCTCATTTTATTTTTATGTTTAATCAATTTAATTTCTTGTTTTACTAACCTCACTGTTTTTTCAGTTTAATATTGGCTGCATGCTAGTTAAATATTTATATTACATATATTTATTTATTTAAAAACCCAATCAAGTCTAGCCTGGATTTTGCTGATGGTTTTTTTCATTTCTAGTGGTGGGGCAGTTTCACACTTACTACTTTGTATCCTGAAAGCCTGACACATAAAATAACAAAACACAATATAGATTTTCCTTTTATTTATTTATTTTTTTACTTAAACAATCTTAAAGTGGTGCTGTCTAGGTGGTGGATATGATTGTATAAGTACCTTGATTTTATGCTTTTTAATGTTAGTTTTAAAACTTCATGAATGTATTCTTCCCCCTTTTCCTATCCTGATTTGCTCCTTTTTAAAGTGTTATATAGAAAAGTTGCCCAGCACACTATCAAAAAGGACCCTATCCCATATGTTCTTCCCATATAAAATACTAGCATTTCTTTTTACATTAATGGCCTTTTTACTGGGGCACATTTACCCTATTATTAGCACTCTTTGCATGCATATATGTAGAATTATCTCTTGCTCATCACCTGTTTAAATGTCACTAGGAAGGGAAGAATATATTATTGGAATATTTTTGGTTTGTCTCTCTGTTCTGTCTGTCAGGATAATATTGGACACCGGTTACTCCAGAAACATGGGTGGAAGCTGGGCCAGGGATTGGGAAAATCTCTTCAGGGTAAGTTTTTTAAATTTACCAAAAAAAGAAAAAAAAATGTTCCTGATGTAAATCTTGTACTTGAATTTGTTGTTTTTTGTATAATAAGTATTTGGGTTTATCCCTCTTCTCCTCCCTTTCTAGCATAGCCTGTTTTTCTTGTAACTGTTTTGGATTGGTGTTTAGCCTCCATATTTGCCAATAATTTGCAACAGTAAGCTGCGTGTCATTAAAACCTGCAGGTCAACATACTGTGTGTAGTTCTACTTTGAATTTGTGTGTGTTGTAGTGACGAGTGAGTAAAGTTAAGTGCATTATAAAGTCAGGGACAGTGGCAAGCTTGTAATTCCTAGCTACTTGGGAAGTGAAGATTGGGGATTGTGGTTCAAGACTAGCCTAGGCATAAAAGTTTATGAGACCATATGGGTGTGATGGCACCCATCAGCCATCCCAAGCTACTGGAAAGTACCATGGCTTAGGGGGAATGTGCCTGTCATTACAGTGATAGAGGGAAGAACAAATAGGAGGATTGCAGTCCAGGATAGCCTGAGCATAAAATAAAGCCAGACCTTGTCTAAAAAACAAAACAACAACAACCAAAAAAAAAACAATGTAAAAAAGGGACTTGTGGACTGGGAATATAGCCTAATGGGAGAGTGCTTGCCTTGTATACATGAAGCCCTGAGTTCCCTCAGCACCACATAAACAAAAAAGGCCAGAAGTAGCACTGTGGTTCAAGTGGTAGAGTGCTAGCCTTGAGCAAAAAGAAGCCAGGGACAGTACTCAGGCCCTGAGTTCAAGCCCCAGGACTGGCATAAGCAAAACACAAAAAGGGACTTGTGGTATAACTCAAGTGGCAGAGCACCTGCTTAGTAAGCATAAGGTTTCAAGTTCAAATCCCAGCCCCCTTCAGAAAATTATAAAGAGAAAACAAGCAACGTTTAACTTTTGTCCTTTCAAATTCCCTGACTCTTGTGCTCTGTGATGAGAATCCATTACAGTGGCACAGAGAAAAATTAACCTACATAAAAAACATTAAATGATAAGATATTTTCTAGCATTCTCCAAGCAGAAGCTATTTCCCAGGTTCAGACCAGGCTCTTGGAAATGTATGACTTAGTTTCTTATTTCTTTTCCTTTCTCTCCTTGCTTTTTTTTGGCCAGTCCAGGGGCTTGAACTCAGGGTCTGGGCACTGTCCCTGACCTTTTGCTCAAGGCTAGCTCTCTACCACTTGAGCCCGGCTTTTCTGTATATATGGTACTGAGGAATAAAACCCAGGGCTTCATGCATGCTAGGTAAGCCCTCTACCACTAAGCCACATTCCCAGCCCCCTTTCCCTCCTTTCTCCATTCTCTCTCTCTCTCTCTCTCTCTCTCTCTCTCTCTCTCTCTCTCTCTCTCTCTCTCGCTCTCTGTCTCTCTCTCGCTCGCTCTCTCAGCCAGTCCTGGGGCTTGAACAAACCTTTGCTTTGCTTTCTCTGGATCTCAGCCTTGTGGATAGCTAAGATTACAGGCATGATCCACCAATATGTTGCCCTTTTTTGAATACTACAGTGCCTTTTTCCCTCGTTGAAATATGCAACCTTTGGTGGGTGCCAGTGGCTCACACCTCTAATCCTAGCTACTCAGGAGGCTGAGATCTGAGGATCGTAGTTCAAAGCCAGGTTCAAAGTCAGCTAGGGCCAGAAAGTCCATGAGATTCTTACCAATTATCCACCAGAAAACCAGAAGTGGCACTGAGGCTCAAGTGGTAGATCACTAGCCTTGAGCTGAAGAGCTCGGAGATAGTACCCAGGCCCAGAGTTCAAGCCCATGACCAACCAAAACCAAGGCTGGGAATGTGACCTAGAGATAGAATGCTTGCCTAGCATGCATGAAGCCCTGGGTTCCATTCCTCAGTACCACATACACAGAAAAAGCTGGAAGTGGTGCTGTGGCTCAAGAGGTAGAGTCTCTAGCCTTGAGCAAAAAGTAGTCAGGGACAGTGCTCAGGCCCTGAGTTCCAAGCCCCAGAACTGGCAAGAAAAAGAAAAAGAAAAGAAATAATAATGTTAATAACGTAAACGATTAATTTGTAAAAACAGTAAAATACTACATAAATATTCACAGTTAACCACCTCTATTGTAATTGTGCATATTTAGAATTTTTTTTTTTGAGATAGGATTTCATTTTATGTAGCCAGGATGGCCTGTAACTCATATGTAACCCAATGTGGCCTTGAACTTTTGATCCTTCTGCTTTTACCTTCCAAATGCTGGGATTATAGGCACATGCTACCATACCAGGCTCTACTTTTCGATAATTTAACTTAATGATAGGTAATCTATTTTTTTGTAAAAATCATAAACAGGAATGCTTCTATTTTCTTTATTGTAGTTTTTTTGTGTGTGCTGGTCCTGGAACTTGAACTCAAGGTCTCAGCACTGTCCCTGAGCTTTCTTTTCTTTTTTTATGGTAAATAATTGTTTATTTTGACATTTTTGGCCATTTCAAACAAACCAGTAGACATGTTTTTACACATGATGGACATTTAGCTCATCAAGACATAGGAGAGTTTGGATATCTTAATGTACATTCTCAATAAGCTTGACCTTTGACAGAAGTTTTCTTTTTTAAAAAAATAAACTTTTTTCTTTATTACAAAGTGTGGTACAGAGGGGTTACAGATTCATATGTAAGGCAGTGAGTACATTTCTTGTTCAACTGTTACCTCCTCCCTCATTTTTCCTCCACCTTCCCCTTCCCCCTTCCCCTCCTGAGCTTTATTTTCTATCACTTGAGCCACAGCTATACTTCTGGCTTTTTTAGTGGCTAATTTCCTTCTTTTTGTCATAGGGCTTGTTTATTAATTTTCAATTCTTTTTTTTTTTTAACCAGTCCTGGTGCTTGAACTCAGGGCCGAGCACTGTCCCTGGCTTCTTTTTGCTCAAGGCTAACTCTATCACTTGAGCCACAATGCCACTTCTGGCTTTTTCTGTTATGTGGTAGTGAGGAATTGAACCTGGAGCCTCATGCATGCAGGCGAGCATTTTGCCACCGAGCCAGTTCCCAGCCCTAGGTAAGAGTCTCAAGGACTTTTTCTCCTGGGCTGGCTTTGAACTGCAGTCCTCAGATCTCAGCCTCCTCAGTAGCTAGGATTGTAGGCGTGACCACTGGTAGGCCCAATTGCTGCTTTCTTATTGCTGTCTTATTTCTCAGAATTGACAATAGTAGTAGCTAACACATTATATGTTTTATATTGTGGATGTTAAGATCTATGCTATTAATATTGTATGCATTTTTAATTTTTGTTTCCCATATTGGGAGAGTCAATTCATAGTCTTTCACATCTAGCCAAGTGCTATGCCTTCTATTTGGTTATCCTGTTTTTATTTTATTTTTGAGACAGAATCTTGGTATCTTTTGTCTGGTTTGGCCTCAAACTCAGGATCCTCCTGCTTCCACATATTGAATAGTTGGGCATGAACTGTCATATCTGGCTTCTGTATTGGGGCCTCTAAATCCCCAACTTTTGTTTCTATTGCACCAGTTTTGAACTCATTAGTTATATCTACTTCTGAGTCTGGCAATATTTGAATAAAAAACCTCAATAAGACTCAGATTTGAGGGTGTATGCCTGAAATTCCAGCTACTTTGGAAGCAGAGATAGAGAGATCGAGGTTCTTAGTCAGCTGAGGCCAAAGTTAATGAGACCCTATCTCAAATACAAACTGAAAAACAAAAAGGAAGTAGTAGAGAGCTTGCATACCAAGCATCAGGCCTAGAGTTCAATCCTTAAAACTGGAAATTTTAAAAAGGCCTCAGTATTGCAACAATGTTGTTGAAGACAACTGAGTAACAACCTGTGGACAAAAGGAGTTTGATCCCTTATTCTGAAATACAGCCAGAAGAATAAAAGACTAATTGGGAAAAATGAAGTCATAAAATTATAGAATGAACAATGGGAGAATTAGTACTATTTTTTAGAGCGAAGTATTGAGTTCAGGTACTTATACAAGCACACTACCTTCCTAGTCCACCTTTGGAGCTATTTTAAAAGTAATATTTGGCTTGTTATGATGGCTTATACTTATAATCCCAGCTACTTGAGGAGGCAGAGATTTGGAGGATCACAGTTCTAATCCAGCTTGAGCAAAAAAGTTAGTGAGCCACCTGCCCCAACAAACAAGCCATGCACAGTGGTACATACATGTAACCACCACTATAAGGGAGCTATAGGGCAGGAGGATTGTGGTCTAAAGTAGGCTGGCCAAAAAAGTATGAGACCTTGGGGTTGGAGGCATGGCTCAGTTGGTAGAATAGCTAGCCAGTGAGTGTAAGTGTCAAATTCATTTGGGTCCCAGTCTTAGACCTAAAAAAAAAAAGAAAGAAAAGGTATGAGATCTTATCTGAAGAAGAACTAAAGCAAGATAATATTTGTGGCAGGGTGCTAGAGATGTGGCTCAAGTGGTAGAGCATTTGAAGCACTTTAGTTTCTAATTAAAAAATTTAGTACTGTCTCCAAAAAGAAAAGAAAAATTGAATAAGGAAAGCCTTTCTAAATGTAGCTCCAAAACAGACATTGAATGGCCATTAGAGGATAAATTTGGATATATTATACCCTAAGGTAAGAAAATTCATGAGAGGACTATCTATGATTTTCCTTTTTTTTTTTTTTTTCATTTTTTACTTTAGTAGTACTGGAGTTTGAACTCAAGGCCTCCTATTTATTTGTTAGGCAGGTGGCTCTACCACTTGAGCCATGTCCCTAGTCCTTTTTGCTTTAATTTTCAGATTGAGTCTCAGGTTTTGTTGTTTTGGTTGTTTTGTATTGGGCATGGTTCACCTCCCTCCTCCTTCACACCTCCCTCCCCTGCAGCTGGGACCAAAGGTCTGTAGCACCATGCCTGGGACAGTGCTCAAGTCCAAGCCCCAGGACTGGCAAAATAATAATAAGGGCTGGGGATATAGCCTAGTGGCAAGAGTGCTTGCCTCTTATACTCGAAGCTCTGGGTTTCATTCCCCAGCACCACATATATGGAAAATGGCCAGAGGTGGCGCTGTGGCTCAAGTGCCAGAGTGCTAGCCTTGAGCAAAAAGAAGCCAGGGAGAGTGCTTAGGCCCTGAGTCCAAGGCCCAGGACTGGCCAAAAAAAAAAAAAAAAAAGATGTAGATCAAGTGGAAGAGTACCAGCTATCAGCAAAGAAAGCCTAATGAGTGCATGAGGCCCTGAGTACAAGCCTCAGCAGATACACCAGCTTTGCAGCCAGGCTTTGCTCCAGTAGTAGAGCAAGAAAGCGCAAGTCTCTTGAGTTCTAGCCCCAACACTACCAAGTACATATAGACAGTTACATGGCAACAGTGAGAATATCAGTAAGGAAAACCACTACACAGAGAAAATTACTTGGAGATTAAAATGTGTGTATCTTTGCTAATTGTCATACTTTGTAAACATGGGTGGAAAAGTAACAATGAAATCACCCCAATCTACCTTGTAATTTGTATATGTTGGTTTTTTTGTTTTTTTTTTTTGTTTGTTTGTTTTTTGGCCAGTCCTGGGCTTTGGACTCGGCCTGAGCACTGTCCCTGGCTTCTTTTTGCTCAAGGCTAGCACTCTGCCACTTGAGCCACAGTGCCACTTCTGGCCATTTTCTATATATGTGGTACTGGGGAAACAAACCCTGGGCTTCATGTATACAAGGCAAGCACTCTTGCCACTAGGCCATATTCCCAGTCCTTTTTTTTTTTTTTTTTTTTTAAAGCATATATCTTGTCCAGCACCTGTGGCTTGTACCTGTGATCCTAAGATCTGAGGATCTTTGTTCAAAGCCAGCCTAGGCAAGAAAGTCTTTGAGAATCTTCATCTCTAACCACCAAAAAGCCTAAAGTGGAGCTGTAACTCAGGTAGTAGAGCTCTAGCCTTGAGTAAAAATGCTCAGGGATTGCCTGGTGCCACTGGCTCACCTGTTATAGTAGCTACTCACGAGGCTCAGCTCAGATCTGAGGATTGAGGCTTGAAGTCAACCCAGGCAGGAAAGTCTGTGAGACTCTTACCTCCAATAAACTACTCAGAAGTTGGAAGTGGTGCTGTGGCTCAGATGGTAGAAGAGCACTAGCCTTGAGCACAAAGAGGCTCAAGGACAGGACCAGGCTCTGATTTAAAGCCCTAGGACCAGCAAAATAAAAAATAAATTAAAAAAAAAGCTCACGGATAGCAGAAGGTGTTGATTCCAGCCTCAGGACCAGCAAACAAAAAGAAAGAATAAAAAAAGCACGTGTGTGTGTGTGTATGTGTGTGTAATTTCTTTTACAACTGAACTGTTATACACAAAATAATATATGATTGGTATTAATTTATTTCATATTTGTAGCAACAATAAATTGGAAATTATATTTCATTTAGACTTTTCATATTTTAATAAAGCTAAAACCAAGGTATCTTTTGTTAATAGTACTATAGTTACAATTGACTGCCCTTTAATTTCTTAGTGGCTCATAAAATAATGTGTTTTATGTTTAATGACACTCATTTATAGAATCCTAAAATAGTATAATGAAAACCATGCATCTTTAAAAGGATTTTTAAAGATGTATGTATTTAATATGTATAGAACTATTAATAGGAGAGATACAGAACAGTATGTATTATGTATATTATCTGTAACATTTGTGTTAAGTGATACATATATAACTGCAAGTGTACTTCCTTTTTAAAATTGGTATTTCAAAGAGAAATGTCAAGCTTTCTGTATGAAAACTTACCTGGAAATTGATTACTCATTATTTTATTGTATTGTATTTTATAGTTTTGTGCTCATCCTGGGTATTGTCTCTGGAATTTTGTGTTCAAGGCTAGCATTTTACCACTTAAGAGGCACAACTTCCCTTCAGGTTTTCAGTGGCTAATTGAAGATAAGAGTTTCAATGACTTTCCTGCTCAGGGTGGCTTTGAATTGCAATCCTCCAATCTCCCAACTCCTGAGTAGCTAGGATTACAGTCATGAAAAAGTCAGCATTAGACTCCTGGAGCTTATTTTTGCTCAAGATTGGCACTCTAACACTTAACCCACAGCTCCACTTCTGATTTTTGGTGTTGAATTGGAGATAAGGGTCTCACAGACTTCCATGCCTGGGCTGGCTTCAAACTATCATTATGATTCTCAGGTATCAGCCTCCTGAGTTGCTATGATTACAGTGCGATCCTCTGGTGCTCCATTATTTTAAATGAATTGTCAGCTTCCAAATTTAATCAGTTTCTAAAACATAACGAAAACATACAAAGCTGCCTTTTTTTGTGTGTGGGGGGGGGTTGCCAGTCCTGGGGCTTGAACTTAGGGCCTGGATGCTGTCCCTTAGCTTTTGTGCTTATTGCTAGCAGCATTCTACCTGGGTCTGCCTTCAAACCACAATCCTCTGAGTAGCTAGGATTACTGGTATGAGCCACCAGTGCCTGACCATAATTGATTTCTATACAGTGACATTTTGCATATTCTGAAATAGTTTTTTGTAAAATTCTAGTTTTATTTGGAATGTTTTGCCTGATTTCTCATGTATTTTTGTTGATAGTATTTTGTTTAAAACAAAAGGGTTTTTTGGGGGGCCAGTACTGGGATTTGAACTAGAGTCCTGTGATTGCTAAGCATACTTTGGAGGCATACCTCTAGCCCTTGAAGCAACAACAAAAACTTGACTATATAAAATTTTTGGCTGGGGATATAGCCTAGTGGCAAGAGTGCCTGCCTCGGATACACGAGGCCCTAGGTTCGATTCCCCAGCACCACATATACAGAAAACGGCCAGAAGCGGCGCTGTGGCTCAAGTGGCAGAGTGCTAGCCTTGAGCGGGAAGAAGCCAGGGACTGTGCTCAGGCCCTGAGTCCAAGGCCCAGGACTGGCCAAAAAAAAAGAAAATTTTTTTTTGGCTAAATAAATGTGTCGAGAATATTCTTTATAATTCGGGGTTAATTATTAAAACCAAGGCATTTTATTTTCTGTGGGAATACAAAGTCATTTATCTGTTTGTTACTGCTAATACCGGGGTCTTGAATTCAGGGCTCAGTTGTTATCCCTTAGCCACAGCTTCATTTTTGGCCTTTTAGTGCTTAATTGGAGGTAGGAGTCTTACAGATTTTCCTGCCCAGGCTGGCTTGGAACCACAATCTTCAGATCTCAGCCTCTTAATCATTCGTATAAATTTACTAGTAGTATCTGAAGAACCATGTCCAGTTTGACTGGCCTTGAACACCTTGAACAAGTGATTTTCCTGCTTCAGCTTTTGGTTTTCTTTAGGTAATATGTACTATGTGTTTAATTTGAAGAAGGTCTCGCTAAAAATTTTGTTTCTTGGGCTGGGAATATGGCCTAGTGGTAGAGTGCTTGCCTCGTATACATGAAGCCCTGGGTTTGATTCCTCAGCACCACATATATAGAAAAAAAAAAGCCACAAGTGGTGCTGTGGCTCAAGTGCTAGAGTGCTAGCCTTGAGCAAAAAGAAGCCAGGGACAGTGCTCAGGCCTTGAGTTCAAGGCCCAGGACTGGCAAAAAAAGAAAAATAATATTTTTTTTCTTCTTCTTTAAAGTCAGTCTTTTGATTTATATTGTCAGTTGCTTTTCAAAGTCAGTAGTCACTAATTTGATTGATGATACATGGAAAGGACTTTTGGGTAATACTTTTATTGACCTTAGATAATCTCCATCTGGAAATGGGTTTTATGCATAGCAAATGGTATATAAAACATTAAAATTTGTCACGGCTCTATTCTGAGTATCTTTCATTTTATAGTGTTTATTTTTAATGCCCAAATTGGAAATAAGGATGGCTTTAAAAAATCTTTTAGGCTAGAGGCATGGCTCAAGCATTAGTACACCTGACTATTAAGCATGAAGCCTTGCATTCAAAACCCAGTACCACCTAAAAAGTGAAAACAAGTCTATAATCTTGAGATTACTATTATTCACTGATATTTTGAATAAGGATTTAAATTTGTTAGTCTGTTTGTTATCTCTGATCTGTATAACAATCCTGAAAACAGGGATATCTTCACGTAACAGAGCCTAGACACATTTGGGTTAAAAGGTTACACAGATATTTATTTTCTGTAGCAGAGAACTTAAATTTTGTAGCCAATTATTTTATAGACAATCCTAGAAAAATGTAGAGAGCAATTAATTAAAGAGAAATACAGATGGGTTACTGTGTTATGTCAAGATGGAGCAGTTTAAATGAATCTGGAAAAGTGTTGGAGTTACAGAGTAATCTTGAAATAGTAAGTTCTCAATGTAGTTATGGAACACTTACAATAATACAACTTTTAGGAAGACACTGGAATATTGGATTACTATCATGCCACAGGACTGACCAAGAACAGAACGAGAGTGTTTTCTATCCTCATACTTCAAACTTGAAGTAAACTGTATAGATTATTAGCCAAGCCCATGTTATTCTTTTATTTTTGGATCATGAAACGAATATAGCTACTGATTTGCCATGTGCTCAGTTAATGATATATTAGTTCCATTGAGTTCCAGAATGTCACTGCATTTTCTTTTGGAATGTTATAATTAGAAGATATTCATGCATACATAATACAAATAGACAAAAGAAAGAGATCCACCCCTAGGTGCCTGTAGTTTACTCCTGTAATCCTAGCTACTTGGGAGGCTGAGAGTAAAAGGATCAAGTTTTAAGGCCAGCTTGGGTAAAAAAAATTGCAGGACAATTCTGAACCCATAGCTAGCTGGACTTAGTGGTGTGTAACTGTCATCCCAGCTACAGGGACAGCTGAGATTGAGGGAATCACAGTTCCAAGACAGCTTGCCTGGTCAAAAAGTTTGAGAGAGTCCATCTGAAAGCAAGAAAGCTGGTATTTGCTAAAGTTGCTGTGGAAAGCTAAAATATGTGGATTGCTATTGAGGCAAGGGCTTGGGCAAAAGGCAAGACCCTACCTAAGGACCCTCCCAATACAAAACAGGGCTGGAGGCATGGATCAGTGTAAGAGCACCTGCCTTGCAACATGAGGCCCTGATTTTAAACCCTCAATATGAAGAAAAAGGGGGGGGAGGAGAGTAGAAGGGAGAGGGAGAGATGTGTGTACACATTCTCTCTCTCTCACACACATTGTAACTCTTTTATTTGGCCTACATATATATGTGCATGTGAACGTGCTACATTTACTAGGAAGCAGTTAATTTTCGCTTAGAGCTTTTGTTTTTGTTTTGAGTGGGCGAAGGTTTGGGTTTTAATCCAGTGCCCAACCAGTCTTCTTGGCCCAACTGCTTACTCAGATTTTGGTTGGACTGCTTCATCTAGGCCTTCATCTTAGGTCACCAAGTTTTATGTCCTTTTGAAGGTAGCCTATATAGCAACCCTCATAGCACAAGTCCAGGGCAGGCTGATATCCCCCAAGCCCCCATACTTGCAGCTGCATCCCCAAACGACAGGTGCATGTGTCCCTGAAGTAAAGCCAGGCCCGTCTACCTAGGAGGCACGCTACCTCATGCCATGCACAGCTAAAGAAGCTATAGACAGCTTCATGACTCATGAAATTCTTCATGAAGGAGATCATCTGATATCCCCCGTTCATGAAGTGAAAGAGGGGACCTGAACCCTGGAACTATTTTTGTGTATGCATGATAGTCCTGGGGCTTGAACTCAGGGCCTGGGTACTTAACTTTTTCACTCAAAGTTCGTCCTCTAACACTTGAGCCATATCTCCGCTTAGAGCTTTCTGGTGCTTAATTGGATATGAGTCTCATGGACTTCCCTGCCCAGGCTGGCTTTGAACCTCCATCCTCAGATCTCAGCCATTTGAATAGATAGGATTACAGACAGGCCTGAGCCACCAGTGCCCAGCTATAAAAAGTCTTTTTTTTAAGCCCAGTTATTTTCTAAAGTGACTAATGTATTCTGTGTTTCTAGTTAAGTGTTTTATTGAGTAGAATATATCATATGCTAATAGTTAATAAGAAAATGTAAATGATTCTGATTGTTTTTATTCTACTGAAGACGAATTTTCAGGAAATAGTTGAAAAGTGAAACCTTGGTTTGGAAATAGATGTGTTTTTTTTCTTTTCTATTTGGTATTTCCCAGTTTGCACCAAGTCACTATTTTAATAAAAGAAATTAGAAATAGATGCACAAACATCCTTACTTTAAAGTTATATTTTAAATTCTTCACAAAGTTTACCTTTTTGATTTTGTAGTATTTTTCATTTTCACATATGTATTTGAATTGCTTGAAGTAAGAAATACGTTGGACCAAGGTCTTAGCCTTTGAGTTTAGGGTTTTTTAGCAGATGGCTTTTATATTTACTTTTGCTTTATTAGGGCTGATTTTTAGAAACAACCTAAGATATTTTAAAGCTTTTTAAACTTTTTACACATTAATTCTACAAGCGTCCTGGTTGCCTTGTCTTACCAGAAGTTCAAGATGATTAGATTACTTTGCTGAATTATATGTAATGCAGAAGGCATAACACTTTCCCCTGATCACTGCTAAGTGTTCTGTTCCTAGAAGAGTGCCTGGTATGCATTAGGATTTCTAATGTACATTTATGTTGAATGAATCTCTGTGAGGGAAAGCACCAGAGATAAATTATAGGATGCATTGCATTCTTCTACCTGTTTTAACCATTCAGTCAAAGTTGTAATCCTTTTAGAGGGTTCTTTGACTGTTTACCAAATTATGACTTCTTTTTAATGTTTTTTTTTCCTCTCATTCTATTCCTAGAAGGTATTTTTCTCTGTCCCTGAGCTTATTTTGCTCAAGGCTAGCACTCTACCACTTGAGCCACAGCGCCACTTCCAGCTTTTTCTTGTGTATATGGTACTAAGGAATCGAACCCAGGATTTCATGCATGCTAGGCAAGCACTTTACCGCTAAGCCACATTCCCAGCCCTAGCGTGTATTTCTTTAAATACAGTATTTTTACAGAAAAAAATTAGGGGCACTTTTGTGCCAGTTTTGTATATCAATTAAATATATATGTGTACGTATATACATACATATATATATAAATGTGTATGGGTATAATTTTATTTTGTGCTGTCCTGAGGATTGAACTTAGGTGCCTAGGCACTGTCCCTGAGATTTTCTCCTCAAGGCTGGCCCTACCACTTGAGCTACAGCTCCACTTTCAGCTTTTTTTTTTAAACCAGTTTTTACCAGAGTCTCATGGACTTTATTGCCTGGGCTGGCTTGGAACTGAGATCCTTAGATTTCATCTTCCTGAGAAGCTAGTATTACAGGCATGAGCTACTGGCACCTGACTACAAATAATCAAAGGGAATTTTAACATTTAATCTTATTCACTGATTATGTCATAATGCTTTGTATTTTAGCAAGATTCTGGTAATACTAGAGCTTTTAAGGACTATTCTCATAGTAGAAATAAACTACTCTTTAAAATACAATTATAGCTGAAGGTATAGCTCAATGGTAGGTAGAGGTACTGGGTTTAATCCTCAGCACTGTAAAAAAAAAACACATAGGATAAAATAAAAACAATCAAATTCCAGTTAAGCCATGACATTTACAGTTTTGATTTAGAAAATACACATATCAGTTTTTTCAATTAGATGAATATATCGTACATATTCTTGATGTTTTATGTGTTCTCTCTCTCTCTCTCTCTCTATTTATTTTTTATTTTTTGCTCGTCCTGGGGCTTGGATTCAGGGCCTGAGCACTGTCCCTGGCTTCTCTTTGCTCAAGGCTAGCACTCTACCACTTGAGCCACAGCGCCACTTCCAGCCTTTTCTATATATGTGGTGCTGAGGAATCAAACCCAGAGCTTCATGTATACGAAGGCGAGCACTTTACCACTAGGCTATATTCCCAGCCCTCCCCGGTTCTTTTAACTTTTCCTTCCTCCAGTTGGCCAGAGTATAGACAGCATATATAACGCTTTTGGTGAGAAGTCTAATCTCTCTTTTTTTTTTTTTTTTGCCAGTCCTGGGCCTTGAACTCAGGCCCTGAGCACTGTCCCTGGCTTCTTTTTGTTCAAGGCTAGCAGTCTGCCACTTGAGCCACAGCGCCACTTCTGGCCGTTTTCTGTATATGTGATGCTGGGGAATTGAACCCAGGGCCTCATGTATACAAGGCAAGCACTCTTGCCACTAGGCCATATCCCCAGCCCCAGTCTAATCTCTTTTAAGAAGAGTGTTTTGTGTTTTGAAGTTACTTCTTTTGTGGTGAAATGAACCATAAGTGTTCATAATAATGTGATACTTTAAATGATATGTCACTTTAAACCAAGAAACAGAGAATCTGGGTTTAGTTCATTACTTAAGAAGTTGTCTTTTCTAGCGAATTCATATTGCAAAATATTTTATTGCTACTTTCTTTAAAAAAAAAAAAACAAAAGTACCTCATTGCTCCAAATTGATTATTAAGGTATTTATTTATTTAATTAATTTTGGTAGTACTGTGGTTTGAACTCAGGGCCTCACACTTGGCAGGAAGATGATCTTGCTACTGAGCCATACTTCCAGCCCTTTTTTGTTCTGTTGTCAAGACAGAGTCTCGTTTTCTTCCTGACACATGCTCATGCTTGGCCACATTCTACCCATTTTTGGCTTCCCATCATCGCAGATAAAATGCTTGCATTATCTTGTTTAAGCTCTCCATTGAAAAATGGTCTCTTGAATTTTTGTGCCCTAAGTAGCCTCAAATGTGATTCTCCCAATTTCAGCTTCCCAAGTAGTAAGGATTACAGGCATGAGCCACTGCCACCTGATATTCTAAGTAATATTTTAAAGTAATATTCTTTATGGTAGAATTTAGAATTTATCATTCATTGTAAACAAATTAAAAAAAACATGCTGCAGCCTCTTCATGTATGAATTGTGGCTTTTCCTTGTTATGTAGCCCCATGTTGTTGTTGTTTTTTTGCCCCACCAATTTTTAATTGTGATTATAAAGGTGATGTACAGAATGTAGCTCATTTAATAATGCTAAACAATTACTACTTGGTTCAGGCAGGATTGCCACCTTCAGATAGGTTTGAAAGCTAAATTTTTCTTTCTTTCTTTCTTTTTTGGGCCAGTCCTGGGCCTTTGACTCAGGGCCTGGGCACTGTCCCTGGCTTCTTTTTTGCTCAAGGCTAGCACTCTACCACATAAGCCACAGCGCCACTTCTGGCCATTTTCTGTATATGTGGTGCTGGTGAATCAAACATAAGGCTTCATGTATATGAGGAAAGCACTCTTGCCACTAAGCCATGTTCCCAGCCTTTTCATTTTTTTGTAAGCTAACTTTATTTAAATTTTTGGTTCTAGTTCTGGGGCTTGGTGTTTCCTTCAGCTTGGTACTCTACCAGTTGAGCCCCATATCCACTTCTACTTCTGGCTTTTTGCTGGCTAATTGAAGACAAGCGTCTCTTGGATTTGTCTGCCTAGGCTGGTTTTGAACTGGAGTCCTTAGATATCAGGTCCTCTGAGTAGCTAGGCTTACAGGCATGAGCCACCAGTATCTGGCTGAGAGTTAATTCTTTTTTTTTTTTTTTTTTTTGCCAGTCCTGGGGCTTGAACTCAGGTCTGAGCAATGTCCCTGAGCTTCTTTTTGCTTAAGGCTAGCACTCTCTACCACTTGAGCCACAGTGCCCCTTCCAGCTCTTTGTGTTTATGTGGTGCTGAGGAATCCACATTCCTAGCCCCTTGTGCATTAATTCTTAAAGTGGGGAACTTACTAATATGATAATTATTTTCTGTTTGTTCTTTTGCTTGGTGGTCCTGGGGCTTGAACTCAAGGCCTACATGATGTCCCTGAGCCTCAATGCTCAAGGCTAGTCCTCTACCACTTGAGCCACAGCACCACCTCTGGTTTTTCTGGGTGGTTTATTGGATATAAGAGTCTCACGGACTTCTCTGCCTGGGCTGGCTTCAAACTGCGATCCTCAGATCTCAGCCTCCTGAGTAGCTAAGATTACAGGGAAAAGCCAGTGGTGCCTGGCTGCGATAGTTCTTCTGTTGCCAGTTTTCCCCCTCTGGAGTTTTTCTGGAGCTCTCTTTTGAATATTAGCTTTGTTGTATGCAGAAAGTTAGATGTCCATGGGCCTGGATAATTTTCATTTAGTAGAAAGCAACTTAAAAGAAAGATCTGAGAAGAACAGCTTAATGAGTTTTATTTATTCATAACAAATCAAATGCACAGCATTCTTTAAGCACTGAATTTAAGGTTGTTGTCTAGATCTTTTAATTGTTAAATATTTTTAAAGAGATCTTTGAAACCATATTTCCCCCAAGCCCCCTATAGTTCTTTCATTGATTCAAATGTCCAGTTGATTCTATCCAGTCTTTAATGTGATTTCTTTAAAAAGTCCCATCTTGGGCCTTTTGAATACTAATTTACCAGAATGGATATTACATAATTCTAATATTCTGATAATCTAGGGGTAGTTCTCTCCCTTTAAATTGACACCACAACCCCTGCATTATTGGAGAGATTGGTCATGTTCTCAAGTAGCAGTAGAAAAATCTCACACCCTGGTCTGACCAGTATGAAAACAGCTGTTGCAGTACAAAATGTCCTTTCTATGTCCTCAGCTGAAATTGGGGGAGGGGCAAAGCCCAATTGGTTCTTTACACTATCCTGTCTGCCTGCTAGAAGGCCTGTTTCCCACCCTGATGGTTTCTGCCTAACAAATGGTGTTTCTTTTTTACAGCATTATGATCCTGGACTTGTTGTGGTGATGGTAAACTTAGCAGTGGTAATCTTTATTTTCAGACTGAATTACTCCTTTTGTCATCAGTGCACCAATATGTTAGGCTTACTTTCTCTGTTGTAGCCTTCATCCTTCTGCTTGGTCTTTTTCATTTTCCTTTCCTTTCCTTATGCAACTTGTCTGATCCTTGTTCATTAAAGGATAATGTTAAGAAGGGATGTATCTGTTCATGTTAAAACTGCCAAAAAATCAGTTAAATATTCTAATACTGTCAAAAACTTGATTTCCCCTCCCCAATGTAATGGGCACTAGCACTTGCTACTGCAATTTATAAGTAAATTAAAACAAACTTTGACTGCCTTAGAAGGCAAAAGTACTAATGCAGAGTTTATAAACAGGGGTTTACAGAGGTAATGAAATTGTGCCAAAACCTTCTTGATTCTTACAAAACAAATTCTCACAGATAAAAAAGATTCCAAAATAAAATTTTGATCTTTCTTTTCAATTCTTTCATTAGACTATTTGTTTTTTTGCCAGTAAATCCCTGATTGAGACGTTATGAAAGTGATATTGCACCTAGGAAGTCATTTTTATAACTTGTCTTTAATTTGGTCCTTTTGCTAAAGATTGCAGTCACTGCTTATTTATTATACCATTGGGCATAAAGTAGAAATGCATTATCAATTTGTTTTGCTAGCAGTCTTTGATAAGATCTAGAAAAAAGGCTATATTCTTAAAAGTTTTTTTTAACCCCCTTTTCTTTCTGGCCTACAATATTCTGTAATAAGGTTTTTGGATTTTTGGTTTTTTTAAAAATACAGTAATTCCTACCTCTCTTATCTGAAAGCAATAAGGGGGTATTGATGATTAAGTAAACTTTTGAATTTCTCAAGACAAATTAATCTCACAAAGTATAAAGCAACTGGATATAAGTGGTTGCTGGTCATTTTGAAAAGGGTTTTTTTTTCATTCAGGGATCATACAAATCAAAATCATGGTATTTATTATTTTTAAAATTTCAACATTGGGAAATGTCAACATGAGCTTTGTGCAAGTGGTCAAGCGCCTGCATAGCAAGCACAAGACCCTAAATTAAAACCCCAGAATCATCAAACAGAAAGCTTCCTCAGACTTGGGAATTAGCCTTGATAAAACTCAGTTTGTAGCCCAAAGGTATAATATATATGTGTGTATAACAACAACAACAAAAAACAATTGTTTACACCAGCCTGAGTGAAATGATGAGGGAAGTAAACATTGTGCTTTTTCACTAAAGGTGTACAGCAGATAAGGTAAGTCCTCTTTTCAGTGGGCTTACATCACAATGAACAGCGCAAGTTGTGATGTAAAACAGCTGTGGTAGTAAAGTGCTTGTCTGCCCCATTTTGCTTTGTTTGGCTGGTTATGAGTGGATAAAAATATATATTTATTTTAAAAATCTCCAGCATAGATCAACTAGTTTAAAGTCAATTTTCTTCGCAACTAGTCCTTTTCACAGCTTACCAATTACTACTGCCCATGTTAAATCCACTCTGTTAAATGGGACCTTGGCACCAAATTAAAACTATTATTTGTCCCTAAGGACAGCTAACTAGCTTTCTATTTACAAAGTTCATAAACCCATTAAATTTTGAAGCATCTTTTGAAAACAAATTTGACTTACTAATTTGTAATTATAATTTTCCTATATCATGTTTAAAAGTATACTTTGTAATCATGTCAGCTGAGATACTACCAGTTTTAAGTGTTTGAGGGCGGGAGATTATTAGTGGGCAGACTGAAGTAATTTGTGGTGGGAAGTTATTTGACTATCTTCTTAAAAGAAACTTCTAAAATTTTTAATTTCATACTTCCTGGTGCCGTTGCTTAGAATGCATATTATTATTTAATTTTGTGAAGTTCTCCAACTGGAAGGTCAAAGTGGCTAGCTGGGTTTAACCTAGGAAAGAAAGGGTTGGATGTAAGCTGTGAGAATGGCTTGTGTTTGGTTCACTGTAGCTTTCTGGTCTCTGCACTCCAAGGCAAGATCTCTAACCACCCAAACCTAATGTGTAAAGTGAGTTGTTGGCTTAGCTTTGTGTCTTACCTTGATTCTGTGTTCCTATTACAGGGAGAACAGATCCCATTCCAATCGTTGTCAAGTATGATGTCATGGGCATGGGTCGCATGGAAATGGAGGTAAATGGATCTTAGTAACTCATTTTATGGAATATTTAAAAATTATATTAACTTGAAATCCAGATGTCAGTGTAAGAATACATTTATGAGAGGATTTAATTTTGGTATTTTGGGACAGTTAAAAATACATTTTCCAACAACAAAATAAACCCATCAGATGCTGTTTGAAATGAAGAGAAGGAATGAAGTATGTAGTGGAAGTGGTGAATTAGTTCAAAATGCACTATGCATATATATGGAAATATAATGAAACCCCCATGTACTACAAATGTGTGCTAATTCTATACAAACATATACTACATTTTCATTTACTGCTGCTTTTGAGCCATATAGGATTTAAATAATGGCCCTGTTTTGAATGACACAAACTCAAATAGTTTGCCTAGGGTGGGTTATACAGTAAAGCAGGCATTGTTGTTCAATGCTTAAAATACTTGATGTGGTCGGAGCTTTGCTCATGTTAAGTTGTGTATAGCATCATCTCTAATACCTGCTTTTTATCACCAATAATACTTTATCCATTTATTCTTTTTTTTGGCCAGTCCTGGGCCTTGGACTCAGGGCCTGAGCACTGTCCCTGGCTTCTTCCCGCTCAAGGCTAGCACTCTGCCACTTGAGCCACAGCGCCGCTTCTGGCCGTTTTCTGTATATGTGGTACTGGGGAATCGAACCTAGGGCCTCGTGTATCCGAGGCAGGCACTCTTGCCACTAGGCTATATCCCCAGCCCTATCCATTTATTCTTAATTCTTGGCATTGAACCTTCAACTGAAGTCTATTATCAACAGGTGTGTCTTTTGGCAACCATCAGCAGGGAAAGATTAGGAACTATTTTATTTGCTGTTTTCTTTCTGACATGAAGATAAAAGCAAGAAGTAGCTGAGCAAAACCTATAAGTTTTTTTGTTTTCAAATACTATTGCATTTGTGCAAATGACTTTTACTTTGCTAATCTTGAGTACTTTCGGAAATAAACTAAATATATCTGTTTTTATCAAGCTTGATTATGCTGAAGATGCTACCGAACGACGCCGTGTCCTAGAAGTAGAAAAAGAAGATACAGAAGAGTTGAGACAAAAGTACAAGGTACTTAAACTCATTCTCCTGTGGAGGATTTGCACATTGAAAAGGAGATACTCATTTTTTTGGTGGAAAGGATCTCTTAATACCATACCATTGGTTTAACTTTGATGTTTAATAATAGTAGATCTCATCTAAGGTTTTTAGTTACTTATTGCATTTGTAAAAACAAAATAAGGTAATAATACCTATTTCATAAATATGTTGAAAAGATTATATTAACATTTGAAAATACAGTCTGGTACACAGGTAGCTGAGTAATGTAGCAGTTAAAAAAATGGTAGAGAGTCCTTAGAGGCCTTCCTCTCTTCTCCTCAATAGAAGTGGTATTTAAAATAACAAATTGACAGCTTTCTTTTGCATTGCTAACTTGCCTGTCCACAAACGAATATAACATGCCCCACTTCCCATTTCCCTGCAGGACTAGTAGAAAAAAATTAACAGGCTGGGAATATGGCTTAGTGTTAGAGTACTTAGTGGTAGAGTGGTAGAGTACTTGCCTAGCACTCATGAAGCCCTGGGTTCAGTTCCTCAATACCACATAAACAGAAAAGGCTGGAAGTGGCAATGTGACTCAAGTGGTAGAGAGTTAGCCTTGAGCAAAAGAACTCAGGGACAGTACCCAGGCTCCAAGTTCAATCCCCAGGACTGGCAACTAATAAATAAATAAATAACACCATCCTTGAGCAGAGAGGATGTTAACAGAGCTGTTTTTTCTTTTTCTTTTTTTTGGGGGGGGGGGCCTTTTCTGACTATATTTTTTCTTCAGTTTCAGACAGCTTTAAAACCTTAACTTCAGTAATTCAATCATTTAATTTCCACAGGAAAGGAGCCGCATTTTTACCTACCAAAGCATTTTGTTCCCCTTCCCTTTCCTTTTAATCCTTTTATTATACCTATTCATCAAAAGTCTATCCTCAGTCAGTACAAAATGATGTATTTGCAGTCATTTTTAAATTCTTTGTTTCAACTTTACTGTGTGGGCCTTCAGAACTGAGATGTAATTCTTGTTTTTTTTGTGCCAATCCTAGGGCTTGAACTCAGGGCCTGGGTGCTGTCCCTGAGCTTCTTTTTCTGGCTTTTTCTGAGTAGTTTATTGGAGATACGAGTCTCACAGGGACTTTTCTGCATGCTGGCTTCAAACCATGATCCTCAGATCTCCTGAGTTGCTAGAATTACAGGCATGAGCCACTAGCACCAGGCTCACCCCTCCCTTTCTTTTTTTTTTTGGCCAGTCCTGGGCCTTGGACTCAGGGCCTGAGCACTGTCCCTGGCTTCCTTTTTTGCTCAAGGCTAGCACTCTGCCACTTGAGCCACAGCGCCACTTCTGGACGTTTTCTGTATATGTGGTGCTGGGGAATCGAACCCAGGGCCTCATGTATACGAAGCAAGCTCTCTCGCCACTAGGCCATATCCCCAGCCCCGACCCCTCCCTTTCTTAACTAGGACCTTCCACTTGCCTGTATTATCATTTTCTCTTTATTTTTTATTTTTCTGTAATAAGTAAACTTGAACACTTTTTTGTGGTACAGGGGTTTGATCTTTTTGTTGTTGTTGTTTTGGTTTGTTTGCAAGTCCTGGAGCTTGAACTCAGGTCCTGAGCACTGTCCCTGGCTTCTTTTTGCTCAAGGCTAGCACTCTACCACATGAGCCACAGCGCCACTTCCGGCCTTTTCTATATATGTGGTGCTGTGGAATTGAACCCAGACTTTATGTACATGAGGCAAGCACTCTACCACTAGGCCATATTCCCAGCCCAGGGGTTTGATCTTAGGGCCTTGTGCTCAACTCTTGCTCAAATGGTGCTGTACCACTTAAACTACACCAGCTGAACATTTTTTGAGGGAGGGAAGCAACATAAAACATTAAATTTCATTGATCCTATAGATAACTTTTTTTTTTCTTTTTTGGGGGTGTTGCTGGTGTCAGGGCCTTACCATGTACTTCAGGCTGGCCTCAAACTTACAGTCTTTCTATTTGATTTCCCAGATATTGGAATTAGAAGTGCCTTCAGCTCTGTTCTTTTAATTTAATTCAAAAATTTTAATTTATTATGCCACTCCTAGGGTTTGAACTCAGGTCTGGGTACTGTCACTGAGCTTCTTTTGCTCAAGACTAGTAGTACTCTACCCTGTGAGACGCAGTGCTACTTCCAGGTTTTTCTGAGTGGTTTATTGAAGATAAAAGTGTCCTGGACTTTCCTTCCTTTCTTCCTTTCTTGTGAATAGCTGTGATTATAGGTATGAGCCACTGATACCCGACTTGCTGCTTGAGTTTTTGATGTCCTGTTTAAGAATTTGTTGTTTATTCCAAGGAGATTTGTACCCATTTTCTCCTTTATAGCTTAGTTCTTAGTTTTAGAACTTTGATTCATTTTGAGTTAGTCTTTATGTTATTAGATTCTTTTACATGTTGCTTTCTGGTTACCCCAGCACCATTTGTTAAAAATGCTATTAAAATAACTCATCATCACAAAGATGTCAAGACTATCCACTGAGATTCTGACCATTATTACAGTGGATTTGTAAATTAGTTTGGGAAATATTTTTGTCTTAATGTTAAATCTCAGAGTCCATGAGCTTCAGATGTTTTACTGCTCACTTGGATCTTTAATTTTATTCATTAATGTTTTGCTGTTTTCAGAGTTTTATCTTCTATGTTTTTCTGTGTGTTAATAGGAATGTTTATATTAATCTTTTTTTCCAATTGCTCATTGTTAGTATAGCAAAAATACAACTGGCTGGGCAGCAGTTGATCTTGTTAGCTCATTGTTAGTATATCAAAAATATAACTTGCTGGGCACCAGTAATCTTAGCTACTCAGTAGGCTGAGATCTGAGGATCATGGTTGGATCATGGTTTGAAGCAGGATGTGGCTCAAGTGGTGGTAGAGCACTACCCTTGAGTGAAAAAAAAAAAAAAAAAAAAAAGCAGCTCAGGGGCAGTGCCCATGCCTGAATTCAGGCCCTGGACTGATTTTTGTGTATTCCCCTTCTCAGTTTTTGTGGCATTTTTTTCTCCTCCCTTTCCTTCTTGGGGTTATATTTTTCTTTTTATGGTTCCAGCAGTGCAATAAATACTGTATTTTATATTGATTTTTTTTTGGGGGGGGGCCAGTCATGGGGCTTGAACTCAGGGCCTGGGCACTGTCCCTTTTTTGCTTCTTTTTTGCTCAAGGCTAGCACTCTACCACTTGAGCCACAGTGCCACTTCTGGCCTTTTCTATATGTCTGGTGCTGGGGAATGTACCAGGCAAGCACTCTTCCCACTAGGCCATATTCCCAGCTCCTTAGCTAAGCTTTTTGCTGGTTAAAATTTTGGAGATGTTATCTTGCAGACTTTTCTTCCTGTGCTGGTTTTGAATAATCCTCCAGACTCAGCTTGTTGAGTAGCTAGAATTATAGGCATAAGCTACCTGTACCCTAGCTACAAAAATTAGATTTTAAAATGTTTGTTCATTTTATTTTATGATTCTTACAGGATTATGTTGATAAAGAAAAGGCAATTGCCAAAGCCTTGGAAGACCTAAGAGCCAACTTCTACTGTGAACTCTGTGATAAACAGTACCAGAAGCATCAGGAATTTGATAATCACATCAACTCCTATGATCATGCACACAAGCAGGTGAGGATTAATTACTTGCTAAGAAAGAAAAATGTAGTTTAGCTCTTGTCACAACTGTTGAATTTTATAAGTATATCAAAAATGTGACTGGCTTGTGTGTGTCTGCTGGTCTTTAAGGTTTCTCACTTGATTTTTTTTTCATGATAAACTCCATGGTAAAGCTCCTCTGACATTTCTTCTTCTTGCCACTTTCCCAGTATTTCTATAGAAAGGATTGCGAGTTACATAAACCTTATATAATATTTGTGGTTCTGAACAATTTCTGAATTTAGTTTGGTAATTTGTGGACTGCCAGGAGCTTTGTTTTTATTTCTCTTTTTCCGGATATGTTAAACGATTATTCTAGACTATTGTCTTTTTGAACCCTCAGTGTAACAGTTCTTGGCTGCAGTTTTGTTGATCAGTAAGTCATTTTGCTACTCAGTATACCTTGGAAGGTAGATAAATTGTGAGAACAAAATAAAATGCTATCTTAACTAACAAAAAACTCTAATGTTGCATATTGAAGAACTGAGACATGGATTGCACTTTTTCTTTTTGTTGGAGAAGACACTTGTATGCAACTAGTTCATAACATTGATTGTCCAGAGTGACTTTAGAAGAGGGAAACAAATACTTAGGGGGAAACAAATACTTAGGGGTAAATAGGACAATTTTGGCATGTTAAAGAATTCCTAGGCTAGATTCCATGGCTCCTATCTTTTACGAGGCAAGTACTTTAACACTAGGCCATATTCCCTCCTATCTTTTAATTTCTGCTAATTAGGAGGAAGAAATTGAGAGGATCACAACTCAAATGCTAGCATAGGCAAAAAGTTAGTGAGACTCCATCTAAGACAAGTATGATAGTCTGCCTCTGTAATTCCAGCTTCATGGCAGTCCATGGGTAGTAAATCTCAGTCTACAGTCTTCCCAAAGTGAAAACATAAAACACTATCTGAAAAAAATGACTAAAGCCAGGCCCCAGTGACTGACACCTGTAAACCTAGCTCCTCAGAAGGCCGAGATCTAAGGGTAACTGTTTCAAGCCACCCCAGAGGAAAATCCAAGAGATCTTTATCTCCAGTTAACCACCAAAAAGCTGGAAAACTCAAAAGACATTGCCCAGGCCTATAAGCCCCAGGGTGGGGGGAGGGGGCAGGCGGGAAGGACTCAGGTGATAGGTAGAATGTCTGCCTAGCAAGACTGAGGCCCTGAGTTCAAATGTCTGATGCCACAAAACAGTCAATCAATCAGTAAATAAATAAAAGGATTTTAAGCTTTGATCTTGGATGACTTTAACACGACTTGCTTATTAGTCTTTGTGGGGTGTAGTAGGTTGTATTGCTCAAACTTCTCTGTTGACCTGGACCTGTTGAACCTGGTGGCATCTTGTTCCTAAAGCTTTATTTTCCACCTTATCTTTATATGAAGATAGGATAACATCTCTTTGCAACAATACTTTCCACATTTAACCACACATAACCGAGTTAAATTCTTCTGCTGATAGTTACAAATTCAAGACAGCTTTTTAACTTCTTACATACCTTTGAAAATTGTTTTAATGTTTCATACCCTGCTTGATTCAAATAAGAAATTTTAAAAGCATATAGATGGGCGAGATACATTATTTGTTACTCCTTCAAAGAATCATTTTTGTTTTCAGTTGGGTACCAGTGGCTCATGCTAATCAGGAGGCTGAGATCTGAGGATCTGGCTTGAAGCCAGCCTAAGCAGACAAATCTGAGCAACTCTTATCCAACCAATCAGCAGTAAGTTGGAAGTAGAGGCATGATTCAAATGGCAGAGTGCTAACCATGAATGCAAAAGCTGAGTGAGAACATGAAGCTCTTGAGTTTAAGCTGAACCCTATACTGGCACCAAAAGACTCATCTTTCCTCCAGGAGTGGCTCAAGCTGAGGTCTTAGCTGACTTGGAAGGTAGAAGTCTGGGTTTCACAAGGTTTAAGGCAAATCCAGACATAAAAAGTTCTTGAGACCCCATCACAGCCAATGGCTGGGTACCGTGGCACGCACTCTTCTGTCACCCTAGTGACAAAGGAAAGCACAAATAGAAGGGTTGAAGCCTAGGCATAAGAACTCAGCCCCCAAATAAATAATGCTCAAAGGAGCCTGTGCAACACCATTGCAAGTGCAACACCATTCAAACTACAATAGTGCCACCCCCCCAAAAAAACCCACAAATTAGCTTTTAGAAAAGAAAAATATTACAGTGAGTACTGTTTATTTCAGATAACTTTTCTACCTTTAAATTTTTTCCAGGTTTCCAGTTCAGTTTTGGGGTGTTTTTTGTTTTTTTATTTTTTTGGGGGGGGGGTGGGGGTTTGTGAGGCTTGACCTCAGGGCCTAGATGCCAGGCCTGAGCTTTGTCACTCAAGAATAGTGCTCTACCACTTTGATCCACAGCACACCAGATCCACAGCACACCACTTCCGGGTTTTCTGGGGGTTAATTGGAAATAAGAGTCTCTCAGACTTTCCAGCCCTGGGGTGACTTTGAACCACAATCCTCAGATTTCAGCTTCCTCCTGAGTAGCTAGAATTATAGGTGTGAGCCACCAGCACCTTACAAGTTTTTCTTTTTTAAATGGAATTAAAGTATCTAAATATTTACTCATCCTTTTAGGCTCTTGAGAATTATGTGTTTATGGAGCTAAGCATAATGGCCTGTATTTGTAATTGCAGCACTTGGAAAACCTAGCCAGGAGGATTCAAAGTTCAAGACCAGCCTGGATTACATAAACAGATTCATAGCCCACCCAGGTTACTAGTGAGACCTTGTCTCAAAAGTCCAGAAAAGGGGACAGGAAAAATGATAGAAGGGGTGCAGTTGACTGGAATACAGAATAAACTATAGACATATAACTAATATAAACTAATAGGGGGGAACATTTTTTAAAAAACGGACAAAAACAAGTGTCTGTGAACACATCAAAAAGAAAACAGAGTGATGATATTGTACTCATAAAGTGACACATTGAAAAAAATTTTTTTTAATTTAAAAAGCCATCTCGGGACTGAGAATGTGGCTTAGTGGTAGAGTGCTTGCCTAGCATGCATGAAGCCCTGTGTTCCATTTCTCAGTACTACATAAACAGAAAAGGCCAGAAGTAGCACTGTGTCTCAGTGGTAGGGTGTTAGCCTTGAGCAAAAAGAAGCCAGGGAAAGTGTTCAGGCCCTGAGTTCAAGCTCCAGAATTGGCAAATAAACAAATATTCCATCTCATGCCAATTGCTCAAGCCTATAATCCTAGCTTCTCAGAAGGCTGAGATCTGAAGATCATGGTTTGAAGCCAGCCTAGGCAGGAAAGTCTGTGAGACTCTTTATCTCCACCAAAATAGTGGGAAATGAAGCTGTGGCTCGTCATAGAGTACTATCCTTGGGCACAAAAGCTCAATCAGTCTCTTAAACTAGAGATTTCTGCTAGAAAAGTAAACCAAGTAAAATGTAATTCAAACTTGAGTAGTATGGGAAGTAGGAAATTTTAAGGGGAAAAATTATATCAAAGTAAAAAATCTGAACAGCATTTCAGACCTAATAATTCATATTGACTTTATATGATACTGTTTTAGTGATACCGCTCTCAACCTGCTTATAGTAGAAATGTTGTCACTTTTGTTTCATTGTATGTGACATGTTTATACTTCTACATAGCTTGTGTTGACCCAGAATTCTTACCTTAGAGAGACTTTTCCCTCTGGGGAGACTTGGCAATCATTATCAGGAGACATTTTTGGTTGTTAACCAAAGTCAAGGTCAAGGATGCTGCTAAACATCCTACAATGTGCAAGAAATCCTCTCAAAAGGAAATTCTTGGCCCCAAATGACAAATAGTACATAGTGCTGAGGTTGAAAATCCCTATACTATTAGAATTACTGAAAACCTTTAAATGTGTATGGTGTTGTTGTGATACCATATGGCCGTTGCTTAGTACAGACAAATGAATTATTTTACTTCACTAACTACAAACATTTGTGAAGTACTTATATATGTGTTCCAGTATATTCACTTATTTTTTATTATTTAAATTAAAATACAAAAATAAGAATTTAGTATGGACTATGTGTGTGATCATTGGTCTGGGAAAAATCTTTTAACTCATGAATGAGTTTCTTCCGCTTAATGTCAAGTTTAAAAGAGAGCAGATGTAAAGCTTATTCCTCAGTTTCCTTATCTATAAGATAGAAATTTACTTACAGTTGTTGTGAGAAGTGATTGGGTTTTGTATTAAAAATACCTAAAAGAATGCCTGGGACATCAGAGATGATTAAGAAATGATGACTTACAAGCTCAAGCATATAATCTTAGCTTCTCTAGAGGCTGATATCTGAGGATCATGTTTCACTTAGCCAGCAAAACCCAGAAGTGAAGACATGGTTCAAGTGGTAGAGCCCCAAATGTAATCTTAAATGTCAAGTGAAAATACCAAGCAAGTGTGTGAGACTCTGAATTCAAGCCTCAGTACCAGAAAAAAAAAAAACAACAGATGTAGCATGTCTTTTGTTCTTATAGATTGAAAAGTAAGCCTTTGTACTTTTCCTGTTTGTCTTTGTAAGTGTTAGAATCTCAAATCAGCATGTTACACGTCAACCAAAATAAAAGTGCTAACCTTTGTAGTTTTAACTCTTCTCTGTATTTAGGGTTATATTTTGGTTATTTGGCAGGATGGGGGTTTGCTTGCTAGGCAGGTGCTTTACCACTTGAGCCATGTCTCCTTGCCTACACTTAGAATTTCTAAAGAACTTTTAGTTGACCTTGGTACAACATAGCTAAATATCCCCTAAGAGGAGATAGAGTATGTTTTTTTATTCCTCTTCAATGGACATGAACTTACCATACAAATGGGCCTACCATTTTTCCACATTCATGCTCTAAAATCATAAAGACACCCCGTCTTGTCTTCCAGGAAGGCACACAGGATTATTATGAATCTGAGACAATAGGTAAGTACTTTACTCTGTGTTAGTAATCCCTAGTTTGCATCTTTCATCAAGTTCTCACCATTAAAATTTTTCAGAAAAACAATTTGTTGATAGTAAACTACTAGAGTTCACAGGATCTTAAGCATACACTTACCTAAATTAAGGATAGATTTTTTTCCCAAAAAAAGAAGCTGTGGAAGTGGTAAAGCACTAGCCTTGAGCTGAAGAGCTCAGGGACAGTACCCAGGCCCAGAGTTCAAGCCCCACGACTGACCCCCCCCCCCATTCACCTTCTCAAAAAAGAAGCTGTGTGGTAATTCTTAGTATATAATGATTTTTTTTTTCTGTAGATGGGGAGGGGTTTTCCATGCCTTTCCCTATTTACTAGTTTTTCTCCAGTTTTGTAAGATTTTGTGAAAACTTTACTACAAAAAGTTAATAATACCAGGTCGAGTACAAGTGGCTCACACCTATAATCCTAGCTACTCAGGAACCTGAGATCTGAGGATCGCTATTCGAATTTCATGTGACTCTGTCTCCAGTTAATCACCAAAAAGCCAGAAGTGGAACTGTGGTTCATGTGGTAGAGCACTATCCATGAACAAAAAAAGCTCAGGGACAATATGCAGGCCCTGAGTTCAAGCTCAAGGACCAGCACTCACACACACAACACACACGTTTAAATCTCCCAAAAGTAAAAACTAACTTGACATTTTTACTCTTCAGTAACTTAATTCTAGTTTTAAAGTGATCAGTTTTATTTTATTTTGAAATCTCCAAAAGATAAGCCATTCCTCAGTAAATAATACAAATCAATTATTTGATTTTTATATGTTGTGAGGTTTCTGAGTGCTCTGTAAACACTAATACTAATCATCTACTTTTGTTGACTTAATTTTAAGCTACACTTAAATTTGAAAACTAGTTTTTGTTTTTGTTTTTTTTTTTTTGTTTGTTTTTTTTTTTGGCCAGTCCTGGGCCTTGGACTCAGGGCCTGAACACTGTCCCTGGCTTCTTCCCGCTCAAGGCTAGCACTCTGCCACTTGAGCCACAGCGCCACTTCTGGCCGTTTTCTGTATATGTGGTGCTGGGGAATCGAACCTAGGGCCTCGTGTATCCGAGGCAGGCACTCTTGCCACTAGGCTATATCCCCAGCCTGAAAACTAGTTTTTGTTGGGTGTGTGTGTGTGTGTGTGTGTGTGTGTGTGTGTGTGTGTGTGTGTGTGTGTGTGTGTGTGTGTGTGTGTGTGTGTGTGTGTGTGTGTGTGTGTGTGTGTGTGTGTGTGTGTGTGTGTGTGTGTGTGTGTGTGTGTGTGTCGTCTCATCATTTCGCTTTAACTTGGCTTTATTTGCTCGGGGCTAGTGCTTGCCACTTCAGCCATACATCCACTTCTGGCTTTTTGGTGGTTAATTGGAAATTATTATCGCTTAGACAGTCTGCTCTGGCTGGCTTCACACCTCAGTCCTCAGATCTCAGCCTCTTACTGAGTAGCTAGGATTACAGGCATGAACCACCGGCAACTGACTAAAGCTAAAGTTTATCTCCAATATCTAAAAATGTTCATCTGCTAATGGACATCTTCTTTAACTTTCATAGAGAGCTTTAAAATTCAAACTTCAAACAATATTGTCATTGTTATGTGGCAGTACTGGGGACTAGACCTATAGCTTCACAATTTCTAGGCAAGCTCTCAGGCTATGCTCCCAATCCTTTTGCTTTTATTTTGATTATTTAATAAAATAGTAATAATGATGATAATAATAGTCAATGCCTTAACAGTTTTGACCCACTCAAGATTCTTCCAATCTTTATCTTGTGTTTATGCTACTAAGGATTCTTCTAATTATGAGCCAGAGATCACAGGTTGTCTTAGCAGATGTATTTAGTCTGGTCTTCATGGTGTTAACTATTCTACTTTTAATTTTCATTTGGTCCAAACTTGTTAAAAATGAAAGCTGAGCACAGTGGTGCACACATGTAATTTCAGATACTCTGGAGATCAAGGGAGAATTATTTGAGAGACCATGATTTTAAGGCCAGCCTTGACAACATGTTGAGAATCCATGTCTTTTATTTGTTATTGTTACAGTTTTTTATTTTTCTTTTGTTATTGTTCTTGATTTTTGTTTTGTATTTTTTGTTGTTGATATTTTTTGTTGCTGTCTAGCAAGACCTTGTAGCACACATTAGCCTTGAATTCTCAGTCTTCCTACCTCAGCCTCCCAACTGCTGAAATGATAAGCGTGCCTGTCTCTATAGAAAAAAGAAGAGCAGATTGAATTTTACATAATTCAGCTTTGACTTACCTTTAAAAATTAATATCTAGTGACACTGGGCCTACATTTCAGTATAACCCCTTGAATAGAGCTGAGTCCTTGTTAGCTCCTTACTTTCTCTGTATTCAGTTGTAGTTTCGACTTCATTTCTGCATCTCTTTTCTCTTAACAGCTGTGTGATTTAATGTTACCTGTCTTCTCAAAATACTTGAGCTTGTTTGTGACCCAGGGCTATTCCTTTCCTTCTCCTCTCACAAGTTTCTGTGAAGTTCTGATTAACATTGGGAAAGTATAAAGTTGAAGACTGCCTCCTTAACAACTTACTTAGAATTTCAGTACACTAATCCACTTGGCAAAATCTGGTACTATAAAGCAGTTTCTTAAATTTGCTCTAGTCTCCCTCTTTTTTCTGCAAACATAACCTTAATATGAAAACTTTTTTGCTTTCTTTTTTTTCTTTAACATAAGCGATCACAAGACTGATCTTACTTGGTAACAAATAGCAGATGATAAAAGTAGTAGTTTGGGGCTGGAGATGTGGCTTAGTGGTAGAGTGCTTGCCTAGCATGCATGAAGCCCTGGGTTCCATTCCTAAGTACCACATAAACAGAAAAGGATGGAAGTGGCACTGCGACTCTAGTGGTAGAGTGCTAGCCTTGAGCAAAGAAGCTCAGGGGCAGTGTCCAGGCCCCTGAGTTCAAGCCCCAGGACTGCCCCCCCAAAAAAGTAGTAATTTTCCCAGTTGAGATTTTTAAAATTACTTTATTATTTATTTATTGTCAAAGTGATGTACAGAGGGGTTACAGTTTCATACTTAAGGCAGTGAGGACATTTCTTATCAAACTTGTTACCTCCTCTCTCATTTTTCTCCATTGCCTTCCCCCCTCCCCAGTCCCTTTCCCCCTTTGGGTTTTTGGGTTGTTGGTTGTTGTTTTTTTTTTTTTTTTTGCCAGTTTTGGGGCTTGAACTCAGGACCTGGGCACTGTCCCTGAGCTTCTTTTGTTCAAAGTTAGTACTCTACCATTGAGCCACAGTGCCACTTATAGCTTTTTCCATTTATATAGTTCTGAGGAATTGAACCCAGGGCTTTATGTATGCTAGGCAAGCACTCTGCCAGTAAGCTGCATTTCCAACCCTTCCTAACCTTTTAATATAAAAAAATTCACTAATTTATTAAAATGTGAAATAGTGACAGTCACAAGATATGAAAAGTTGTGATTAGGGGAGTCCCATGAAGTGCACTACATGGTGAGCATGCGTCCACTCACACACAGTTCTGGTGTGAGAACATCAACTAATGCTCACAAGCATGTAAACCCATGTTCCCAGGAAGTGCCATCACTGTGTGTTCTTTGTTCTACCAACTACAAACCAACATCTGCCCCAGATATTCAGTAACAAAAGTACACATGTTGCCAGAATATTGAGGCTGTCTTCTTACAATGTACCAGCACAAATAAACCCAGAAAATTCAAGGCTGCATACATTAAAGTTGTCATTCATAGGGGTTGCCAACAGTGCCACATCTTTTTTCTCTAGCCAATGTGCTCCTTGTTTCTAGAGGCCTTGATCATCAACAGCTATATTATCCCCTTCAGTCAGAATGATATATTTATTGCTTTTTATGAATCTTCACAACTTGATGAACTATGAACTATGAGGAGCTCTCTTCTATTCCAGAACCAGCAAGTTCCCCCCACCCATATGGGAGTTTTCATTTGGTTCGTTAGAAAAAGATCTCTATGAAATGCATGTACATGCTACCACCAAGTACTAGTACAGCTGGGCCACCCCCCGCTCTTACCCTTCACCCCTTCCAGAGCCTTAGTGTGAAGAAGACAATCATTCCCAGATTTTGGACTTGGTAATATAGCTAGCTGCCTCTACTTCATCCACTGAACATCATTTAGACAGTCTAGAGACCTGCAAGCAAGACACTGACAGGAAAGGGAGTGACCCTTGATTATTTGTAAGTTAGAGTCCCCATGATTTTGCCTTGTCCAGACTCAAACTTACGATCCTCTTGTCTCCACCTCCTAAGTAGCTGGGATTACAGGCATGTACTACCAAACCCAACTTTAGTTTCCTGAGCTTGAAATAACTAAAGCAGATGAACTCAAAGCAAGTGGCCACTAAATTTTACAGAACAGATTTTTTGTTGTTGTTGTTGCAGTACTGGGGCTTGAACTTGAAAACTGGGTACAAACATGTCCCTTAGCTTTTTTGCTTTTTTGTTCTACTACTTGAGCTTCCGCTCCACTTCTGGCTTTTTGGTGGCTAATTAGAGATAAGAGTGTCATAGATTTTCCTGCTCAGGCTGGCTTGAAATCTTGATCCTTGTATCTCAGCCCTGTGAGTAGATAGGATTTCAGGCATGAGTCACCAGCACTCAGGTTAAAAGTGTGTGTGTGTGTGTGTGTGTGTGTGTGTGTGTGTGTGTGTGTGTGTGTATATACACGTGTATGTACATGCATGCATGCGCATGCGTGCACGTATGCTGGTTCTAAGTACTTTGACTAAGGGCCTAGATGCTGTCCTTGAGATTTTTTTGCTCAAGGCTAGTGCTCTACCACTTCAGCCACAGCTCTATTTCAGGCTTTTGGGGAGTTAATTGGATATAAGAATCTTAAGGACTTTTCCTGCCCAGGTAGGCTTTGAATCATTATCTTCAGATCTCAGCCTCCTGGGTAGCTAGGATTATAAGTATGTGCTATTGGTGCTTGGCTTATAGCTTATTTTAATAAGCTGTAGCAGAAATGAAACTTCAAATATAGTAGTACTTTCTGTTATTGGTACAGTAACTATTGGAACTATTTTGCTTAATAGAGAATTAAATCATTTAATTGTTCTGTAAAACTTGACTGTCTATTGGGCTTTATTGGCTGCTAAGCCATATGTGTTCATCCCGGTCTTGTCTTGGGAAGAGCTGCTTAGATCTAGCAGTCACAACGTATACCTTGGGAAAAATCTGTGTCTATGTAGAGGAGCTGTCTGTTTTTACAGGTAGTGTTAATTTTAAATAGACCATTCAGGAGACTGTTGCAGGAATTCTCATATGTAGTTCTAATTGTTGTTTTTTTTTTCAATTCAGCACACAATTCTAACAAAAATTATTTTACTCTATTCACATTCTTCCATTTTAGCTCGTTCCTTTCCCTAAACTTAAATTATCACAATGATGTACTACAGAGATTCTAAGATTAGGCTCTGTGTTCTATTTTTGTCTGAAAGGATAAAGCAGCCTAAATAAAAGTTTGTGGATGATTGCGCTAAAATCCCCTAAACTGGACACTTTAAATGGTTAAGTTATGGTCTAAAATTATCTCAGTTATCTTAACAGCTTATTCATGTTAAATTTCCATGGTAATAGAAATGAAGATATATGCATATATGTACACTTATATACATATGTGTATATTAGGACATTTAAAAACATATATGAAAATTCCTTAATGTAGGCACATTTGTTTTTCTAAATACCATACTTCTAAGATTTTCCACTGAATTCCTCAACATAGCAAAACAAATATTACACAGTAATTTTGTGACAAACTTACTTGATGTCTACCTAATGACATTAATAGTCTATGTTGCAAAGTAATTGATAATAATTGGTAAGTATTATCATGAATGACTACAGTTAACATGACTGTTACCATAAAGGATTTATATTTTTCTTCTTTCTCATTGTTTCACGGTAATCTGCATTAGCATTTTCTTATACTTAGGTACTCTTACGTAAAATGAGTTTTCATCCCTTACAGATAGATATTACTAAAGGATTTCATCTTTTGTTTACTTAGATTCCTTCACTATTATAATCTTGACTCCTGTACTTTTCTCTAACCAAGTGGTGATGGCGTAAGGTGATCTTATCCATTAGCATTAGACCTGGTGCTTAAATCAGATGTTCAAGCTACAGCTACAGTGTGATTACTTCAGAATGGGAGAGAAAATGAGAACATGTTGTTACGTTATAAAAGGAAGCAAAAACCGGTAGGCTGCTGGATGCCAGTGGCTCACATCTGTAATCCTAGCTACTCAGGAGGCTGAGATCTCAGGAGAGAGGTTTGAAGCCATCCTGGGCAAGAAAGTCTATGAGACGCTTAATCTCTAACCACCAAAAGAAAGAAAGGCCAGAAGTGGAGTTGTGGCCAAGTAGTTGAGCACCAGCCTTGAGCATAAAAGCTCTGGGAGAGCATGCACGCCTTGAGCTCAAACCCCAGGACAGGCACAAAAGAAATAAGCAGCTGAACTGAAGAAGCCATGGATTTGGGGTATGTAGGATTGTTTTTTGTTTTGTTTTGTGTTTTTTTTTTTTTTTTTTTTTTTTTGTTGCCAGTCCTGGTCCTTGGACTCAGGGCCTGAGTACTGTCCCAGGCTTCTTTTTTATTTTTTTTGCTCAAGGCTAGCATTCTGCCACTTGAGCCACAGTGCCACTTCTGGCCATCTTTTTTTTTTTGGCCAGTCCTGGGCCTTGAACTCAGGGCCTGAGCACTGTCCCTGGCCTCCTTTTGCTCAAGGCTAGCACTCTGCCACTTGAGCCACAGCGCCACTTCTGGACGTTTTCTGTATATGTGGTGCTGAGGAATTGAACCCAGGGCCTCATGTATACGAGGCAAGCTCTCTTGCCACTAGGCCATATCCCCAGCCTACTTCTGGCCATCTTAAGGCCAGATTATGTATAAGCAGAAAAAGAAGCTAACAACCACCCTTTTTAAAAATTCATCCTGTGTCTTCATAAACAAGAAACACTGCATGAAAGTGCATGTGTTCTCCCAACATCTCATTTTAAAAAATTAAACCAGTTTAATAAATGTTTATTGAGCATCTGTTTTGTGCCATATATGAACATTGCAAGTTTAGTTAGGGAAATTCAGTCCTGGTGCTATTGTTAATTAAATTAAGTGTTTTTCTTCTGAACTGAGTAAATATAGAACATAATTGTTTTAGTGGTAATAGGAAATCCATTGCCTTTACCTTTCTGATGTCTGAAATTTCCTTGTCGTGGGAATAGTTTTGTTTTCCTAGTACCAGGTTTTGTTTTGATAGAAAAGGGTAGTACTAAAATATACCCCCAACCCAATTTTTTGTGACTCACACCTTTTTCCTTCACCCCTGGTACCAGGGTTTGAACTCAGGACCTCACACTTGCTCAGTTTTTGATTGCGTGGCTGGCACTCTACCACTTGAACCCACACCTCCAGCCTAAAGGCTTTTTGCTACTTATTTTGGAGATCGTCTCAAGGATTTTTTTTTTCCAGTCCTGGGGCTTGAACTAAGGGCCTGAGCACTGTTCCTGGCTTCTTTTTTGCTCAAGACAGCACTCTGCCAACTTGAGCCACAGCGCCACTTCTGGCTTTTTGTATATATGTGGTGCTGAGGAATAGAACCTAGAGCTTCATATATACGAGGCATAGGCCATATTCCCAGCCCCATCTCAGGGTTTTGTTTTTTTTTTTGCTCCAACTGACTTGGAATCACAGTCTTCCAGGTCTTAGCCTCCTGAATAGCTCAGATTACAGATGTAATGAGTCCAGTTTTCTTCTTCTGAAAGAAATAGGGTAGAAAGAGTCACCATCATGCCTATACTACTACTACTATTATTATTATTATTACTTTTTAATTTTTTTACCAGTCCTGGGGCTTGAACTTAGGCCTGGACATTGTCCCTGAGATTCTTTTCCTCAAAGCTAACTCTACACTTGAGCCACAGCGCCACTTCTAGCCTTTTCTATTTATGTGGTACTGAGGAATTGAACCCAGGGCTTCATGCAGTCTAGGCAAGCACTCTACCACTAAGCCACATTCCCAGCCCCTGCACACTTTTTTTCTCTCAGTTTTGGGATTTGAACTCAGAGCCTGAACTCTTTGGCTCAAGGCTAACACTCTACCACTTTGGGCCACTGCTCCACTACCAGTCTTCTAGTGGTAAATTGGAGGTCTCACGGACTTTTCCTGCCCTGGCTGGCTTTGAACTATGATCCTCAGATTTCAGCCTCCTGAGTAGCTATAATTACAGGCATGAGCCACCAGCGCCCAGCTAGTTTTGGGGATCTTCTTACCCTCTCCTTTCTCTTTTTCCCTCCCTGATTCTTCTCTTCTAAACAGTCACGTTGACCTTTTATTTTTAGCTAAAGAAGTTATCTGTAGATGTTATTTTCCTTAGGATTACAGAGAACAAAAATTATGTACGGTTTACAGAATTTCATATGAGTACTGAGTGGCAAATGAGCCAGGACTGCTAGCCTGTTGAATGAAATGGACAATTTTGAAAAATTGACTTCTGATTAGGTCCTTGACCTTTATAAAAATTATTTTTTAGGTCAGAGATGTAGCTCAATTTGTTCAAGGCCCTGAGTTCAATTCCTAGCATCTCCCCCCAAAATTACTTTTTTGCATATAGGGAATTGTTTCTGATCAATATGTATCTTGTTATTTGACTTAATTTTATTCAGGAGTAAGGAATATTCATTTCTAGGCTTATTGTTTCTCCAAATAAGAGGCTTTTCTGCTATCTTAATAATAGCTGGAATACAAATATATTGATTGCATAGAATGTGTCCCTATTAGAGATTTGAGAATATTTGGTATTAGCCTTTCCTAGAAATATCAGACATTTTTATTTGGGGACTAAAACAGAGATCCACTATTTAAACCAAATTATTAAGTAGACTTAAGGGAAGATGGTATTGAACTGTTGTGACTTATTAAGTAGTTTACATTTATTTTGACAGTATCATAAATCTACTGATAGCCCTATTTTTACACTAAGGGAACTGAAGCTGTGAGGTATAAAAACCACCTAGTGATTGAATTATTTAAACGTAGGTCTTTTAGACTATGAAGCTTATACATACTGCTTTTCTGAAAGACAAAACTAATTAGAGAGCAGAATATGACAGTTGCTAATGAGACTTTTGGCAAAAGTACTAGCAGTTCGGAAAGAGATATCCCGCCTTATGAAGGATCAATAGAGATTTTGTGAAGGGGATTTAGTTTGCCCTTGAATCCAAAACAAAAAGACCAGAAGTAAAGCTGTAGTTCAAGTGGTAGAGTACCAGTCTTGAGAAAAAAACTTGGGGACAGTGCTCACACCCTGAGTTCAAGCCCCAATACTATCATACAAAATAACATAAATGCTTCGTAAATAAGATGAAATATTTATAAGAAGGAAGAAAATGACTTAAGCATGGGGAAACTATAATAAGGTGGCTAGAAAGAAGATGGCATATATAAGAAAAATACACTGTACTTAAGTTTTGACTAAAAAGCGTATTGTAAAGAAAAGAAAAGGCTAGGCTGGTAGCCTTAAAATAATTAATATAGCTGGGGCCAGGAATGTTGCCTAGTGGTAGAGTGCTTGCCTAGCATGCATGAAGCCCCAGGTTTGATTCCTCAGTACCATATAAACAGAACAGGCCAGAAGTGGCACTGTGGCTCAAATGGTAGAAATTAAAAAGTATTATTAATAATAGGGCTGGGAATGTGGCCTAGTGGTAGACTGCTTGCCTAGGATGCGTGAAGCCCTGGGCTCGATTCCACAGCACCACATATATCAAAAAAGCCAGAAGTGGCCCTGTGGTTCAAGTGGTAGAGTGCTATCCTTGAGCAAAAAGAAGCCAGGGACAGTGCTTAGGCCCTGAGTTCAAGCCCCAGTACTGGCAAAATAATGATGATGCTGGTGGTGGTGATGATGATGATGTCCTGATGGGGACTCTTTTTTACCCTATTTCTTTCGAAGAAGAAAATAGGATTCATATTTACATAGAATAGTTCTCCATTTTGAAGTGGTTTTATAGTCTTGTATGTGATCAACCTGTCTTAGTAACAGTTTAGCCAGTTGTTGGTTACTTGAACTTCCCCAAAACAAAGATAAGTGGAATAAAGCAAGGCTAACTGCTTTTAGACAGCAGCAGTCCTTTCCAAAGTTATACAGTCATTTTTATTAAAGTAACAGAGATTGTTTCATATACCTAGGCAGTATTATTGTCAGTCTCTGTGTACATATGTGCTTCCCTTCTCCCAGCACTTTTAAAGTTGATGGCTTTGTCCTTGATTGTTCAGTATAATAGTTTGCAGGTTCACTAAGAGAGCTTATGTAGTAATGCTTGCTTTATTTTTTTTCTCTTCCATTCTTGTTTTATTTTTTACTTTTTTTCCTTTGTGATATGACATTTTCAGCTGATGTATTGAAAGCAAATCCTTCTAATTTGGGAGCCCTGATCACAAGAGTGAGTTTTTCTACTAGTGTCTTTAGCTGTATCTCTCTTTTTTGTGTGTGCCTGTGTGTCTTTCTACCCTTACCCCTTCCCAATTCAAAAGTTTCAAAACACACTTCATAAATATTAGATATGAAAATACCTCTGTCTGTTCAACATCATATCTTTTTACAAAGCAATGTCCACTTTATATTGGGTCAAAGTCCTTTTCCCATGCTGATGTAAAAACATAGACTAATGTATGTGTTTTGTTTTGTTTTGTTTTGATATTACAATATCTACTGTGTTGAAAATAATTTTAGTCCTGTTGTCATTGCAGATAGGTATGTCTGGACTTTGTCAGCAGTGTATTATGGCACTGTTCTTTTTTGGTTGTTTCTTTTATCTTAAGGAAATGTGTACAGTAGCTTTTGAGAATAAAAGACCTATTCTGTTATCTAAATATTCAAATCTTCAGCTTTATCTGTATTTTTCCCTCTTTATCCTCTGGGTATTTCTCTCAGAACCATGAAGGAATAAAAGCTATTCATATTATAATCTAATTTCAGCAGACTGACCAGATGAAAGTGGTCAAATTGATGAACTCTGAATGTACTAGCATTGGAAGACATCTAGGGTTTGTTTAATGTGGCAGGAAACATGCTGAAAAGAAACAACACCTTTTATGGTAAAATAAAAGTATGTCATCTACTTGTTTTGATTTAACCTCCCCCATGAAAGCTGTACATTGCTTTTTAAGATCTTACATCGCAAATAATTTTCTGTGCTAGCCTAACCCCTTTTTGTTCTCTTTGGCTTGTGTTACTACAATTTATCTCATGTTCTGTTTGTCTAGTTTTGCATCCTGGAAAAACAGGTGATTAAATAGTCCCTTTTCTTTCTTCCCGGTGTTCTAAAATTTGCTTTTTGCTTCTGAAACCATTTTATTTTGCCCAGTAAGGCAAATGACTGCTGTCCTAATTATAAATGCAGATATCACACGTGTGTACCCAGAGTAATCAGCTGTTGTGTTTTCAGTACCATAAGAAAGTATAATAATGTATTTCTACACTCCGTACCATAACCATTGGTTGAGAGTAAATATTTTAAAGGCTTTGTCTTAAAATCTCGAAGTTACTGTAAATCACCCACCCTCTGTTCCTTTCTTTCTGTTACCCAGAGATTAAAAGATCTCAAGCAGAGAGAGTTTGCCCGAAATGTTTCTTCAAGATCTCGCAAAGATGAAAAGAAACAAGAAAAAGCCCTTCGGCGGCTCCATGAGTTGGCAGAGCAGAGAAAACAAGCTGAATGGTAAGGAAATTTTCTGCTATAGTGTTTTACAGATAGCTAAAATGCTTAAGACTTAGAGCTATAGATTTAAGATGATGATTTAACATTTAAATTGAGGTGTAAAAATCACAAGCCTTAATATATTTTTAAGCCTTAAAATTTTTAAACTGGATATAGTGGCACTCACCTGTAGTCCCAGCTACTCAGAAAGCAGAGGCATGAGGATTTCGAATTGTAAGTAGCCCAAACTAAGTTAGCAAGACTCTTATTCAAAAGCACAAAGTCTAGAGGTGTTGTTTGTTAATGTAAGACCCTTGGGCTCATGGGCTGGGCATGTGGCTTAGTGGTACAGTGCTTGCCTAACATTCATGAAGCCCTGAGCTCGATTCCTCAGTACCACATAAACAGAAATGGCACTGTGGCTCAAGTGGTGGAGTGCTAGCCTTGACCACAGAGAGGCTCAGAGACAATGCCCAGGCCCTGTGGTTAAGCTCCAAAGCAAGATCCTTGCTTCCATCTTTTAGTAGATTCTTCTTTTAAACTAAAAATATATTCATCTTTAAAATTAATATATTGTTGTTATATCCTTATGTAAGCCTGTATGCCTTAGTTGCCTTATCTCTAAGAATAATGATTTTACTTAACAGTTGTTGTAAGAAGTGATTGAGTTATTATTAGAAGTACTCAAACCTGGGTTTTGGTGGCTCATACATAATAATCCTAGCTAATCAGGAAGCTGAGATCTGGGGATCATAGTTCAAAATCAGTAGGGCAGGTTTAGACGCCAGAAAACCTGACATGGAGCTGTGGCTCAGGTAGTAGAGTGCTAGCCTTGAGCAAAAGAGGCCAGGCCCTGAGTTTAAGCCCGACGACCAACAACAACAACAACAAAAAAATAAAGAAATATTCAGAAGAACACCTAGTATATCAGATAATTAAGAAATGATATCACACCAGGCCTGCCAGGGCTTCACACCTTTACTAGCTCCTCAAGAGACTGGTGTTTGTCTGAGGATCACAGTTTAGCCTGTCTAGGCAGACAGATCTGAGAAGCTCTTTATCTCTAGTTAATCAGCAAAAAAAAAAAAAAAAAAAAAAAAAAATCAGAAGGTGAGGCATGACTCAGTTGGTGGAGTGCCAGCAGTGAGTGACAAAATGAGAGGAAAAAACTGAGTTGAAACTCAGAGGCTCTCAGTTAAAGCCTGGCACCAAAAAAAGTAATGTCACTACTCTCTAATACTTCAGTATTCTGTTATTTTTATCCAGGAAGTTCTGGGATACACACTATATGCTTAGTACTAAATACTCTAACACCAAATTTTATCCATTTATTTCTCTGTAGTTTCCTGCCTTCTTGAAGGTTTTTAATGTTCTTTCATAGTTATTGCTGGTTACCACTTTTTTAGCTGATATTTAGCCTTAGACAAATTTACCTAACTTAAGGCACTGAATTTTTTTAGCATTTGAAGCTGACTGTAGGTTTTATGTGATAAAGTGCTTCAATCAGAAAGGAAAAGAAGTGAGATCCCTGGTTTTTCAGTGGCTATCCAGGACCAAAGAGGAGACACTAGTTCTAGTTAGTACAGAGAGAAACTATGACGACAAGAATAAGTGGCTTACCTATAATCTCAGCACTTAGGAAAATGGAGAATTTAAAGCCAGCCTAGGCTTCATAGCTAGGCTCTGTGTCAAAGAAAGAGAGGGTGGAAAGGAGGTCGGATAGAGGTGGTGAGGAAGAATAGACAGAAAGACTGTGACTGTAGCTTTTAAAATTTTGCTGAGGGGGGCTGGGAATGTGGCTTAGTGGTAGAGTGCTTGCCTAGCTTGCATAAAGCCTTGGATTCAATTCCTCAGCACCATACAAACTGAAAAAGCCTGAAGTGGCACTGTGGCTCAAGTGGTAGAGTTCTGTCGTTAAGCAAAAAGAAGAAGCCAGGAACAGTGCTCAGGCTCTGAGTTCAAGCCACAGGACTGGCCAAAAAAAAAAAATTATTCCGGTCAGGCACTGGTGAGTCACATTTGTAATCCTAGCTATTCAGGAGTCTGAAATCTGAGGATAATAGTTTGAGGCTAGCCTATGCAGGAAAGTCTGAGACTCTTATTTCCATTTAAGTACACACACACACACACACTCACTCACACACTCACACACACACACCTGAAAGCTGTGGCGCTGTAGAGCACAGCTGAAAGTGGAGCTGTGGCTAACGTGGTAGAGTGCCAGCCTTGAGCAGAAACGTTCAGGGATAACGCCAGGCCCCGGTTCAAGCAAAGTACACTAGACCATTTTTCTAGTTCAAGATATATTCTGTCTAATATGTGTTTTTCTTCAGTGATAAGTTTCAGTTCTCAGTTTTGTAAGTGAATAATTAAAAGATTGCCAAATGGGGTTAAGGGTGTATGTACGCTTAGTAGTAGACCACTTGCTTTTCATCTGGAGTTCTATCCCTAGCACTGGGGAAAATAAAAAAGATGACCAAGTAATCTCAAGAGAATAAAAGGTTTAGATCCATGATCCAGTATTTTTTCATCCTAGAAATAATGTGTGAGTCCATGATACTACTGAAGTAACTAACAAGACAAAAACAAAGTAAAAGGTCAAAATGAGTCTCCTTTTTGTTCAATTTCAGAATTTCATTTTGTTTGTTTGTTTGTTTGTTTTGTCCTGGGGATTAAACTCAGGGCCTGAGCACTGTTCCTGGCTTCTTTTTGCTCAAGGCTAGCACTCTACCACTTGAGCCACTGCGCCACTTCTGGCTTTTTCTACATATGTGGTGCTGGAATCGAACCCAGGGCTTCATGTATAGGAAGCGAGCACTTTACCTAGAGGCCATATTCCCAACCCCCCAGACTTTCATTTTGTGTTTGGGAGTTTTACTTATTTGTTTCTTTGGGGTCGTTTCATAACATAATGTAAACATCTGTCACGTCTGTTGAGTGCCCATTTTCACATAGCAAGAGGTACTACATGTCTGGATGTTTTCAATTTCAGAATTAAGAAGAGTTAGGAGATAAGGGTCAATTAACAGAAGCTTTATCCAAATGAGTATCTAAATTTATTTCATTCTTGAGTTTGAACTTCAAAGGATACCCATCCATATAGGCCACACACTGAAAAATTCAGGGAAGAGAGGCAGTTTATAAGTGGCATTAAGTCTCCCCAGTGTTCCCAGTGTCAAAGCTGAAAGGATTATGATCATTGCTCTGTGTCCAGAAACTACAATAGTCCCTGTGGTTTCTATTTCTGTTAGCCATTGATTTGAAAATATTAAAAGGAAAATTAAAATATTAAAAGGAAAATAAGGAATTTACAAGTTTTGAATTGTATGCCATTCTAAGTATGTTGAAATCTTGAGCTGTCTTTTTCTCTCCTGCCTGAGACATGAATCATCCTTTTGGCCATTGTATCCCTGTTATCCCATTAAGAGAGAGGACTTTCATGTGGCTTGGTTACAGTGGATTGTTACAAATGTCCTATTTTATTGTTAAACTCTTTACCTAATCTACAAATTAAACTTTGTGGTAGGGGAGAGTGTTTAAGTGTAAACATCATATATATAAAGATGTACAATTGTGGTTTTTTTTTTTTTTTTTTTTTTCTCCAGTCCTGGGCCTTGGACTCAGGGCCTGAGCACTGTCCCCGGCTTCTTCCCGCTCAAGGCTAGCACTCCGCCACTTGAGCCACAGCGCCGCTTCTGGCCGTTTTCTGTATATGTGGTGCTGGGGAATCGAACCTAGGGCCTCGTGTATCCGAGGCAGGCACTCTTGCCACTAGGCTATACCCCCAGCCCGATTGTGGTTTTTTTTAATGGTGTACAGTTTTAGGTTTACTGGAAGTCAGAAACATCTCCTTTGGCTCAGGGGAAACTACTCTATCACGAAAGCAAAGCAAATGTTTTGACATAGTGTCCAAGAGATGGGCACAGACTATTTAGTTTCAAAAAAAGGCTTATTAGCCACAGACTGCCATAGAGTAGCTTAATAGAGGTTTCTGGCTATGTTTAAGTTAGAATGCATACTTTTTTTTTTTTTTTTGGTTGCCTGTCTGGGAAACGAAAATGTATACATTTTTTGAGAAATGAAAATTTGGCTGGGAATCTGGCTTAACTGGTGGAGTGCTTGCCTAGCATGCATGAAGCCCTGGGTTCTATTCCTCAGTACCATATAAACAGGAAAACCCCAGAAGTGGCACTGGCTCAAATGGTAGTAGCAAAAGAAGCTCAGGGACAGTGCCCCTTCCCCTCCCCCCAAAAAAGAAATGAAAATTTAATGCATAGAGGAAAATTAGATTTTTTTTCTTTAGCTGAAATACAATCTTTGTGAAGATTATATAGATGTGACTGTGTAGACATATATCTGATAGCATACCAATGAAAGAATGGTACAGTATGAAATGAAACAAGTTGAAATAGACTATATGCAATGGTAGTGATGGAGACTGTTTTGACTGCTTAAGGAGCAACAACAGCCATTGGTTCACGCCTATAATCCTAGCTACTCAGGAAGCAGAGATCTAAGGATTGTGGTTCAAAGCTAGCCCAGGCAGAAAAGTCCCAGTGAGACTTATCTTTAATTAACAACTCAAAAAACAGAATTGGGTCTGTGGCTCAAAGTGGTTGAGCATTAAGCCTGAACAAAAGAGCTCAGGGACAGTGCCCAGGCCCTGAGAGCAAGCCCCACAACAGACTGGGGGGTGGGGGGAGGGGGAGAAAAGAAGCAACATGAGCAAGTTTTGTTTGTTAGTATAGGGCTTAGAAAGGGCCCCCTGTCAGTGCTGGATACCTACGCATGAGGAATGATAAACATAAAAGTTGAGTTCTTGAGAATGTAGCTCTTGGCAAAGCACTTGTCTAGTATGGCCAAGGCTCTGGATTCAGTTTTCAGCACTGGGGGATGGAAGGGTGCATTCCACTGTTAAATGATGAGTATTTAATAAAAGAGGTAAAATGTACCCCTAAACCTGTTTTTTGTTTGTTTCACTTTTCTAAACCAATATGTAGTGCACCTGGAAGTGGTCCCATGTTCAGACCAACCACAGTGGCAGTAGATGAAGAAGGTGGAGATGAGGATAAGGATGAATCAACTACAAACAGTGGCACAGGTGCCACTACCACATGTGGCCTTGGATCTGAATTCCCAACAGATAAAGGAGGCCCCTTTACTGCAGTACAAATCACTAACACTACTGGACTGGCACCGGCTTCTGGGTTAGCCTCCCAAGGCATCAGCTTTGGCATTAAGAATAATCTGGGGACCCCACTGCAAAAGTTGGGAGTATCATTTTCCTTTGCCAAGAAGGCTCCTGTCAAACTTGAATCAATCGCATCCGTTTTCAAAGATCATGCAGAGGAAGGGACCTCTGAAGATGGAACAAAATCTGACGAGAAAGGTTCTGACCAAGGATTGCAGAAGGTGGGAGATGGTGATGGTAGTGGTAATCTTGATAGTAAAAAAGAAGATGAAGAGCCTCAGGATGGAGGATCCCTCGCCTCAACATTATCCAAGTTAAAAAAGATGAAGCGAGAAGAAGGAACTGGAGGTACAGAGCCAGAGTATTACCACTACATCCCCCCAGCACACTGTAAAGTAAAACCTAATTTCCCCTTTCTACTTTTTATGAGAGCCAGTGAACAAATGGAAGGTGATAATTGTACACACTCTAAGAATGCCCCAGAGAGCAAAAAAAGCAGTTCTCCTAAGCCTAAAGGCGGTGGTAAGGCAGCAGCAAGCCAAGGAACAGAAAAGACAGTTAGCAGTGAAGTTTCTGAGCAGCAGAAGGAAACCACTATGACTGAGCCCTCAGAGCCTGGAAGCAAAACTGAGATAAAGAAGGCCTCGGGAAGGGAAGCCTCAGGAAAGGATGGAACTGAGCAGAGTTCAGAAAGTCAGAGTCAGAAGACTTCAGAAACCCAAATGTGTGAGTCTCCTCTTTCTAAAGAAACCCCTCAGCCCACCCCAGCAGGAAAAGCAAACCAGGAAGGACCCAAACATCCTACGGGCCCCTTCTTCCCAGTTTTGAGCAAAGACGAGAGCACTGCCCTCCAGTGGCCATCAGAACTATTAGTTTTTACCAAGGCAGAGCCCTCCATTTCCTACAGTTGTAACCCTTTATACTTTGACTTTAAACTTTCAAGGAACAAGGATGCCAGAGGTAAAGGAACTGAAAAACCAAAGGATAAAGGAAGTTCCTCAAAGGACTATCTCCAAGGTCTTGATCCTAGCGAGCCTAATAAAAGCAATGCAGGGGAAGAGAATGTACTCCATTCCTCAGAAGGCAGAATGGATGCACCTGCGTCAGGGTCTGCCTGTAACAAGCAAGAGCCTGGAGGTAGCCATGGGTCAGAGAGTGAAGACATAGGGCGAAGCCTTCCTAGCAAGAAAGAACGATCTGGGAAGTCCCACCGACACAAGAAGAAAAAGAAACACAAAAAGTCCAGCAAGCACAAACGGAAACACAAGGCTGATACAGAAGAGAAAAGCTGTAAGGCAGAGTCTGGGGAGAAGTCTAAGAAGCGCAAGAAGCGAAAACGAAAGAAGAATAAGTCATCAGCCCCAGCAGATTCTGAACGAGGACCCAAACCAGAACCCCCTGGGAGTGGCAGTCCTGCACCGCCCAGGAGACGACGACGAGCCCAAGATGACTCCCAGCGGAAGTCCCTCCCTGCTGAAGAAGGGAGCAGTGGCAAGAAGGAGGAAAGTGGGGGTGGTAGCAGTTCCCAAGACCATGGTGGAAGAAAACACAAAGGTGAACCCCCAATTTCATCCTGTCAGCGAAGGGCTGGTACCAAACAGAATAGCCGGTCCAGCCATCGGAGCCGACCCAGTAGTGGAGAGGAAGATAGTGATGATGCTTCATCACGTAGGCTCCACCAGAAGTCACCATCCCAGTACAGTGAAGAGGAGGAGGAGGAAGAAGAGGAGGAGGAAGAGGAAGACTCTGGCAGTGAGCATTCCCGCAGCCGCTCCCGGTCTGGCCGGCGCCATTCCTCACATCGCTCTTCCCGGCGTTCTTACTCCAGTAGCTCAGAAGGTTCTTCAGACCAGAGCTGCTACAGTAGAAAGCATAGTTACTCTGATGACAGCTACAGTGACTATAGTGACCGATCAAGAAGGCACTCTAAGCGCTCTCATGACTCAGATGACTCAGACTATGCCAGCTCCAAGCACCGGTCCAAACGACACAAATACTCATCATCTGATGATGACTATAGCCTCAGTTGCAGCCAGTCCCGAAGCCGATCTCGGAGTCACACCAGGGAGCGCTCAAGATCCCGAGGCCGGAGCCACAGCAGCAGCTGTAGTCGCAGTCGGAGCAAGAGGAGAAGCCGCAGTACCACAGCTCACAGCTGGCAGCGGAGCCGGAGCTATAGCCGCGATCGCAGCCGCAGCACCAGGAGTCCTTCCCAGAGATCGGGCTCTAGGAAGGGATCATGGGGTCACGAGAGCCCTGAGGAAAGGCGTTCTGGCCGTCGAGACTTCATTCGTTCAAAGATCTATCGCTCTCAGTCCCCTCACTATTTTCGAGCAGGCCGAGGAGAAGGTCCTGGGAAGAAAAATGATGGCAGAGATGACTGTAAGGGGACAGGCCCACCCTCCCAGAACAGCATCACTGGCACAGGAAGGGGGTCAGAAAGTGACTGCAGCCCTGAAGACAAGAACTCTGTTACTGCCAGACTGCTACTAGAGAAAATCCAGGCCAGGAAAGTGGAGAGGAAACCCAGTATGAGTGAGGAGGTGCTGGTCACCCCTAATAAAGCTGGGCTCAAGCTCAAGGACCCTCCCCAAGGTTATTTTGGGCCCAAGCTGCCTCCCTCTCTTGGCAATAAGCCTGTGCTTCCACTGATAGGGAAGCTCCCAGCTACCCGAAAGCCCAACAAAAAATGTGAAGAGTCTGGCTTGGAAAGGGGAGAAGAGCAAGAACAGTCAGAGACAGAAGAAGGGCCCCCAGGGAGTAGTGATGCCCCGTTTGGGCACCAGTTCCCTTCAGAGGAAACAGCTGGCCCCTTATCAGACCCACCCCCAGAAGATCCAAAGTCCGAAGAAGCTACTGCTGATCACTCTGTGGCTCCACTAGGTACCCCGGCACATGCTGACTGCTACCCCGGGGATCCAACCATCTCCCATAACTACCTCCCTGACCCCAGTGATGGGGACACCCTAGAGTCCCTGGAGAGCAGCAGTCACCCAGGCCCTGTGGAATCCAGCTTGCTTCCTATAGCACCAGATCTTGAGCACTTCCCTGGTTATGCGCCTCCTAGTGGGGAACCTAGTATTGAATCAACAGATGGGGCTGAGGATGCTTCACTGGCTCCCCTGGAGAGTCAACCCATTACGTTCACCCCTGAGGAGATGGAGAAGTACAGCAAGCTCCAGCAGGCCGCACAGCAACACATCCAGCAGCAGCTTCTGGCCAAGCAAGTAAAGGCCTTTCCAGCTTCAGCAGCCCTAGCCCCAGCCACCCCAGCCCTGCAGCCCATCCACATTCAGCAGCCAGCCACCGCCGCAGCCACCTCCATCACAACTGTACAGCATGCCATCCTCCAGCATCATGCTGCCGCTGCTGCTGCCGCCATTGGCATCCACCCCCATCCTCACCCCCAGCCTCTTGCCCAAGTGCATCATATTCCCCAGCCTCATCTAACTCCCATTTCTTTGTCCCACCTCACTCACTCTATCATCCCTGGTCACCCTGCCACCTTCCTTGCTAGCCATCCCATCCACATAATTCCTGCTTCTGCCATCCATCCTGGGCCATTCACCTTCCACCCTGTCCCACATGCTGCCCTTTACCCTACCCTACTTGCTCCACGGCCTGCTGCTGCAACTGCCACTGCCCTCCACCTTCACCCATTACTGCACCCCATCTTCTCAGGTCAGGACCTGCAGCACCCCCCCAGCCATGGTACATGAGTTGGGGGATGGAACCTAGGTAGGGCCAGGGAAGGTAATCCATAATTCTTTCCTTGGGGGTGTTGAGCCATTAATACCAGCAAGTAAAAGCTGGGATGGGCAGTGTCTGACAGCCAAAGAATTCTGTTTTGGCTTACAGAAATGGTTTTTTGAGGTTTGCTTTGGGTTTACTATCAGGGATTTTTTCCCCCCTCTATTTGTCTCTCCCTGTCCTGTGTTCCTAAGCTAGGAGAACACCAGTAAGTGCTACCCTCCCCTCTGCAGCAACGTCTCCAGACTGTCAAGTTTAGGTGGCTCCTTCTTCCTCTAATTTTTAACCTCTGCTCTTCCCATCTATAAAATTTGAAAACATATTCCTCCTCCCTGGCCCAGTTGTCACCAAAGCATTTGCCATGCACCCAGTCTGGTCCTGCCTTCTCAGTGCCACATGGAAGACCAAGCTGTCTTTCCGCTGGTGAAAGCTCCACCGCTTTGGGGCAGTGCCCTTGACCATCCCTTGGTGACATGTTATCCCAGGTGAGGTGGAAAGGGAGTCTGACCTGGAACCAGAAGCAACTCAGGCTGCAGTTTGTCCACTTCCCGTAGAAACAGCGTCACGCATTTGGCACTGTTGTCCTCGAGGTCCCTCATCCCAGAAGAGACACCTGCATATCCCAGAAAAGAAGATCCTATCATGAATAGAAGCGATGTGGGACATAGTCTCCCATGTGCTTCCTAGACAGGAGCTCATGTGTCTGAAGGGTATATTTTCTTCTGTTGTGTTGTTTCCTTCTTAATTTATAGGATTTTTTAATGTAAAAATTGCACTGAACTCTATAAACGTAAATGCTGCTTTTTGTAGCTCATAATAAAAAGGTTCCATATTTGTAGTATACTGCAATAATATTTTTTACATCCAGCTCTTTAAGTGATCCTTGTTCTGGTGGCTTTGTGTAAATATGTTTGCCCTAGTTGAATTAAGAAACTTTAAAGGTTATAAAATGAAAACAAAAAAAATAAAGTATTTGTTTTCTGCTAGATGCAAAAATGACTAAGCATGTATATTTTATCAAGCTCATGTATTTTTTGAAGTTATGAACTATAAAAATGTTTTAAAACTTTTTTTTTCCTCTGGGACAAAATGTTAAGTAATTTGCAGTCATTAATTAGTGCCCCCAGCACTGGGATTTTTGAGATGATGGGCAGCAGTCTGCTGCAGGTGTCAGAGGAATGCTCGGTAGTGACTGTCTCCCTTGCATGCTTTGTTGTTTTATACAAAGAAACAAGTGAACTCCACAGAGAAGGGAGAGATTCAACACTTTTTATTCTCTGGAAGCAGTAAGATTCAGTGATTGTCTGGGGGGGGGGGGGGATCCCCAGGTCCCCTTGGTACTTTGTTCCAGGCATTCATTTGCCTTCCTAGTGTTCAGCCCCCTCTGACTTTTTTTTTTTTTTTAATGTGCCTTTTGGGTCGGCTAGGAACTGAAGTAGAAGTAGACCAGAGGATAATAGAGTTGGTACAATTTTTTCCTCCTCCTGTTGGGAGGTGAGCATATTTATAGATACTTCAAATTCTTTCATTTCATAGTTCCATGCTATCTATCCAGCTCAGTTTCAGCAGTAGAGGTTCCTTTTTCCTTTTCTCGCATGACACTGACCAGAGAAATTACCACCTCAGCCCCTCTTCCTCCTGTTTGTCTTTCACCCAGGCTTCTCTGCCCTAGTTAACGTACTGACCCAAAGGTGCTGTATTGCAGGACCCATCTCCTTGTTGTAGTTAGTGGTTTCATCTTTGGCACATCCTTACCTGTTCTTATGGCTAAAATTGGTTGAGCGGCCAACTGACAGGAATCCCCATTACTAAGCTGGGCCAAGGTTCTGTTTCCATGCCATCTCAGATTTCCAAAAGAAAAAGGTTTTGAGTTCATGAAAAGCAAGTTCTGGGCAAAGCTCTTGGCTAAGTCTCCGTCTTACCTGTTCAGTGCTCTTCTGACTACAAGTAATGACTAGCACTGGAAACATGAAATTTGTATGAAGTGAAGGGATTCATTTTTCTTTGCTTTCAACCCATGTAAATATTAAAAACACAGTATTAACATTTTTGTGCTGCTTCCCGTTAGCTTGTAGATTGAGCCATACTCTGGCTGCCTCTCTGCCTTCCTGGGGGCAGTTTTCTTTAACTTCCAAAATAGTCATTTTAAAACTTAAGAAAAACAAGATAACCTATCCTTACTTACAAGCATAACAGATTGTATTTAACTTTATCACGTATGATAGAGATATATATGCTGTAAAATGAGGGAAAGGAACTTTCTAATAAACCAATGATTTGTGGAAACTTAGCAGAGTCTGTCGTGATTGATGCCCTATCCACTCAAGTTGGGAAAGGTTGGAGTTGTGGGTTACAAGTAACATCGTGTTTGAAGTGGTCAGGGAATAGATGCTGCTTGTAAACAAGTTTGAGATGTTTGGACTGCTTCTAAAGCTCAGGCTGTCCAATGAGAGGGGGAAAGATGGTTGTGGGAAGGACTCATCCATTTTTTTTCTTGGTCTCCAGTGTGACTCCATTTCCACTACTTTGCCACACGATTTTCTTCTATTTTGCTCTTTTAGATCGATAATGTGTGTAGTAGAATATATATAGCATGTAAGTGTTCACTAAGTAGATTCAAAGTTTCCAGATTTGAGTTTTGGGATTTTTGGATTAACTTAAAGTCATTGGGATTGTAGGAGGCCTTTACCCTGCAGGCTTGATTGACTATTATCCTCAACCTTTTAGTTCCACTACAGTGTTGGAGGGCCTGCCTCCACGTGGTATAAGGAAATAAGCTCCATTGTTACTGAGACGATAAAAGCCCTTCTGGCTGGGAATGTGGCCTAGTGGTAAAGTGCTCGCCTCATATACATGAAGCCCTGGGTTTGATTCCTCAGCACCACATACATAGAAAAAGCCAGAAGTGGTGCTGTGGCTCAAGTGGTAGAGTGCTAACCTTGGGCAAAAAGAAGCCAGGGACAGTGCTTAGGCCCTGAGTTCAAGCCCCGGGACTGGCAAAAAAAAAAAAAAAAATCCCTTCTGATCCACATGAGGAAATCTCAGGGACGGTTTAGCATGGAAAGGTGTCACAGGTTTGCAGTGATAATTAGTTTCCCTTCTCCAGCCTTTCAAGAAGGAACTGTGCAATGTCTATATTTCTTTCCTACTGTCTTGATACCAGTGTGTTCTCCTGTCCATAAACCTAGGTTCTCCCCGCACCTTAAACTTTGGGTTGAGTATTCATATCTGCTTGTTTTCCTAAAATAATAAGGATTAGTGCTTTCAGTAGTGGTGTTGAAAAACGAAAATAATTTCCCAAGAACAAGCAAAATGGCAGGTGAAGGAGGTAGACAGGCCTGTTTGTGAAATTAGTGTGCAACTGTCTTCCTCTGATAGGGCCTTGATCACCTCGGCTGGAATCAGAAGTACTCATCTAATCTTTGATGACAATGAGGCTTTATTTGCGACTGATACTTTCACCGCCCCATGTCAGTCCATATCTGGATTGTTGCAACATTTTCCTGAATGGCCTCACCCTAGCATCTAATTGCCTGTCCCATGTTAATTATATGCATTTTCAGAAGCTGTGCAGTTCATTTTGTATTCACCACTTCCTAGTAAAATATGAGTTCTGAGAAGATGGAGGCTGATTCTTCATGTTAAATGTGTGTGTGTGTGTGTGTGTGTGTGTGTGTGTGTGTGTGTGTGTGTGTGTGCCAGTCCTTGGGGCTTGAACTCAGCTGGGGCACTGTCCCTTGAGCTTTTGTGATGAAGGCTAGTGCTCTTACCACTTGAGCCACAGCTCTGCTCCCGGCTTTTTAGTAGTTAATTGGAGCCTCATGAACAAGCTGGGTGCTGGTGGCTCATGTCTGTAATACTAGCTACTCAGGATGCTGAGATCTGAGGAGTATGATTCAAAACCAGCCTGGGCAGGAAGTACTGTGAAATTCTTATGTCCAGTTACCCACCAGAAAATTGGAAGTAGAGTGGTAGCTTAAGTAGAGCACTAGGTTGAGCAAAACGAGCTCCGGGACAGAGCCCAGGTCCAGAGTTAAAGCCCCAGGACTTGCCAAAAAAAATTTTTTTTTAATGAATTCATTGAAAGAATGATTGGCTCATAGGCTGAGAAAAGTGGGAACAAGATGTCAGCACCAAATCATCTCTTTGACATATAGTGCATATAGTCCAAACTCCTCTCACCAAAATCTCCTGTATTTCCAGTTTAAGTTAATGGTTCCACTGTCCTACCAGGCACCAAAGCTTTGAATTACCGATGACACATCCCTACCACATCCAGATCCTGTTGCTGTGATCTCTGCTATCTATTGTTCTTACCACAAGTGTCCTGGTGCAGGCCTCCCTGCCTTTAACCCTGAAGACTGCCCATCTTCCCACAAAGCCTGCCCTTCTCTCCACAGGCAGCCCGTATAATGTGCTCCAAATTGGAGCACAGTTGATCATTTAGTCTCTTATTCTCTGACTTTAAAAATCTTTATGGTGAAAAAAAATATATTTATGGTGGAGCTGGTAATATGACCTAGTGGTAGAGTGCTTGCCTCTTGAATACATGAAGCCCTGGGTTCAATTCTTCAGTACCACATATTTAGAAAAAGCCAGAAGTGGCGCTGTGGCTCAAGTGGTAGAGTGCTAGCCTTGAGCAAAAAGAAGCTAGAGACAGTGCTCAGGCCCTGAGTTCAAGCCCCAGGACTGGCAAAATAATAAAATCTTTATGGTTCATCTATGGATTAAAGTCCAGGTTTTTTAACATAGCATTCAAGAACCTCCTGTGATTTGAACTCTGTTCCTTTCCACCTTCCTGCTTCAATCTAAAGTTTCTGCTGAGTCCTGCTGCCCATCCTTAATATTGACTTATGTGTTGTTCCCTATGCTTATATAATTTCTATGCCTAAAACACAAAAGGCAATCTGTCTTTAAATCATAGTCTTGCCCTCCATTGGCTGTATAAACACTAGAAAATTACCTAAAACTTTTTGCCACAGTTTTACCTGCATGAAATGGTTATAATCATACCTATTTCACAGATTCACTTCCTGATCTCTCTCTTTCAAAGCGTGCTTGTTGACCCTTCTGTGTTAACTCTGGACTGAGGGTCCTGGATGGTTATCTATGTATCCTTGGTCACCTCAGTACCTTGAACAGAGTACAATGTAATTTGAGTTAATGTTGTAGCTCAGGTAGCAAGCACATGCTCCTGAGTACAAACCACAATACCAGAGGGGGGAGGGGGTGCCACAGGGAAGCTGAGTTGTATATAGAAGTGGTTAAGTTTGATCAGAAAATTAGATCAAAATTTAGGTTGCTGGCTGAGAATGTGGTAGAGTGCTTGCCTGGTGTGCATGAAACCCTGGGTTCAATTCCTCAATACTATATAAACAGAAAAAAACAGAAGTAGTACTGTGACTCAAGTGGTTGAATGCTAGCCTTGAGCAAAAGAAAAGAAGCTCAGGAACAGTGCCTGGGCCCTGAATTCAAGTTCCGGGACTGCCAAAAAAAATTAGGTTGCATTTGAACTATAGCTCAGTGGTAGCTTTGTCTAGCATGTATGAGGCCTTATGATCAATACCCAGCCCTGAAAAAATTATATATACACATCAAAATTTGTCTCTTTCCACTTTACCACCATATGGTGCCATCTTCAGTCCCTTATAGATGTGCATGCCTCTGTTTTGTCTTTCGGCAATGCCTAGTACATCTTGACTAGATCCTAGGACTATACAACGGAAGCTTGTTCTCCCCTAGGAGTGAAGCCATTCAATTGAACAGCTAGTGCATAATCTCAAAGCCTGTGAGCAGAATCCCCCATCTCCACTTTGTCTTTGTCTCTGCCCCTTAGTCCAGGATCCATCCACTGCCCTTACCCCAGTACAGGCTGTACCACTGTGACCATGCAGTAAGACCTAGGTTTATGGAGGAGTGAGGAAACTGCAGCACCAATATGGCTGGCTGAGGCTTCCCAAGGGCCTGTAAGGAGGAAGTGGATAAATGCCTTAATCAAAAAGATGGCAGCCTCAGGTCTAATCAAGAGAGAACAGCTTCCTTACTCCTTCCCCCATCTCTGGCCAAGTCATAAAAGTCTTAACAGCAGTGCAGCCAGCTGACAGGGTGGAAAGATCTGTAAAACTGGGCCAGAGTGGGATAGTAGAGGCTAGTTCACAGTTGCACTATCCCAAAGAGAAAATGATGGTAGTTGGACTAGTTTAGCATGGTAGAAGTGGAGATAGGATAAGGTTCAAGAGATGGAGTTGAGGGGTAGAAGCCGCAGGACTTGGGGATAAACTGTCAGGAGACAGAAGGGGAGCAATAGCTTTCAACCATCAACACTGTCCCCAGGGTAGCCCCACCCCCTTCCAGGCAATCCTAGAGACCATGTGGACCAGGGGCCATAGCCCTGCACTCTGCCTGCTTTTCAGCAAGTTACTGAGTTCTAGTTTGATAAGAAAACACTTCCTGTGGTGGAAACTTAAAGGAGAGGAACGAGCTGAGCCATTTCTGCTTAAAACACTGGGAGAAGGAAGATGGCCAGAGCTTTGTATCCACTAAATGCCCTCTGGCTTCTTGAGTGGGCACCACTGTTCTTGGGACCTGGTGCTGCCCCTCCAGCCTGGGCCTTGAACCTGAACCCAGCGCAGCTCACCTTCTATACGGGCCCCAATGGCAGCCACTTTGGATTTTCAGTGGACTTTCACAAGGACAGCCATGGGAGGTGAGCCATGGGGGGAAGTGTGAGTATCTCTGCTTCTGTGGGCCGCTAGTTCTCCATTTGTGGTAGCCATTGTGCAAGGTAGAGTCCAGGCTCATTGGGACTGAGCTCTTTGTCAGGAATGCTGAGGAAGGAACAGGTTCTGGTGAGAGTGTTGGAGGGGTCCCCATGGAGAGATGGATACTGAAGAGTACAAAAGTTGATGTGTTATTTTTTCCTCAAATAACTGTTAGTTCTATGGTTCTGGTTCCTCTTACATAGAAGTGCACATCTTGAGTTGATTTGCAAAACTCCCATCTGTCTATCCAGCTTCACCACTCTTGTCTACTCCATTTCTCTCATCCCTATCCAAATTATAGATATTTGAGAAGTAATATGTCACTAATGATTGGTATTAATCAGGCTTTAAAACCAAACTTTCATGACCATCCTGTGTCGCTGTGAATGATTTACTGTGGTAGACCCTGCAATACTCAGCTTTGAGGAGTTGTAATGGCAGAGAGCTTCAAGCGACGACCACAGAGGGGAATTTTCTCTGCTGGGGAGAGCCACTTCATCCAAAGTGAAGTCCCTTTCCCAAGAGGGAGACTCACTTTCAATGACTGACAAATGAGAAGTATAGGGGTGTAAGGGCCCCACTTGACCATTCGAGAAGGTACTTTGGCTCCAGAGCTCCTGGGGTGTTGGATCATTTACTTCCTCTTCTCCCTCCTGCTGTGTTTTCCTCCTTTCCACAAGCACTGGTCCCATGGGCACAACTGTGGGACACACACACACACTTACATATGTGTAGATACACATGTATGTACAGCATTTTTTTTGTCAGTCATGCAACTTGAACTCGGGGCCTGGGTATTGTCCCTGAGCTCTTTTGCTGAAGGCTAGCACTCTGCCACTTTGAGCTACAATTTCACTTTCAGTTTTCTGGTGGCTAATTGCAGATTTATATAACAGTCTCATGGATGACTGGGAATGTGACTTAGTGGTAGAGTGCTTGCCTAGCATGCATAAAGCCCTGGGTTCCATTCCTTAGTACCACATAAACAGAAAAGGCTGGAATAGGTGCTGTGGCTCAAGTGGTAGAGTGCTAGCCTTGAGCAAAAGAAGCTCAGGGACAGTGCCCAGGCCCTGAATTCAAGCCCCTGGAACTGGCAAAAAAAAAAAAAGGACTCGCATGGACTTCCTGCCCCGCCTGGCTTTGAACGGCAATCCTCAGATTTCAGCATTCCTCAGAAATTAAGATTAGAGGTGTCTGGGCTGGGAATATGGCCTAGTGGCAAGAGTGCTTGCCTTGTATACATGAAACCATGCGTTCAATTCCTCAGCACCACATATATAGAAAACAGCCAGAAGTGGCGCTGTGGCTTAAGTGGCAGAGTACTAGCCTTGAGCAAAAGAGAAGTCAGGGACAGTGCTCAGGCCCTGAGTTCAAGGCCCGGGACTGGCAAAAAAAAAAAAAGATTAGAGGTGTCAACCACCAGTGCCCAGTATGTACAGCATATTTTTTAAAATGCTCTTGGGAGGAGCTATGATAAATGTTTCTCATACATATATTACATTCACTCCTTTTTTTTTTTTTTTTTTTTGCCAGTCCTGGGGCTTGGACTAAGGGCCTGAGCACTGTACCTGGCTTCTTTTTTTTTGCTCAAGCCTAGCACTCTGCCACTTGAGCCACAGTGCCACTTCTGGCCGTTTTCTGTATATGTGGTGCTGGGGAATTGAACCCAGGGCTTCATGTATACAAGGCAAGCACTCTTGCCACTAGGCCATATCCCCAGCCCACATTCACTCCTTTTGACAGCATTGATATCCTCTTTTTTTTTTTTTTTCCATAAGGCAAATCTAGGTTTAAACCTGTCTGCCAAGCTCTCTCTCTCGCTCTCTCTCCCTCCCTCCCTCCTTCCCTCCCTCCCTCCCTCCCTCCCTCCCTCCCTCCCTCCCTCCCTCCTTCCCTCCCAGTCCTGGGACTTGAACTTCAGGGTGCTGCCCCTGAACCTCTTTGTGCTCAAGGCTAGCACTCCACCACTTGAGCCACTGGACTTTTCTGAGTAGTTTGTTGAACATAAGATGTACCAGGGATTTTCCTGCCTGGGCTGGCTTTGAACAGGGATCTTCAGATCTCAGCCTCCTGACTAGCTAGGATTACAGGCCTGAGCCACGGGCACCCAGAGCTAAAGGTCTGGTTTTTGTGGAGAGTAGGTGATTGAAGACTTGCCAACTGAATTTAGGAGGCCTTTATCAGTACATATATCCAGCTCTTTGTCCTCAAATCAGACCAGGTGGTTTGAGTCGCGTGTGAATTATCTGAGGGTCCATTTCACTGTCCATACATTGAAGAGGTCGTCCTAGATGATGTAGGCTCCCGGTGCCAGGCACCCCGCCAGATGCAGAGTCATCTGAGCTGGGCTCATCCAACTCTCCTATGCAGCGTAGCTATCGTGGTGGGCGCCCCGCGGACCCTGGGCCCGAGCCAGGAGGAGACAGGTGGCGTGTTCCTGTGTCCCTGGAAGGCTGAGGGCGGCCAGTGCACCTCGCTGCCCTTCGACCTCAGTGAGTCCCAGGCATGAAGGGGATGGGGTGGGGGGATGGGGGGGGAGACCAAAGGACCGTGGACAGCCCGGCCTCAGTGTTCCTCCTCTTTTCTTGTAACCTCCAGGGGATGAGACCCGAAACGTAGGCTCCCAGACTTTTCAGACCTTCAAGGCCCGGCAAGGACTTGGCGCCTCTGTGGTCAGCTGGAACGACGTCATTGTGGTGGGCACTGCAGCCAGGACCCCGGGAGCAGCCGGGGCGCCCCGTGCATGCGTGGGGGGGGGGGGCAGCGCGAGTCTCGCGCCTGGCGTGCTTGCCGACTCTCCGGTGGCCCTGTTCCAGGCCTGCGCCCCCTGGCAGCACTGGAACGCCCTCGACAGAACCGAGGAGGCCGAAAAGGCGCCGGTGGGCGGCTGCTACGTGGCTCAACTTCAAAGCGGGGGCCGAGCAGAGTATTCACCCTGCAGGGCCAACACCATGAGCTCGGTGTACATCAAAAGTGATTTTAGTAAGTGCTGCTCTCCCCTGGGCTCTGCGTAGCCTGACCCTTAAGCCCACACCTCCTCCAGTGTCGCAGACCGTCCTTTCCAACCGGCGCCCGCCTTGCTCCTGGCCCCGCCCCGCCCTTCGAAGCCACGCCCCCACCCCATAAACCCGCCCCCCCCCCGCCCCGTTTGCTGAACGCTTCTTGCCTCCTCCAGGCGGAGACAAGCGGTACTGCGAAGCAGGCTTCAGCGCTGCGGTCACCCAGGCAAGTGAGATGCAGAAGTCGCTGGTACCTTGCCAGTAATCCCAGCACTCGCCGAGGCTGAGGCTGTGGAATGTCGAGTTCGAGGCCAGTCTGGGTTACATAGCGTGATCCTGCGAACAAAAAAAAAAAAAAAAGGAAGAGCATAGAGGGAGAACAAAATAGTACCCCCCAAGGCCTGAGTTCAAACCCCAGTGCCACCGAAAACAAACAACAGCTACCGGGAAGTGGAAACAAGAGGTTCATGGTCAGAGGCCAGCCCGAGCAGTTAGCACAAGATTGTATCTGGGAAAAAGAAAAAAAGGAGAAAGAGGAGGGGGGGAGGGGAAGGGGTAGAAGGGAGGAGGAGGAAAAAGAAAAGTGCTGGGAGCACAGCTTGCCTAGCGACTCCGCGGCCCTGAAGTTCGTTCCTAGGTGTGGGGGGTGATGGGGAGAGTCCTTGCCCCTCTCACCACCGTGATTTCTCTTTCAGGCCGGGGAGTTGGTGCTTGGAGCCCCTGGTGGCTATTTTTTCTTAGGTATGTGCCTTGGTGGTACAACCCTCTCTCATCTCATGGTCTGGGGCGACCTCAGGTAATTGGTTCCTTACACTTCCTGTGCCTTCCATCTTTTATGCCTTAGGCCTCCTGGTCAGGGCTCCAATTGCCAGTATCATCTCAAGTTATCGCCCCGGTACCCTTCTGTGGCACGTTCCCAGCCAGCGCTTCACCTACGATTCCAGCAACATGGATTACTACGATGGCTACCGGGGTAACTCTGGCACCTACCTGCCTTCCAGGATTTCCACTGCCTACCAAGCTGGTCAGGCCCTACCCCTGAGGGGCCATCCACCAACCCTACCAGGCTATCCTTCTGCCTCAACTGCTTCCCCCAAAGCCTACCCAACTCCTATGCTCCCCACCTTACCCTTTCCACCTTGGCTTTGCTGTGTGTCCTCCAGCAGGTCTTGACCTGAGGTTTCCCATCTGCAGGGTTTGCATTGAGTGGCCTCTCTGTCCCCTCCTTCTTTCTTCTTGCTTTACATTTCCAAAAACACTAACTGTGCTGTCTTCAGGGTACTCGGTGGCCATCGGTGAGTTTGATGGAAATCCAAGCACTACAGGTAAGAAATCCATTCAGGGGCAGCAAGTGGGGAACCCACAGGGAGAATCATCTCTCCCAAAGTCTCCCCTGGGTGCAGAATGGGCCGATGGGAGTAAATATGTTCTTAGGATTTCATTCTCTGAGCCTCACTCCTTCCAGAGTATATCTTCGGTGCCCCCACTTGGAGCTGGACCTTGGGAGCGGTGAGTGCCCCTTGTCCCTCTATTCAACATTGAAGCCCCAGAACCCAGTCCTCGGGTTAATTTCCCACACCTCCATACCTCCTGCCCTTCCTCTCTGGGCTCGGGAGGCTGCGGAGGGAGTAAGAATGATGAATCGCAATGCATCCCTCCGTGCAGGTGGAAATTTTGGATAGACATTACCAGACACTGCACCGGCTGCATGGAGAGCAGGTAGGGATCAGGTACCCAAGTGGCGAAAGCCAGGAAGCTGAAACCCCAGAATGTTTCATGGGATGTGAGGGTGGATGTCCAGTAGGTGTCTAGTGCTGAGGAGAGCTAAGATGCTCTTTGTCTTGCAGATGGCATCATATTTTGGTCATTCAGTGGCGGTCACTGATGTCAACGGGGACGGGTGAGTAGGGGGAATGCTCCGTGCGTGCCCAATGAGGGTCCCCAGTTATCAGAGGCAAGAGCTACCCCCCATCTCTCCCTTCCCCAATCTCATGTGACCACGCAGGCAAGGCAGGCAGCAAGGGTGGGCAAGACTTGGCACTCATCCCCGGCATCTTCTAGCCCAACCCCACCTAAGCACCCATCTGTCCCGCAGGAGACACGACCTGCTGGTGGGTGCTCCATTGTACATGGAAAGCCGAGCTGACCGCAAGCTGGCTGAGGTGGGGCGAGTGTACTTATTCCTGCAGCCCCGAAGTCCCCATGGACTGGGACCTCCTAGTCTCCTGCTGACCGGCACACAGCTCTATGGGCGATTTGGCTCCACTATTGCACCCCTGGGTGATCTCAACCGGGATGGCTACAATGGTGAGGGAAGAGAGGAGCTCCATTTGCTGCAGGAAGGTTAACAGCCCCAAGAAAAAGCTGGACTTCAATCTTACACCAATGGCTCACACCTGTAATCCTAGCTACTCAGAAGGTTAAGATGGGAGGGTAGAGGTTCAAAGCCAGCTGGGGCAGGAAAGCCTATAAGACACTTATCTCCAGTAAACCACCAAAAAGCTAGAAGTAGAGGTGTGGCTCAAATGGTAGAGCACCAGCCTAGAGTAAAAAGCTAAAGGACAGCACGTAAAGGACAGCTAAAGTTCAAGCCCTAGTACTGGGAAAAAATTAAAGCTAGACTTGAACTGAGGACAGGACAGCAGGAGTCAGGACAGGTTTAAACAATGACCTCATCAGATATGTGTTTTTTCATCCCAAAATGGTTTAAAACCCTGGCTTCTGGGGTTAGAAGCATGGCTCAATCAGTAGAGCACTAGCCAGTGAGTGAAAGTGTCAAATACCGAGTTTGAGTCCTGGTCTTGGACCTAAAGAAAATCTACTAAGTGGAGAGCAGAGTTCTAATAAGACTAATAGGATGTGCATGTCTTTGCCTTAAGCCCGGCAAGATAACCACCTGGACACAGCGTTTGGCGGTAGAATTCGTGATGAGATGACTTTGCAGATATTTAGGACTTGGGTTATTAGGACTTGATGGGAGATGAGATCTGGGGTAAGGGAGAAAGAAGAGTTGAGGTACTGGTGGTGTTCTTCATTGCTTGAAGCTAAGGCCATGCCACAAGTCTAAAGGTGCAAGGAGGTGAAGGGCCTGAGAGCAGTAGGAGAAAACATGCAGAGAATCATCTACTGTTTGTTGCTTCTCCCCAGTCCATGAGGGAGAGTCGAGTGAGAGAAAACTGAGGAAAGAAGATGAGATATGGAGCCTATGAATGGAGTGAATGGAGAAGAGGCCCAGGATAGATACCTGGGATGCAAGAACACGTAGGGACACCCAGAGAAGATGAATCTAGGAAAAAAAGCAAGAGTGGGGCTGGGAATGTGGCTTAGCAGTAGCCCTGCCTGAAGCCCTGAGTTCGATTCCCCAGTGCCACATAAACAGAAAAATCCACAAGTGGCGCTGTGGCTCAAGTGGTAGAGTGTTAGCCTTGAGCAAAAGAAGCTCAGGGACAGTGCCCAGCCCAGGACCTGAGTTCAAGCCCCAGGATTGGCAAAAAGAAAAACAAAAAAAAAAGATTGGGGGGGGGAATAGATCAGATGACTCACAACTGCAGGGAAGAGAACTTGGAGCAGAAAGAAGAGGCATGGCAGCAGCTCTTGATAATACTGAAAGATACAATTAGATAGGCTTGAAGAGACATCCATGGGCTTTGGCAAAAAGAGGGTCAGTGGTGATAGTGACAGGACCTAACCTGGGGTGTTGTAGGAATGGAAGCTGGAACTTTGCCATGGGGCAAGGTATGAATAGAGGTGAAGTATTAGAGGCAGTGTGTAGACTACTTTTTCAGGCAGTTTGACTGTGAGAGGAAACAAGATGATCATGGAAAGGAAATAGAGGCCATGGAAGTTCATTGTAATTTGGAAGAATAAGGCAATGTGTTGAATGTGGAGGAAAATGATTTTGCAGGGAAATAGGAGAGTGAGCCACAAGAAGGTCGTCATGGGTGCTTGGGGTGAAGTACCCCACCCAGAGGCCTGGTAAAGAAGAAATGGCTACACTTGTGATCCTAGCTACTCAGCTGCAATGTGAGGATTGTGATTTGAAGCCAGCCCAGGCAAAGAAGTCTATGAGACTCATCTCCATTACCCAAACACCAGAAGTGGAGCTGTGGCTCAAAGTGTTAGAATGCTAGCCTTGAGCAGAAAAGCTCAGGGACATCCACTAGGCTCTGAGTTCAAGCTCAATCCTCAGATCTCAGCCTCCTGAGTAGCTAGGATTACAGGCATGAGCCACTGGCACCTGCCTTTTTGATCTCAGATTCTTGATACTTCTGCCTCAGTTTCCCTAGGGCTGGATTACAACTGTACACCACCATACCTGACTTCAGTTTTTGCATCTAAAATGAGAATAATAGTGCCTAATTGTCAGAAGTAAATGAAGTCTTGTCACTATATTTCCCACACTATTAGAGTTCTTATAAAAATTCTACTTGAGGGGCTGGGAATATGGCCTAGTGGCAAGAGTGCTTGCCTCATATACATGAAGCCCTGGGTTCGATTCCTCAGCACCACATATATAGAAAGGGCCAGAAGTGGCGCTGTGACTCAAGTGGTAGAGTGCTAGCCTTGAGCAAAAAGAAGCCAGGAAAATGCTCAGGCCCTGAGTTCAAGCTCCAGGACTGGCCCCCCCCCCAAAAAAAAAATCTACTTGACCAGTCTCTCTCCTGCTAGACTGTCTACTCCCAGAGGGCAGGGTAGTGACTGCCTTGACCCAGACTGTGCTAGTCTGACCTCCTGGGGTTCCCCCAGAGTAGTAGGTAAGAGAGTATCACTGCGTCTCCTGGGGACTGAATTCTGCTCCCTGTGTGTCACTCTTTCCAGATGTTGCAGTGGCTGCCCCCTATGGGGGTCCAGATGGTCGAGGCCAAGTGCTGGTGTTCCTGGGTCAGAGTGAGGGGCTGAGCGCACGCCCCTCCCAGGTCCTAGACAGCCCCTTTCCCACAGGCTCTGGTTTTGGCTTCTCCCTGCGAGGTTCCATAGACATTGATGACAATGGATACCCAGGTGCGCCTCCGCTATGACAGAAAGGTCTTTGGACCTTGTTGGAATTCTTGAGTCACAACTGGGCCCATGTATGACCTAGTAGCCCCTGGGGGCTCTGCCTTCTCTAAGTAGGATGCCAGGAGGTGGAGGGGTGGATGGAATCTCCAGAGGGGAAAGCAGTGTGGGGAGCCTCTGAAAAGATAAGGACCCCAGACCTTCTCCAATTGCCATCTCTGGTCCCCAATGCTTCTCCCCCAATATCTGCAGACCTGCTGGTAGGAGCTTATGGGGTCAACAAGGTGGCTGTATACAGGTGAGCACCGGCCTGGGAGTGGGTAAGGGGGTAAGCCAGGAGAGACACAATGACAAGCCTCTTTCATCCTATCAGAGCTCAGCCGGTAGTGATGGCCACTGTCCAGCTGCTGGTGCAAGATTCCCTGAATCCTGCTCTGAAGAACTGTGTCCTGCAGCCCACCAAGACCCCTGTGAGCTGGTGAGGAGGAAGAGGGCATGGATTAGGCAGGAGCTGGGGCTTCCAGAGCTTCCTGCCCCTCAACCCACTCACATCTTTGCAGCTTCACTGTCCAGATGTGCGTGGGAGCCACTGGGCACAACATTCCTCAGAAACTTCGTGAGCAGCCTGGGGAGTACGGGTAGGGTGGCTGGCCTAGCTTCCTCCTTATAGAGCTAGGCCTGGGAGATTCTGACCCTTCCTGCTTTTCCTGTCAGATCTAACTGCTGAGCTGCAGCTGGACCGTCAGAAGCCCCGCCAGGGGAGACGAATTCTCCTGTTGGAGTCTCAACAGGCGAGTCTCACCCTGAGACTGGACCTTAGCGGAAGTCACAGCCCCACCTGCCACACTACCACAGCCTTCCTTCGAGTACGTCTGGGTTGGGTTTACAGGGGTGCCCAGCCCCAGGGCACTGGATGGGCACTGTGGAGCCAGCATATGGTTCTCACTGACCGGCAAAGGTTAGTGCATGATGGCCTGACACTTGCCCCCCTGCTAGGATGAGGCAGACTTCCGGGACAAGCTGAGCCCCATCGTGCTCAGCCTCAACGTGTCCCTGCCCACCCCGGAGACTGGGGTGGCACCTGCTGTCGTGCTGCACGGAGACACCCATGTCCAGGAACAGGTGGGGAACGGCAGGGACGGGGCAGGGGAAGTGTGAGATCCCCAACAGAAGGGCAAGATTAGTGCACAAATTGCACCATAAATCCCCAAACCCTGATGTCACTCCCAAGTCCCAGTGAAGCCCTAGATATCCCCAATATCCAAATACTACAGCCTAACATTGTCCCGGACTTTACCATCAACTGCAAAGCCCTACGACTCCCCTCCCTTCCTCATCCTGGGGTCCCTTATTCAGAAGCTGTGCTGTGAGTCCAGAGCCTATGGTGGTTTTCCGACCCTGATTTGTCTTTTAGACCCGGATCATCCTGGACTGTGGTGAAGATGATCTGTGCGTGCCCCAGCTTCAGCTCAATGCCACTGTGTGAGAGGACCTCCCACTCTTCTTCCCCTGCCCTATCAGACCCCCTCCTCACCTGGGTTCCCTCTCCTCTTCCCACATCCAGCTTCGCCAACCTCACCCTGTGTCCCCTACAGGAAGGGCTCCCCTCTACTAATCGGAGCTGACAATGTGCTGGAGCTGCAAATGGAGGCAGCCAATGAGGGCGAGGGGGCCTATGAGGCAGAGCTGGCTGTGCATCTGCCCCCCGGGGCGCACTACATGAGGGCCCTCAGCAACATGGAGGTGAGGCCTCACCCTGGGCAGAGCTTTGACTCCCCCCCACTCCCAGCTCTGAGCTCACAATTCTTTTGTGCTTTGCTGGAAAGATGCAATTAATATTAATATGTATAGATATATGTGTGTGTGTAGAACACTTAATAATACCACAAAATTGAAGAACTCTATTATAGCCTCTACCTGTGGACTTCCCTGCTTGAGTTGGCTTCAAACCAAGATCCTCAGATCTCAGCCTCCTGAGTCATTAGGATTATAAGCGTGAATCACACAAGATGTTTGTGGACTTGCCAGAAGCTGAAATATACACTGGCTACAGGGGAACCCACTTTTGACTCTGAAACTGCTCCCTGCAGGGCTTGGAGAGGCTCATCTGCAACCAGAAGAAGGAGAATGAGAGCAGGGTGGTGCTGTGTGAGCTGGGTAACCCCATGAAGAAAGATGCCCAGGTGAGACCCTCCTGGGCAGGGGGAGGAGCTGCAGGGGGAAGCTTGGACTTGCCATCCTGGTCTTCACACTTGCTAGCTGCACGTTCCTGGGCGAGTGCAGGAGCGTCATCTCTGAGTGGGGGTGAATGGAGAGAACAAGGGCGGCCTTGGAGGGCACATCCAGGGGAGTGTCTGTGCACTCACTTTAGCTCTCCCCTCTCCCAGATAAGAATCACAATGTTGGTGAGTGTGGGGAACCTGGAAGAGGCTGGGGAGTCTGTGTCCTTCCAGCTGCAAGTCAGGAGGTACTGGACTCGGGTATTCCCCACCTGCCACCCTTCCTCCCTCAGAGGCATGCAGACTCCCATACAGGTCTGCTCCTCACACGTCTTGTTGGTCCTCAGAGACTTCTACCTAGTCTTAAAGCCCTACGGGGAAAGTTCTTTCCCAGGTCTAACTTCTAGTTACAAGTTTCTAGTCTTGGGCAAGGGCATAGCTCAAGTGCTAGGCATTTGCCTAGCAAGTGTGAAGCCCTGGGTTCAATCCCCAGTACCAAAAAAAAAAAAAAAGAAAAAAGAAAAATTATTCATTCTAGTCTTGGAGCTTTCAAGGAAGCTCTTGTTCATCTATCTTATTTATTAATCTGGGGCTTGAATGCAGGGGCTCGGTGCTGTCCTGTAGCTTTTTTAAAGCTCAAGGCTGGTGCTCTACCACTTGAGCCATACCTCCACTTCTAGCTTTTTGGTGGTTAATTGGATATAAGAATATCCTGGACTTTCATGCCTGAGTTGGCTTTGAACCTTGATCCTCAGATAGCAGCTTCCTGAGTAGCTAGGATTACAGCCATGAGCCACTGGTGCCTGGCTTTCAAGAAAGCTCTTCCCCAGGTCTGACTTTGGCGTGGCAGCTGTTTGTGAAGTTAGTAGCTCTCTCTGAGCCTTTCAAAACTCTGGCGCCATCCTAAAAAGATCTGGTGTGCCTCACTTGCCTCTTCTCACCGCCCCCCTCCAGCAAGAACAGCCAGAATCCAAACAGCGAGGCAGTACCGCTGGATGTGCCAGTCCGGGCGGATGCCAGAGTGGAGCTTCGAGGGTAAGAGGCCAGGAGTGGGAAAAGGAGATGGCAGGCAGCACTCTACCACTCAGGTGGGGAACTGGGGACCCCCTATAGCTCAGGGGTAAGGTAGCATGTGTCAGGTTCTAAGTACCAAACACAAACAAACAACAATGAAACAAAAACAGTTCAGCCAATCATGGAGTATTCCTCACAAGCCTGACTCACTCTGGGGCATGGGTACCCCTAGAAACTCCTTTCCAGCCTCATTGGTGGTGGCAGCTGAAGAAGGTGACAAGGAGCAGAATGGCTTGGACACCTCGGTCCTCAGGGTGGAGCATACGTATGAGGTATGGAGGAGCCTGCATGTCCTAGGCTAGGGTGAGATGGTCCTGGGACCTGCGGGCTGTGTGCTGAGCCCCTTCACCCTGTCACCACCCTCCAGCTCCACAATGATGGCCCTGGCACTGTGAGTGGCCTCAGCCTCAGCATTTACCTCCCTGGCCAGTCTCAGCCCTCTGACCTGCTCTACATCCTGGACATACAGCCGCAGGGGGGCCTCCAGTGCTCCCCACAGCCCTCCCCCAATCCCCTCAAGGTGAGAGGCCCGGGGTGGGAGAAGGAGCTTTGGGACATCCCCAGATCTCTGGCTAGCTCACCTCAGAGATGAGAGTGTAGACTTGGAGAAGTGACTGTGTCTTTGCCCCCCAGCTGGAGTGGAGGCTACCCACCCCCAGCCCTTCCCCCACTGGCCCGGCACATCACAAGCGAGAGCGCAGACAGGCTGTCCTGCGTGGGCCGAAGCCACTGGGGGAGCAGGAGCCAGTTCTGGTGGTGAGCAGGCTTTGTGGGTTCCAGTTGGGGCCTCACTGGGGCCTGGGAGACAGAGAGGATGGGTGGCAGGGAGAACCGCTGGGTGTGGGATGTGGGCCTCTCTGGGGTCTCTCTTGCTCCCACGGAGTTCTCCAGATAAACTTGAAAGATGATGCTGGACTGGCATGTAGGGTGGGCCTGGGACACTTGGATTCTTAAGCTTCTCAGCACATTTTATTTTGTTTATTTGTTTTGTTTTTGTTGCCAGTCCTGGGGCATAGACGCAGGGCCTGAGCACTGTCCCTGGCTTCTTTTTGCTCAAGGCTAGCACTCTACACTTGAGCCACAGCACCTCTTCTGGCTTTTATCTGTATATGTGATGCTGAGGAATCGAACCCAGAGCTTCATGTATAAGAGGCGAGCTCTACCACTAGGCCATATTCCCAGCCCCTTCTCAGTACATTTTAAAAGGTCAAAGCAAGGGCTACCCAGATTCTGGGTAACCCCTTGACGACTCCCTCCTTCCAGCCTTGCATGTCAGAGACTGTTAAGCAAGCACACATAGAGGTGAAGCTTGAATCCAAGACTCCTCCTGAGGGGGTGGCTGGAGAGTCCTCACTCTCTGTGAGGGGCTGTGTTGGCTCATTGAGGTGAAGAGGGCGTAAAAGGGGGATGGACCCAGAGGAGCGGGGGGACTGATGTCAAGTCCCCGCAGAGCTGCGACTCAGCACCCTGTACAGTGGTGCAGTGTGAGCTGCAGGAGATGACACGTGGGCAGCGGGCCATGGTCACGGTGTTGGGCTTCCTGCAGCTATCCAGCTTCCGAGAGGTGAGGAGGGGATAGGGTGGGCCGGGCCTTATGGTGGAGGGGCGGAGCCTACAGGAGCGGGTTGCTCTGGACGTGGGCGGGGCTTCAAGAGGTTGGTGGAGGCCAGGACCAGATTTACCTTGTAGGCGGGGCTAGGTAAAGTCAGGGGCGGGGCTCTCCAGCAGGGCGTCCAGGGCTAGGACCTTGTGGGTGATGTAAAGTGGCTTGCACCCCTGCTGCCTGCAGAGGCCGCTGGAGCCGTTTGTGCTGCAGTCGCACGGATGGTTCAACGTCTCCTCCTTGCCCTACGCTGTTCCTGCGCTTGGTCTGCCTAGTGGGGACGCTCTGGTGAGTGAGGGGGATCCCAGGTGGAAAAGCACACTGCAGGACTCTGGGTCACCCAGGGCCTCCCTGAGGCTGAGGGGTCGTGCTGGAAGGTGGTTTGGCTAGGAGTCACAGGGCCCAGGTTGGAGTCTTGAGAGGCAGGTGTCAAGGGACTGAGGGGACATGGAATTTGCCTCCAGGTGCAGACCCAGCTGCTGCGTGCCTTGGAGGAAAGGGCCGTCCCGATCTGGTGGATGCTGGTGGGCGTGCTAGGTGGCCTGCTGCTGCTCACCCTCCTGGTCCTGCTCATGTGGAAGGTAAGGTGGGAAGGGTGACAGAGTCCCCAAGTGGGTACAGACTAGGAAGCAGGAAGGTGTGCACTCTTGGAATGTCATTCTCCTGAGGATCTCTCCCACCCAGGGTCCATTCCCCTGGGAGAGCCTTTTCTCCCTGCAAGGAAGTCACAGGCAATGAGGCCTACCTTGGAGAACTGGCTGCTGAGGAAAGGGCTCAGTTCCTCCTCTGGTCTATCTTCCCCTTGAGTGATGGAGGTAGAAGGCAGACTCTGGAGGGCCACTTGCTGCTCTGCACCTGGGTAACTAGGTCCATGCTTTGAGAAGACATGGTGCGTTTAGGGAAAACCTATATTGGACCTATAATAAACAACCATAAGTCACAACCTCCAGTATTTAAGAAAAATACATGGGAGAACCTGCCCCCCGCATTTTAAACCCAACTTCTTGTTACATGCATTATCTATAAATGAGGAAAGACCTGTGTGTGCTCAAGTTCTGTTCTGGTCCAGGGAGAGGCCTTGGTGGCTTGCCGGATTCTAGCTTCTTCCTCATTGGGGCTCTGATCTCTCTAACCTGACCCCTGCACATCCCCAGGTTGGCTTCTTCAAGCGGAATCGGCCACCCCTAGAGGAAGATGAAGAGGAGGAGTGATAGTGGGATGGTGGGGGGCTGGCACTTGCTCCATCTCCAGCTAATTGTCTCCTGGCTCTGACCTCCATGGTTGGAGTCTTTCTCCCTTTCCTGCTGCATAATAAAGAAGCAGATCCCCCAAACCCAGAGTGCTGCCTCCCCTTGGGACAAGAGGAGGGAAAGGGACTGTGGAATGCTTGGAGTGGGGAGCAGGACAGAGTGGGTCTCTGCCAGGATAAAGGCTGCGAATTACTGTCAGGGAGTAGAGGGTGGGTGTGGCAAGATTGAGGGAGTGAGGGAGAAAGGATGGCAGACAGGGTTTCTGGGTGATACTGAAGGAGGGTGAGGGTGTTGGATGTAGGTAGTAGGAATGGGTTTGGGAGCCCCAGAGAAGGAAGACTGGGTTCCACTGGGAAGCTTTTTAAAATGTATTTTTTGGTGGTACAGTGGTTCATGCCTATAATCAGAAATACTCAGGAATCAGAGATGGAGTGGATGGCAGTTTGAAGACAGCTCAGAGCTAGGTGCTGGTGGCTCATGCCTGTAATCCTAGCTACCCAGGAAGCTGAGATCTAAAGATCTTAGTTCAAAGCCAACCCATGCAGACAAACCTGTGAGACTGTTATCTCTAATTAACCAGCAAAAGGCTGGAACAGGGGTGTGGCTCAAGGGGCAGATGCCAGCCTTGAGTGAAAGGGCCAAATGATATCACAAGATCCTGAGTTCAAGCCAAGTACTGGTATACACACACACACACACACACACACACACACACACACACACACACACACAAATAGACAGCTCAGGGGGATAGGAATGTGGCTTAGCAGTAGAGTGCTTGCCTAGCATGCATGAAACCCTGGGTTCAATTTCTCAGTGCCACATTAACAGAAAAAGCTGGAAGTGGCGCTGTGGCTTAAGTGGTAGAGTATTAGCCTTGAGAAAAAAGAAGCTCAGGGATAGTGCCCAGGCCCTGAGTTCAAGCCCCAGGACTGGCCAAAAAAAAAATAGACAGCTCAGGCTGGGCACCAGTGGCTCATGCCTATAATCCTAGCTACTCAGGAGGCTGAGATCTAAGGATTGTGATTTGAAGCTAGCCTGGGGGAGGGGGGAAGGCTGTAAGACTCTCCCCTCCAATTAACCACAAAAAAGCCAAAAATAGAGCTGTTCCTAAACTAGTAGAGTGTCAGCCTTGGTGCTATCTCCTAGGCCCTGAGTTCAAGCCCTAGGACCAACACATACACACACACACACACACACACACACACACACACGACAGCTAAGGCAAATAATCCAGATATGGAGGAGGTTCCCATCTGTAATCAAAGCTACAAGGAAGGCCTTAGTAGGAAGATCATAGCTTAAGGCCTGCCCTGGGAAAAAATACCACAAAACTGTATCTAAAAATTAATGAGAACAAAAAAGCGGAAGACATGGTTCAAGTAGTGAAACAAGCATGAAGTTCTGAGTACTGTCAAAATAAAAATAGATGAAGTATATTTTTCATGGCTTTGGATAAACAAACCTCCAGATGATGCACGGCATGAGAAAATAACATGTTTTCCCTGTCTCTCCCCAAATAGGCTTTCAACCTGTGTTTACAGTGAGGAGGAAAAGAGGGGAGCTGCCTAATCTCTCAGCCTGAGGACAGTGTCATAGCAAGGAGGGGATAGCAGATGTTGCCTCCTCTTCTCCACTGAGAGCGCTCCTCTGTTAGGAAAGGGGGAAGGAGTATAAGACTACCCTCCAGCTGCATAGAATGGAGTTGGGAGACAACAGTGGGTGTTCCCTGGTATCCTGAAGGATTTGTTAACTTGTGTTTATTGAGCATCTACCATGTGTTGTTGTTCCAGTGCCAGGATGAAGTGGCAAATGGTGCCCTCTGGGACTTACGTTTAAACCAAGAAATCAATATGTGGTGGTGGTGGCCAGAGCTGTATGTGGAAGGGAAGGGAAGGAAACAGTGCTAGAATGCATGAGGGTATTGGGGCACTGCCATTTTATGGATTGTGGTCAGGGAAGATGGCTCTGAGGTGAGGGGAGCAGGCAAAGGGCCAGACATAATGTTAGACAATCAGGGGAGAGCAGAAAAGTGGGCATACCTTGTGGCCCTGGTTAGAACTATGCTTTTTGTTGTAGGTCGTAGGGCTTGAACTCTGGGCTAGGACACTGTCCCAGAGCTCTTCAGCTAAAGGCTAGGACTCTTCCACTTGAGCCACAGCACCACATCCAGTTTTCTGGTGGTTAATTGGAGCTAAGAGTCTCATGGATGGGGCTGAGAATATGGCCTAGTGGCAAGGGTGCTTGCCTCCTACACATGAAGCTCTCGGTTCGATTCCCCAGCACCACATATATGGAAAACGGCCAGAAGGGGCGCTGTGGCTCAGGTGGCAGAGTGCTAGCCTTGAGTGGGAAGAAGCCAGGGACAGTGCTCAGGCCCTGAGTCCAAGCCCAGGACTGGCAAAAAAAAAAAAAAAAAAAAAAAAGTCTCACGGACTTTCTTGACTTTCTTGCCAAGCTGGCTTTGAACCTCGATCCACAGATCTCAGTCTCCTGAGTAGGTAAGATTACAGGGTGAGCCCTGGGTAGAACTTTGAACTGGACATTAAATGATGGGGAAGCCATTGATGTACAAATTTACCTCACAAAAAGTAAATGCTGGGCTGGGAATATGGCCTAGTGGTAGAGAGCTTGCCTTGCATACATGAAGCCCTGGGTTCGATTCCTCAGCACCACATATACAGAAAAAACCAGAAGTGGAGCTGTGGCTCAAGTGATAGAGTGCTAGCCTTGAGCAGAAAGAAGCCAGGACAGTGCTCAGGCCCTAAGTTCAAGCTCCTGGACTGGCATACACACCCCAAAAAAAGTAAATGCTGAGTTGAGTACTGGTGGCTCACACCTGTAATCCCAACTACCCAAGAGGCTGAGATCTGAGGATTGCAGTTCTAAGCCAGTCCACACAGGAAAGCCTGTGAGATTCTTATCTCCAATTAACAACCCAATGCCAGAAGTGGAGCTGGGGCTTAAATGGTAGATAGAGCACTAGAATTGAGCACAAAAGCTCAGGGACAGTGCCAAAGCCCTGAGTTCAAGCCCTAGGGCTGGCACACTCACAAAAAGTAAATTCTGAAAAGAATAATCTGACATCCATGCATGACAAGTTCTGGAACCGGTTTCTAGTTGGGTGAGTGTAAACATTTAAGAAAAGATTAAGCCATGATGATTGAACACCAGCCAATTCCCTCTCCACTCCAACCTTGGGATTGGATAGCCCCAAACAACTTATCTTGATCCAGCAAAGCATTTGGCATGTGTCCTTATAGACAAGGAAGAAATATGACCTGGATCAGAGAGATCCAGATTTAGACCTGAACAATTCTGCTAAAGCTGAAGGAGAGCTCCACAGGGTGTCTCAAAGCTCCATCCTGACCCTGGGCTGGCTGGCATCAACACGAGTTCCTGGAGGGGAGGCAGAAGAAGTCACTCTTCACTCTGCAGATGGGCAGGGAGGGACGCCAATACAATGGGTGACTGAAGCAGATTCAAAGCAGCCTTGACAGATTGGAAAGTTGGGTTGAAACCAGCAAGATGAAATTCACCAGGGAAAAGTGCTAAATCCTGTGCTTAGGTTCCAGAAAGTTGGTTACATAAGAATAGGATGGAGAAATCTGGTTAGGCAGAAATTTCTGTTTAAAAAAAAAAAAAGGAAGTGATGTAGGCACAGAGGTGCACACTTGTAATCCCAGTTGTTTGGGAGTCTGCGGAGAGTGGATCTTGAGTTCAAGGCCAACCTGGACTACATAGCAAGACCTTGTCAAAGGTGGGGGGGCGGGATAGAGAAAGAGGAAGAGGGAAAGAAGTGAAAAGGAGCCCACAGCTCATTCTGAAGTCTCCTTAAATCAGAAGACTCAACAAATGGTTCCAACCAGGGGCCAACCCGTGCTGTCCCCTGGGTGATGAGGTCCTTGTGTGAAGTGTCCAGTCCTCTCTGGGCACGCGATAGAGAAAGAAGCAAGCCAGAGAGGACCAAGAGGAGGCTGCAGAACTGCTTCCATGAGGATTTGAATGTGCACAGCAGAACTTGAGCCATGACAACCAGAAGTAATGAAATAGCATGAAAGAAAGGTTGGCTGGGAACAGTCTTCAGCTGTGGGGAGTCCAGTGACTGAGGAAGAAGGAAAGATCTAGGCTGTCATTCACAAAATCAAAACCAGTGGGACCAGTGGGTAACTGTGAGAGAGAGAGAGCGAGCAATCTGCTTCCGCCTCTGGAGGAACTTGCCCACCATGATGGTGGCCCCAGAAAGGCTCGCATTACCTAAGGGAAGAACAGCGACGTCCCCACTGCTTATTACATACTTGCATACTTGCAACCAGATTATCCACATCATTATTTACTTTAATCGTCGCAACAACCCTACTAGGTAGAAATGATTACAATTCCCATTCAAAAGGATGACTGAGGGGCTGGGGATATAGCCTAGCGGCAAGAGTGCCTGCCTCGGATACACGAGGCCCTAGGTTCGATTCCCCAGCACCACATATACAGAAAACGGCCAGAAGCGGCGCTGTGGCTCAAGTGGCAGAGTGCTAGCCTTGAGCGGGAAGAAGCCAGGGACAGTGCTCAGGCCCTGAGTCCAAGGCCCAGGACTGGCCAAAAAAAAAAAAAAAAAAAAAAAAAAAAAAAAGGATGACTGAGGATCAGAAGGCTAAGGAACTCGTTTGTGCCTTAAAGGTAGGCTGGCTGGGCCCCCAGCTCTGATTTCCGGTGTTTGGGGGGGGGGGGTGCAGGGCGCGGTGGTCAGCGTGGAGAGAGTGGACGGTGGGGCGGGGAGTAATTACGCTTTTTTGAGACACTCATGACCGTACTTCTTCGAGAGTGAGCTACAGCCAGGCTCCCCACCCCACATGGTGCACCGAACGTCAGCTCCTCTAGAATCTCCAAGCTTGGCGACTTAACCCTAATTGCTAAACTGGCGTGCAGCGCCGAGTGTGGGAGCGCGAGGTGGGGGCTGCTGCAAGGGCTGCGGTCCGGGCGGAGCTAGGGGGCGGCGGGCGGAGCGGGGCCGCGGAGGGGCGGCGCCGGGAGAGCCGCGGTGCGGGGCGCCGCCTGCAGGGGGCGCTGGCGGAGGCTCCGGGCGGAGACAATCGCGCGGAGCGGGCGCCGCAGCCGGAGCCCGAGCCCGAGCGGCGCGGCGCGGCGCGGCGAGGCGCAGAGCTGGGGCTGAGCGGGGCCGGCCTTGCCGGGCCGGGCGGCAGCTATGGACCGCTAGGGCCGGCCGGAGCCCCGCGATGCCGCCGCCCAGTGGCCCCAGCGTCCTCGCGCGGCTGCTGCCGCTGCTGGGGCTACTGCTCGGCGGTGCCTCCCGGGCTCCCGGCAAGTCGCCGCCGGAGCCCCCCAGCCCGCAGGGTGAGTCTCGGCTCGGAGGGGCGACGGTCGTGGGCCTGCGCCCCGGGATCGGGCCCCTGCCAGTAGCCTCCTCTTCGTGGTGCTAGTGGATCGGGGTGCATTCTGTCCCTTGCATTGGGATGGGGGGGGGGGCTGAGCGACCTGGGGTCGGCTGTTAGGGCGGAAAGTGGGGGGGGGAACTGTCTGGGGCGCGGGTCTCGGGGAGACACAATGGGGGAGGACGGGGGGGTCCCCAAGCTCGGCGTCGCCACCCCCTCCTGACTTGTTTTTCTCCCTCCTGATCCTCGAGGCTCTGCTGCCTGAGCCATTGTCTACCGAAGACACCCGCCCAGGGGCGGGCTGGGGCGGGCGCCCGCTCCACGGCCCCCCGCGAATCTCTCGCTTGCGACTCTGGCTGGGTGGGGGGTGCAGGCATCGGCTGCCACCCTGGGCCGGACGGGGGCTGGGAGCCTAGAGATGGGCTTGAAGGGGGGAAGGGAGGAGGGGGAGTGGGTGAGGCTGTGGGCGGGATTGACTGCTCGAATGGGGTTCTTCGCCCGGGAGTCTGACAGCTTCAAGCCAGAACCTAGGTTTAGAATTCGGGGAGCACCAAATAAGCGCTGATCAGCCCATGGTGGAGAGAAGGCTGCAGTTGGAGGGCCCTGAGAAAAGGGGGTACATTGGGATTCCCAACTCTAGGCGCACGGCTGGGCTGTGGTCGCGGAGCCAGGCTGAGCTGGCTGGCTGTGGGCAGTGCCAGCTGGGAGGGCAGGTGTCTGGGTCCCCGTCCAGCCGGCCTCCTGCCACTCCTGTCCTCTGACCGCTTCCAGACCACCCCCTCCTCACATCACTTCTCCCCGGCCCAGGTGGGTGTGTGGGATGGGGGTGGGGCCGGCTCCTGCGGTGGGAGAGGCCACGGCTCCACGCCCGGTCCCTGGGAGCTCCCGCGCCTCCACCCACCCCAGCCCTGTGCCCACCTCCCCGGCTACTGCGCCACCACCCCGCGACCGCCCCCCCTCCGCTGCCAGTGCGCCCCATCCCTGCCCGAAGCAGTGTTCTCCACGCCTTCCCCCAGCCCGCAGGAGCTGACAGGAAGGGCGGGGGGAGGGTCTTGTTGAGGGAAGTAGGGTCCGGATGAAGGAAGGAGGAGGTAGGATTTCCTTCTGAAATGAGGCTAACACAGTGTGGATTGTCAGCCTTTGAAACTGGGAAAGGGTCTCTCCTGCCTCCGTCTCTCCTGCTCTCTCTAAGAGAGGAGGCTTTGCCAGGTAGGAAGAGGCTCTAGTTTCCCGTGAGGCCCCTCCCTCAAGGCCCTGCACCCCAGGGGAGAGGGCCCAGGGAATTGCCTGGCAAGGAGCCAGGATAGGGGGCTCTCTCAGGCAGCTGGCTGGAAGCCCAGGTTGAGGGAAAGGGGGAAGGGAATCTGCTAGCCTGGCATTAATGCCTGTTTCATGCCTTACCTGCCCACCTCAGTTTGGCCTCCCCAGACCCCTCCCCTCTTCCAAGCCCTGGCCTTTGAGCCCAAGGCATTCCCTCAAGTGAGCACATTTCAGACTCCTGGGTCCCCTCTTCCCAGCTGCTCTGTCCAGCTGCTCCTGGCCCTGGGTAGGGCCAAAGAGCAGTCAGGCCCTTCCAGCTTCCCAGAATTCCTACTGGATGTGTGTGTGTGTGTGTGTGTGTGTGTGTGTGTGTGCGCGCGCGCGCGCCAGTGGGTCCAGTGTGCCCCAGTCAGCACCATTAGGCTGTCCTGACAGGGGAAAGGGAGGTGGGCTCTGGTGAACAGCTGGATGGGATGCCAGGGGCAGGCGTGGCACTAGCTCTGAGTTGACGCCTGAGCTAAGGCACCTGTCACTGTTGAGTGTCGGGCACCACATGTAAGGCCTTCCTGAAGTCTTTGAGGCTCCAGACCTCCCTATGGCCTGCTGCTCTCAGACTTCCTTCTGTACCTGAGCCCCCAGTGCCCTCCCTCCCTCCTAACCTCCTGGGCCCCTTACTGAGTGAGGCCTCTGAACCTTTTCAGCCATATCCATTCTTAGCCTCAAGGCAAAGAGCAAGGCATGGTCTTGAGGGAGGGCTGGTTGGAGTGGAGAGGAATAGTAGCAGAGGCCCTATCACCCCCTCTGAGCCCAGGACACCTGCAAGGCCAACCTGTCTGGACTGTCTCGGGCTACAAGCAGCCCTGGAAACAAGAAGACACAGACTTCCCTTCCCAGCCCCCTCCACACTGGTTTCCCCTGGACCTCAGCAGGCCCCTGGATTCTCCTTGCCAGGGGCCCCAGCTCCCTGCCTGATCTGGGAGGAATGAGGGCGTTGCCATGGTGACTGCTGCTGACCAGCTATAGACATGAGGGGGAAGGGTCAGGAGATACTTGCTTGGGTCTAAGGGTTGGGATGAGTCCTTAAATCTAAAGGAAAACAGGTGTGTGCAAAGGATTCTGGGGAAAGGATGAGTGATGGGAATGAACAATTTCTTGTATCCCCTTCTCCATGTTTTTCTTGAGATCTTAAATTCAGACCCACTTCCATCTACCTTCCAAACTGCTCCATCTTGACTTCTCCCCTGTTGTCGGGCCCTGCCTCCTCCCTTATGCATCCCTCCTCAGCCCTCTCTTCCTCTCCTCTCCCCAGACAAGTGGCTAAGAATTTAGATCTTAAAGGTAGACTTATCTCTCACTGAACACTAGCCACATACTTAGTCGCTGACCCTCAGTTTTGTTGTCTGTAAAATGGGCTAAGGGTACGTTTTATCAAAGTTAATACATCATGGACTATAAGACACATTGTTATTTCATGCACCAGTAAGAATGGGAACAATGCTGTCAGGTGTCATTATGACATCATCAATCACAGACATAGCCTGGGTGCAGAAATGTTAAACCGTGAAAACATGCATATGTTAGAGTTGATGAAATACAGTAAGCCTGCCACCATCTTCTCAGGCCGCTGGCTGTGGCTGAGGGTGTAGCTTACTGGTATGTTTCATGTTTAGCATGCTCAAAACCCCAGGTTTGACCCCCAATATGGCAAAACATAAACAAATGCTAGCTCTTACTTTAGTATATCTACTCTGGAATCAGCCCCCAAACCTCTTGTAACCAACAGCCCCCCCCCCCCCCATTGCTGGATTGCCCTCAGTTCTCCTCCCCCTCCCCCCATCTCCTTCTCACCTCCTCCCCTTGTTTTGCCTACAGAAATCTTGATCAAGGTGCAGGTCTATGTGAGTGGGGAGCTCGTGCCCCTGGCCAGGGCCTCTGTGGACGTGTTTGGGAACCGGACCCTGCTGGCTGCTGGCACCACGGACTCGGAGGGTGTGGCCACACTGCCCCTCAATTACCGCTTGGGCACCTGGGTGCTGGTTACCGCTGCCCGCCCTGGCTTCCTCACCAATTCTGTGCCCTGGCGTGTTGACAAGCTGCCTTGTGAGTGCAGGAGCAGGTGGAGGAGGGGGGGCAGCAGCTGACCCTCCCTCAGCCCCTACCCAAAATAGTCCTTGGGGGCGGAGGGGGGCAGGCACACTTGATAGCAGCTGCTGCCTGGGCTGGGGTATGCAGAGGGACGCCACTGGGAGGCGGGTGCGTAGGAGGCAGGGTCGGGGGCTTTTCTGGCACTGACAGGCCCACCCTCTTGCAGTGTACGCATCCGTCAGCCTCTACCTGCTCCCTGAGCGGCCAGCCACTCTCATCCTCTATGAGGACCTTGTACACATTCTCCTAGGCTCTCCTGGTAAGCCCCCCGCCCCGCCCTTCATTTCACACCAGCTCCCCTCCCTGGCCCCCCCCAACCTGAGACCTCTACTTCTTTGCATGTTAGCTGGGTGCCTTGGGCAAGTCACTTAACCTCTCTGAGCCACACCTGTTCATGTGAAAGGAGTGGAAGGTAGTTCTCTACATCACCGAATTGAAATAAGGATTGAATCTCATCAACCCTGCCAACAAAAGGTGTTTAATAAATGGTTCCAGTGTGTTGGGGTTTCTCGTGGTTTCTCCTCTCCCTCAGTTCCTACCTCCCTGCCACCTTTTATCTGCAGTGGATCTCTACCTGCTTGTTGTGTACCTATATACTGGGTGCCTGGCAATGGGAGAAAGCCATGAGAGAGTCCTCCATACACAGGGGACTCTCACCCAGTACAAGGCCCAGAGCAACATGCAGGGGTCCTTGTGTATGCACAGGTTTTCAGTCCCACTCAGCTAATACTTCCTTCCACTCCTGCCCCATGCCAGGTATGATATGATGGCCGGTGCCGACCACAGTGGTAGGGAAGAACAGCTCTGCTCCCTACCTTGTGGAATTCACAAGCAAGTAGGAAGTCAGACAAATGCCACTGCAAATGCTACGAGAGTGGCCAGGCAGCAGAGGAGAAGGCAGCCATGCTTGGTGTTGAGACGCCCCTGCCCTTGGAGTGGAAGCTGGCAGAATGGATAGGAACTCAGTGAAGGGAGAGTGGACCCTGTGAGCGCTGGAGGGGAAAGCGAGCAGAGGAGGACCTGGGAGTCATCAGGGACCAGGCAGGAGGGGCAATGAGCAAGGGCTGAGAACATTCTGAGTAGCACAGAGGCTAGACACTGTGTGGCTAATATTAGACAGCCACAGTGGGAAAGACCGCCCCTCCCCCATCTAAATTCTTAGCTTGAGTCCCAGTTGGCAAATTACTCCAAATTACTCTTGCTTACTGTGTGTGTGTGTGTGTGTGTGTGTGTGTGTGTGTGTGTGTGTACTGAAGCTTGAATTCAGGGCCTGGATGCTGTCTTTAGCTTTATTGTTTCAAGGCTAGCACTCTACCACTTAAGCTACAGCTCCACTTCTAGCTTTTTGGTGATTAGAGATCCAAAGTCTTGTGGGGCACCAGTGGCTCGCATTTGTAATCCTTCCTATTCAGGAGGCTGAGATCTGAGGATCATGGTTTGGAGCCAGACCAGGCAGGAAAGGCCCTGTGAGACAATTAACTGCTCAAAAATATTGGAAGTGGAGCTGTGGTTCAAAGTGGTAGAGCAAAACGAGGCTCAGAGACAGTGCCCAGGCCCTGAGTTCAAGCCCCAGGACTGAAAAAGAAGAAGAAAAAAAAGATAAGAGTCTCATGGACTTCCTGCCTGGATTGGCTTTGAACCACAATCCTCAAATCTCAGCCTCTGAGTGGCTAGGATTATGGGTATGAGCCACCACACCCAGCTTTGCTTACTCTCTCTATCCCTCTGAGCCTTGTGGGCTAGAGGCTTCTAAATGTCCCAAGAGGATTCTAAAATGCCAAATGCCAAATGGGCTCTGTTGCCATCCAGCTTCCGGGCTTCCATAGTTCCCACAGGTTTTAGTGTAAAGCCCAGGTCCCTTCACAAAGTTGGCAGTGCAGCCAGGCATGGCGGTGTGAGTCTGATCGCAGCTACTCAGGAAGCAGAGGCAGGAGAATCAGAAGATCAAGGCCAGCTCAGGCAAAGTCATCAAGACTCCATCTCAAAAAACAAAAAGCAGGGCTGGGAATGTGGCTTAGGGGGAGAGTGCTTGCCTAGCATGCATGAAGCTCTGGGTTCGATCCCTCAGCACCACATACATAGAAAAAGCTGGGAGTGGTTCTGTGGATCAAGTGGTAGAGTGCTGGCCTTGATCAAAAAGAAGCCAGGGACAGTGCTCAGGCCCTGAGTTCAAGCCCCAGGACTGGCAATAAAAAAGGGGGGTGTGCTGCAAGTACAGCGTGCAGTGTCATAAAAAGGAAAGCTGACGGTGTCTTCTAGACTTCAGCTGCCATCTCAGCACAGCCTGCTCCTGAGGCCTCCAGACCCTTCTCCTGCCTGTCCTCCTAGAAGGCCTTTCCCACTTTCCTTCCTGGATGAGTTTCACTTAGTTGGCCTTCCCTGCTGAGGGCTGGGCCAAGCTCCCAGCATTTAAGAGAGACAGGATGGGGTGGGGACAAGTAGGTGAGCCATGGCACCAGGGGCCTGGGCCCCTGCATGTATAAAATGTAGTTAATAATAAAAGCTTCTACCTCAGATACTGTTACACTTATTACAGGGGTTACTACCGGTAATCTGCCCAGCATCTCATATAGCTTAATGCTGTCACACTATATTGGAATTATTTATATGTCTGTCCTCTCCCCCCCCCCATTAGCTATTTATGTCTACTTAATTGAAAAAATTAAGGATTCTTTTTTGTTGTTGTTGTTTTGGTTCTGGTTCTAAGGCTTGAACTCAGGGCCTGGGCACTGTCCCTGAGCTCTTTTGCTCAAGGCTGGCACTCTACCACTTGAGCTCCACTTCCAGTTTTGGGGTGGTTAATTGGAGATGAGTCTCATAGACATTCCTGCCCAGGCTCGTGTTGAGCCGTGATCCTCAGATCTCAGCCTCTTGAGTAGCCAGGATGATAGGCGTGAGCTACCAGCACCCAGGAAGAATTCATTAAATGCTTAAAAATTAAAAGTACTAGTAATAGGGTCCTGTCAGACCATGATGGATGGCCCAGATACATTCTCTGAAGGAAGTTCTCATGGTACCATGAAGGACAGCATTGCACTTGACCATGAACTTGAAGGCAGGGAACTGTCTGTCTTATCCTTGTATCCTAGGATGGAGGCCACTGCCTGCCATGGAAGAGATGCTGCTAATTGCTTGAGATCCTGAGCCTCATTATTTTGTAGGATTCTATATTTACTTATTTATTTTGGCAGTTCTGGGGTTTGAACTTTTTTTATTTTCCTCTACTTAGTTTTCAGATAGGGTCTTTCTTTTGCACAGATACAGATTTAGACAAGAATCTTCCTACCATTCTACCTCCGAGTTTGCTCCACCATGCCATCCCCTGCTTATTTTATAGGTGTATAAGGAAATGGTGTTTCACAACAAGCAAGCAACTTGCTGCGGGTCACAATCAGGATGGGAGGTCACAGGTTCACGTCCCTAACAAGTCCACCACCTATGGCTGCCCTGTTCTCTCCAGGTCGCCACATCCCTGGCCTTTTCAGTTGGCCTCCCCCAATGGCTCCTCTTCTTCCATACCTGCTTTCTGCTCTGATCCCTCGCCAGGCCACTGCAGCCCCTCTCTCCATCCAGGTGCCCGCTCTCAGCCTTGGGTGCAGTTTCAGCGCCGGGCGGCCCGCCTGCCAGTCAGCTCCACCTACAGCCAGCTCTGGGCATCGCTCACACCTGCCAGCACCCCGCAGGAAATGAGGGCTTTCCCTGCCTTCCTGGGCACAGAGGCCTCCAGCTCAGGTAAGCCAAGTGGCTGATGTGGAACCCTTCCCCGCAGTTCAATTCCTCAGCTTTTCTGTTGTTGTTGTCATTCCTGGGGCTTGAATGCAGAGCTTGGCACTGTCCCTGAGCTTCTTTTGCTCAAGGCCAGCACTGTACCACTGTCACAGTGCCACTTCTGGCTTTTTCTGTTTATGTGGTGCTGAGGAATTGAACCCAGGGCTTCATGCATGCCAGGCAAGCGCTCTACCGCTAAGCCACATTCCCAGTCCAGTTCCTCAGCTCTCCTGTTTTCTTCCCTCAGGCAATGGCTCCTGGCTCGAGCTGCTCCCCCTGGCTGCTGTGAGTGTTCACCTGCTGACAGGCAATGGGACAGAAGTGCCCCTCTCAGGCCCCATTCACCTGTCCCTGCCAGTGCCCTCGGAGCCACGTGCCCTGGCTGTGGGCACCAGTATTCCAGCCTGGCGGTTTGACCCCAAGAGTGGTAAGTGTCTCGCGGCTTGTCAGTACTGGAGTTGGGGGGTGGAGTAGGGAGAATGTTTAGGAGACTGATGCACCCTGGTTTCTCCTAGGACTGTGGGTACGCAACGGCACCGGGGTGATCCGGAAGGAAGGGCGGCAGCTCTACTGGACCTTCGTCTCCTCGCAGCTGGGGTGCTGGGTGGCTGCCATGGCCTCCCCCACGGCTGGTGAGAGTGGTGGGTTAGCGGGGCAGGGGGAGGGAAGAGGAGACCTGGTGAACAGCAGGAAGGGCCATCCATCCCCAAACACTAAACCCTTGCCTGGCACAGGGCTGGTCACCATCACGTCAGGCATCCAAGACATTGGTACCTACCACACCATCTTTCTGCTCACCATCCTGGCAGCCCTGGCCTTGCTGGTGCTCATACTGCTGTGTCTGCTTATCTACTACTGCCGGTGAGTGTGCCCGCGCCTCGGCCCTGGCCCTCCACTGCTCTCACCTCAAACGATCTGCTCTACACCTAAGCCAGACCCACTCCTCGCTGGCTTAGGCACTTCTGCCCCATGGGAACCTAAATGAAACTGCTGGACAGGGCCCTTGCTTTCCACAACCTTCTCCCAGGCCTCTGCTACACAAGTCCCCCCCCCCCCCCTTCTTTCTTTTTTTCTGCTCGTCTTGGGGCTTGGACTCAGGGCCTGAGCACTGTCCCTGGCTTCTTTTTGCTCAAGGCTAGCACTCTACCACTTGAGCCACAGAGCCACTTCTGGCTTTTTCTGTTTATGTGGTGCTGAGGAATCGAACCCAGGGCTTCATGCATGCTAAGCAAACGCTCTACCGCTAAGCCACATTCCCAGCCCCAAGTTCTTCCTTTCTGACAGCGCCAGGCATTGGACTCCATCCTCTATCTTCACCTCTCGTCCTGAAATGAGGGGTGTAGGGTGAGGAGGGTTAGAGCACTTCCTCTTTTCCTGATGGTCCCCCCTCTGTCCTCCCCAGGAGGCGCTGCCTGAAGCCCAGGCAGCAGCACCGCAAACTGCAGCTCTCCGGGCCCTCTGACGGTAACAAGCGCGATCAGGCCACCTCGATGTCCCAGCTGCACCTCATCTGTGGGGGACCCCTGGAACCTGCCTCTTCGGGGGACCCCGAGGCCCCACCCCCGGGACCCCTCCATTCGGCCTTCTCCAGCTCCAGAGACTTAGCCTCCTCCCGGGATGACTTCTTCCGTGCCAAACCGCGCTCGTCCAGCCGCCCAGCCACCGAGCCTCCGGGTGTCCGGGGGGCCGAGGCCGCGGGGCTCAAGGGCGCCCGCTCCGTCGAGGGCCCTGGCGGGCTGGAGCCCGGCCTGGATGAGTACCGGCGGGGCCCGGCGGGGGCCGCGGCCTTCCTGCACGAGCCCCCCTCGCCGCCGCCCCCGTTCGACCACTACCTGGGCCACAAGGGGGCGGCCGAGAGCAAGACGCCCGACTTCCTGCTGTCGCAGTCGGTGGACCAGCTGGCGCGGCCGCCGTCGCTCAGCCAGGCCGGGCAGCTCATCTTCTGCGGCTCCATCGACCACCTCAAGGACAACGTCTACCGCAACGTCATGCCCACGCTGGTGATCCCCGCGCACTACGTGCGCCTGGGCGGCGAGGCGGGCGCCGCGGGGGTCGGCGACGAGCCCACCCCGCCCGAGGGCTCCGCCGCCGGCCCCGCGCGCCCTTTCCCCCAGCCCGACCCCCAGCGCCCGCTGATCCACCAGGGCCACCCGGGCGCGGGGAGCGAGGGCGGCGGGGCCGGCGGCGGCGAGGGCTGGGGCGGCGGGCGCTCGGCGCCCGTCAGCGGCTCGGTCACCATCCCGGTGCTGTTCAACGAGTCCACCATGGCGCAGCTCAACGGGGAGCTGCAGGCGCTGACCGAGAAGAAGCTGCTGGAACTGGGCGTGAAGCCTCACCCGCGCGCCTGGTTCGTGTCGCTGGACGGGCGCTCCAACTCGCAGGTGCGCCACTCGTACATCGACCTGCAGGCGGGCGGCGGGGGCCGCAGCACCGACGCCAGCCTGGACTCTGGCGTCGACGTGCACGAGGCGCGGCCCGCGCGCCGCCGGCCCCCGCGGGAGGAGCGCGAGCGCGGCCCCGCCCCCGCCGCCGCCGCCGCCGCCGCCGTGCCGCCGCCGCCGCCCGCGCCGCCGCGCCTGGCGCTCAGCGAGGACACGGAGCCCAGCAGCAGCGAGAGCCGCACGGGCCTCTGCTCGCCGGAGGACAACTCGCTGACGCCGCTGCTGGACGAGGTGGCGGCGCCCGAGGGCCGGGCGGCCACGGTGCCCCGGGGCCGAGGCCGGAGCCGCGGGGACAGTTCCCGCAGCAGTGCCAGCGAGCTCCGGCGCGACTCGCTCACCAGCCCGGAGGACGAGCTGGGGGCCGAGGTGGGCGACGACGCCGGCGACAAGAAGAGCCCGTGGCAGCGGCGGGAGGAGCGGCCGCTGATGGTGTTCAACGTCAAGTAGCGCCGCCCCCCCTCCCGCCCGGGCTCGCCCCCAGGGTGCGCGCCCCCGGGAGCCGCGGGGCCGCGCGCGCCTAGGCCCGGAGCGGCGTCCGTCCCGGGGCCTGCGCCTGCGAGGCTGTGCCGTGGTAGGTGCGTGCGTGCGTGCGTGCGTGCGTGCGGGGGGGTAAAGTCTTGGGAAGGGGCCCTGGATCGATCTGCCTCCGAGCTGGGGGGAGGTGGGAGGGGACAGGCCCCCCACTGGGAGGTGCTGGGGACGAGGGCTGGGGGTGGGGGGGAAGCAGTGCCTGTATAAACGTGGCTGTACATAGAAAGTTCTATCTTGGGAGAGAAGGAGGGGTTGGTGGCCCAGCCTGGGCTACTAGTGAGGGCTGGGAAGGGAGGGGCATTCTCTGTGGACCCTTGGGAGGGGAGGGGTGCTGCTTGCTGACCGGCTCATCGCTGGGCTGCCATGTCACGGGGCCGGTGACCGGGGTAGGCCTGGGGACTAGGGGATAAGGTGACAGACGGGGGCCCCCGCTGTGGGAAACAGCAAATATAGAATGGTGAGGTGAACGCCTTGTGTGTCTTTCTGTGTAGGGCGAATGTTGGCACTGGACAAGGATCCCCATTCAGGGCTCTTCTGGGGAGGTAAGGCAGGGCGGCCAAATCAGACAGCTAAGAAAGTGTACAAACTTTATTGGAGAACACGCGCGCACATACACACACACCACCTGTGGATAGGGGAAAGCACCTGGCCACAGGGTCCAAAGAAATCGGGGGAAGGGGTGGCAGTTTGTATTGTAATGTGGCTTTTGCCACTGTCCCCTAGATGAGGAAGGCCTTCAATTGAAGCCCTCGCCTTCTACAGTAATGGGGTGATTCAGAGTGGGGGAGTCAGAGGGAAATTAGGGGGGAAAGGAGCTAGGGAGGCCTGAGCAGGTGGACGCTCCCTGGACAGGGTCCAGAGGGCTGTGAAGTGTCTTTGGACCTCAGCCCCTCCTTACAGCAGCTGTCTGGGGGCTGGGGCAGCCGCAGGGTTATCCCAGCGCAGGTTGGGCCTGCGTAAGCACTTGGTTCCCTTGGCCCCACAGCGGTGGCCACTAGGACAGCAATGCCGACGATCTGCACAGCAGACACCCTGAATGGATGGGGGGAGGGGGATAACAGAGTTAGACAAGGCAGCACCTGACCCATGCCCATACCCAGAGCCAGGGTCAGGGTTAGCACTAACCTGGCGGTAGGGACAGCAGGCCCAGTCCCCTTGGCTGTTTCGACAGCAGGTTTGGTTATCATGGCAGAAGTGCCTTGATCCACACTCCACATCATCCACACCCTCATTCGGGCTGAGGAGCAGGAGGGCAGCAGGATGGGCAGCATCCACTTCCTTCTCACAGGTTCGGGCCTTCACATTGCAGGTGTAGCCCGCCGGGCAGCAATGTTGCCGGTCCTCACAGCATACAGCCTGGGGCAGGGGCGATGGAGTGACGTCACACTCAGCCTCTCCTCCACACCGAGCCCCCTTATCCCAGGTCAGTCATACAGGCACTCACATGGGGCAACTGGCAGCAGGCCCAGCCCCCACTCAGGTTTGGGCAGCAGGTCTGCCCCACTGGGCAGCTGGTATGCTGGTCACAGCCAGTGTCTCCTGTGTGGTTCCGGGGAGCCTGGTGGGCAGGCATTTTCTCTAGTCCAGCCACTATCTTGTTTCCCTTCTGACACCCTCCCTTGGCCACACACATGTAGCCATGGGGGCAGCAGTGTAGGTGGTCCGAACAGCAGACAGCCTGGGGGACAGGCAGAAAAGGTGTTCTAGAAGTTGCTATGTGGGCCATGTCTCCCGTCTACAGCTGCTCCAGTTGGGGGCTGAATCTGAGCTGAGTGCTAGTGCGGGCTAGGCAGAGTACACCCTCTGACCAGGCCAAGGTACTGTGGCCCGAGTACTGTTCTTCTCCCTCCTCCCCCCAAACCATGCACCTCTGGGAAAAGACAGCAGCCCCATTCCCCAGATATGAGTCGGCAGCAGGTGCTGAAGGGGGGGCAGCTGGTGACACCGTCACAAGAAACATCATTCTTCAAGAACTGTGGGTCTGGCAGGCTGAGGTGGGCTGCGATCTTCTTCACCCAGGGCACCTGGAAGCCGTTCTGTTCGCAGGTTCCCTTCTCTGTGTAACACGTAAACCCTGCCGGGCAGCAGTGTATGTGGTCCTCACAGCACACAGCCTAGAGCAGACAACAGGGCCAGTGAGCACAAGGGCTCAGATTGCTGCCACCTCTGCTCAGCTCTCCCCCCCGCCTTCCTGGGTACCTGTGTAAATGGGCAGCAGCCCCAGGCTCCTGTCTGGAGGCGACAGCAGGTGTAGCCATCTGGGCAGCTCACCTTCATGTCGCACTTCACATCCTGCACTGTGTGATAGAGAGGACAGGTCAGGCTTGTGGGTGGAGTGGGTGGGGCCTACTCAGTTGCAGTCTCCACAGCTGGAACCAGATGTTGAAGATGGAAGGCAGGATGTATACCACCCCGCAGAGATTCCAAGGCAAGGCCAATGTGGAGAGGCTGCTGCTACCTAATCTCTCCTTGGGACTAGCACCCATCCCCGCATCTCATCATGGAACAGCTTGGTGGAATGGGCTTTGCCTATGCTACCTGTGTGTGCAGGCAGCTTGGTCAGTAGGTCTGTAGCGCCATTCTCCTTGGAGAGGCACTTGCTCTGGGTCAGGTCGCACACAGTGTCCTGGGGGCAGCAGTGCAGGTGGTCGGCACAGCAAATGGCCTAGGTGAGGACCAGGGGTGAGTCTTAACTTCAGTCTTCAGTGAGCATAGGGAGCAGCCAAGCCTATGCCTGGCACTGCTCCAGTCCCCCCACTAGGGGGCAGCATGAGCCCAGAGTCAGCTAGGCTCCAGCAACCAGCCAACTGACCCCAGCCCCCCGAACCCCTGTAAAGCAGTGTCCAGGCTTGGGTGGCTGTAGGTACACAGCCAAGCTGGCTCCAGCCCTCACTCACATTGGGCATTGGGCAGCATCCATAGCTTCCATTGGGCAGCTTGCAGCAGGTGAAATCGTCAGGGCACCGGCTCCGTGCATCAGGACATACAACTGAGGTGGGCAAAGCCACTGGAAGAGGAACTAGGCCTGAGAGATGGCCAAGTGGAGAGAACTTATCTCAGCCAGGAGTCAGATGAGGCCTCACCCCAAACCCCGGCCTGAGGTTCTCCCACCTCCTCACCTGCCCTGTTAGTACTTCTTTGTGCAGGGAACTTCTTTGCTAGGGGAGAAGTGCCTGTGGGTGTGACACAGCGGGTGTGAACCAGGTCACAGGAGGCCCCATGGGGACAGCAGTGTACCCTGTCTTCACAGCAAGAGGCCTGAGAAAAATAGTCACGGATGTGCCTTTGCTCCCTGCCCTGCCCCTCATACCTCCCCACTCCCATCTCCCCACACCTGTACCTGGGGCATAGGGCAGCATCCCCAGGAGCCATCAACCATAATGCAGCACGTGGAGGAGTCGGGGCATTCAAACTGGCTACCAGGGCACTGGACAGCACCCAAGAAGTGGTTATCTGTGGACAAGATGATCCAGGATTCCACCAGCCCAGCCAGTGAAGGCCATGTTCCCCATCACTCAAAGAGCTTGTGGCTTCAGGGCCTGTAGGTCCAGCTCCAGGAGTTGTAGGGGTTGCTACTAGAGCCCAACGTCCTGTAATCCACTTTCCCTGTAAGCCAGTCTCTGCCTCAGAAAGAGTGACAGGGTAAGCCGGGTGCTGGTGGCTCATACCTGCAATCCTAACTACTCAGGAAGCTGAGATCTGAGGATGTCGGCTCAAAGCCAGCCCAGGCAGGAAAGTGTGTGAGACTCTTATCTCCAGTTAACCACCAGAAAACCAGCAGTGGCACTGTGGCTCAAGTGGTAGAGCACTAGCCTTGAGCTGAAGAGCTCAGGGACAGCACCCAGGCCCAGTTCAAGCCTCACAACTGATAAAAAAAAAAAAAGAAAGAAAGATGACAGGGTATGGGGCCTCCAGTGAAAGTAGGCTGTCACTGAATTAGCCCAGCATGGCCTCTTGCTACCCCACAATACCTGCATCCTCTCCTGCTCCCTCCTGTCCCCGGAGCTGCCCAGTCAAAGCAGTAGCTTACATAGTACACATATCACATGAATGACAGCACAAGGACAGGAGTCAGGGCCACCCACCCAGCTGACTGGGCTCCTGAGCACTCTAGGCTCCTATGTGTTGCCTGCTCACCCCCAACCTCTGCCGCAGCTGATCTCTGGAAGCAGGATTTCCCATCAGCACTACAGTGGAAGCCCTGGGGGCAGCAGTGGTGGCCATCCCCACATGACACGGCCTGCGGGACACAAAGAAGCCTGTGTGGGCAAGGCCCTTTCACCAGAGTAGAAGGGCGCACACAGCTCTAAGCCCCTCCATCAAGGAAGTGGCACTCTCACCTTTGGAAAGGGGCAGCAGCTGGAGGTCCCAGTGATGGTGAGGATGCAGGAGTAGCCAGCAGAGCAGTGGGCATGGGTCTGGCAAGGGTTACCCAGACGCTGGCTCAGTGTTGTAGGCCACTTGTCCTGGGAAGAGAGAGGATAAACCAAAGGACCTGTGCAAGGCATCTCCACTCCAGCCAAAGAGCCAAGGCTATCGGTTCTGGTCTAGCTAGAGCAGGAAGGGCACCCACCAGCACCGGGTTGCAGCAGCTGTAGCCAGCTCCTTTTGGGTCCAGGCAACAGGCCACAGGGCAGAATTGGCCATCTGGGCATTGTGTTCCAGCCACCAGGCCTGCCATTAAGGCCACCCAGATCACCAGGGTCCACATGGTCTTCCTGCAGAGTACAAGGAATGTTCATCAACCCGCTTAAGCCCAGGCCATCCTCAGTTCTGAGGCTGTGCTCACTAAGGTGCACGCCAGAACTCACCGCACCTCCCCACCAGCTGCAGGCAGGAGGAAAGAAGCATGGCTTCCTACATGCATCCCTTGCATATATCATCCATGCACCTGCATGTACACATGAGCATGAACGCTGCCATTAGCACATGTGGAGATTGATGGCCCAACTCCTGGTCCAAGAGTCTGTGGGTGTGCTATACAGGCTTAGGAGAATAAGGAAGGCATGTGGTTTTTGTGGGTCTGGACTATGAGGATGTGGGCCAAATCTGAGGATATGAGGAAGGCCTCAGAGGCAGTGGGAAGTACAGGGGTGCAAGGAGGGAATCCTCCTACCAGAGCTCCCTTTCCACTGCCAGCCAGGCCCCTGCTTGGTTGATGCTATGCTCCCATCTGCATCCTGCTAAAGCTTTCAGACTGGGGCAATCACGTGATCACATGGGAAACCGCAGGGTTGAGGACATGTGAAAAGGAAGCAAAGTGGCAGCAGAGTCTACCCCCTACCCCAGAAGCCAGTCACTGCCTGTCCACATTGTCCTCTCTCCAGCCAGGAAAGGGGACACAGGCTGGTCGTCCTTTGAGATAATTATGCTCTGAAGCCCCCACCCCCCAACACTATGAGGGGCCCTCGTGAAACCCCCAGATATACCAATTACCTCTGCCTTCCCTCCTACCCTGGGAGTCAAACTCAAGAGTTTGTAGAAAGACACTGTGTCCCCTGGGTTGCCCATCTGACTCAGCAGGAAGAAGTGAACCGTGTCTTCAGGGTGGCAGTCTCTTACTTCCCTAACAAGCTTGGAGCAACTAGAGAGATGTTACCCAGCCTGGGGGAGCAAAACCAGCAATGTAGTGAACCTCCCAGGACCCAGTTACAACTTTTCTCATTGTAATCCAAACCAGTAACCACCACCTTCATTTCTCAAAGGGGAAAACAAATTCAGAAATACTGTTACACGCCCTGTCCTACATGCCTCCCGAGCATGTTGGACCAGGGTTCCTATCACCAGGGGCACCCTAGACACTGCCAGGGAACAGACCCCAAGGCCCAGGGGACAGAGGCCTGAGATCCAGGTGCAGGGAGAGGGACATGGGCGTAGGTAGAGCCAAGGATTCAGAGACTGCCTAGAAATTCCACTTAAGCCCTCGTCCTGAAATCGCCACCGACCAATTGTGAGGGTCTCAGAAGTTCCTTTCTGGTCTAGGTGCCTCACTTCTCCCGTGTGTGGTTAGCGGGGACCCCTACCCAACGTGTGGACCTTGCTGGGAGGGTTCCCTACTTAGCCTTGCCTTCACCTGGCTTCCTCCCACCCCCAACGCAATGAACGTTTCCTGGCCAGGTCGGAGGGGAAAAGCCACAGCTCTCAGGTAAAGCATCCAGCGCCTTCCGGAGGGCGACTCCCAGCCGGCAGCAGAGATGACTGTGGCGCTCTTCTGGTTTATTCTTACTTCCCTTCCTGTTTAGCCCGAGGGGCAGGAGCTGGGCGTCCGCTCCGGCGGAACACGGCGCAGGCGCACAAACAACGCGGGACGGGGCTTAGCTCCTCTTAGTAGGGTTCGGAGCGGCTCCCACCCTCAGCCCCACCTCACGGTGCCCAGGCAGCCCGGGGGCAGCAAGCTGTCCACGCCCCTAGCTCAGCAGTCTTCCGCTAGAGGGCACCCCCAACCCCGAGTGTCCAGGGGCGAGGAACCCCTGAAAGGCGAGCCAGCCCAGCTGCGAAGGGGCAGGGGAAAGGGGCGGGGAGAGGCCGAAGTTAGCTGTCCCACCCTGCATCAGAGGCAGGCGGGCAGCCACGGCTCCCAGTTCCCACTCCGGCCCCTCGGAGCCCCCGGCTAGGGGGTGGGCGCCCCCCAACTCCAAGCCACGGGGAGGCCCACCCACCACCAACCACCACCAGAAAGGGAACGAGCTGGCACCTGTCGACCGAGGCAGAAGTGCTGGTCCGAGGACAAAGCGCTCCCCGCCTTCCCGGCTAGAGAGACCTCCTTTTTAACGGGGTGGGGTCTCTGCAATTACTCCTCATCTCCCTTCCCCCAAAACAAAACCCCTCCCCTCTCGTGCACCAGTCCTGCTATCAGCGCGGGTCTTCTGTTGTCTCGGGGCTGAGACCCCAGGGGAGCCTCAAGCACACACGCCTCCGGCAGGCCCCTGGGCCAGGAGCAGAAGCGGGGTGCTTACCCGCACCTTCCCACCTACCTGCGGCCGCGTCCGAGCTCCCTGGGCAGCCACCGCGGGTCCGCTCCCGGCCTGGCAGCCCTCGGCGCGGCGCCCCGCCCACGGCGGTTCCCATTGGCCAGGGGTGCGGGATGCCGCGCTCCTATTGGCTCCTTCCCCGATATGGAGGCGGGGCTGTCCTGGAAGGCTGAGTTTCTTTTTCACTCAATTCGCTCTCCTCTCCATTTCCTCTCCCCGCACCCGGTTTCTCTGGGATCATGTGATTCGAGAATCATATGACACCGCGGCCGTAACCACAGGGTGGCCGGTGCTCGCTCCGTCGATGGCCTTTGCTGGTCCTACAGATTCCCGGGACAGTTTCCTAGCGCTGGGGCGTGGGTTCCTGGAGATGAGGACATTGACCGCAGACAGTGCTGCCCCCCTGGGAGGCGCAGTTCCGGGCGTTGACGGGGTGTCCATCAGAGTCTGGGTGCAGAAAGTTGGGCTTTCTCTTTCAGCTCTGTTCCACGAACTCTGATTTAATGCTAGGCAGTGGGGACTGGAAGGAAGCTCAAGACAAAGATAAACAGCTTCCAGGCCTTGCTTCCTGCAGGCGCTGGGGATTAGTGACGCGCATGTCTCAGACTAAATGTAATTTATGGTTCAGGGTCGTGTGTGCCGGGAGTTATGGCTGTGTTTAAGGAAGAGGCTGGAGATGGCCTCAAAGCTGGGAGGAAGAGATTTAAATCCACCCTGGGAGCACTGAATTGGTCTGACTCCAAGAGGGTTTTAAGTGGCAAGAGGGGAGGATTTGGAACAGTGGCTGCCCAGAGGTGTCAAGAAGAGTCTGGAAAACCAGGTGGGAGGAAGTGGCACTGTGACTGACTCAATGTGATAGACTGCTAGCCTAGAGAGAAAGAAGCTCAAAGACAACGCCCAGGCTCTGAGTTCAAGCCTCACAACCGACCAAAAATAAAAGAAAAGAAAGAAAAACCACAAAGGAAAAGCAGTTACAGGCCAGGGATGTGGCTGTTACAGATATTTAGAACTTGTTTTTGCTAAAAGCACTGACTCCTGAGATCTCAAGTTCACTGAAAGCGAGATTAAATCTTGACATCCCTACCTTCCTCTTTCTTGTCTTTTCTCTGAACCATTCTCTCCTACAGTCACCTTGGAGTCCATGAAGGTCAGGACTGATGGATAAACATCTTTTGTCAAGAGTCTAAGCTACTCCCCAAGCAACAATGACTTACTGTGTGCCACCAGGCCGTGCCTGATCAATCCCGGGACAATGAACAACCACTGACTGCGGTTTTTCCAGGACTATTGAATTACACATACCTTTTGCACACACACACACACACACACACACACACACACACACACACAGCCTGAATTCTTCCTCTATTTTTTGCTGCATTTACTGGGGTTTGAACTCAGAGCTTTGTGCTTGCTAGGCAAGTGCTCTACCATTTAAACCACACCTCCATCCCTTCTTCTTCTACTTAAACCTAAAAGTCATACCTGTATTCCACATATGGGCAGACGTGCTCACTCGGCATCTTCTGCGATATGTCTGTTAATCAACCTCTTTTCTCTGTCCTCCACTGCTACTGTGTTTTGCATTAGGGAGAGCAGTGGGACCTAACCTACTGGAACTAGATTGGATCTCTGGCCTGAAACTCAGGTTATACCATGTTCAAGCAAGGGGGTTGGGTGTAGGTGGGTGACAGACACAAGCTGGGCGTGCTGGTAGTGTGGGGTTGAAGAACTCTGGATAATCTGCTCTACAGAACCACATTTCCTTGCTCAGATCCTCCCTTTTTTCTCTCATTTCCTTGTTTTCTTTTTAATTTTACTATTCAGTAGTTGTACAGGGTAGTTACAATTCCATAAGGCAGGTTATGAGTACAATATCTTGATCTGTGTCACCCCTTTTATTATTCTCCCTCATTATTCTTCCTTTTGGCTTTCTTTTTCTTTTACCAGTATTAGCGCATGGACACTGTCTCTGAGCTTCTTTTGCTCCCTGTCAACTTAAGCCACAGTGCCCCTTCTGTGTGTTTTTTCTGTATATGTGGTGCTGAGGAATGGAATCTAGGGCTTCGTGTATACAAGACAATCACTCTTGCCACAAGGCCATATTCTCAGCCCTGTCATTGTATTTTAAAGCATTGTTTTGTCATCTAGCATCTATTGGTCAATCCTTTGTGACTTCTGCTTTTTACCGTCCCCCTTTCCCCTGGTTACAAATATTTAAATTCTGGGTTGGACTGCTTGTTGGTGAAGTGCATGCATACCAAGCATAAGGTCCTAGGTTTGATTTGTTATAAATATGTAAAGAGCTACCACTGTTGAGCCACAGCTCCACTTCTGCTTTTCTGGTTGTTAATTGAGAGTCTCATGGACTTTCCTGCCTGGGCTGGCTTTAAACCGAGATCTTCAGATCTCAGCCTTCTCAGTAGTTAGGACTACAGGGTGAGCCACTAGGGTCCGGGTCCATTGAGAGCTTTTTCATCCAGAATGACTACACAGAGGGGCCACAGCTGATTCGGGACAGGGGTTTGCCCCTCTCCAGGATCTTCAGATAGAATGCTGAGTTACATTTTAATTGCCAGATTAACAGTGGATTTTCTTTCATATAAATGTGTCCAGTACAATATCAGAGACGTATTTCAGCGTGCAACCTAGTATTTTGTTTGCTAAATTTGGCCACCCTGGAAGGTTAAGGTCACAGAGAGGGCATCAACCCAGCTGTCCTCCCCCTCCCTCCACCTCTGCCTGCCTGAGTCACTCTATGATGAGCAACTGTTACCCCAGTTCCAGGCGCCTGCCCTCCTCATGGGGCACCTGACCTGCTGCTGGCAGGCCTTGGCCACAGGAGATGAGAGGGGTAGGGTGAGTCAGAGTCCAAAGGAGACCCTGCCCCTTGACATGAGCCAAAGTCACCCAGTCATCCATCTTTTCTGGACTTCTCCAGGGTGGGGGAGGGACAAGGAGAAAGTCTGCCAGGCAGAGGATTCTGGGAGAGGACTCCAGGAGAGCCCAAGGCCAGCAGTTTTCTGCTCTCTCAGAAGGCTAGCCTGGGGGATGGGGGGGGTCTGGTCCTCAGTGCTCCCCTGCACTGGAGGAGAAATTGAGGATCAGAAAGGCTCAAGCCGGTGCCTGATATAAATTGCCCACACCAGGGCTCTGGCTTTTGGCAGAACCAGCTACCCAGGATGTGACCAGGGCCCTGCACCTCTACGTGTGTCCCGTCGGGCTTTTCTTTTCTTCTTCTTCTTCTTCTTTTTTTTTTTTTTGCCAGTCCTGGGCCTTGAACTCAGGGCTTGAGCACTGTCCCTGACTTCTTTTTGCTCAAGGCTAGCACTCTACCACTTGAGCCACAGCGCCCCTTCTGGCCATTTTCTATATATGTGGTGCTGGGGAATCGAACTCAGAGCTTCATATATATGAGGCAAGCACTCTTGCCACGAGGCCATATTCCCAGCCCCGGGCTTTTCGTTTTATATGTGCGTGGTATTGGGGCTTGAACTCAGGGCCCGGGTGTGATCCCTGAGCATTTTCACTCAAGGCCGCTGTTTTGCCACTTCTGAATTCTTGGTGGTTAATTGGAGATGAATCTCATGGATTTTTTGCCTGTGCTATCTGGCTTTGAACCTCGGTCCTCAGATCTCAGCCTTGAGTAGTAGGTAGGATTACAGACATAAACCACCAGCACACAGCCACCAAATTAAAAAAAAAAGTGATTGTGACCCCCAAGTACTACCTTTTCCTACCTCCAACAGGCAGATGTGCAGGGACAAGAGTCAGCGCTTCCCACAAGCGCAGAGGCGGCTGGGACCAGGCTGCCTGACCGCTCCATTGTCCAATTGCCTTTGTCTGGGAAATGGGGCAAGGCCTGCCTCCCAGGTGTGCAGGGCTCCACGTGGTGCACAGACCTAAAATGGGGGCTGGGAATATGGCCTAGTGGTAAAAGTGCTCGCCTCGTATACATGAAGCCCTGGGTTCGATTCCTCAGCACCACATATATAGAAAAAGCTGTAAGTGGCTCTGGGACTCAAGTAGCCTTGAGCAAAAAGGATCCAGGGACAGTGCTTGGACCCTGAGTTCAAGCCCTAGGATTGGCAAAAAACAAAACAACAAAAAAAAAAGACCTAAAATGCCTGATGTGTAGCGGTGCCTCAGTAGCCCCATTTCCCTTTCCTTGATGCTTCTGGCTTCAAACATGTTTTCCAAGCAAACTTCATTTGTGCGGGACAAAGAAAATTTCTGATTAAACTTTATCTGATCAGTGATATAAAATTTGAGCTCATTACAGTGGACAGAAGAAAAAAAAAACCGACCCATGAAACACAGGGACTCAGGGACTCTTGACCCAGTGCCCGGGTCACATGGGAGGCCAATGAGACCCTCCTCCAGGAGGAGAGCCTGGAGGGCTTTGGAGGCTGGTTCCTACAGGGAGGTTCTGCCAGTGTCACCTGTCCCTGCAGGAACGTGCTGGACCCCACGCCACCCCCTCCCGCCACACCTGTGTCTGAACATGCGGATTGTGGGAGGTGGTGAGGCCCCCAAGTGGATCCCGCATCACTTGTGGGGAGCCCTGCTGTTGTCAAGGGCAACAAACTGACTCCTTGGGGTATGGCAGTGAAGAAGAGCTCAGACTGGGTGGGCCCTGACTAGAGAGGCTGGGAGCTAGGGAATCTAGAGGCGGAAGGAGTGAACGGAATGCACATCAGACTCAGTATCTGAGTCCAAGATGGCCATAGCCTAGAACTTGGGCCCCAGGCTCTCCTGGATGCCGAAGCCATCTGGTATGACTGTGCTGGTCCTCCCCAGCCTCTCCGGGGCACCAGAGCCTTCCAGGGCCTTCCAGAGCCTTCCAGACCCTCCTCTAGCAGGCCTGTGGGAGGAGGGATACGGAGAGGCCATTTCGTTCCTCCCACCTCAGTTTGGCCACCTGTAAAATGGACTTACAAGAACCCTAGCACCCCCTCCATGCAGGGACAAGGTTCAAATGGGTAATGGGTATGAAGACATCCTGTAAACTGGCTCATGAGACATCACAGCCTGGTGAGACATCTGATGAGTCTGGTGACCTGCCTCTGAAGCAGGTATCCACTCCAGGAGGCAAAAAAAAAAAGAAAAAAAAGCGGAGGCGGGGCGGGGAGGGGAGAAAAGACATGGGAGGGAAGCAGAAGGCTCCTGCTTGGGACAACTTTCCAGATCCCAAACCACCTTTACATACCATGTCTCTTAGCTTGAACCTCAGTAGCCCCAAGAACATCAGGTGTGTGTGTGTGTGTGTGTGTGTGTGTGTGTGTGTGTGTGTGTGTGTGAACTCAGGGCCTCATACACTTTCTTAGCTTTTCCTGCTTAAGGCTGGTGCTCTGCTACTTGACCCACACCTCTACTTTTGGCTTTTTGCTAATTAATTGGAGAGACAAGAGTCTCTCAGATGTGTCTGCCTCGGCTAACTTCAACCTTAATCCTCAGATCTCAGCCTCCTAAATAGCTAGGATTATAGATGTGAGCCACTAGCACCTGGCTCACTTTTTTTTTTTTTTTGCCAATCCTGGGGCTTGAATTCAAGGCCTAGGCTCTGTCCCTGAGCCTGTCTGTGCTCAAGGCTAGCGCTCTACCGCTTGAGCCACAGCACCACTTCTGGCTTTTTCTGTTTATGTGGTACTGAGGAACCAAACCCAGGGCTTCATGCATGCTAGTCAAGCACTCTACCACTAAACCACATTCCCATCCTCTGGCTCATTCTTTCTATGCTAAAGATGAAGAAACTAGCCAGAACTTAGTGGCTCACTCTTGCAATCCTAGCTTCTCAAGAGGCTGAGATCTGAGGGTCATGGTTCAAAACCAGCCCACATGGAAAAGTCTGTGAGACTCTCACAAAAAGCCAGAAGTAGAGCCGTGGCTCAAGTAGTAAAGCACTAGTCTTGAGAACAAAAGCTCAGGGACAGGCTGGGAATATGGCCTAGTGGCAAGAGTATTTGCCTTGTATGCATGAAGTCCTGGGTTCAATTCCCTAGCACCACATAAACAGAAAAAGCCAGAAGTGGCACTGTGGCTCAAGAAGCAGAGTGCTAGCTTTGAGCAAAAAGAAGCCAGGGACAGTGCTCAGGCCCTGAGTCCAAGCCCCAGGACTGGCAAAAAAAAAAAAATGAAGAAGATGAAGGAGGAGGAGGAGGAGGAGGAGGAGGAGGAGGAGGAGGAGGAGGAGGAAGAGCAGGAGGAGGAGGAGGAGGAGGAGGAGGAGGAGGAGGAGGAGGAGGAGGAGGAAGAGCAGGAGGAAGAAGAGGAGGAAGAGGAGGAAGAGGAGGAGGAAACAACTAACCCGGGCATAGTCATATATATTTGTAATCTCAGCACTCAGCAAGTACAAACAGGGAGATCTTGATCTCAAGACCAGCATGGGCTATAGTGATACCTTGTCTCAAGTAACCACAAACAACTAAATCATGGTGAGAAAACCGAGGTGGGGATGGGAATGTGGTTTAGTGGTAGAGTGCTTGCCTAGCATAGATGAGGCCCTGGGTTCAGTTCCTCAGGACCATGTAAACAGAAAATAAAGAAAAGAAATACAATTAAAAGAGAAAAAAATTTTAAATATTTTTAAAAGAAAGAAAACTGAGATCCAGGAAGGAGACAAGGTCTCCTAACAAGTCAGCAGAAAAGCCTGTGTTTAATTATGTACCAGAGATCATTCATTCATCTCCTAACAAGGATGGCTGCTGGGATACTTGAGTCCAGTGTTTTAAAAAAATAAGTCCGGGGGTGGGGGGGCTGGGAATATGGCCTAGTGGTAAGAGTGCTTGCCTCATATACATGAAGCCCTGAGTTCGATTCCTCAGCACCACATATATACAAAAAGGCCAGAAGTGTCACTGTGGCTCAAGTGGCAGAGTGCTAGCCTTGAGCAAAAAGAAGCCAGGGACAGTGCTCAGGCCCTGAGTTCAAGCTCCGGGACTGGCAAAAAAAAAAAAAAGTCCTGGGGCTGGAATGTGGCTTAGTGGTAGAGTGCTTGCCTTGCATGCATGAAACCCTGGGCTCCATTCTTCAGTACAATATTAAACAGAAAAAGCTGGAAGTGGGACTTTGGCTCAAGCAGTAGAATGCTAGCCATGAGCATAGAAAGACTCAGGGACAAAGTCCAGGCCCTGAATTCAAGCCTCAGGATTGGGGAAAAAAAGTCCTGCTAGGCACCGGTGACTCACGCCTGTAATCCTAGCTATTCAGGAGGCTGAGATTTGAGAACCGTGGTTCAAAGTCAGACTGGGCATGAAACTCCATGTGACTCTTAGCTCCAATAAACTACTCAGAAAAAGCCAAAGACGGTGCTATGACTCAAGTGCTAGAGTTCTGGAGGAGCACAAATTGGATCAGGGACAGCCAAAAAAAAAAAAAAAAAAAAAAAAAACTTGTCCTAGCTGGGCTCTTGTGGCTCACATCTGTGATCCTAGCTACCCAGGAGGCTGAGATCAGGGGACTGAAGTTCAAAACCAGCCTGGTCAGAAAAGTCTGTAACTTCATCTCCAATTAATTAGCAAAAAGCTTGGCTGAAGGCATGATTCAAGAAGTAGAGTGCCAGGCATGAGCAAGCAACCCAAGTTGTTATGCCAAGTCACGAAACCACCACCAAGAAGACCACCGAGACTCAGACATTCCGAAATGCAAAAGCAAGGCAAGGCTTTATTTAAGCGAGCTGCAACTCGGGCCTCGTCCTACCCACCGACACCTCGAGCTGTGATTACACAGGGCTTATAAAGGCAAAGAACAAGGTTACAACAATCAGGTGTTCAAGCAAGCAAGATTAGGACACAGGTACAAATCTGATTGGCTCAGGGTTCGATTCTAAAATGGGGTTCACGTGGTAAAATGGGGCTCATGTGGTAAAATGGGGTTCACATGGTAAAATGGGGTTCATGTGGTAAAGTGGGGCCTGACTTCAAAGTCTGGCACTTCAAAGTGAGCTCAAGGCTGTGAGCGCAACACACACACACACACACACACACACACACACACACACACCGATCCTTCCAGGCACTGGTGGCTCATACCTGTAATCCTAGCTACTCAAGAGGCTGAGATTTGAGGATTGTGGTTCGAAGCCAGCCCAAGCAAGAATGTCCATGAGACTTTTATCCCCAAGTAACTGTCATAAAACCAGAAGTGGCGCTGTGGCTCAAAGTGGTAGAGCACTAGCCTTGAGCACACTCAGGAACAGCATCCTGGCTCTGAGTTCAAGCACCACAATTGACAAAAAAAAAAGTAGGTCCTTAAAGTGTTTATTGAGACTTCATTATGCCAAGATCTTCTTTAATCATCAACACCATTTTTTGAGGTAGGTACAATTATTATTCCTATGATTTCGCCAAGCTGGTGTAGTAGTACACTTACCATAGTTCCTCACCTAAGCCTTGTTTATGACACTAGAATGTCCTGTGCAAAAGAACTACTAAGCAGAGTGTGATAGTGCATGCCTATATCATCCCAGAAGTCAGAAGGCTAAGGTAGGAGAATCTGAAGTTCAAGGCCCAACTTGGATGACATAGTGAGTTTAAGCCTGAACTACATAGCAAAAAAACTGTTTCAACACTCCTCCTCCCAACCCAAGAAACACACACACACACACACACACACACACACACACCCCAATGGGAACTAAGATCAAGGTGCATAACAGCACCTTAGTGAGACAAATGCCATGCACAGGTGAACCAGAGCTCGCAGTTCGCATGACATGGGCTAGAAAGGGAGAAAGGACCCGGAGAACAGTGGTGGCACCATTCCCAGGTGCATTTTGCCTGACACCCTTCTCCACATTGTCCTGGGGTAATGGTTGACTACGGTTGAGACTTTGTCTTAGTCCAGAGAGCAATGGTGTCCAGCAACAACTGCCGACAGAGGCTTTCTCAATGCTGGATGTTAGTCAGAGGCTTCATGCGCAGCTTGTTATAGTTGGGGTTTCAAGCACATGACTCCCCTCAAATTGCCATCTTGGTTTGGGTTTTGAACTCAGGACCTGGGCACTGTCCCTTAGCTTTTTCACTCAGGCTGGCACTCTATTACTTGAGCCACCACTCCAATTTTGACTCTTTGCTTGTTTTTTTTTTTTTTTTTTTTGTGCCAGTTCTGGGCCTTATACTCAGGGCCTGAGCACTGTCCCTGGCTTCTTTTTGCTCAAGGCTAGCACTCTGCCACTTGAGCCACAGCGCCACTTCTGGCCATTTTCTGTATATGTGGTGCTGGGGAATCAAACCCAGGGCTTCATGCATGCTAGGCAAGCACTCTACCACTAGGCCATATTCCCAGCCCCCAGATGATCACTTTTTAAAACATTAGTTCAACCCAGCAGAACTTTAACCAACAAGCATAAGATGTTGGTAAAAGATAGTTGCCTTCTAGGTCTGAAAGGCGCAAGTTTTTTATGCGTGTCGCTGCCTAGGGAGAGGAAAATTGAGAGAGATGTCCTTGTTGCTGAAGTTTCCTGATATGCCAGGACATCCTATACACTTCCCAGGACAGTTATCTCTGACCTGCCATCCACCAAACCCCAGAGGTCCCAAGTCTACCGACAGCCAAAATTGGCACTGGCCTCACCAATTTTAAAAACTGTCCTCTAGGGGGCAGTGGCGCTCCTGTTATGAGCGTCGGCCCCAAGTCCCGCTGAACTCTGAGATGGTTTTACCTCCAGATTCAGAGGTGCGAGTCCTTTCAAGGCTGTGTGCTGTTCACTCTGAGAGGCCATCACACACTTAGCAGTTCCTCTCCAGGGACCCTCTGCCTGTACAAACAAAGCTTCAATGAAGACGGCCCATTTAGTAGATCGTTTTACAAGGCACAGTGGATGGATGACTCAAGAAATTCTTAGAAATGGCCTGGCTGGCTCAAGGGTTTAGGCACTGAGGATTTCAATAGTTATATGTGATCCCAAACTGCCTTTCACCAATAAAAGCCAAACTCTGGGAGCGGCCCTGCCCAGGGGCCCTGAAAGTCCCAACCTACCTTCTCCAGCCTTGGAGGGGTGTGTGCATGTGTGTGTGTGTGTGTGTGTGTGTGTGTGTGTGTGTGTGTGTGTTTCTGGGCTGGGTTGATCCAGGCAATTATATTGTAATTAATCAATACATTAATTAATTTTGTTTTGCTGGGATTAAATCCAGGCCACATGAAAGCTAGGTACACCCACTATCACTGAACACCACCAACAACCATACATTGTTGGGGGGATGGGAAATTTGTGCACACACCCCCCCCCCATGTGAGTACTGGGGCTTAAACTTAGAGCCAGGGTGCTGTCCCTTAGCTTTCTCACTCAAGGCTGATACTCTACCACTTGAGCAGAGGTCCCAGGTTCCTGAGGATCTGACTCCACTCTGCAGCATCCGTTTATCCTTGGGAGATGATCTCACTAGCTCCAGTGGTGCCTCATCTCCACTACGCACTGAGTGCTGGCACGGCTTGGACAGGCCAAAGAGACGCTATGGGTTTCTAACTTCACAACATTTACATGCACAAGACTGTGAGCAGCTCAGCTTTGGACCCCTGGAAGGGGCGACAGAACCATCTATTGATCTTCATGCCATTTCCATCGTGATTGTCAGATGAAGAAAGGGAGCTGTAGCAACCAATGTTGAAGGCACCCTCATGACGATCCCTGAAAGAATCAAGTCAGAAATAGAATGGGAGAAATTAACTTTAAAAAAATCAGTCATGGGGCTTGACTCAAGGTTTGAGCACTGTCCCTGGCTTCTTTTTGTTCAAGGCTAGCACTCTACCACTTGAGCCACAGCACCACTTCTGGCTTTTTCTATATCTGTGGTGCTGAGGAATCGAACCTAGGGCTTCATGTATATGAGGCGAGCACTTTACCACTAAGCCACATTCCCAGCCCCTGAACCATTCACTTTATTACTGGGGAAACTGAGCCTCAAAGGTCACAGCAGTCACCGTGATTGGCTCCCCTCTGTGCTACTCTGTTCTCCTGACCCTGGCTTTGGGTATAAGGAGTTAGGAACCAGCCTATGTAGTGAAGGTTGAGGTGGGGCCAGAACCTGGGATAAAACCAGTAGTAGTACTAGTCCTTGAGTGCTGGCCACAGGCCCCCAGGGGCTCTAAGCTCAACAGGGCTACCAGCTCAGTAAATCCCCTCATAATCCCTTTCATTCATTATCATTACCACCAGCTCATTTGACATGGAGAAACTAAAGCTTGTAGGAGCTTAGAGTTTTGCTAAAGCTTCCCATTGGAAACTAGGATTTTGCTTCCACAAATTCATCTCCTTCCAATCCTACCCTATCCCTTCCCTGCCCTCTTCCCATCACTTCTGTCTCCATTCTCTTTTCTTTATCTCCTCTCTCTTCACTCCTGCCTCCTCCTCCTCCTCCTCTTTCTTTCCCCTTCCTTCCTCTTCCTCTATATTTGGAGGCCCAACATGGTCAGACTGACCTCAAACTTGCAATCCTCCTTCCTCAGACTCCTGAGTGATGAGATTACAGGTATGCACCCAGTTTATGCTCAGATTTTAGGGCATAAGGTGATGAGCAGAGTGACATAGAACTGGCTGGCTCTTTTTGTTTTTTGTTTTTTTTTGGCCAGTCCTGGAGCTTGAACTCAGGGCCTGAGCACTGTCCCTGGCTTCTTTTTGCTCAAGGCTAGCACTCTACCACTTGAGCCACAGCACCAGTTCCAGCCTTTTCTGTATATGTGGTGCTGAGGAACTGAACCTAGGGCTTCATGAATGCTAGGCAAGCACTCTACCTCTAGGCCACATTCCCAGCCCTGAGCTGGCTCTTTGAGTGACCTCAGGGGAACTTTGTTTTCTCACCTGTAAAAGAGAAAGCTTGGGTGGGGGTGCTCAGTGCCACAAAAGTAAAATATTACACACAAGACCCTGTGCCTCTTCTGTAAAATCGGGGAAAATAATGTTTGGGTTGTAGGCTGTGAAACTGTTGGACCTTGGAGTGGTGACACCGTTTTCTAGTTTCTGTTGGACATGGGGCTTGAACTCTGGGCTTAAGCACTGTCCCTGAGCTCTTCAGTTCAAGACTAGCACTCTAGTGGCTGGGGATATGGCCTAGTGGCAAGAGAGCTTGCCTCGTATACATGAGGCCCTGGGTTCGATTCCCCAGCACCACATATACAGAAAATGGCCAGAAGTGGCGCTGTGGCTCAAGTGGCAGAGTGCTAGCCTTGAGCAAAAGGAAGCCAGGGACAGTGCTCAGGCCCTGAGTCCAAGGCCAAAAAAAAAAAAAAAAAGACTAGCACTCTACCACCTTGAGCCACAGCACCAATTCTGGTTTTCAGATGGTTAATTGGAGATAAGAGTCTCAGGGACTTTCCTGCTCAGGCTGGCTTTGAACCCTGATCCTCAGATCTCAGCCTCCTGAGTAGCTAGGATTATAGGTGTGTACCACCAGTGCACTATGAGGTTCGTTGTTGTTGTTTGTTTGCTTGTTTTTGTGCCAGTACTGGGGCTTGAACTCAAGGCCAAACTGTTGGGTTAAATTTGAGGTTGCAAAGGACCTTAAGGGGGCAGGGGAGGTGCTGCTTTTTCATCTTAACCTACAGGTTTTTTTGTGTGTGCAGTCCTGGGGCTGTAACTCCTGGTTGAGGGCTGTCCCTCAGCTTTTCTGCTCAAGGCTGTTGCCACTTGAGCCACAGCTCCACGTTGGGATTTTTTCAGTGATTATTTGGAGACGAATTTCACCAACTTTCCTGCCCCTACTGGCTTAGAACTGTGATCTTCAGACCTTGGCCTCCTAAGTAGGTAGGACTACAGGCATAAGCTACAGAGGTGATTTTGTGTGTGTTGGTACCAGGGATTGAACTCAGAGCATCCCACCTAACACTTGACTTTTTCATTCACAGCTAGTGCCCTACCACTTGGGGCACACCTCCACTTTCAGAATTTTTATTTTATTTTGTTTGCTGCTTAATTGGAGGTAAGACTTTATCAGATTTGTCTGCCTAGGCAGGCTCCAGAGGAGCTAAATGTGACCACTAAGGGCATGGCAGATGTGTGTGATTTTTGTTTTGTTTTGTTTTTTTGCCAGTCCTGGGGCTTGAACTCAAGGCCTAGGTACTGTCCCTAAGCTGCTTTTGCTCAAGGACTCTACCACTTGAGCCACAGCCCTACTTCTGGCTTTTTCTGTATATGTAGTACTAAGGAATCGAACCCAGGGCTTCATGCATGCTAGGCAAGCACTCTACCACTAAGCCACATTCCCAGCCCGATTTGTGTGATTTTTTTAAAAAAACTCAGCTTGGAGCAGGAAGGAAATACAAAGAGGGCCTTTCCCCAGACCTTTATCGCCACAGGCTACTTCACAGGCCTCGGAACACCCTCCCACGCCCCCAGACTGGGGTTTCCGAGCTGCGGCAGAGCCACTAGGCCTTTTCGCGGGGCAAGGTTATGGTCGGCCTCTGGATATCCACGTGCTAACCCAACCCGCTGGGCGGCTCCCTCGCCCGACGGGACCAGTGGGGGGCAGAGGGGCGGGGTCGGCGGTGACGTCAAAGTCACCGCCCACCCTCCTTAAAGGCGCAGGCTCGCGCCCACGTGTTGGTTTTTTTTCTCTATTAGGACCAACAGTCCCTGGTGTTCCGAAAGTTCTAAAGGCGAAGGGATGGGAATCCTTTGTGCGGCTGAGAATTGCGTCTATCGAACGAGACTGGATGAGAGATGAGACAGACCTGCAGTCACCTAGAGAGACAATCTGATGTTCCTGATGGCTGGAATCCAGGCTTGAGCTGCATCTTTAAAATATGGAGCCTGTTTCGGCAATAACCAACTTCAAAAGGTTCTGAGCCGAGCGTATCGGTGCACGCCCGTAATTCTAGCTCCGGGGAAGGCAGCAGTAGAGGCTCCTCTGAAGCCCTGCCCGGGAAAAAGCAGGAGCTCCTCCCAGCTTTAAAAAACGTACCGACGGGGCTGGGGGCGTGGCTCGGGCGGTAGCGCGCTGGCCTAGCCAGCATGGAACCGTGAGTTCAAATCCCCAGTACCCAAGTTCTGAGCCTTAGGACAGATAATGTTGCAGAAGCAATCGTCCATCTAATCCCCCCCCCCACTCCCCCCACGCCCTCACAGCGCGCGGGAAACCCACGGTTCGAAGCGGCGCTGCTAACTTTCCCAGGGTCCGATCGCGGGCTCCCGGTTCCCCCGCGCTGGGAAGACTCCTGGCCCCGGGGGCAGCTAGTGTAACCCGGCTGCCACACCCGCAGGCTGTCGGGTGGTTTGGGGACTGCAGCCTTATGAAGTCATCTGAAAATGGGAATGACACTAATTCCTGCCAGATAGCGTGGCCACAAAGTTGCAAAACTTCAACCCGGAGCCCGGAGCACGGGCCCGGAGCCATTCCGGTGACATCCTCCAGCGATCTCCAACAACCGAGTCCCGTCGCCGCCGCCGCCGCCGCTGGAAGATGAGCCCAAGGCGGATGGTGTAACGCCCACGCGGTCTGGAAAGTTCCGGCTGACGCTGGGACGGCCCGAGCGGCGGCGCTCCGCCTGCGTGCAGGTGGGGTGGGGCTCGTGGAAACTCGCCGTCCAGGGCAGGTTTGCAGCCAGGTCACCGCGCCGCGGGGACGGCGACCTTGACTGGCAGGCTCCGAGGAGCGCGGGCTGGAGGAAAGCCCGCCCACTGGGCCGGGACGGGGGCGGGGCTACGGGGGAGGAGAGCGTGCGAGGGGCGGGGCCAGAGGCACGCCGGGCGCCAGGCCGGTCGGCCCTCGGGGCGGGGCTTAGAAGGCGTCCGGGGGCGGGGCCTAGAGGGCGTCCGGGGTGGGGCCAAGTCGGCGGCTTTCGGTGTCGGCCTCCGTGCGCGGCGGCCGCGCGCGGTCCGTACACCCGTCGCGGAGCCGCTATGGGCCCTCCCGGTCCCTGGCATCGCGCCGCGCGAGCACCGGCTTATAACCAGGTGGGCTGGCCGGGACGGGGATAAGGCCTGGGCCTGGGGACCGACTGGCGTCGGAGGCGAGAGGCGTTCGTTGTGGATCCCTGGGAGCCTAAGCTGGGGTTGGAGCCGGTCGCGTGCGGCGGGGCCGGCCGGGTCGGCCTCACCAGGCTCTCCCTGCGCTGGGCCTAGGCTGCGAGTGTCGACGAGGGTTGGGGAGAGGGCTTGTCTCCTTCTCTGTTTCTGCCCGTCTCGGGCGAGCCCACTTCCCTTCCCCGCTTGTATTTGGGGGAGAGACGGCAGGTAGAATGTCCTCCCATCCGGGCCTCCGGGGCCTGTGAGGCGGTGTGGGGGCAGGGCCAGGCACCCTGGCCTGCAGTCCTGGAATGGCAGATGGACCTTTCTCCCCGTCAGCAGATCTGTTTACTTGTTTCCCCGAGTGCCCAATTCCACGGCTCTTCGCCTGGGATTTGGGGCGCGCATGTGCCTGCCCAGGGCCGGGATTGTTTGCATTTAGGGGTCGCCAGGGTCAAACCCGCTGTCTGTACTTAGGTAGCGCAGTAAACGGGTGGCGTGAATGAGCTGCCATTAACTGAAGGGTGACTCTCCCAGCTTTCTCTCCCAGACTACTACGACTCAAATGATCCCCGACGGGTCGCCTCACCTCCCTAAACCTTAGTTTCCCCATTGGGGCGGATACCAACCGCTTTCAAAAGATATTGTTGTTATCTTAGCTATGAGATCTGGAGATCATGGTTCAAAGTCAGCCTGGACGTGGAAAGTCTATAACACTCTTTATCTCTATTTATTTATTACATTATTATTGTTGTTGTTATTGTTATTTTTCCAGTCCTGGGGCTTGAATTCAGGGCCTAGGCACTGTCCCTGAGCTTCTTTTCCCTCAAGGCTAATACTCTACCTCTTGAGCTTCAGTGCCACTTCCGTCTTTTTCTGTCTATATGGTACTGATGAGTTGAACCCAGGGCTTCATGCATTCTAGGCAAGCATTCTACCATTGAGCCACATTGCCAACTCTTTATTTAAGCCACTAAAAAGCCAGAGGTGGAGCTGTGGCTCAAGCCTTGAGAGAAAAAGCTAAAGGACACCCAAGGCCCTGAGTTGAAGTCCCAGTTCATTCCACCTTATCCACACAATGCTATTGTGGAAGTTACTGAGCTACTTGTTTGGGTGTGCAGTGGGGGAAAGCAACTGCCTAATGTTTCCCCTTTCCCCAAGTGCCTGGCCTCTTGTTGCACTTGATCTATCTTGTCAGTTGCTGTTCTATTGACTGAGATTTCTGTTTCAGGATTGAAGCTTCAAGATGTCTGACCAGGACCCTGGGGGCATTAGCCCCCTGCAACAAATGGTGGCCTCAGGGGCTGGGGCTGTGGTCACCTCGCTCTTCAGTAAGACTTGGGGAAGTGGGATGTGGGCAGCTGGAGATGGGGCAGACCACAGTACTGGAGGCAGCTTCATGCTGGGGGTGGACCTGGCGGGGGGAGGGGTGGTCGTCCCTGAAAGGAACCTCAGACCTGCCTCCCTCTCCCCCAGTGACCCCTCTTGATGTGGTAAAGGTCCGTTTGCAGTCTCAGCGCCCCTCTGTAGCCAGCGGTGAGTACCAGCTCCTGGAGCCAGATTGAGGGAGTTCTCTGGGTAAAATGAGGCCCTCCCAATGAAAGCATCCTGGGATGGGTAGGGAGCTCTCCTAACTTCAGGGGCTGCCTTGTGTTTCAGAGCTGATGCCTCCCTCCAGGTTCTGGAGCCTCTTCTACACCAAATGTGAGTGCCCCACTCCACACAGAGCCTGGGGAGGGTACTGGATGGGACTGGCACAGTGTCTCCAGGGCACCCATAGGCTCACAGTCAGCCCTCTGTCCACCACAAGAACATCCATGTAGAAGCCAGGCACCTGTGACTCACACCTGTAATCCTAGCTACTCAGGAGGCTAAGATCAGAGGATCATACATAGTTCAAAGCCAGCCCAGCCAGGAAAAGTCCATGAGACTTTTTATTATAATTTTTATTAAATTTTAAATTAGTTTTTATTAATTACTTTGATGATCTTTTTTTTTTTTTTGCCAGTCCTGGGCCTTGGACTCAGGGCCTGAGCACTGTCCCTGGCTTCTTTTTGCTCAAGGCTAGCACTCTGCCACTTGAGCCACAGTGCCACTTCTGGCCGTTTTCTGTATATGTGGTGCTAGGGAATCGAACTGAGGGCTTCATGTATGGGAGGCAGGCACTCTTGCCACTAGGCCATATCCCCAGCCCGACTTTGATGATCTTATTTTTCATTTTATTATTTCAATCGGCAATTGCTTTTACAACATTTTTTATTAATTATTAATTAACCAGCAAAAAAGGCCAGAAGTGGAGCTGTGGCTCAAGTGTGGTAGAGCATTAGTCTTGAGTGAAAAAACTAATGGGAGGGCTCAGGCCCTGAGTTCAAACCACAGTACCAGTATATACACACACACACACACACACACACACACACACCCATGTAGAAACCCCAACATGTGCTGGCTCTCTAGGGTTGGGGACTCATCACCAACTCCCATCAAGGTTCCAGAGCTCTGTCATCCTAATGCTCCCTCCCCTTCCCCAGCACCCTCCCCTCTCCAATCCACAGGGAAGTGCCTCCTGTACTGCAATGGCATCCTAGAACCAATGTACCTGTGCCCAAATGGTACCCGCTGTTCCACCTGGTTTCAAGATCCTACCCGCTTCACTGGCACCCTGGTGAGGAACAGCGCAGATGTGGTTGGGAAGCAGGTGTGGGTGCCAGCTCAGTGGGGGGAGGGGGGCTCCCAGGAAGGTGGTGCTCCCATGAGGCCTTTGCATTCGATGTTGGAGAAACAGGAGCCTTGTGCATGCTAGGCAAGTGCATGCTAGGCAAGTGCTCTACCATTGAGCTGTATCTGCTGCTTTCCATGAGGTTTTTTTTTTTTTTTTTTGGCCAGTCCTGGGGCTTGGACTCAGGGCCTGAGCACTGTCCCTGGCTTCTTCTTGCTCAAGGCTAGCACTCTGCCACTTAAGCCACAGCGCCACTTCTGGCCATTTTCTGTATATGTGGTGCTGGGGAATCGAACCCAGGGCCTCATGTGTACGAGGCAAGCACTCTTGCCACTAGGCCATATCCCCAGCCCCTCCATGAGGTTTTTGAGGATGAATAGGAGTCTAGTCTAAATCGCCGTGTGTGTTGCACACTGTAGGCCTGCCACTCAGCAGGAATATGTGAAGCGGCTGAAGATATTAGGTAAAGTACTGGCTGGGCCAGTTCCACTCCAGGCCTTGCTCATGTCTGTCCTCCTCCCATTCAATCAGGATGCCTTTGTGAAGATTGTAAGGCATGAGGGCACAAGAACCCTATGGAGCGGCCTCCCTGCCACACTGTGAGTGAATTCTGGGTGTTCCTTTTTCCTGGCATCTTCTGATCTCTGTCGGCCGGGTGGGTAGGACAGGGAAACTCTTGGGAATCCCAGCTAGCCTGTCTACCCCTCCAGGGTCATGACTGTGCCAGCTACAGCCTTCTACTTTACTGCCTACGACCAACTCAAGGCCTTCCTGTGCAGCCGGGCCCTGATCTCTGACCTCTACGCCCCCATGGTGGCTGGCGCGCTGGCCCGCAGTAAGCACAGCCTCGGCCTTTGCTCTCAATCCAGGCAGTTCTGACTCCCAGCCCCCAGGGAAGGGGGGAACAGCTAGGTGCTGTCATGTGGGATGTGTCACCTGGCCTCTTCTCCCCCCACCACCCCCGCAGTGGGCACTGTGACCGTGGTCAGCCCCCTGGAACTTCTTCGGACCAAGTTGCAGGCTCAGCATGTGTCATACCGGGAGCTAGCCACCTGCGTTCAGGCTGCGGTGGCTAAAGATGGCTGGCGCTCACTGTGGCTGGGCTGGGGCCCCACAATCCTTCGAGACGTGCCCTTCTCAGGTAGGCAAAAGAGCCCTTGGATGATGCGCAGTGGGTCTACTGCCAGGTTCCTGATTTGTTACTGATGGGCACAAAGTCGCTTCTCTGACCCTGGGCCCCGGGGAGGAGGGCAGTTCCCTGGGTTTTCATGAGCTCATTCCCGCAGAGGGCCTATTAGGCTGGCACAGAGCAGACAGGCCTGCATGTGGGAGGCCTAGTTGTCAGTGGTAGGTCTGGTCTAGGGCGCCCAACTCCTTGGTCTCCCCATTTCTAATGTGTGTACCTCACCTCCCAAGCTCTCTACTGGTTCAATTATGAGCTGGTGAAGAGCTGGCTGAATAGGTTCCGACCAAAGGACCAGACATCTGTGGGCGTGAGCTTCATGGCTGGTGGCATCTCAGGGACAGTGAGTTGACAGGGTTTGGGGTGAGGTGGTTGATATGGGGTGGGGAGAGGAGTCCCCATACAGAACATTAGCGCGCCCATTGGAGAGCTTGCTTGCTCTTCTTAGCGAGCCCTGGGGGACCACCAGGACCCTGAGGATGGGGGTCCTGGGAGTGGGGTTGAGCCCTCTCCCTGTCCCACCAGGTAGCTGCCATCCTGACTCTACCCTTTGACGTGGTGAAGACGCAGCGGCAGGTCGCGCTGGGAGCTGTGGAGGCTGTAAGAGGTGAGCTCAGCTAGTAGACCTGACTGGCAGGCATGGGGCTGAGCGGGGTCTTACTGAGCTGGGCTTTGAATCTGCAGTGAAGCCCCCGAGTGTCGATTCCACCTGGTTGCTGCTGCGGAGGATCCGGGCTGAATCGGGCACCAAGGGCCTCTTTGCAGGTGAGTGTCTGGGTGCCTGGGTGCACTGTGCTGCCTGGGTCTGGGACCCTAAGCCTGAGCCCATTCTTTCCTGCCCAGGCTTCCTCCCCAGGATCATCAAGGCTGCACCATCGTGTGCCATCATGATCAGCACCTATGAGTTCGGCAAAAGGTTCTTCCAGAGGCTTAACCAGGAGCAGCCTTTGAGCCACTGAAGGAGGCACCAGGATGCCCCTGCTTTTCCATAGATGGGGCAGAAGACTGAGCCAAGTGCCTTTGCCTCAGCACCCCTCCTTTTCCTTCCCTCCCAAGAGCCCCAAGTAGCCTCCCCCTGTTACCTAAGCCATCCTTAGGCACAGCCCATTTCCTCTTGTTCCCCTTACGAAGACTGTCACTTCCCCCTCCAAGTTCAAGACCAAATCTGAATCTGCCCCATTTGTCTTCCCTCTGTGTTTGCTGTGGCTGGGCTCCCAGTCCTGTCTGTTCTAGTGTGAAGGCGATGATGACCGTCTGTGTGATGCCCATGGCTGTGGGTCTAGGCAGGGTGGGGGCAGGGAGGGACCCTGGGAACAAATGTAGGAGAGGCTGGGGAAGGGCCTAGGTTAGCCAAAAGCCATCCTGAAAAGGCCCTGCCCAACGTAGGGAGTGCCAGGTACAAAGGTGAGGACCAGAGATGAAGACACTACCAGTTGCTACTCTAGTGGGGAGGCTCCTTCAGGGCAGGCCCATTGGGTTAGGGTGAGACATCTCCCCAAGACCACACAGAGTGGCAACAGAGGGGGCAGAGCTGTGCAACTACCCAAGGGACAGATGTGTAGCAGCCTAATTACTCAGGCCCGGAGGCTGGGAAATTTCTCTCCAGAGCTCTCCCCCAGAAGGCTTTCTCTTCTGCTTGTGCTTGAACAAGTACTAAGTGCCAAAAAGGGGCACTTATATTGTATCTTGGCCCAATTAGGGCAAACTCCATAGAGAGACATGTAGAAACCCCCTTTCTTCCTGATTAATGACCCACCTGCTCTCACAGTGCTCATGTTAGTTCTGACAGCATCACTATAGTTATGGCTCAGGCACTAGCTCCAGTATCTTCTGCTGAGCTTAAAGTGGGGACCCCCCCCCACCTTCCACAGATGAAGCTACCCTCAAACCTCTGGTTTTTATTTGCCTGATTCCCCCTGCCCCAGTTCCCGTGTGGGGTCCAAGGAAGGAGTGACCAGAGGGTGCACAGGGACAGACCAGAGGCAGGACAGCAAGGGTGACAAGGCTGGGCCACCAGCTCCTAAGGAGGCCAGGGTAGATGAGCAGAGGAGAGTCCAGAGGGAGTCAGCCAGGCATTGGGGTAACCGAGAATGGAGCCGCTTCTCAGGGAGCGCCCTCGTAGCCCCGTCTCCAGCTCCACCCATTACCCTTGGCTGCCCCTGCCTCCTTGGGCAGGAAACTAAAACAGGCAAAAGGCAGAGACTCCTGGGGTGGGCCGCATTCTCTGGAAGGGTGGCCTGGATTTGGGACTGGAGGAAAGGTGGCAGGTGTCCATGGCCCCTGGCAGGAAGGCCTGGCACTGCCCAGGCTGCTCCTCAGCTGGGGCTTAGTGCCGGGCTGCCCTCGGGACTGTCGCTCACCAGGCACTCGTTGGATTTGAAGCTCGCCAGGGACTTGCAGCTGGGGATGGAGGCCAGGGAGCCGCAGAGGCCAAGCATGGAGGGCGTGGGGTCCTTCCCTGGGGAGAGAGGGTAGGTGAGGCCTTGCCAACCAATCTGCATGTGTGTGAGTTAGGAGAGGGTGTGCAGAAGCAGGCAGTGAAGGGACAGCCCTCCCCCTCTCCCCCACTTTCTTGGCCCTTCTAGAGTGTCATTTTCCATTAAACCTTGATTAAGTACCTGCCTGTGCCATGCACGGTGCTGGGGACACTGTATTGTAATTATCAGTTATGTCTCTGTCTCCCCCTGAGGTTTGTCCTCTCATTGTCTATTTATTAAACACACAGTGAGCATTTGCTCTGTTCCAAGCACTGGGGATACAGAGAATGGACGAGACATGGTTCCTGCCCTCATGGAGCTCACAGTCTGGTGGGGGAGACAGACACACAATCAGAAACACAAGTGTGGGTTACATGTCCACAACCTGCCTTGTCTCAAGATCTAGTGTCATCCAATACAGTGTGGCTATTAAAAAAAAAAAAAAAAGACAGCAAGTCCAGGCAAAAGGAAAATTAGGATGGGAAAAATCAAGTTGAAGCCAAGGGTGAGGTCAACACAAAATGCATGCGTTGAAGTCCTGGGCATTCGCTCGCTTGAAGGGAACCACTAATTTGGCTCTGAGCTTCCTGGCAGCCAAAGAAAAGGGGGAGACAATGGTCAGGAAAGCAGTTGGAAATGTGCATAAGAGCAAATCACTTAAGCTGAGGAATTACCCATGCGTGTGTGAGGGTATCATACCCTCACCATTTGCCAACATAGGAATGGAACTCAGAAGAGTGAAGAGGACTGCCCCAGCTAGAGGAGGCACAGCTGGCCGTTTATATTGGGTCCTTTACATCTCAGGCCAACCTACTCAGGAATGGCTGAGAGGAGGTTTGGTCCCTGGCCTAGAGCTTGCTGCAGGGGTGTTGAGTGCTCACCAATGGGACCCCAGGGCTCCTCATCCCGCTTGCCCTCTCCCAGGCGTTGGGAGTCTGAGCTCAGACTGGCCTCAGCTGACAGCGGCTCTGTGCTCATGAAGCTGTGTCTGACAGAGAAGCAGGTGTTCAGGCAGAGCCCTGCAGCCCCCAGGCCCTTCTTCCCCAGGGGGCCTAGCATTCAGGCCCAACCTAAGCCTAGCTGGGGCTTACCTCCTGTAGAGCTTGGAGTTGCTGGCACCCTGGGCCCCATTGAATGGTCCCAGGGAGGGCCATTGGTTGACCAGGGGTGTGATAAGTTCCTTGGAACCCTGGGCCAGAGGGGCGTGGTCACCGGGGATCAGACCTGTCCTGGGAGGGGATGGGGGGTCAGGCCTGGCAGGGAGAGGCAGCAGCAGCAACAGGGGGAGCTTGGGGGTTAGAAAGGAACCCTGAGTAGCAAAAATGGGAAGACAAGGTGGAGCATGCCTGCAGTCCCACTACTTAGGAGGCTAAGGCAGAGGGATCAAGAATTTGAGGCCTGGGGATTGTTAGCACACTAATGCCAGGAGTTAGAGGAGGTAGTGGAATGGCCTAGAAGTCATTTGGGATGACTGCTGGAGGGAATCCTCGATCGGTAGTGCGGGATGGTGCTAGCAAGTCAGGCTTTGGGATCCACAGGGTGAAGTTAGGCGCCCCTGCACTGTGGGAGGTGGGGGTCGGTGGTTCTAGGAGTCAGATCAGTGTTAACAGTGGGAGTGAGGCAACTGTGTTGGAGGACACTGAAGGATGTTATGGGTCACCAGGCGCGTTGGAGGCCCTGCAGCAATGGACCGGGCCCTAGTTGGTGTCAGGAAATGGAGGGTAGCCAGTTGAAGGTAATGTTTGGAAGCTGCTGCCAGGGCGTTGAGGCAGAGGCGAAGGGTTCGGTGGGCTCATGCTGGTGAGTTGGGTGTCAATGTCAGAGTGATGCCAGTAATGGGGTGATGATGGGGTTCACCGGGGTCAGAGGTCAGGGCAGGCGGCGGCTCACAGCTGCTCCTGCAGCTCCAAGATCACGCCTTCGAGCTCCCGCTTCTCCCGCTGGTTCTGGGCCGCGGCCTCCTCCAGCTGCAGCTGCAACCTCCGGTTCTCGGCCTCCAGGTCCTTCAGTTGGGACTCGCGCAGACGCACCAGCTCCTCCAGGTAGCCCTGCGGGGTGCCGGCTCAGCCCGGGAGCCCCAGAGGGGTCGCAGCGGCGACCCGGGCCCCGCTGGCCGCGCATCCCCCGCCCCGCCCCGCCCCGCGCCCGGCCGCGCACCGCGCACCTTCTGCGCGTACACGATGCGGAACTTCTGCTCCATCTTGTGCCACTTGTTGTACCAGCTGTCCTCGTCGGTGACGAGAGGCAGGTAGGGGTGCTCGGGAGAGTTGTCCTCGCTCGTGCTGCTCTCGGCACTGTGCCGCTCCTCCTCGTCCGTCAGGTAGTCGTAGCTTGGGCGGGAGCAGCGGGTAGGGAGGGCTGGCCCCGCCCCAAGCAGGCCCCGCCCCTAGGCAGGCCCCGCCCCCAGGCAGGCTCCGCCCCATGACAGGCTCCGCCCCATGACAGGCTCCGCTCCTCCCATTCTCCTTGACCCACTGCCCCCACGGAGCTGCTCACCTCTGCGTGAACTTTAGGTAGGGCGTGTAATCGATGACCACGGGGGTCTTCCCATCCAGGACTTCTCCCTTTAGACAGAAACTGGGGCCGAAGAGCCGTAGGGTCAGGGGTCAGGGGAAGGAGTGGGAGGTGGAGGCAGTGGGTGGGAAAGCAACCTCTCCCCCAGCACCAGGCAGACCCCACCTGAAGTCGATGGCGCTCAGTCCGATCAGCATCCCGGTGAGGAGAGTGGCTTCCTCCCGCAGCATGATGGCTCCCGAGTCGTAGAATCGCCTGTAGGGGTGGGGAGGTGGGAGCAGCAACACTCAGGAGCCCTCTGCCTGGAATGTGGCCTGCCCTGCTAATGAGCTAGTAGTGCCTATGTCCCCACCTGCTAGAAAAGAGACTTTCTGTTTTCCTTTGTGCCACCCCTTCCCACAAAGAACTGGGTCACTCCTTTAATTCAGAAAACAAATCTTTGTCATTAGTGCTTAGCATACAGTAGATACTGGAACAATTAATTTGAAATGTGGAAACATGGGACAGAATGTAGTAAAAAAAAAAAAATCAGATTGTCTGTGACCATGTGGGAGGGGCTGGTACATCCCCTCTGTCATCCCTCCCTGCACTGCACACATTCTGACCTGGGATCCTGGGTCTAGGTGCTAAGGATCCAACCTCCCTGTGAATCTACAGTTGGGCACTGATGCTCTCTTCATGTTGGGACTGTGATCTTGGGAAGCAAGTACAAAACTACTATTGCTGTTTGGAGAGTGGCAGGGCTGAGCGTTGTAGGCCAAGGCACAAGACCAACAACAATATGGTACATAGTGGAGGCTTGTCCAGAAGTGGGTCCAAGGGTAGATTGGGACTGATAGGAGCAGGGCTGGCAGTGATAGCAGATAATAGCACTAAACTTTGCCTTGGAAGTGGTGGTGAGGGTGCTAGGAAGTGTGTTTCAGGACTGCCAGACCCAGGGTGACCCAGGAATGATCTGAAAGAAGGAAACTAGAAGAGTATGCTGCAGTCCAGGTACTGAAGGCTGCCAACTGCATTCAGTGAACACACACTGCTCTCCCAAGAGGTCTGACCTGGTAGTCCGGGTGTCCCGCAGAGCTGTGGTGATGTATTCTGACATGCGCTTCTCCATCAGTGCCACCCGGATCCATGCTCGGCCCTGGAAAAGCACATCCACCTTTACCTGATGTCCCAGAGGGTCTCGTATGTCCAGCACTTCTCCCCAGTTCTGCAGGCAAGGAAGGGAGGACCCTTGTGTCCCGGGAAGAGGGCATTGCTTAGCTCTGCCCATCATGGCCCTTACCTTGGCTCGGGCTGTACTGATGTTCTCCATATTCTCAATGCTGCTCACACAGTTGTTGGGCACTTTGCTGCAGGCCAGTCGGATATAGTCCCAGAAGCCCCGCTGCCCATCTGAGCTGAACCAGCTCACTGGACCTGCTGGGGCACAGGCTGAGCCAGGGCAGGGAGGAGGCTCAGCATGACCAGGGAGTTTGGAGAAGGTGAATGCAATGAGGCGCTCACATGCATTCAGTGTAAGCTGTCACGCACACACATACCGCCTCCCCAAACCTCTGAGAACACACATCAAGCAGAGGCATGACACCATACAACTATGTGCTATCAATGGGGCTATACACAGAAGCCCCCTTCTCTCATCTTAGCTCTGTGCTTTTGTTCTGTACATGGCCCAGAATTGGGGCCAAGGGCCAGTGATGAGATTCAGAAGCCTATAGAGGAAGGGGCACTGGTGGTTCATACTCGTAATCAGGAGGATGGAATCTGAGGATGGAGGTTCAAAACCAGCCAGGCAAGAAATTCTGGGAGGCTCTTATCTCCAATTACCCACCAAAATGCCAGAAGCGGAGGTGTGGCTCAAGGGGTACAGTGCCATGCTTGAGCCAAAAAGCCAAACAGCTCCAAGCTTAAACCCCAGTACCAGCACAGAGAAAGAAAACTATAGGGCTGGGAATGTGGCTGAGTGGTAGAGTGCTTGCCTAGCATGTATGAAGCCCTGGGTTCGATTCCTCAGTACTATATACACAGAAAAAGCCAGAAGTGCTGTGCTCAAGTAGTAGAGTGCTAGCCTTGAGCAAAAAAAAAAAGCTCAGGGACAGTGCTCAGGCCCTGAGTTCAAGCCCCAGGACTGGCAAAAAAAAAAAGAAAAAAAAAAAAAAAGAAAACTATAGAGCTGTCAGAGTGGACGTGGCCAGAAGCTAAAGGTTGCTAGTTGGAAAGGTGGGCCACTGGGGGGTGGGTAGCAACCCAGACTCACCTTTGAAACGGTGGCTGAGGATCTGCTCCAAAATGGCAGCAAAATTAACAAACTCCTCTGATGAGTCATCAATGGGCTCTGTCGTGTACTTCTCCAACAGGGTTTTCACAGAGAACCTGGAGACAGGGCAGCGCAGGGGTCAGGTGAGAAGGCAGGAGGTATGGTGGAGGAAGAGTGTCTGGCAGAGAAGAGATCACAAAGGGAATGAATGTGGTAGAAAGACGGGTGAGACTTAGAATGGCCATGGAAATCCCACACTTGGGGGAGGGGGAGTGACAGGTGAAAGACTGATTGACAAAGTAGGTGACAGGAGAGGTGACAGCCAGAGAAAGGAAGCTTCAGGAACCAGGTACGAGAAGGGATGAAACAATAGACATCAAGTGTTGGGAGGAGGAATTGTCCCCAAGCCCCTTCCTGCTGGAGCACCTCACAGCCGGACTCTCCATGTGTGAGTCAATCATCAACCAGGAGGCAGAAAGCAGCTTGTTCTCTTGCCCTGAGCTGTCTTCTGGAACAACCATTCCTCTAGGAAGTGGGGAGGTCACCTGCGCCAGGGCATGTGAGCCGGAGCGTGCCCACATGGAGCGTGGGCATACATGGCTGGCCAGGTGGGCTCTGGGCTCACGGACGTCTCCCTTCTTTCTCCTCCCGGCTTGGCCACCCACACACCAGCTGCCCAGAACCAGGCGGTGCAGGGCTAGGGGGTGGGGGGTGCCGGGCGTGAGTCTGGCACACACGCCAGGTGGAAGGGGGCATTGGCAGAAGATTCCTGGAAGGGCTTTGAGGGCCAAGAAGCTGGCTTCAGGGAGGAAGGGAGCCAAGGGAGGCAAATGGCCTTGAGGGGCTGGAGCCAAGCAACCCCTGTCACTCTTTCCAACCCGCTCCAAGCCTCCTACCCCCTCTGCAGTCCCTGCCCCTGTGATCTGCACCGCCTCACCCTCCCTGTAGTGCGGTGGGTCAGGGTGAGGACACACACTGCTCTAACACTCCCATTGTTGTCCTGCCGTGGGTGGCAGAAGAGAGCCAGGCAATCCAAGGATGTCAGGAGGTGCTTGGAACTGTGTTTTTATTCTTCCCTGGTTTATCAAGCCCTGTGATGGTCCAGCGCTCTATCTGACATGTATCCAACCCCACCACATCCTTGGGAAATAGATTTTGTTTTTCAGGTCCTAGGGCTTGAACTCTGGGCCTGGCTGCTGTCCCTGAGCTTTTTTCTACTCAAGGCTAGTGCTCTACCACTTGAGCCACAGTTCCACATTTGGCTTTTTGTGGTTAGTTGGAGGTAAGAGTTTCACAGACTTTCCTGCCTGGGCTGGCTTTGAACCACAATTCTCAGATCTCAGCCTCCTGAGTAGCTGGGATTACAGGCATGAGCCACCAGCACCAGGATGGGAAATAGATTTTAGTACCACCACCATCCCCATTTCACAGAGATGGAGGCCCACGAGGTTGACTGGTCTGTTCAGAATCACAGCTGTGAGGAGTCAAGAGCTATGTCCAATTCCAAATCCCTTGCTCTTGCAGCTACATCTCATGGCCTCCTGGTGGCTGTCATAATTACAGAGGCCCTGTACCTCCTCTGCCTCTGTCCTCCACTCTCAAAGCCTCTAGCCCCACAGCACTGGCCCAGAAGGCACTCAGACAACCACATAACCAAGCCTATGACCCTCACCTTCCCTTTGGTCATAGAATGGGCCTGGCTTGTTATGGGAGCCCGTGGGGGCAGGAGAGGCAGCCTGCTATGTACTAATCCAGTCTCCCTGGGTACAAACAGGAATAGTAGCACTGGCCTCAGTAAATTTTGGTTCAGATCCTAGTTAGGAAAGGGAGGAAGGGGTTGGGCTTCTGGGATGGAGTGGGGAGGAGCTAGGCCGAGGCTGGCTCTGACAGAAGGAAGCCAGTGGTTAGGACATTATCTGGGCTTCATTATACAATCCCTACAACTTGATTTCCTCAGGTCCTATGGGTCAGACCTCAATGGAGGCATGGGCTAGGTGGCATGGCTGCCAGCTGCTATCTGTCCTCAGGAGTGCTGCAGAGCTGCTCAGGGCCCCCAGGAGCATAGGGTATGCGCCCTGTTAGGAGGTACAGTGGCTGCTGTGAGTTACCATGGAGACAGTGAGGCCAGGCCCCAAGGGAGCTCTCGGCCTGCTAAAGGGAACTGTTCTGGGAGCCCAAGGCAAACCACATGATGGTGATGAGGCGGCAGGGGTCCCCAGGGCTCCAGATTGTTGTTATTTCCCTAATCCCCTAAAACTTTATCTCTAAACTGCCTCCATTCTTCCTGAACCCCCACTTCTCTAGCCTGGGCCAAAGGAGGTTCTCTCCTTCCTCCATACACTCAGCTATCCTGGCAAGCAAAATCATTGAGAGGAACCCCGGAGGTCAGGAACCAAGAATGGGGACTGGGGAGGACTTGGGGAGTAGAATGCTTACTCATGTGTGAGGTCCTGGGTTCAATTCCCTGTACTGAGTTAAAAAAAAAAAAGAGCCAAGAGAAGGACAGGGTGTCATCAGAACTGGTTGTTTCTGTGTGCCAGACACTGGTGTGGGCTTCTACATGGTGCACCATCACCATTCTTTGGTTGTTTTTCACATCTAAAATGGGTCTGCTAAGGCACTCAAGGCCCAGAATGCTTAGAAGACTTCCCCAAGGCTGCCCAGCCAGGAACTGAAGCAAAGCCTTGAACCCAGGGCCATTGTCTCTTCACACCACACCAGCAGTTTGGAAGGTGAGGAGGGCAGAAGCTGTGGCTATGTTTTGGGCTGGGGCATGGCTGCACTCGTTCCTTAAGCATCTGTACCCGGGGCTGATGAGCACAGCCCTGTCTGAGACACTAGGGATTATGATGCTATAAGTCAGATACAGCATGGCTGGGTATGTGCCTGGGAGCCTGGAAGAAGCTTTGGGCACCAAGAGCCAGGGCCTCAGGTGGGCATCAGGAGGAGCTGGGCCGAGGCCTGTGTGCCAGCAGGTGGGATGGACAAGGAAAGAGGATACAGGAGTACCCCACTGTAACACAGGGTCAGGGGAGGCAAGGAGGCTGCAGGTGGAAAAGGCAGCTGGCACGGGGCTCCCGGAGGGAGAAGCAAGTGCGAGGGGTGGGGGGGCGGGGGGAATGGAAGAGAGACTGCACAGCTGGCAGTTCCCTGACCTGGAGGCAGGACAGGAGGATGAGGCACTGCAGGGTTGAAGTGGGAGTCATCACTTCCTGAACCCCAAGAAAGCTATGAATTTCCCCAGCCCTACAACAGCCCCACCTTCAGGGGCTGATGGTTCTGGCCAATCACTGCTTGATACCAGGGAACCTAGGCTTCTTACAGGTAGGCCTGGATTCTTCCCATGGCAAGGAAGTGCCCCTTGACCTTCACTGGATAGACTCAGGGCCTTTGCCCACACAACCAGTTGACCCTGCCACAGGCTGCAGAGCTTGCCCAGAGTGGGGGGAGGGTACCATCTCTGCTCTTGTGCTGCGAATCAGAAAGTTTGGGTGGGGGGAGCCCCATTCTGGAGGAGCCAGCTGACAGGGGCAGCCATGAGGATATTTAGAGGGCATTCACCCACCCCGCACTGGCACTGGGGTTCCCCGGTGCCCACCCAGCCCCCCAGCCCCAGCAGGGGAACCAACGTCCCCGCCCCTCCCCCTCGCACACAATGTCACTTCCTGGTTATATCAGGAAGCTGCAGTGCCAATTAGACACCTCTCCCCCTTCTCCCTTCTCCCCCCCCCACCTCCCCCCCTCCCCACCCCGCAGGCCCCAGGCCGGATTGAGGCCTGCTTTAGTCTAAAAGGATGGGGAGCAGACTTCTGGGCCTGGGGGAAGGGGGTCAAGGAACCCTTTGCCTCGCTTCCCTTTGATTTTCTTCGCCTCTGCTGGGCATCCTTGGCTGACCTGCTCGGTCCCCGATTTCCCACGTCTGCCCCAAGCCCTCTCCCTGAGCACCCCGCGCCCACCCGCCGGCGGCGCCCACCTGCACACGGTGATCAGGTTCCTACGTTCCACGACCACGTTGCGGGAAGATGCTTTCTTGGAGGGCAGCCCCAGAGCCATGGTGGTCTGGACAAAGCTCGCTTCCATCCAGATGTTCAGCCACTGCTGCCGCCGCCTGCTGCCCCCCACCCCCACCCGGCCCAACGCCCCACTCCCCTCGCCAGGTCACGACTGGGCCTTCTGCCCTCCAGGGCCCCTCCACCCCTCCTCAGCCATCTCTCGGCCTCCGACTCCCGGTGCCCGGCCCCCTGGCTCCCTCCCCCGGCACGGATTCCGAGCAAAACAAGGCCGGGGAGGGAGCTCTCCGAGGTGCTGAGCCGGGGCCTGTCACCCCCTCCCCCAGCCGCCCGCCCCCCCTCGCCCGGTGACGTCAGGGGCATCTGGCCACGCCCCTGGTGGCCAAGGACCAATCGCAGAGGGTGCAGGGGGTGGGGGAGGGGAGGAGGAAGGCCTGAGGGCCTCGGGAGGGAGGGGGGGTCCCCAGGAGAGGCAGACAAGGGAGGAAGTGGGGACTTGGCCCTCCACCCCCACACTCAAGGCTGGGGCTCCTTGCCTGGTGGCCCTGAGCTCTGGAGCCTCTAGGCCTCCCTCGTTTCTGATCTGTGATCTGATTTTGCCTTGTTGCTTGGGGAATGGAGGTCCTCGCCTCCCGTGCGCTCCTCCCAGCCCTGACCCCCACCCATTCAGCCTTGACGTAGCTTGCGAGGCTGGGGCTCTGTTCAGACAGCTCAGGGAGGGCCTGAGTGCTAACCTGGGGGGGCTGAGGATCGGAATGTATCTGTCTGTGTCTGGAGTGGACTTGTCTGCATTAGCTGGGGGCGCGGGGGGGGGGGACTTCGTAGGGTGGAGGATGGGAGCTCAACGCCTGGAACAGGGGCGGAGGACTCCAGAGCACTGGCAGCTAAAGCAAAGACCTTGGTGTCTTTTCCCACCTCGGAGCTGTCCATGCCCAGGCAATGGAGGGGTGGCAGCCATCTCAAGGGCCACTGGCCTGAGGGTTAACCCCTTGGCTGTCAGCGTTGCTGCTTGGTGCCATCAACCCTCAGGGAGGTCCTGAGAAACGCACTGGCTGGAAATGAAGGCATGGTCCGGCCTGTGGTATCCATATTGCTCTCTCAAATTCCCGCTGCAACTGCTCCATCTCTGTTCACACTGCCCCAGGATTACAGCGGTGCCCGGGGTTGAATTAGATTACCTTTTTTCCCCTTCTTTATTACTGAGTTTTAGGAATTCTCTATATATTCTAGATATCTTTTTTTTTTTTGCCTGTCCTGGGCCTTGGACTCAGGGCCTGACCACTGTCCCTGGCTTCTTTTTCCTCTAGGCTAGCACTCTACCACTTGAGCCACAGCGCCACTTCTGGCTGTTTTCTATATATGTGGTGCTGAGGAATCAAACCCAAGGCTTCATGTATATGAGGCAAACACTCTTGCCACTAGGCCATATTCTGACTTTTTTGTTTTTGTTTTGGTGCTGGTCCTGGGGCTTAAACTCAGGGCTTTGTACTCAAGGCTAGTGCTCCACCAGTTGAGCCACAGCTCCACTTCCAGTATTTTTGGTAGTTAATTGGAGGTAAGAGTCTCGTGGATTTTCCTGCTTGGCCTGGCTTCGAACCACAGTCCTCAGATCTCAGCCTCTTGAGTAGCTAGGATTGCAGGAATGAGCCACCAGCACCCTGCTTTATTAAGCCTTTTAGAGTTTAAGGTCTTATGACCTTAAAGGTGATCCATTCTGAGTTGTTTGGGATATGATGTTAGTATTAGGGTCCAGTTTCATTCTTTTGCATGTGGATACCCAGTTTTTCCACACCATTTGTTGAGAAGAATGTCCTTTTCCCTGCTGAATGAGCTTGTAAACATCAAGAATCATTTGGTCATATATGTGAGTTTTTTAATATGTGAACTCTGTTCAATTCATTGGTTTATCTGCCTATTTTTATGCCAGTATCATACACTGTTGATAATTGTAGCTTTTTAGTCTTTTATAGTTGTTGTTTTGTTTTTTTTTCCAGAGCTGAGGACCGAACTCAGGGCCTTGCGCTCACCAGGCAGGTGCTCTTCCGCTGAGCCAGATCCCCACAACTGTAGCTTTTTAGAGAGTTATAAAATGGTAGATTTTTTTTCTTTAGGAATCCAGGACCTCACCCATGCTAGGTCAACACCATATTACTGAGCTGCACCTCCAGCCTTTTAGTAACTCTGAGATCAGGAAATGTGGCTTGTTTGTTCTTTGTCATATCCTGGCTTTCATGATAACTATTTCCCTGCTTTTCTTTATATTTTTATCACCTGTGTGTTCAACAATAAAAACATAAGATTGGATGGAGGTGTGGCTCAAATGATAGAGTACCTGTTTAGCAAGGCCCTGAGTTCAAATCCTAATATAGAACACACACACACACACACACACACACACACGAATAGATTTTCAGTGTTAAACTTTGTAGACATGAAATCATACTTTACAAATTCAAGCATGATTGTTTTGGATTAGTTTGGAAGATTCACTTTTCTTCTATACTATTCCCATATAAATCTATGCCACAATGTATCTATTCTACATTATATCGTTACTTTGAGGGGAATTTTGTGTATCATCTCAAATAGAGGGGATACAATAAAGAAAATTAGATCTTTAGGGTTTGAAGGACTAAAAGAGCTAAAAGAGCTGGGAGGTGGATGGGTGCTTGCTTAGCAAGCATGAAGCTTGGATTCAATCCCCACTACTGCCAGATCAATCAATCAGTCAATCAATAGCAATGAGGAAGAGAACATTGAGACAATGCAGTATTAACGATAGGCAGCAGCCAGGGCTGAGGGAACCATGGGGCAGAGCTGTGAACATTTCCGTGTGCTCATTTCTCTGCAGGGCTGTCTCCAAGCCTGGTTCTCAGAATTCAGCAGCCTGAAGGTTGGAAACAATTTCCACTGAGCTATAAAGTAACGGAAAAAAATTAAAAGTTGGGACTCCTCTGAGCCACAGGCCAAATCCGGGCTCAAGAGGGGAGAACAGGGGTCCATCCGAGTCTCCAGCTGAGTCTCCATCCATCCATCTGAGGCTCTCTGAGCCTCTCTGAGCTCCAGCCCACTCCCCCATCTGTCTGTCTGTCCTGGGCTGAGGAATTTCGAGCCAAGGCTCAGAGGCCTCTCGACCCCGGAAGTGCCTTCTGGGACCACGGCCCTAACTTGCCCAAGCATCCCCACAGCCTGAGCAGCTGTGGCTTAGCCTTCGTGATCTGAGTGGAGCGAGTGGAGTGTGTCCCGTTACTACACATGAATAACACGGCCCACGCTGCCTGTGCAGCTTCGTGTCCTTTCTAGACAGACTTGCTGAAATACATCTCCTAAGAGACTTGGGGGGAGTGAATTATATGTTTACCACCTCAGGCTAAAAGTCCAGGGAAAGCCAGGCACTCATGTGGTTTGCACCTACAAAAGGCCTAGAATAGCCGGGTGCTGGTGGCTCAGGCCTGTCATCCTAGCTACTCAGGAGGCTGAGATCTGAGAATCACAGTTCAAAGCCAACCAGGACAGGAGACTCTTATCTCCAATTAACTACCAGAAAACCAGAAGTGGTGCTGTGGCTTAAAGTGGTAGAGCACTAGCCTTGGACAAAAGAGCTCAGAGACACTGCCTAAGCCTGAGTTCATCCCCCAGGACTGGAGTGTGTGTGTGTGTGTGTGTGTGTGTGTGTGTGTGTGTGTGTGTGTGTGTGTACATGAATACCCAGAGTCATAGAATAATACCCACAAGTGCCAATCAAGTAATCCATCTGGAGGTATTACTAGCAATATCCAAGCTAGGACTATGTATTGCCTTTGTATAAAATATTTCTACCATGTAAGAAATTGAAAAATAAATAAATAAAGCTGGGCAATGGTGGCTCATACCTGTAATCCTAGCTACTCAAGAGACTGAGATCTGAGGGTTATAGGTCAAAGCTAGTTGGGGCAGGAAAGTCTGTGAGACTTTTATCTCCAATAAACTACTCATAAAAAGCCAGATGTGGCACTGTGGCTCAAATGGAAGAGCACTTGCCTTGAGCAAACAAAGCTCAGGGACATGGGGCTGGGAATATGGCCTCATGGCAAGAGTGCTTGCCTCGTATGCATGAAGCCCTGGGTTCGATTCCTCAGCACCACATATGCAGAAAATGGCCAGAAGTGGTGCTGTGGCTCAAGTGGCAGAGTGCTAGCCTTGAGCAAAAAGAAGCCAGGGACAGTGCTCAGGCCCTGAGTCCAAGCCCATGGCTGGCAAAAATAAAAAATAAAAAAATAAAAGCTCAGGGACAGCACCCAGGCCCTGAGTTCAAGCCTCAGGACCGCTCCCCTTCCCCCAAAAAGAAAGGATAATCCTTTCTCCCTTCTGTCTTCCAGTCACCCTTTAGCAGGACCTAACAAAAAGACAGGTACTGAATCAGAGTCCTCTTGCCACACTTCATCAGAGAGTAGAGTAAATAAAAGAATTGACCTGAGGGGGCTGGGAATATGGCCTAGTGGTAGGATGCTTGCCTAGCATGACTCCTCAGCACCACATAGAAAAAGCTGGAAGTGGCTCTGTGGCTCAAGTGATAGAGTGCTAGCCTTGAGCAAAAAGAAGCCAGGGACAGTGCTCAGGCGCCGAGTTCAAGCCCCAGAGCTGGCAAAAGAAAAAAAAAAGAGTTGATTTGAAGTTGGAGGCATGGCTCAGTTGATCAAATGCTAGCCAATGAGTGAAAGCAGCTGCAGCTACCAAGTTTGAGGCCTGGTCTCAGGCCGAGAAATGAAAAAAGAAAAGAATGGCCTTGGAGTTGAATGGAAATAATAATTATATGTATATGTTGACAAATCTCAGTGAACCCCTACACTTCAATTTCTCCTGGAATTCATAGGTAATCTATATATAGGTTTGTTTTTCCAGTCTAGAGTGTCTGAGCTAACCCTCTCCAAGAGTTTATAGAATACCTAATTTATCTGTTTGGGATCCCAAGAAGCAACACACTGGACTAAAGTGTGGCTAGTAGAAAGGACTTTATGGGCTGGGGATATGGCCTAGTGGCAAGAGAGCTTGCCTCGTATACGTGAGGCCCTGGGTTCGATTCCCCAGCACCACATATACAGAAAACGGCCAGAAGTGGGGCTGTGGTTCAAGTGGCAGAGTGCTAGCCTTGAGCAAAAGGAAGCCAGGGACAGTGCTCAGGCCATGAGTCCAAGGTCCAGGACTGGCCAAAAAAAAAAAAAAAAGAAAGAAAGGACTTTATAACAAAGGAGATGGAAAAATAGACACAGGACAACAAGATAGACTGTTCCTACCCTATAATATCATCTGGAATCTGCTCTGGACTTGGAGGGGGTACCCTTAAAGATTCAGTATATACTATGATGTGGTGGTCATTCTGTGGATCTGGGTCCAAATAGCTAAAAAACATGGTTTAGGAATCATTAATGGATGACTACTTACATCAGTGTCTTTTCTATGTTTGAGATGACTAACATTCACACATATTCTTTTTTTACTCTTTGTTTTATTTTATTGTTTTGCCAGTTGTTGGGCTTGGACACAGGGCCTGAGCACTGTCCCTGGCTTCTTTTTGCTCAAGGCTAGCACTCTACCACTTGAACCACAGCACTACATCTGGCCATTTTCTATATATGGGGTGCTGAGGAATTGAATCCAGGGCTTCATGTATATGAGGCAAGCACTCTTGCCACTAGGCCATATTCCCAGCCCCATTTTTCTGATTTATTAAACTTGATTCCTGGGTATTTCCATTAGGTTCAGAAGCTAACAGATTGTGGGAAGAGTAGAAAAGAGGGAAGTTTGGTTGTATCGGACAGAGGAAGAAATGAGAAGTGATGATGAGAAGAATATTTTTCTCTTATCTATCTATCTATCTATCTATCTATCTATCTATCTATCTGTCTGTCTGTCTGTCTATCTGTCTAACATCAACATCTGTCTACCTACCTCTCACCTACCATCTATATACCAACCTACCTCTTATCTATCTATCATTTACTTATCATCTACTTACCTATCTCTCATCTATCCATCTACTATCTATCTAATCTACTCATTATCTATTCATCTATCTACCTATTGATCTGTCAGCTACATCCCTACCCATTTATATATCCATCTATCAAGATTTATTGATAAAATAAAAAGCTTCCTTGTTGATCATAGATGACAGCTTCATTGTCAGCCAATTCTGGGGCAAATACAAGTTCTCTAGAGCAGGTGGGTAAGCAGGACCCTCTGGGGAAGTATTCTCCAGGGACAAGATTTCTTCTTCCTCAGGGGAATCCAGGTTTTGTTCTTAAGATCCTTTCATGAGTGGATGAGGTGCCTCCATAATATTCAGAACAAACCCCTTGATTAAAGGCAGTTGGTTGTAGGTGCTATTGACATGTGCAAGATACTTCCCCAGCAGCTTCTAGATAGGAGTGTTTTGACACAATAGCCACACACTGTGAACTTAGCAAGTAGACCATTACCAGTGGGAGTCTCTGCTGCTGTTCTCTGGAGAAGCAGCTAAGCATCATTAGACTGGGAGGAATGATTAGACATCATTACATGTTCTGGGAGGAAGATTAGAGTCCCAATTCTCTGCCATCATGTGTAGAAAAATACCATCAACAGCACTGAAGGCTGTTGCTCTCTGGCTAAGGTCATGTGGGTCAGCCACCGCAGCAATCCCCGCAACGTCCCAAACCAAATTCTATGTGCAGCGGCTCCTCGAGGGAGAGTGTCTGTGTGTATTAGTTGGAATTCTTCTGGACAAGAGATTTGTCTCTTCTCCCATACTTATCAATTTACTTAAGCACTTAAATATATTAATATGGACTTATAGATATATTTATTTATATATTTTGTTTATGTATAATCCAATACTAGTATGAAATAAGAATGACAAGTGGCCGTTGGTTTGCACTAAATTCATGCATTGGCTTCAACAAGCCAGCCTAAAAATCAAGCTGAAACTAAGCAGTTTATCTGAACTTCTCAAAAATCAGAATGAGAAAAATTACAGCCAAGATTCCCAGACAAGCTAGTTTTTTTGTTTGTTTGTTTTTTTTGGCCAGTCTTGGGCCTTGGACTCAGGGCCTGAGCACTGTCCCTGGCTTCCTTTTGCTCAAGGCTAGCACTCTGCCACTTGAGCCACAGCGCCGCTTCTGGCCGTTTTCTGTATATGTGGTGCTGGGGAATTGAACCTAGGGCCTCGTGTATCCGAGGCAGGCACTCTTGCCACTAGGCTATATCCCCAGCCCCAGACAAGCTAGTTTTGATCAACATGATAATGAAGTTTCCTAGCCCTCAATCCTTACCTCTCTCTCTCTCTCTCTCTCTCTCTCTCTCTCTCTCTCTCTCTCTCTCTCTCTCTCTCTCTCTCTCTCTTTTCATTTTAGCCCATCCCAGGGACCAACCTCTGGGCCTGGGCACCGTCCCCGAGCTCCTTTTTGCTCAAGGGCAGCGCTCTGCCAGTTGAGCCATAGAGCCACTTGTGGCTTTTTCTGTAAGTAATTGCATATAAGAGTCTCACAGACTTCCCTGCCTAGGCTGGCTTTGAACAATGGTTCAGATCTTCAGATCCCAGGCTGTGAGTGGATAGGATGACAGGTGTGAGCCACCAGCACCTGGTCCTTACATCTTTTAATATTTACAGAAAGCAACGTCAATTCACTTGATGTTAGTTAACAAGTTATTTTTTTTCTGTTCTTCTGACTCCTAGTTCCTGTCTTGGAAGGAAGGCCTCTTGGAAATGGACAATATGCTTTTTGCTCTTTTGTTTCCGTTTCCTTCAACCTTTCTGACTATAAAACCAACCTGCATACATCAGTTTGACAATAAAAATTAAAAAAAAAAACCTAACCTGCTTTGTTTCACCCATTGGAGCATGTATTGTGGTTTGTAAGATAAAGTGTTCCTCAATTGTAGAAGTGAAAATAATGCCAACCGAGGGATGGGGGCATGGTTCAAGTGGTAGAGTGCTTGCCCACCATGCATAAGACCCTCATTCAATCTCCAATTCCGTCTCACAGACACACACACACACACACACACACACACACACACACACACAATTCTAATGGAGATTATATTTTGTTTTGCTTTTTATTATTCTTAGCTCTAGATTTTGATTTAGGCATTTGTTTATTTATTCTGAACTCCAAAAGGTTGTACAAGGGGTTACAATTTAACATGTTCATCTTGACCAGTCACCCCTTCCATCATCCTCACGTTCCAACCCCCCCCCCCTTTGCCTCTATTCTCTCTCTCTCCTCCATGGAGGTTGTCCAACTAAATCATAATTTTGTCCTTCAGTATGACTTTGTTATTGCTCACATGGATGTTCTAATTTCATCCATTTAGAATTGTATGGTGCACATTTCCTCATCTTATCATTGCTTTTCAGCATGCACATGGTATGAACATTTACTGAGCCTCTGCTGTGTGTCAGGCCCTGTGTGCTTAGCAAGAAAGTGAAGGAGGGAATGGAGAAGAATGACAGAAGCGAAGGGATTCGAACCCTCGCCCATGAACACTGGCAACTTCAATTTGCGCTGTAGAAGGCCATCTGGGAATAGAGAAGCCGGTGAGTGGCTCCACAGTGAGTGACCCGGAGGAGGACTCAAGCAGTGGGAGGACGGGAGCACCATCAGCTGACACGGAGCACCTTGGAGGAGAGCCAACTTACGAGAGTGTGCAGAGTGGAGGAAGAAGATAGCTGAGGAAAGACAGACTTTGGAGAGCACCAAGGTGGAAGGAGGTGATTAAGGGAAGACAAACAAGTCAAGAAGATAGAGAAGAAACCATCCTAGAGATAGGAGGCAAGCGGAGAGCAGACATTTCCAAGAAGGGAGTAGGTGTGTGTCAGGTGCTACACGGAAAGGCAGCGGGGGAGATGGTGGGGCATCCAAGAGTTATGGCAACTGGTATTAGGTTCTACAGGAGAGAGGCGTGGCTGCCTGGGGCAGAGGAGTGACTGGGAGATATGATAGTCAAGAGCTTGTCTCTGAGGAGCTGGGCTAGGACCAGGACAGCACCAGAGCAATGCCTCTGGGTGATTGGTCTGTTTTGTGGGCTGGGGGAAGAGAAGAGAGGCAGCGAGCAGCCCAAGCCCCCTGGAGGACAGGTGGTGTCACTGCAGACCTGTCTGTAGGAGACGGGGGAGGGGAGAAACTTAATTGTCCAGGCCCTGTACTAAGGGGAGATAAATTCTCACTTCTACAGCAGGTTGGCTTAAAAATAAATCAGTTTATTAATATTATTTGTTTATTGAATCGTTGATACCCTCCCCCTTTTTTTTTTGCCAGTCCTGGGGCTTGAACTCAGCGCCTGAGCACTGTCCCTGGCTTCTTTTTGCTCAAGGCTACCACTCTACCACTTGAGCCACAGCACCACTTAAAGCCTTTTCTGTTTATGTGGTACTGAGGGCTTCGTGCATGCTAGGCAAGCACTCTACCACTAAGCCACATTCCCAGCCCTGGGCCAGGCATCGTTGGAAGTGTCTTTTTTTTTTTTGGCCAGTCCTGGGCCTTGGACTCAGGGCCTGAGCACTGTCCCTGGCTTCTTCCCGCTCAAGGCTAGCACTCCGCCACCTGAACCACAGCGCCCCTTCTGGCCATTTTCCATATATGTGGTGCTGGGGAATCGAACCGAGAGCTTCATGTGTAGGAGGCAAGCGCTCTTGCCACTAGGCCATATTCCCAGCCCCACTGGAAGTGTCTTGCATGCATTCTCTATTCAATTCTTATGAAAACTCTGTGAGAAACTTGCTTTACCTGTCACCGAGTTGTCTTTATGCTATTGAGAAGACTAAAGCTCAGGTTGGAGAAGTACCTTGCCTATGACCACACAGTTAATGTGTTTTAGAGTTGAGATAAAAACTCAATCATCTAGCCTGGTGCTGGTGGCTCACACCTGTAATCCTAGCTATTCAAGAGGCTGAGATCCGAGGATCCCAATTCAAAGCCAGCTCAAACACCTAGGCAAGAAAGTCTGTGCGACTCTTGCCTCCAATTAACCACCAGAAAGTTAGAATAGAGTTGTAACACAAGTGGTAGAGTGCTAGCATTGAGCAAAGAAAGCTCAGATATAGTGCCCAAGCCCTGAGTTCAAGCCCTAGGATTGCTCCTCTCCGCCCCCCCCCCCCAATTCTATCACTGAGGCCCCAGAACCTGCTTCAGTGACACTATAATAAAACCACAGCTGACTTAATGAACACTTTAAACAATTAGCTAAACATACCCAAATAAAACTATTTTTTAATGTAATAAGGTATAGTGGTACATGTCTATAATCCCAGGTTGTAGGAAGCTAAGGCAGCAAGATCTTGAATTCAAAGTTAGCCTGAGTTGTATAGCAAGAATGTCACCAAAAATATAAAACAAAACAAACAGACCAAAAAACTCCCACCGTATAACTATAAATATAAAACAATCTAAAAGGTATTGCTTCTATGCAACAACTCACTTCGAATCCTCTAAACTTTCCTTAGTCATAGGTTTTCTTTTTTAGCGGTACTGAGGTTTGAACTCAGGGCTTCAGTCTTGCTAGGTGGGGCTCTAGCACTTGAGCCATGCACCCAGCCTACTGGCTTCAGAGAAGGAATTTCACAGCCCCAAGAAGAGGCTCAGGGTTTTGTTTGTTTCTAACATCTCATCCCCCTGGGACCCCTGCTTATCCACCACCATCAGCTACATTCTCAACGCCAATGTCAAGTTCTTACCTCTGGGTGGTGCTGCTCTGGGGTCCTCCTTTCCTGTGGGGTGTGGCTCTTGTCACATCTAGCTTATTTCAGGTCTCCTAGCTACCCTTCCTTCATCTACAGTGAACGGTCTGTGCTTGGTGGTGGACTCGTGCTGCTCCTGACATCCTTCACAGTTCTCTTGCTTCCTGAGATCTGCCAGATATTTAACATTATATCCTGACGTTTCTCCTGCTTCAGGGGGCAGAGTCAGCTGGCACTCTGGGACTCCTATTTCATCATGCCGGCATATGTTAGAAAGCAGCTTTGGGTGGTGGAGCCATCATCCCCAGCAGAGAAGAGACCTGCATGAATAAGTGCGCGCATCGGGTAGGTCTTGCAAGACCTGAGAGATGGGGGGTCTGAGATGAGGCAGAAGGTGACCATGTTTATCCCCAGCAGGTCATGGCGGCTGTCCCTGGCAGCTGCCCTCCAGGCCTTCTCATGTGAGAGAGCCAAGGGACAGCAGGAGCCACCGAGCGCGCTCAACACGCGTTAACAGACACGCCTGCGCTGGAGCTTCTGACCTTCTGGGACAACTGTTTATCTTGCTGCTAAATCACTGGAGGGAATCCCTGCCCGCTCCTGGCGTTTGTCACCCTAATGCTGTGTGACCAGGTGCACGGGAGACTCCCAGGGGCTCTCCACTTCTCCCACCCTACCTGGACTTCTGGCCCTTGGCCTGGGTTGCAGGCATTTGTATTCATTCTTTTTTTTTTTTTTTTTTTTTTTTTGTGCCAGTCCTGGGGCTTGGACTCAGGGCCTGAGCACTGTCCCTGGCTTCTTTTTGCTCAAGGCTAGCACTCTATCACTTGAGCCACAGCGCCACCCTGGCTTTTTCTATATATGTGGTGCTGAGGAATCGAACCCAAGGGCTTCCTGTATGTGAGGCAAGCACTCTACCACTAGGCCATATTCCCAGGCCTGTAGTCATTCTTGTTGTGCCTGGTGCAACATGTTAATGAGTACAAAGTAAATGTTGGTTGGCCAAGGGCTGGTGGCTCATGCCTGTAATCCTAAGTACCCCAGGGGCTGAGATCTGAGGACCATGATTCAAAGCCAGCCCAGGCAGGAAAGATAATGAGACATATTTCCAATTAACCACCAAAAAGCCAGAAATGGAGCTGTGGTTCAAGTGGTAGATCACCAGTCTGGAATGGAAAAGTTCAGGGACAGTGCCCGGGTCCGGAGTTCAAGCCTCAGTACCAGCACACACACCCAATAATAATAATAAAAATGATAAATAATAAATGAACTAACTCCCCATCTTCTCAAAGTAGAGTCTAGGAAATCTTTATTTTCGAAGAGCATGCGGAGACACAGACTAGAAACCTCTCCCCTGCCTCCTCTCCCATCCCAGGGTGTTATCAGACCCAGCATTCTGGCTCCGAGGCAGGACATTTTGAATCTCACAGCTGACAGCACTGGACTCTGACATAGAGGCTGCCCTCCACCACCCCCACCCCCCGCACCCCAGACCCTGTGCTCTGCTCCCCACGCCAACCACTCAGGGCCCTGCTGGCACCAGGAAGAGGTGGCTGAGACTCTGGGTCCCATTGGTTGCTTGAAAATCTGTTCAAAGAGAAACAAGGAGCCTCAAAGGAGGAAAGGCCTGGACTTGGGGCCTCCCTCTCCATCCCCACATACACATACAGTACACAGAACGGAGATTCTTGAGGTTCCCCTGTGGGGTCGCCCCAGAGTTCAAACTTCTTGTTGAGATTAGGGATGGGGGCACTCTCTTTGAGACAATCTACAAAGGACAGCCAGGGCCAGGAGGCTTTGCATCCAGAGGCCGCCCCTCCCCCTCCTGGGAGCACCCCGGTGGTGATGGGGGCCACTGCTCCCAGGGGCCAGCGTATGGGCATGGAGGAGTCTCACAGGAGATGCTCTGCCACTCAGGATTTTCTCGTAAAAGTGACAATAATTGGTATTTATGAGTGTCACTAGGTACTTGGCACTCTGCCACAGGCCTCCTGTAGCCAGCTATCCTTCTCTTAAATCCGAGACTTTAGACACCTCCGGGAACTTATTCCAAGTCACCTACTCAGCTGGGCACCAATGGCTCAGGCCTATAATCCTAGCTACTCAGGAGGCTGAGATCTCAGGACTGGAGTTCAAAATCAGCCCCAGCAGGGAATTTCATGAGCCTCCTATCTCCAGTAGACTGTCAAAAAGCTGGGGAAGGGCTGGGGATATAGCCTAGTGGCAAGAGTGCCTGCCTCGGATACACGAGGCCCTAGGTTTGATTCCCCAGCACCACATATACAGAAAATGGCCAGAAGCGGCGCTGTGGCTCAAGTGGCAGAGTGCTAGCCTTGAGCGGGAAGAAGCCAGGGACAGTGCTCAGGCCCTGAGTCTAAGGCCCAGGACTGGCCAAAAAAAAAAAAGCTGGGGAAGTAGAGTTATGGCTCAAGTGGTAAAACACTAGCCTTGAGCAAAAAAAAAAAAAAAAAAAAAAAAGCTCAGAGACAGTACCCAGATCCTGAGTTCAAGCCCCTGGACAGGTTAAAAAAGAAGTCACCAAACTAGTGCCACACCAGACTAGCTCAAAGCACTTGCTTAATCACATCTCCCTCAACATGCACAGCAGAAGACACACCCATATACCCTCCCATCAGCTGTCAGGTGGGGGCTGGAAACATCTGGCTCACCAGATAGGAGGGACCAAGACACTACAGCTGTTCCCAAGGGACAAGCTGTCCCTCATGCCAGGGCATGATCCTTCTCAAACCAACCAGAAGAAGGTCCCCATGGGCCAGGAGGAGAGGCCCATACCGAGACGCCCTCCCTGAGGTGAGATGGACCACAAAACAGAAAGCCCAGGGGATGAGGGAGAGAAATGGACAGAGGCAAATGGGGAAATGGAGACTGGTGGCCCACAAGTCCTTGCTCTGCCCTCAGGTGCCCCAGAGACTGTCTCCCCACACAACGACTCACTAGAAAACAGATATACACCAGGCACTCCTCCCCCCCATCACCCCTTTGCCCCGGCTTCCCCCTTCCACGGCCCAGGCCTAGCCAGGGAGCATGGGACCCAGACACCTGTCTGATGGAGAATCCCAGCCGCAGTGAAAAGGATTTATTATTTATTTATTTATCCAGAATTAGCTCACATTAGCCATTCAAGGGTGGATTTCCTTGCTCCAATTCCACATGTGTTTGCAATATATTCCAAATCAATCCCACCCCCTCTAACGCTCTCCCTTCCCTGGCTTCCTTTCCTCCCAAAACAATTTCAACAAATTCTCTTTTCATAGTTGCAAAGGATCCACTTTGGCCATATTCAAGGGATAAGTGTTTTTTAACAGTGCCAGACTGGTTTTACATAAAGTGCCTAACAGAGTGGTATAGGACGAAGGACATTCAAGTCACCAGGGCCCAAGATCCTTTTACTTGCAGTACCCCCTTCTCCTTGTTTGCAGTGTCAGGCATGCTGTACAGTGGAGGGTCTGCCTTATCTAGGCAGAGGAGGCTGAGGCCTGACTATCTCCCAGCTACAGGCCTGGGCCATAGGCACTGTCAAGGCAGGGTGGTGGCAGTGTTTGATCCAAGGCCTGCTCCTGCCACAGCTAATCCTGAGCTCCCACTGCATGCAGTGCAGAGAACAGGGGCGACTGGGATCCTAGAGAAGGGGAAGAGCCCCCAGGCCTGGGAGCCTTCTGCAGACTGGAGAGGGACCTGGTGGGGGATCTGAAATCCAATTTGGAGCCATGGTACGGGCCACACTGTGGAAAGAACTAAGCTTCTTTTTATTCCTTATTTATTTATTGCCAGTTCTGAGGCTGACACTCAGGACCTCAAGCTCTCCCTTAGCTTTTTCTCTCAAGGCTGGCTCTCTACCACTTGAGCCACAGATCCACTTCCGGCTTTTTGCTTGTTATCTGGAGGTGAGAGTCTCATGGATGTTTCTGTCCAGACTGGCTTGAATCTCAATTCTCACATCTCAGCCTCTTGCGTAGCTAGGATTCTAGGCATACGCCCCACGTGAATTCACTTTGAAAGGAAACCTGGTGATTCACGCTTGTCAGTAATCACTACTGGGGAGAACAAGGCGGAAGGCTTGGGAACGCCTGGACAAAAGTCAGCAAGATCCCATCTCAAAAACAAACATAAAGAAAAGACACAGGCTGAGTATGTAGCTCACAGGCTAAAACCTTTGTCGAGAGGGCTCTAGGTTCAACCTCTCAATACCACTAACGAACTGAGTAGAGGGAGGGAAAATAGGACCAGCAAGATAGGGCTGAGGGTCAAGTGCAAGTTCACAGCCAGGGAGCCTGGTTGAGGGGGGGAGGGAGGGAAGGATAGAGTGGAAGAAAGAGTGACCTTGATGCTGAGGCTGCAGGCTAGAGCAGAGAGAAAGTCTGGTACAGGGACCCTGTATAGCTTGAGAGGAAGGAGAGGGCAGGAGGGGGAGGGGAGTTGCCCCTTGCATAGATTTCCCCCCTCCCCACTGCAGGTCGTAGCAACCCCACCAGCACAGGACTCAGTTTCCCCCACCATGGCTCTCCTTTCCCCCATCTCCACAGTTTCTCTGAGGTCCTTTTAGGTATGAGTCTTCCAATCAGAGGTCTTCACCGAGGGCCACTGGAATCCCGACTGGCAGAGCTGGGATTTCACCATCAGTGCAGCCTGCTGCGTGCTTTCAGCCTCCAGAGAGCCTCGCGTGGGCCCCTGGCAGCTTGCACCAAATTCTCACCAAATGAGAAGAGGCAATTCCTGGAGGATTTTTTTTTTTTTTCTGTCTTCCCTTCCCTCATCCCAGGCTTTGAGCCCCTGCCGCCTGTGTATGGAAGCAATTCTAGCACACTGCTTGGGAGCTGTGTGACTTCAAGGTTACTTCACCTCCCTGTGCCCCCCTCACTTCCAGCCCTTCAACCCCTAATAAGAAGGAACTCGCTGCCTTCAGGGTGGTCTTCGTGGCCTAGGATAAAAGGGTTTTGTTGTTTGAGGAAGCTGAGCATGCAGGTGGCTAGTTCAAGTCTCTGAAGGCAGTGAGAGCCAGACTTCAATCTCTGGGCCTTTTCCCAAGACTCAACCCTCCCAGTGAGGGCCACAAAGTGGGGGCAACAGTGCCCGGAGGATACTGCTGTTGACTGTCATTTTGAACTCTGGCCTCTGGGGACTTGGGAGATTGCCTACAGCTGCTTGTCTCACCGGTGGGCTGGGCTGGGAGACAGAGGTTGGGTGTCCTAAGATGGTACCCAAAACAATGGAGAGATGCAGTCCAGTGCAGGTCAGGTTGGGTTGTGAAAGTGACCTTGAGGTCACCTCTGGGGCATCCAGGAATCACACTGGCCAATTTCGCACATCAGTGAAATGCTCTCACCCATCCTATAAGATGCTCCCTTCTCATGCCTTCTGGGACCACGGCCCTAACTTGCCCAAGCATCCCCACAGCCTGAGCAGCTGTGGCTTAGCCTTCGTGATCTGAGTGGAGCGAGTGGAGTGTGCCCCATTACTACACATGAATAACACGGCCCACGCTGCCTCTGCAGCTTCGTGTCCTTTCTAGACAGACTTGCTGAAATACATCTCCTAAGAGACTTGGGGGGAGTGAATTATATGTTTACCACCTCAGGCTAAAAGTCCAGGGAAAGCCAGGCACTCGTGTGGTTTGCACCTACAAAAGGCCTAGAATAGCCGGGTGCTGGTGGCTCAGGCCTGTCATCCTAGCTACTCAGGAGGCTGAGATCTGAGAATCACAGTTCAAAGCCAACCAGGACAGGAGACTCTTATCTCCAATTAACTACCAGAAAACCAGAAGTGGTGCTGTGGCTTAAAGTGGTAGAGCACTAGCCTTGGACAAAAGAGCTCAGAGACACTGCCTAAGCCTGAGTTTAAGCCCCAGGACTGGAGCGTGTGTATGTGTGTGTGTGTGTGTGTGTGTGTGTGTGTGATATGTGTGCACATGAACACCCACAGTCACAAAATAATATCCACAAGTGCCAATCAAGAAATTAAGGGAGGGGCTGGGAATATGGCCTAGTGGCAAGAGTACTTGCCTCACATACATGAAGCCCTGAGTTCGATTCCCCAGCACCACATATATAGAAAATGGCCAGAAGTGGCGCTGTGGCTCAAGTGGCAGAGCAAAAAGAAGCCAGAGACGGTGCTGAGGCCCTGAGTCCAAGCCCCGGGACTGGCCAAAAAAAAAAAAGAAAAAGAAATTAAGGGAAACTACACCAACTAGGAACAAAATCTCACATCAGAAGTCAGTTTGGAATGATAGAATGGATGTAGAGAAAAAACAAACAAACCCGTGTTCCCCAACTCACGGATACTGTCCTAGTTCCTTTATCAGTGACTTTATCAGGGCTAACGCAAAGAGAGTACCGCCAAGATAATTAACAATTCTTCTAGTTTTAAAAAGTCAAAGTTGAAAAAAAAAAGTCGAAGTTGATAATCTAAAGGGCAGGCTGCTCTTTAAATTAAAGATGATATCGGAGACATTTACAGCAATCTATGTTACTGTGCAGATATTGCATGTGAATATATAGGTGGGGAGTCCAGCCCAATTGTCCACTAGAGCCAACGGGTGAGACAAAGCAGTGGCCAGACCTGTGAGGACGGACGCGAGTGAGAGAACACGTTCCCGACAGTGTGGGTGGACGGACTTTCCACAGCCCATTGTGGCAGGACAGAGAATTTCCTCTGAACTGTGTCGGGGGTTCTTGCGTGGGTTGTCCCACTTGTGTCGGGGATCTCGCGTCGGCTGTGTGTCGAGGATCTCCAGCGGGAGAGTTCATTTAGAGGATAGTTTTTTCCTTTTCCTTTTCTTTCTTTTTCCTTTTTTTTTGTGTGAGATGGGGACTTGAACTCAGTCCCTGATACGTTTTCTCATTGTCTCGTGCTCTACCGAGTGAGCCACGCCTCTAACCTCTTTGACAGTTTCATGGGACAGCCAACGAGAGATCCCCGACAGGCGTGAGCCAACCCATGCGAGATCCCTGTCACATGTGGGCCAGCCCACGTGAGATCCTGGACACGAGTGGGCCAACCCACGTGAGATTCCCACCACGAGTGGGACAACCCACGTAAGATCCCCATCACGAGTGAGCCAGCCCATGCGAGAACCCCGGACACAGCTCAGAGGAAATTCTCTGTCCTGCCACAACAGGCTGTGGAAAGTCCGTCCACCCACACTGTCAGGAACGTGTTCTCTCCCTTGCGTCCGTCCTCACAGGTCTGGCCACTCCTTTTGTCTCACCTGTTGGCTCTAGTGGACAATGGGGCTGGACTCCCGACCTATATATTCACATGCAATATCTGCAGATATCCTTTTCTGTGTGTTCTCTCCCCCCACCCTTTCTGGTATTTTCTCTTTCCTCACACCCTCTCTGCTAACCAATCCAACAGGCAAGAAAAACTTCAGGTGTTTGAAGGCATTGGAAATTCTGAAAGTCTGCCATGTTGTCAGGGCACAAAAGCACAGTGCTCAATCCAAAAGCTTTGTGTAGCTTTCTTTCTTTTTTCTTTCAATGCAAGTTCCAAGTTGAATTTTTGGGTACTTATCTTCTCGACATTTTAATGAGAAGCTTTTGCTCAAAGGATTTTTTTTTGAAACAATGACACAAAAGCTTAAGCCCGGGCTGGGGATATAGCCTAGTGGCAAGAGTGCCTGCCTTGGATACACGAGGCCCTAGGTTCGATTCCCCAGCACCACATATACAGAAAACGGCCAGAAGCGGCGCTGTGGCTCAAGTGGTAGAGTGCTAGCCTTGAGCGGGAAGAAGCCAGGGACAGTGCTCAGGCCCTGAGTCCAAGGCCCAGGACTGGCCAAAAAAAACAAAAAAAAAAAAAAGCTTAAGCCCTTTGCACAAGAGCGTTGAGTATTGGAATGAGGTGGTTTTGAAAAAAATACCAATATTCACATCATCAACAGGAGTAGAAATATCAGACAAGTAAATATGCAATATTATGCTCTCATGCAAGTAATAGCAGGGTCTTTGAAACATGCAAACCAGGTAGTATGGTATGGATTTTAATTTTTACCACTTCATTTGTATGTGTCCATGTAAGACTGGGAATAGAGTAAACTTTTATGAGTTGAGTCATCTTTTCCCCATTAGTTTTTGTTGTAATTACCAGGATGCTTATTGTAATTTCTGATTGATCTTCAATTGACCTTGCCTCTTGGGACTCTATCTTTTGCAAAGTCTGTGCCTGTAGGCCTCTTGGTTATGTTGTATATGATTTATCTATAAAGCTTCAGCATACTGGAGAGTTCAATATTTAAAAGGATCCTTTGTGAAATGGCACGAAGAGCGTGCAGGTGTCTTCTGCAAGGACCTGGATGCCACATCGACCCAGCCCCAATGAGAGGTGGTCTTCTTTCCCTTCAGACCTGCGTAGCCATGGGGTCATTTCTCAGTTTATTTCACGCCATGTTTCTCACCACATTGTCATTTCTAAGAGAAGGGCAGAAATCATGCCTTTGGCTCTCTCCTATTTCACTTTAAAATACTTTTAGAACAGAAAAACATCCAAACCATGACATGGATGCTCAGTTCTCAGAGTAAGTTTCAGGGGCATTAGATGCAATCGCACGGTTGAGTGACACCATCATCTTTCTCTAGAACTTTCTGAGCATACTCTCTGGAATCATTAAACAGTAACTTCTCATCCTTCTCCTCCCGGCCTCTGGCAACCACCATCTATCATCTGTCTCTGAATTTGACTCCTCGGGGTGCCTCGTACAAGGGGACTGGTGTAGCATTTGCACTTTTGTGACTGGTTTATTTCTCTTCCTATGGGGTCCCTAAGGTTCATTCGTATTGTAGTGTGTGTCAGAATGAGTTCAGCTTTTTGTTTTGTTTTGGATTTTTTTTTTTTTTTTTTGCCAGTCATGAAGCTTGAACTCAGGGCCTGAGCGCTGTCCCTGGCTTCTTTTTGCTCAAGGCTAGCACTCTGCCACTTGAGCCACAGTGTCATTTTTGGCTTTTTCCATATATGTGGTGCTGAGAAACCGAACCCAGGGCTTCATTTATACGAGGTGAGCACTCTACCACTAGGCCATATTCCTAGCCCTGAGTTCAGCTTTTGTAACATGCACTGAGAATTAGCCCGGTGTTGGAACTGGAGGCGTGATTCAAGTGGCAGAGCTTCAGCCTTGAGCAAAGAAAGCTAAGCCAGTGCTTGAGGCCCTGAATTCAAGTCCCAGTACCAACACACACACACACACACACACACACACACACACACACACACAATTAGCCCGGTGGCCTGTCTACTTCAGACTTGTGAGCCCCTTCTCCTGACCAGGCTCCCTTTGGGTCGTGCTAAGTGTGCTGCCTAAGTGGGTGAGGGGACCCAGGGTTCTTGAGGTGGAGTACTTAGGTGCCGCATAGCTGTCTTCCCAAGTCCCAGTGCCATTGTTGTCTACCCTTTCCTGCTTCTCAACCAGAATGGAACTGTGATTGTCATTCCTGAGGCGTGGACCTCCTTGCCCCTCTTCCGGTCACCTGCAAAGGTCCTGTAGCTGTCACCCCAAAGGTCCCTCTCCCACTGGGGACATCTGTTCCCCCTTCCCTTGAGGAACTTCAAGGCTGGGCTCAGAGGACCTTGCACACTTCCCAGGTGATTTGTCCCTTGCTTGGCCTCCACTCTTGGTCCACATCCCTTGCCATCGCTCCAGTGATCATATGCTCTTTCTCTCTGGAACTCCTGAAGACACACAAACCCTGTGTGGCCCTCAGCTGCCACCTGCTACCCAGGAGATTCTCAGCCTCTGAGACGCCTCCCTGATCTGTGTCCAGAAAGGACTGTGGCTTGACACCGGGGTACTGGGTACCCACCCAGTGGGTGGGGGCTTGACTGGTAGCTGACACCTGTGATCCTAACTACTCAAGAGGCTGAGTTCTGAGGATTACAATTCAAAGCCAGCCTGGGCAGGAAAGTCCGTGAGACGCACCACCAAAAAGCCAGAAATGGAGGTGTGGCTCAAGTACTTGAGTGCTAATCTTGAGCAAAAAAGCTCAGGAACAGTACCCAGGCCCTGTGTTCAAACCTCAGTATTGGCATGTGTGTGCACGTATGCACGCGCGCACACACACACACACACACACACACACACAGAGAAAAGACTATCCTTCTGAGCTCTGTCCATCTGTCACTCCATTTGGTCCTAATAAGCCCAGAGAGGAAAGGGAAGACTGAAGGAAAAGATGTGGCCAGAAAAGTCACCTAGCCAGGTGGCAGAGCTTCCGGTCCCAGTGGTTCCACAGAAACCCAAATGTCCCAGCTCTGGGACACTTCCCTTTAATGCAAAATAGGAAGCCAGATCTGCACCAGGGCCACCCGTCCCTCTGCACACTCTGTCTCCCCTGCCGGCTTCCTGGCTCCGGGCACCACCCCTTGCATGGGCAGGGCATCAGGTGTGTCACTGCAAGCCACACGGCCCACTGTACCCCAAACGTGGACTCAGACCCTCCCTGCCCTCCCCATACGGCAGCCAAGCCTGTGGACATGGCTTTACTGAGGAACTGAGGACAGCAGGCCACAGGATGACACTCAGGGCATCGGAAAGTGGATGTGACATCATGAGGTGGGTCTGCCCTCAGTAGTTACAGGTCCAAGGGGACACCTCATTTCCGAGCCCATTGCAAGGGACACAGGTCACCCAACAGCCATTTATTCCCTTCTCCCGCCTGGTCTCCACCTCTGCTCCTTAGGCCCAGGGAGAGGAACAGGCAGACAACAGGGTCTGCCTGCCTGCCTGCCTCTGTAAAAGGGGAACCAACAGTAGTGGACAGTGTCAACCCCAGTGTCACTTCTTTTTTTTTTTTTTTGGCCAGTCCTGGGCCTTGGACTCAGGGCCTGAGCACTGTCCCTGGCTTCTTCCCGCTGAAGGCTAGCACTCTGCCACTTGAGCCACAGCGCCGCTTCTGGCCGTTTTCTGTATATGTGGTGCTGGGGAATCGAACCCAGGGCCTCGTGTATCCGAGGCAGGCACTCTTGCCACTAGGCTATCTCCCCAGCCCCCCCAGTGTCACTTCTGATGGCCTTCAGAAGTTCAGAGAGAAAGGCATGGGGAGGCGGTGAGTACTCTGTGTGGCATCATGCTGGTTGGCCGGTCCTTCTGCATATGCAAAGACACTTTACCTCTCAGAGGCTCGAGTTGCCTCTCCTGCAGAATGTGAGGTTCAGAAGAATGAAGTGTGACCCCAAGTGAGGGCCTAGCACATTCCTTGCAGCCTGGATCCTCCACACCCAGAGGACTCTGGCTGGGTTCGAGTCACTGCTGCCACTGAGCCAGCGTAGGTTGTGGGCGAGAATTGCCTGCTGGGCCCCAGCTCCTTCCCTGCCTCTGAGTTTCTATTGTTTGAATGTGAACTAGGGAACCGTCAGGCTGGCAGCCACACCACCCAATGCTCACACCTGACACATGGGGAAAATGAAGCCTGGAGAGGCCAGGGCCTTGTGCAGGTTCCCACGCTGGTGACTGTGGGAGCCAGGCTGGGTAGTCTCCTCCCTTCGTGCCCCGAGCTAGGTCCACAGAACCCATCTCCTCTGGTTTAAACGTCTTGAGCCCGCCCATCTGAACTCATCTGTCAATCAGGGATAGGTGCCTTGGCCCTGGCCCGCCCCCAGGAACAGAGCTTATCCAGCTAGGGGTGCGGTGGGCAGGGGCTGGGGGCGAGAATGTGACTGCTGGGGCCCCGGGCCTGGGCCGGGCTGCACTGTCCACAGAGGAGCCAGTGTGCCCAGACATTAGGGCTTTGTGAGCTAGGTGTGGGGATGGTTGTTTTTGTTGATCTGACATTGTTTCAAGTTGACTGTCGGTATCTTAGGGCCTTGGGACCAACTCTCAGGAGCCAGCAGGGGGTCTTGGGGACTGAGTGACTGAGATACCCTAGGCTGGGGCAAGAAGGAAGGGGAGAGGGATGCTGGGGCTCAGGAGCACTCAACAAGTCCCTGGGAAGGTTGCTAGGGAGCGGAAAGCCTGACAGAGGACAGCAAGAGAGAGGAAAGGACAGGCACCCTGTGTGCTGGGGCCAGAGCAGAGGGCCTGGAGAGCGGAGGACAGGCAGAGGCAAGCTGAGGCTGTCCACGCTCAGTGGGAGCACTGAGACATCAGCCATGAAACCTGAATCCATGAAGGACAAAGACCCAGGAGAGGCCTCAGGGCCAGGAGGGCACGGACAGACCTCAGGCACTGGCCAAGCTGGGGTGGAGTGGGGTGCTGCACAGCTGTCCAGATGTGGGTGAGAGATAAGTCTGTTTATGGGGCACCCTGAGGGAATGGGGTGTGGGTTGGGAAGGGGCTTGGGGCTGTGGGGTGGGCAGATTAGGAGGCGGGGGCATGAGTCAGGGGTTTGGAGCTCCCCCCGGGCAGGCGCTGGAGCGCAGCCTGTGCGGTTAGAGTGGCTGGGAGCTTGGCTGGTGACAGAGGGCGCGGGCAGCTGCAGGACCTCTCGGAGAGACTCCCAGGCTCCTGAACAGGTGGGCAGGGCGGGGAGGGGCTGGGTGGTCCTTTGGCACCTGTCGTGGGGGTTTGCTCAGGTGACTAGCCTGCACCTGGGTCCAGGTGGCCCTTGACCTTCAAGGGGGTGTGGGTGGGTGGGACAGGAATGGGGCATGAGTTCAGGGCCTCTCAGGGTTCAGGCCCACCTGCAGCAGGGGTCAAGGGGGCGGCAGAGGGCTGGTGCAACAGAGGTGTGTGTGGCAGGATGTGAATGGTGGAAGATCTGACCCAGATGTGGGTCCCATCTGGTTTCTATCTATTGGTCCCTTGAATCTCCCAGATTCAGGTCTTATTCATCCAGACTCCATTTCCCCCCAGGCTATCCCCTACCCTCTCACTTAGGATACAAGAGGACAACCAATATTGTTTCCCATCTGGGGCCCTCCCAGACGTCTATTGGGGGGGGGGTGTCCTGGAACTGTCCCCAGGGCAGCAAATGTTTAGAGGGAGAGGAGAAGCTGCCCACTGCCCAAGGATTGTGAAGCACCTAGCTCAGGCTAATCCCGTAGCAAATTTGGGGGGGGGGGGTGCGGCAGTGAAGTTAGCAAGCCTGGTGGTAACCTCAGTGTCAGGGATAATGGCATCAGACATTTGCTCAGAGATGTTACACACCGAGGCACTGTGCTAAGTACAGTGGGTCTCTGAGGTAGGAATCACTATTATTAGTCTTATTTACAAATGAGAAAACAGAGAGATTGTGTCACAAACCCAAGGCCACATGCTTAGTTAACGTCAGGGCTGGGATCGGAGCCTCAGCTGCCGAGCTCATGTTCATATCTACTAACTGGAAAGCACAGCTAAGAACTAGTTTCCAAGGGGGCAACTCAGCATAGTTGACGAATGGCTAGCGTCCTAGGCCAGGGCTTCACCCTGCTTCTCACATCTGCCTACTGGACTATTGAGGCAGGCGGTCCTCTCTGAAACTCAGAGTTCTCATCTATGAAGCAGGGCTACCAACACTGCCTGCCATACAGACTGGTTTGGGGAATATGAGAGGAGGTGGGTTTTATCCCCACAAAGATGGCGCTATGGGGGCTGGAGGTATAGCTTAGCAAGTATGAGATCCTGAGTTCAATCCTTAGTGCCACTGGTGGGGGGGGAATGTTACACCCTATCATCTGGCTCCTGTCATATGTGCCTCCTCCCTTGAGACTCTGACCAGCTGTGCTCCTGGGTCCTCCCTGCCCTGTTCTCCCTTATCCAGCTGCCCAGCTGTGGCCCTAAGTATTTGCTATGTTTCCAAGCATGGCGGGTTGCACTCTTATCAGTACCAGGCTCAGCAAGGCCTGCAGCAATCTGGGCCTGGGCGCACTCCGAGGCCCAGCCAGTTCTCTCTCTGACTGAGTGCTCAGAGCTAGGGTGGGCAGGGCCTTGCATCGGACAGATGGGTGACAAGCCTGGAAAGAGGCTGCCCAAGGCCACTTGGCCAGTCAGAGCCAAAGCAGCCTGGAACTCTGCATTCTCCAGTTCTGCCATGGCTATATCTCCAGAGGGAAACAAGACCACAGTCCTAAGCCAGGAGTGGGACTTTGACACGGGTCACCAAGGATTTGAGGCCCTGGATACTGCATGTGAAAAGTCCAGAGAAGGAAAAAAAAAAAAAAAAAGATGGGAGAAGAGAATAGGGCCGGGTGGGGCCTCTGGGAATGGAAGAAGATAGAGAAGGGGGGAGGCGGAAGGGCAAAAGTGTGTGAGGGCTGGGAATGTGGTAGAGTGCTTGCCTAGCATGCATGAGGCCTTGGGTTCGATTCCTCAACACCACATATATAGAAAAAAGCCAGAAGTGGCTCTGTGGCTCAAGTGGTAGAGTGCTAGCCTTGAGCAAAAGAAGCTCAGGCAGTGTTCAGGCCCTGAGTTCAAGTCCCAGGACTGGCAAAAAAAAAAAAGTGTGTGTGAGACCAAGAGGGACAAAACCTCTTCACAGGGTCGGTCTCATTATCGGGCTTGGGCATGCTCCCATGGATGTCATTTGGGGGCAGGGGGATGGGGGAACTGGGCCATGTCTCTCTTTATCTCCTAGTTGGCAAGACTCCCTATTCCTGAATGTTCTCCCTGCCCTACTTCACATGGCCCCCAGCCCTCCCTACATGACTCTGCTTCCTAGCCTCTGCCTCCTCTGCCCTCTGCCCTCTGTCCTGTGCCTCTACCCCCTGCTCTCTGGCCCTTGGCACATTCCACCTCCTCACCCATCTTCATCTGTGGAACCACTTAGGCTGTCTGGGTTCCTGGTTTGCCACCCAGCTGGGGCTGGGGGCTTCCTGGAAGTTGGGATGGGCTTTGTGTATCTCAGCCTCCTGCACTCAACAGAGTGGCTGACTCTGATGACCTGACACAAGTGTTCTAGGACCCACTTAGATGAGCCCAGGCCTGCCCTTGAAGATGCCCCCATGTTCCAGGGTAGTTATATATATATTCTCTCTACTAGGGACTCACTGAGAAAACCAAGGTCCAGGGCTCAATGCCCTCAGGGTGGCTCCAGGCCATTCTAATTCCCAAGACCCCAAGCCTGCAATGGGAGCCCACAGGATGAACAGACTCGCCTAGCAAATATTTCATGATCATTTATTATGTGGTAAACACTCTGTTAGGTGTGGAAAACCCCATCAGGACAATGTCATGCAGGGTCTTCTTTGCACTCGTGGCTTCTCTTCCAGAGGATTTGTCAACTGAGAAATCAGAAAGTTAGGACAATCAGAGAGGGCCTGTGAGGAGGTGACATTTGAGCTGAGGTTGAAGATGTGGCTCCATTGGTAGAGCACCAGCCAATGAGCAAAAGCATCAGGTACTGAGTTCAAGTCCTGGACTCACATACAAATAAATAAAAGGGGGGTGGGAAGAAAGCTAGAATGTGGGCAGAAGGAGCCCCCAGGATGTGGACAGCTGGATATGCAAAAGCTCTAAGGCAAGAAATGGCTTGGCAACTTGTAGCAACCACAAGAAAGCCAATCGACTAGGTAGAAGCAAGCAAAAGAGAAGAGGTTCAAAATGGGGAGGGAGAGAAACAGGTTCACATGCCCAGTGTGGGATGTAGCCATTTCTGGGAGGAGGGTGTCTGTTAATGGCCCTTGGGGAAGTCAAAGCCCTGCAGAAGGGACAGGTCATGCCCTGGATGAATCTTGGAGCTGGGTAGGGAAAGAAATCAGGTGAGAATTGGTGAATGGAGGATGGAGTTGGCCTGCAGTGACATTCACCTCCTCTCTGTGAACGCGTTTAGTTGGCTGCTTGCTATGCTTCCTCTTCCTTTGGCTATCCGTCTCCCAGCCACTGCACCCCTGCCTGGACACTTACAAACCTTCCCCTACCCTCACCCCCACTACCTTTCTCCCATCCCACTGTGTCCCATCTCTATGCTCTCCTGCCACTGAAACACTGCCCCTTCAGGAGAGACTGGGAGACCCGTAGGCCTCACTCAGCCCGTGTCTGTCTCCTGCAGGGACCCGAGGAGCGGGTTATGCTGGGGGCTCAGATTGACGTGGACAAGTGGATACTCAGGACAGCACCATGGGGGATGTGCAGGTGGGTCCCTCCTGGCCACTGCAGGGCTCCGCCCTGGCCACTCTGGGAGCTCTCTCCAATGACCACTTTCCTGGGGGCACAAGGACCCCTGCAGCACAGGCTTGACAGCCACTTCCTGTAGGAGGACTATGAAGAAGTGGTGGAGATCCCAGAGCAGGAGGACAGTGAAGAAGCGCTGGAGAAGATTCTAGAACAAGAGGAATATGAAGACCCAGGCATCTCTGTGCACCAGGTGGAGCCCGAAGGTGAGCTCCATCTCCTAACCTGTGCCCTCTGCCCTCGGCCCAGAGGAGCTGCTGATCCCTGAAGAGACAATGGTGCTCATCCTTCCCTTTTCCACAGTCCCAGCCCCATGGCTAACTCCCCCACAATCCTGACTGACTAAAGAGTCAACAGTATTTTGTTTGAAATGATCACAGGAGGGGCTGGGGGGGGGCAGGGCCAGTGCCCCTATCACGTGTGAGAGGGCAACCAGGCCTGTCTGGGACAAGGGCAGGTGTCTACCTGCCACCCATGCCCATCCAATGCCAGCTTCTAGGCCAGGTGCGGGCTGGGAACATTATCATGTCTTGGGGGCTGAAGGACATCAGATATGGAATGAGAAGTCCCATTATCTAGGGACCCCCTGAGTAGAAAGACCTTAAGAACCCATGCCACCTTCCTTGGCTTGTTCAAGGTCTTAGGTAGGTTCCCCCCCCGCCACGCCCCCGGCGGGGACCTGCTTACTGTCAACAGAACTCAAGTGCTGGCAATAGATTTTAGAGTTAAGAGGGGTGGGGTGGAGGGGAGGGATATATAAGGGTCTCACCCCACTCTGGTGTCTGGGGGAGAGGCTACCTGGCTTAGTGGCTTGCCCAGGCAGGTGGGAAAAGGAAAAGAAGTCTGTCCCCCAAGGTGGGAAGAGACCCTAGGATGCTATGATCTTTACGATTGGGGGCTCTCTCTTCCCATCCATCCCAGGGGACCTCAACAAGACTTGGATGGGGAGTGGCAGAGGCAGACGGGGACCAGAGCAGGTGTAGAGAGCCACAGTCCACTGTGTGTGGCAGGGTGGGGCTGGGTCCCAGGGTCCCAGACATGGGAAAATGGGCCTGGGTCTCTGAGACTCTTTGTGGAGGAGTCTCAGGGGAAGGGGCCATGTCTGGAGCAACACTAACCAACTTTGGGTTTTCAGTTCTTCCCGCTGAGCCAACAGCCACAGACTACATCCCGGCCACCCCTACCACATCACACCCAAGTGACCTTGAGGTGAGGATCCAGCCTTCTACCCTCAACCATTCCCTTTCCCAGGCTGCCTTTGGGACCCAGTCTTCTACCAGGGGAAGTGGCAGGGGAGGGGGCTGAGGGAGACCCCACGAAGAGGTAGGAAAGGAGAAGGGGTCTTGGGGAAATAGGTGGGAAAGAAGAGACCTTGCTCACTAGGGAAGAGACCAGAGCCCCTTTCAATGAAGCTCTCTGGGCAAACAGCCTGAGTGCTGAGGGCTGCGACTCCAGGCTCAGTCCCGGTTCACTGGGGACGCATTGAGTTAGACACTCCTCTCCTCTGCCCAACCGTAGTGCCAGGCCTCCGTTTCCTGGCCAAGTACTCACTCCAGGCTCTTTTGGTCCAGAAGTTCTGCATACCCCTACTGAATTGGGGTGAGGGCCTGGGAGAAAGATGGGGGATGGAGCCAGTGGTCTGAAGTTCACACAGGGGCCTGGAGCATGTCTGGTAATCTGAGGTTAGGATCTGCTGCAATCTCTCCAGGGCCTGAGCCTCTTACAAGCATTTTTTCCAGAGCTGTCCCTAGGGTGTCAGTCTCCCCATGTCCTACTGTTGTCCATAGGCCTACGTGGAGTTGCAGGAACTGGTGATGGACCAGAAGAACCAGGAGCTGCAGTGGGTGGAGGCGGCGCACTGGATGGGGCTGGAGGAGAACCTCGGGGAGGACGGGGCCTGGGGTCGCCCACACCTGCCCTATCTCACCTTCTGGAGTCTCCTGGAGCTGCAGAAGGCCTTTGCCAAGGGTGAGGCCCACTGGGCCAGGCGACAAGTCGGGGTAACCTCAGTGCAGCCACCTCGCTCACCTCTCCACTGCTGTCCTCTGTAGGCACCGTCCTCCTGGACCTTCAGGAGACCTCCTTGGCTGGCGTGGCCAACCAGCTGTTGGACAGCTTCATCTACGATGAACAGATCCGGCCTCAGGACCGAGAGCAGCTGCTCCGGACCCTGCTGCTCAAACGCAGGTGTGGGCTCCGCACCTCACCGGGCCCCCTCCTGCCATCACGCATCCCCTAACTTCTCCATAGCCCCAGCAAGCAGAAATTCTACTTTTCCTCCACCATAGCTCCAACCTCTCACACCTCACAAGAGATGACATGTCTCCATGTTGAGGAGGGCAGACCCTTCAGGCCATTTCCCCCCACCTCATTCTTTTAATCCCACCTCGCTATTTCAGACCAGAGACCACCTGCTTGCCTCCATGGTGTCCTTTCAGAGTAGGCCTTTGACCAGAGGCTGGTAGCTCACGCCTGTAATCCTAGCTACTTAGGAAGCTGAGATCTGACAATGGTGGTTCAAAGCTAGCTTGGGCAGGAAAGTCTGTGTGATTCATCTCTAATTAACCAGCTGAAAACTGGAAGTGGAACTATGGCTCAAGTGGTAATGTGCCAGCCTACCTGGGGCCCAAGCACTGCGTTCAAGTGCTAGTACTGGCCCAAGAGACAACAAATAAATATTTTAAAAGAAAGAAGGGTTTGGTTACTAGGAAGTTCGACCTTAAGTCCTTCCACTTCTAGTCTGTACCACACGTATAGCCCAGCCTGGGCAGCTTACTTAGTCCATGTCCCTTATATGTCCCACAGCCAAGCCCAAGATGTGAAGGCCCTGGAGGGAGTGAAGCCAGCCGTGCTGATGCGTTCTGGGGACCCTTCACAGCCGCTGCTTCCCCAACAGCCCTCACTGGAGACAAAACTCTACTGTGAGGTGAGGCTGAGGAGAGGGAGAGGCTGGAGGCTCAGGTCTCCTGGGTATGGAGGAGGCCCGAGGCCTCCTCAAACCACGTTCCTTCCCACAGGGAGATGGGAGCTCAGAAGGGCACTCAACATCTAGAATTCTGGAAAAGATTCCTCCAAATTCAGAGACCACCCTGGTGCTTGTGGGTAAGAGCTACCTCTTCCCCCCTCCACATCCCTGCCTCTGCCTTGTGTCCTGGCCCAGCCTGCCTTCCCCGAAGTCTGGGCCCTGAAGCCCTGTCTGTTAAGTCCACAGTCCCTGGACCCCCTCTCAGCCTGGCTCGACCACCTCATCCCACCACCACCCCTCCCCACACAGGCCGTGCTGCCTTCCTGGAGCGCCCAGTGCTGGGCTTCGTTCGGCTCCAGGAGGCAGGAAAGCTAGAAGAACTGGAGCTGCCCCAGCCTGTACGCTTCCTCTTTGTGTTGCTGGGCCCGGAGGCCCCCAACCTCGACTACAACCAGCTGGGCCGGGCTGCTGCTACCCTCATGACAGAAAGGGTGAGGGGGCCAGCGAGGCCTGGGGAGGCAGGGAGTAGAGGGGGGACAGAGGGGGACAAAGGGGGGACAGAGGTTCTTCCCCAGCTCACCTGGCCTGGCTTACTATGGCTCATTAGTTTGACCTATTCTCACTAACTCAGCTGTGGCTGTGTGTGGCTAGCCCAGCTCAATATGGCCTGGATTGGTTTAGACTGCTTTGTGCTGGCCTGGCTGGTTGCGGGCTGGCCCACTCCAACTCTGGCCCATTTGAATCCAGTTCTGTCTGGTTTGTCTGATTTGGGCTGGCCCAGTGTGCTAGTCTGGGGTGACTAACCTTCTAGATTTGCTTTAGCCTTCTCTTCTCTCCACCCTGGGCCTGGCTGACTTCCCACGATCCTTCCTTAGAGAGCATTGGGGGGCAATGGGAGCAGGGCAACCCAGTCCTTCCAATGATAGTGTTGGGATTCTCATCCCTGGACACTCTGGCCACGGATGCCTGGATCCTGTCCTTCTCCCCTGACCCCAGGTATTCCGCACCAACGCCTACCTGGCCCACAGTCGGGGGGAGCTGGTACACTCCCTGGAGGGCTTTCTGGACTGCAGCCTGGTAATGCCTCCCATGGATGCCCCCTCTGAGCAAGCCCTGCTCAGCCTGGTGCCTGTGCAGAAAGAGCTGCTTCGAAGACGCTACCTGCCCAGCCCTGCCAAGCCGGACCCCAGTTTCTACAAGGGTCTAGGTACCTACCCTACCAGGTCAAGGCTTCCTGGGTTGCACCCCCCGCCCGCCCAGCTCTTCAGCAATCTAAGCATGGTCCCCCTTTCCCCATCAAAAACCTTCTAAAGCCGGGCACCCATGGCTCACACCTGTAATCCTAGCTACTCAGGAGGCTGAGATCTGAGGATCACAGTTCAAAGCCAGCCCAGGCAGGAAAATCCATGAGACTATTATCTCCAATTAACCACCAGAAAACTGGAAGTGGAACTGTGGCTCAAGTGGTACAGTGCTGGCCTTGAGCAGAAGAGCTCAGGGATAACACCCAGGCCTAGAGTTCAAGCCCCTTCCTAAAACCTCTCCCTGAGTCCTAGCTTTCTATCCCCACCCCATACCCCCTGCTACCCCATTCCCATCAGCCCCCTGACAGTCCTTGCCCTCTATCACAGACTTGAATGGAGGTGCAGGAGTTCCTGGTGGCCCAGATGACCCTTTGAAGCGGACAGGCCAGTTCTTTGGAGGCCTGGTGCGAGACATCCGGCGCCGCTACCCCTACTACCTAAGTGATATCACCGATGCGCTCAGCCCCCAGGTCCTGGCTGCTGTCATATTCATCTATTTTGCCGCCTTGTCACCTGCCATCACCTTCGGCGGCCTCCTGGGTCAGTGCCAATGACTCTCTCCCCCCCCCACCTTCGTTCTAATCCTCACCTCTTACTTTCTGGATCCCTTTCATCAGCCTGCCCAGGGCTTGTTCTTTTTGGTCCTGGGAAATAATCTCTTGATCTTGACCCTGAATGTGACCTCTTCCTACAGGAGAAAAGACCCGGAACCAGATGGGGGTGTCAGAACTGCTCATCTCCACGGCAGTGCAGGGCATTCTCTTCGCCCTGCTGTCAGCTCAGCCCCTGCTGGTGGTTGGCTTCTCAGGACCCCTGCTGGTGTTCGAGGAGGCCTTTTTCTCGGTAGCACTGTCTCCCAACCCTACTCCAACCCCAGTCATGTGGCAACCCTGGCCCACCTGCCCTTTATGTCTGACTGGATGGCTTCTGATTGCCCACAGTTCTGCGAGAGCTACAACCTGGAGTACATCGTGGGTCGTGCATGGATCGGCTTCTGGCTCATTCTGCTGGTGGTGCTAGTGGTGGCCTTTGAGGGAAGCTTCCTGGTCCGCTTCATTTCCCGCTATACTCAGGAGATCTTTTCCTTCCTCATCTCTCTCATCTTCATCTATGAGACCTTCTCCAAGCTGATCCAGGTAGGAGCCCCAGAAGTCACCAACGCACATGTGCAATGGCGTACAAGACCACATGACTGTGTGCATCACTGCCTGTGTGTCTGGACAGCACTGATGTGGCTGTGTATTGCTATCCTCACTCATGGCACACATGGTTCTGTGACCGTGTGTGTGCTGACACCTGTGCTATGACTATACAGAAGGATAACACATAAGGCCCTGTATGCATGCATCCATGTCTATAACTGGTAGGCTGATATATGTGCAAGATTACATGAGAAACTGCAATTGTAGCCAGAACAGTGGGTCCTTTGGGGCTCAAAGGCCCCCTCTCTTCCCTCAACTTGACCTCAAGATCCCACCAGAGCTCCTGGCTGCTTAGCTTGCTTACTGTATCCAGGCACTAAGCCAGCCTCTGCATCTGCAGAGGAGTAAATTCTGTATATCCTCTGAAATCTGTTGATTGGCGGGCCCCTCTGTTTCCAGATCTTTAAAGACTTTGTCAACATCTTTCACAGCTATTTACAGCTCACTCGTTGCACTAGGGATCAAGCCCAGGGCCTCTTACATGGCAAATAACTGTGCCACTGGGGCACACCTACCTCTAGACTCTTAACCCCTTTTTAGACCTTCTTATCACATATTCCTGTCTTCTAGCTTTCTGGTGTTCCCCAAGCCGGGGTACACATGCCCCCACACACATATGCTCATTGTCTCACTGGCCCACCCCATTCGTTTGGTCTTCATCTCTGAAAAACAAACTGTAAAAGCCCCTCTGTTACCATGTCACTTAAAGGAGATGATGGACAGATGGACAGATGGACGGATGGATGATGAACCCTTTTTCATGACGGACAGATGAATGGTAGATGCGTAGATGGATGATGGATGGATAGATGCATGGATGAATGGAGGAAGGATTTAGGAATGGATGGATGGTAGTGCTAGATAGATTTATCTCCGACACTTTCAGCCCAAGACAAGGCTAAAAGGGAACAAGATATCTTTGTTTTCTGCTGCAGATCTTCCAGGTCCACCCTCTTCAGGAGAGCTATCCCGCAGTTGTGATGAAGCCCAAGCCTCAGGGCTTGCCCAACACAGCCCTCTTCTCCCTCGTGCTCATGGCTGGCACCTTCTTCCTTGCCATGATGCTGCGCAAGTTCAAGAACAGCTCCTACTTCCCTGGCAAGGTCAGCATTCCTGCCCATCTATCCTTGCTTATATTGTATTATCCCAGTCCCAACCCCACTGCAGCTTTTCTGGAGTCCTTAGCTACTTTTCTTACCCCAGGTCCCCATTCCCAATGCCAAGCCTCCTGTCTCTCTCCTGACCCAGGGTTCCCTCTATAGGCAAGCCAATCTCCCCTCTGTATAACCAGGTTGGAACCCACCAGGGAACAGGGGACAATTCTTAGGAAGGGGAGGAGTGTGGGACCAAATGGATCTCAGCCAGAGGAAGAAGGGAGGCAAATATAGTTGAGGCCAGAACAGACCGTTGACTGCTGACACAGCCCTTGGGAAGAGCAGGATGCCCTGCGTGGATGTGGAGCAGGAGAGAAGACAGATGAGAAGCAAGAACTAGGCACTGATCCCTGGTCTCTTCATCTGTCCCCAGTTGCGTCGAGTCATCGGAGACTTTGGGGTCCCCATCTCCATCCTGATCATGGTCCTGGTAGATTCCTTCACCAAGAACACCTACACCCAGGTGACCTCTCTTTCTGATCCTCTCCCTAAGATACTCGCCTCCTCATTTTCTTCCTGTAGAATGCTCTCTCTCCTTAACAGCATTCCTCAACCTGAAATCCAGCTGTAACTACCTCTCCCCCAACTCTGCCTTTCCTAAAAGCCCCATGCTCTTCTCCCTCTGGACAAATCAAGGGGCTGGACCAAGTTTCCCCTTCCATTCCTTAGCCCAAAGCAGTGGGGGGTCTGCTTTGAGCCAGGTAGATCTGGGTTTGAACCTCAGCTCTGCCACCATAAAGCTGTGATATGAGGGGGCAAGATATGCAATCTCTCTGATACTGTTTCCTCATGTATAAAGTTGGGAATGAGAAGACATATTTAAACTGCTTAGCACACTGACTGGGTACACAGTAAGTGTTCAGTATAAGTCAGCTCTAAAGCATCCCTGAGCCAGGTCTCTGGCTCCCCCTGCCTTGCTGTTCTTACCAGCTGCCTCCTCCTACAGAAACTCTCAGTGCCTGATGGCCTTAAGGTGTCCAACTCCTCAGCTCGGGGCTGGGTCATCCACCCACTGGGCTTGTATGTCAAGTTCCCCATGTGGATGATGTTTGCTTCAGCCCTGCCTGCCCTGCTGGTCTTCATCCTTATATTCCTGGAATCTCAGATCACCACGTAAGAGCACTGGTGGGGGCTGGGCCAGAGAGGGGGGTGGGCAGGGAAAGGAGGCAGGCAGACAGCCTCATCACTAACAACAGTGATGGACCATCATGAGCAGGTTCAGATTTTGTGCTATATGCAGATATGTAATTTGACCAGTCCTTTTTTTGAGCTAATACACAAATAAGAACTATGAAATTAGGGGCTGGCTCTTAGAAGGGGTCTGTATTGGAAAACCTTGAAGCTAAGTCTCTGTAGTTTTGTTTTGTTTTGTGCCAATCCTGGGGCTTGGACTCAGGGCCTGAGCACTGTCCCTGACTTCTTTTTGCTCAAGGCTAGCACTCTGCTACTTGAGCCACAGCGCCACTTCTGGCCGCTTTCTGTATATGTGGTGCTGGGGAATTGAACCCAGGGCTTCATGTATACAAGGCAAGCACTCTTGCCACTAGGCCATATCCCCAGCCTGTCTCTGTAGTTTTAACAAACTTGCTTGTAGGTGTTCTAGACATTTCTTCCCAGAGTCTGCATTCTCAAGAGGGACCAGGTGAGCCAGAAACTCAACAGGCAATGGTCTCAGTAGGCAAAACTGAGATGCAGGCTGGGTGCCAGTGGCTCATGCCTCTAATCTTAACTACTCAGGAGGCTGAGATCTGAGGATCACAGCTTGAAGCCAGCCCTGGCAGGAAAATCTGTGAGAGTCTTATCTCCAGTTAACCACCAAAAAGCCAAAAGTGGTTGAGCCTTGAGCAGAAAGGCTCTGGGACAGCACCCAGGCCCCGAGTTCAAACCCCAGGACCAGCAGGAAAAAAAAATAACAACAAAAACAAAACCTGAACTGCAGACAGTCCCCAGTGTGGGGAAGGAAGGAGCCGCCAAGGAAGCGGGAGCTTACTGGACTTCCTTCTGTTCCCAGGCTGATCATCAGCAAACCTGACCGGAAGCTGGTCAAGGGCTCTGGCTTTCACCTGGATCTGCTGCTGGTGGTGGGCATGGGCGGGGTCGCTGCCCTCTTTGGGATGCCCTGGCTCAGTGCCACCACCGTGCGTTCTGTCACCCATGCCAATGCCCTCACCGTCATGGGCAAGGCCAGCGCCCCAGGGGCTTCAGCTCAGATCCAAGAGGTGAAGGAGCAGCGAATCAGCGGGCTCCTGGTCTCGGTGCTTGTGGGTAAGAGAGCTAGCCCTGTCCCCTCCCAGGCCTTGCCCTTGGGATCCAGGGTCTTTTCCTGCCCATTTACTCACAACAATGCCCACCTTTCCCCAGCATCAGTTAACCCATAGGAGGGAACCCTGGAGGAAGCACCCTAGTCCTGAGAAGCTAGGATAGACATCTGAGCAGGAAGGAGGAACTGGGGTCCTGAGCTTTCTCTAGCCAGACCCTGTGTCTGAGCCTGTGCCACCATGCAATGACTTCAGGGTCTTACCCTACTATGCCCTACTGCCAGCTTGGCACCCCACCTAGTCTCTGCCTCAGTTTCCCTGTCTGCAGTTATAGGGCTGTTTAGATGCCCCTGAGTTGTCTTTCTGCTCTAAGGCTGACAAGAGGAAGAGATGAGGCTCTAGGTACAGTCTGAGGGAAGGGGAGGGCAGAAGCCAGAGCCATTGCTCTATCCCAGTTATAGAGCATTATCAGCATTCTCATCCAGCTGGGTGCTCTCTCTCCTCTCTCTCTCTCCTCTCTCTCTCTCTCTCTCTCTCTCTCTCTCTCTCTCTCTCTCTCTCGCTCTCGCTCTCTCACCCCCTGCCCCAGGGAAGTTCCTTAAAGGAAGTAAAACTGGTATGACTGGGAGAAGGATTGGAATTTGGATAGGCAGAGGGCAATGGAGGCATTTTGGGCTGGTTGGCTTTCTCGGACCTCTGTAACCTTCCCCCCCTAGATTAAGGAAATAGTCTCAAGGTGGGCAGGCATTGACTCCTTTGCCAGCTGTGGACTTAGCAAGCTGTTCAGCTCTGTGAGCCTACCTCCTCGTGTATAAAATGGAGGGGATGGGGGCTGGGACTATTGCCTTGTGGCAAGAGTGCTTGCCTCATATACGTGAAGCCGTGGGTTCGATTCCCCAACACCACATATATAGAAAACAGCCAGAAGTGGTGCTGTGGCTCAAGTGGCAGAGTGCTAGCCTGGAGCAAAAAGAAGCCAGGGACAGTGCTCAGGCCCTGAGTCCAAGGCCCAGGACTGGCAAAAAAACAAAACAAACAAACAACAAAAAAAACCTAAAATGGAGGGAATGTTGCCCATTGGGATGACTCACAAGCTGGGCTTTGTGGCATATGCCTGTAATCCCAGCTATTTGGAAGGTTGAGTCAAATTAGTAGGGAGACTCTATCTCAGAAACAATACAAAAACAAAAGGGCTTGGGTGCAGCTCAAATGGTAGAAGCTAAGCTTGAGGCCCTTGGTTCAAAGGGAAGGTAAATTAAAAATTAAACTTAAAAAGTAAATTATAGCCAGACGCTGGTGGTTCATGCCTGTGATCCTAGCTACTCAGGAGGCTGAAATCTGAGGATCACGGTTCAAAGCCAGCCCACGCAGGAAAGTCCATGAGAGTCTTATCTCCAACTGACTACCAGAAAACCAGACGTGGCTCAAGTGGTGGAGCACTAGCCTTGAGCTGAAGAGCTCAGGGACAGCGCCCAGGCCCAGAGTTCAAGCCCCATGACCGACACACATACACACACACACACACACACACACACACACACACACACAATGTAAATTATAAAAAGCCACATGGTATAGGTAGTTTAATTCCTAGTCCCAAATATGGGCCCAGTCCTGGAGCCACTGGTCCTCCGGTGACCTGGGCGGCGTGTGCGTTCCTCCCCACAGGCCTGTCCATCCTCATGGAGCCCATCCTGTCGCGCATCCCCCTGGCGGTGTTGTTTGGCATCTTCCTCTACATGGGGGTCACGTCCCTCAGCGGCATCCAGCTCTTTGACCGCATCTTGCTGCTGTTGAAACCACCCAAGTACCACCCAGATGTGCCCTTCGTCAAGCGGGTACAGAGCCCTGCTGGTGGCACAACCCAGGGATGGGTGGGGGATGAGGGTGCAGGGGCAGGGCAGATGCTGATCCCAGCTCCCCCACCCCCACCCCCCAGGTGAGGACTTGGCGCATGCACCTGTTCACGGGGATCCAGATCATCTGCCTGGCAGCGCTGTGGGCGGTGAAATCCTCCAGCGCCAACCTGGCCCTGCCCTTCGTCCTCATCCTCACTGTGCCCCTGCGTCGTTTCCTGCTGCCCTTCATCTTCAGCAAGCTGGAGCTCCAGTGTGTGAGTGGCAACCTGGGGCTGAGTGGGAGGAAGGGAGGGAGGGTGGAGGGGCAGAGGGAGGGGACAGAGCCTCCTAGAAGCTGGAGCCGGGAGGGGACAGCAGAGGGCCTGAGAGAATGTGTGGGTGCGCTGAGGATTGAGGTTTAAAGCCAGCCAGCCAGGCAGCACTGGGAAACTCTTTTTTTTTTTTTTTTTTTTTTTTTTTGGCCAGTCCTGGGCCTTGAACTCAGGGCCTGAGCACCGTCCCTGGCTTCTTCTCACTCAAGGCTAGCACTCTGCCACCTGAGCCACAGCGCCCCTTCTGGCCGTTTTCCATATATGTGGTGCTGGGGAATCGAACCGAGAGCTTCATGTGTAGGAGGCAAGCACTCTTGCCACTAGGCCATATCCCCAGCCCCAAGCACTGGGAAACTCTTATCTCCATTTACCCAGAAAAAAAACCAAACCAAACAAAAACAGAAGTGGAGATGTGGCTCAAATGGGTGTCAAGCTAGAACATAAGGCCTTGAGTTCAAGCCCCAGTACCAACACATTAAAAAAAAAAAAGTCTGGGCTCAAGGCCTGTCCACATGCTGACCTGCTATGCTATGTCCTCGCATGTGATCTGAGGCAAGCAGCCCCACCAGTAACAGGAAAGAATGACAGTGTTGATGACAACATTAAGAGGCACACAGGGCCAGGAGCTGGTGACTCACACCTGGAACCCGAGCTACTCAGGAGGCTGAGATCTGAGGATCCTAGTTCAAAGCCAGCTCAGGCAGAAAATTCGGTGAGACTCTGATCTCCAGTTCATCACCTGAAAACCAGGAGTGGTGCTGTGGCTCAAACTGGTAGAGCATTAGCCTTGAACAAAAAGGGCTCAGGGACAGAGCCCAGGCCCCATAACCAAAACAACAATAACAACAACCACAAAAAAGGCACACAGGGTGCCAGTGGCGCACACCTGTCATCCTAACTACTCAGGAAGCCAGCACTCTATCACTTGAGCCACAGCTTCACTTCCAACTTTTTTTCTGGGTAACTGAAGATAAGCATCTCATGGACTTTCCTGCCTGGGCTGGCTTCAAACCATGCTCTTCAGATCTCAGCCTCCTGAGTAGCTAGGATGACAGGCATGAGCCACCAGTGTCTGGTTTCCAGGTCATTTGAGACAGAATCACTGAGAGGCTGCTATGGTAGAAAGACCTCTTGCTAGCTGGGATGCCAGACCCCCAGAGACTCCTTAGCACACACAAACCCTTTTCTAGACTAACTCTAGAGTCTGGGGAACCACATTAGACTTGTCCAAGGCTCAAAGTGAGCCAATGTCTCACCCTGTCTCCTTCCCGCCCCTCCAGCTGGACGGAGACGACGCTAACCCCACCTTTGATGAAGAGGATGGTCGGGATGAATACGATGAAGTTCCCATGCCTGTGTGAGGGGTGGCACAGGCTGCCCCAACCATTCCACTTCCTCCCCCTCCCAGGCAAAGTAGTTCATGGGCATCTCATGGACTCCCAAGCCCTAAGGCAGTGGGGAGGGAAGAAAGGGATGTTAGAGCACCCTGGCTTTTCTAGCTGCAGATGGCCAGGGAGCCACATCAGGGAATTGAGTCTACAGACTCTTGTGTTGCCACAGTGCCATGTGCGGGCCTCACATCCCATGGGCACAGAGACGGGGGCAGTGGTGAAAGTAGAGGGTGGAGGGGCATTCAATTTCTGGTTGGCCGTGTGACCTTGGGCAAGTCCTTGACCTCTCTTCACTTTTCTCTAAAATGGTGATGGCAACATTCAGCATACAGAAGGGTCCCTGCAGACCCAAAGGTAAATGTGAAAAGTGCTTTGGAATGTCTGAAGGAACCTTACCGAACTCGCTGTTCTCCGTCCAGCTCACCTATGGTCACACAGCTACCAGGCCCCATAGCCAGTATTGGAACCCAGCCTTTTGATTAGGGCAGCCCTGTCCTCTGTCCACCCTCTGCCTTCCCTGCTCAGAGTGCCCCTGCTGACCCCTCCCTCACTTCTCAGTCCCAAGCCCACCTTGAAGCCTTCTGCCTCCAGCGAGGTTGTTCTGGTGAAGGCCAGGGTGCAGGTATGGGCTCCGGCCTCTGATGTGCATGTTTCCTCCTACCAAGCATTCATGCATTCAATCACACACTCATCGATTCATCATTCCTCCCTTCCTTCCACAGTAATCTTCTGAGGGGCCTAGGGCACCGTGTGCACGTAGAGGGGACTGAGACAAGACCCAGTCTGTCTGGCTCAGCTGGGAATGGAGGGTGGGGGGCGGGTGGGACGGCATGGGAGACATGGGTGGGGAAGTTTGTAATTTATTCGTTGTGAATTTTCTAAGAGCTTCTTATTGTACTTCAGCTTTATATACTCACCTGCTCTTGCTTCGAGACACACTGTCTCCAACCCCAATCTAAACCAAATCCTGGGGGAACCCAGACTGGACCCATTGGAGTAGGAGACAGTGGCTGCTCTAGAACATGTGCAAAATCTATTTTTTTTAACAAAACAAAAATCTAAAAAGAGTTGAAAGAACAGGAAGTGGTGAGGAATGGGATATTCGGGGACGCGGGTGACCAAGGCTCTCAGAGAGCCCCTGACTGACACGATCCCCATACTTCACTATTCTATACCTCAGTTTCCTCATCTGTAAAATGGGATGATAATGGTACCTACCTTGTAGGAGTGTCATAAGAATTAACTAAGATAGAGTCAGTAAAGTATTTGCTTTGTAGTGCAAAGCCCAGCCTTAGAGGGCATGATTGTCTGGGTGTCATGGTCCTTCCCTCTCTTTCCCCCTGCTCCTTGAATATTGCTGAGGAAAGGGGAGGGAGAAAGAGAGGGAGGGAGGGAGGGAAGGAGGGAGGGAGGGAGGGAGGGAGGGAGGGAGGGAGGGAGGGGACATCATCCTCTCTGCTAGCACCCTACCCCTGCAATGCTTGGGAAAAGGTTTCAACAATAAATAAACTCTTCTGTGTTGAAATGGTACTTGGCTCTCAGCGTGTGGATGGGGGGCAGGTGTTGGCTGGACCACGTGGTCAGGTGAGTGTGGCGTGGGACTGGTGCTAGGCTGGGGCTGGCCCTGAGCCCCAACCTGAGGAGCCCAAGCCTCCTCCCCCTCCCCCAGTGGACAGGAAAGTACTGGGAGATGAACATCACTTGGACACCTTTCCTCTCCTGAATCAACAACGCCCTTAGAATGGGGAGAAGGGATGTATAGGGACCTTGAACCCCCAAATACCAAAAACCAGTCAGCTCTTACCCTAGACCCTACAAGCTGGAGAGAAGCTTTGCTAGCAATCACTAAAGAAAATGAAGTCCAGGAAGAATTGCAGCTTTCTGATGACCACCCACAGGAAAGCACCTTTTGATCTCATTTTGATTTTTCTTGTGGTGCGGGGATCGAACCCAGGGCCTCAGATATGCCAGGTTTGTTCTCTACCATTGAACCACACCCCCAGTGCCACAATAGCATCTCTTGATTGGCTTTCGGCTGGCTCTCACTCTGGTCCCTTTGAAGGCTCTGTCCCCAGCCCCAACTCCTTCCAGCAGTGCTACAGATCTGCTGGGTCCAGTGTCACCCACCCTGGACAGGAAGGTGTTGGGACACAATCCCTCCCTTCCCCTCCCCAGGCTTGAGCCAGAGGTCAGCGCTGGGCAGGGTGGCCTGGCTTCCTTCCCTGGATCTATATTTATTCCCTGCCTATCCTGAGCTGACCCCTCCCAGTCTGGCCAGGGCAAAAAGCCACTGTGTATGTGTTATCTTGGTCCCAAGAAGAGCTATCCCAGTCAGTCCCCACCTCCCACACAGCAGCTACCCTCACAGGGTTGGCCCTGTCCTCAGGGCTTTCTAGTTCCCCTACACATACATACACACCTTCCTGTGCAGAGAGAGAAGCCAGGCTTTGAGAGAGGCTCTGGCTCAAGATGTTCCCAGCTTCTCCCTCCCACAGGCCGGCCATGTGGCCTGGGCCTATTCCTGCCTATCCTTCTTATCTCCTGAGGAAGAAACAGCTCATCATAGCTAGAGTTAGGGTAACAAAGGCCGCCTTGATTTGGGGAACAAGCCCCTCCCAAGGATTACATCTCCTCCTCAATTTTTTTTTTTTTGGTTGTTGTTGATGCAGAAGCTTTAAGTCTGGGCCTGGGAATTGGCCCTATGCTCCTTTGGCTCAAGGATAGTACTCTACCACTTGAGCCACAGCTCCACTTCCAGCTTTTTCCATGATTAATTGGCGATAAGAGTTTCATGGACTTTCCTTCCCTGGCTGGCTTCGAACCACAATCCTCAGATCTCAGCTTCTTGAGTAGCGGGGATTACAGGCATGAACCCCTGGCAACCTTCCCCCTCCTCAAATTTCTCTCTCAATCCTGAGGCAGTACCTCAGCCTGTGGGAGAGGCTTTCCCTATCTCACTTAGGGAAGGTTCTGAAGATGTGTGTCCTTGTACTAACCCTTCATGAAAATAAGAGGGATTTGGGGGGTTGAGGCAGGAAATCAGGGTGCAGATGGATGGAGTTGTGTGTACTGGACCTCAGCTAGTCCCTCTTCCAGCCTAATCCCTTTTCTACCTGGAATCCCAAACCATTGGGGCAAGGAAGACATTAGAGAAACTTGAGGGCCACCCAGTTCCCCTGGGATGCCATTAGGCCTAGCAGAGGTCCTGCTGGCCCTCACTTCAGACCCTGTCCCCAGTGCCCAAACCCCAGCATTGCCAGAAGAAATCTGCAGGTTTTCCATTGTGCTGCCTGCTCAGCCCTTGCACCAACATTTCCTCTACCACAGTCAATTAGCTGTTATAATGAGGTCCACCCTTGTGTGTGAGCACAGAATAGCTCTACCCCAGGAAAGGAATAATTCCCCAGAATGGAAAATGTTCTAGGTAGGAAAGCAAAGAGCTGTAGAATACAGAAATGGATAGCAGTTAGCAAATTACAGTAAATTACCCCCACACCAATAAAATAGCCCACTCGGCAGGCCTTCAAAAGCGTAATTATGAAGAAGCAATGGGGTGAGTTTGGCTTACTCATAGGGCTCTGTGCCTGTGAGGCCAGCTTTGTGAAGCAGAACTGAGACACACAGCCTAATCTCTGAGCTCAGCTAAACATATCTGCAAGGGAGCTAAAGAGCCTTGCCTGACAATGTCACCTAGGACACAATGACACCGCCTATCAGTCCAACACAAGGCCCTGCTGGGGATGGAAACTCAGGGTCTTAGGCTTGCTCTGCCGAGTTCCCAGGTGAAGCAGACTGTCATTTCCTTTCCCTTTCTCTTGCCTCCCTCTTCTTCTCCACCCTCTATACCCTCTCCCTCCCTCACCCTCTGTTCCTCCTCCTTCCCCTCCCCAATGTCCATTTTTTCCCTTCTGCCTTTTCCTTTTTTCTCCCATTCCCTGCTCCTTTTTTTTTCCTGCCTATGGTATTCCTCCAACTTATTTATTATGTATCTTTTGGGTTGAATTTGTTGTTTGAAACATTTACCACAGGTTTTTCAATCTTACTAGGAAAATTTTAATATATACCCACAAGTACTGAGAATAGTTTAACTCCAAAACACTTATACAGGGCTAGGTATATGGCCTAGAGGTCAAGTGTTCGCCTCGTATACATGAAGCCCTGGGTTTGACTCCTCAGCACCACATATATAGAAAAAGCCGCAAGTGGCACTGTGGCTCAAGTGGTAGAGTGCTAGCCTTGAGCAAAAAAAAAAGCCAGGGACAGTGCTCAGGCCCTGAGTTCAAGCCCAGGACTGGCAAAAACAACAACAACAAAAACAACAAAAGACTCATACACTCAGATTAAAAAGTACCAAAGTGGACTGGAAATATGTTCTAGTGGTAGAGTGCTTCCTTGCATACATAAAGCCCTGGGTTCAATTCCTCAGCACCACATATATATAGAAAGCCGGAAGTGGCGCTGTGGTTCAAGTAGTAGAGTGGTAGCCATGAGCCAAAAGAAGCTGGGGACAGGGCTGGGAATATGGCCTAGTGGCAAGAGTGCTTGCCTTGTATACATGAAGCCCTGGGTTCGATTCCTCAGCACCACATATACAGAAAATGGCCAGAAGGGGCGCTGTGGCTCAAGTTGCAGAGTGCTAGCCTTGAGCAAAAAGAAGCCAGGGACAGTGCTCAGGCCCTGAGTCCAAGCCCCAGGACTGGCAAAAAAAAAAAAAAAAAAAAAAAAAAAAAAACCTCGAGGCACATGGGGTCATAGGTGGCCCCATCATTTTTGTGAGGTTAATTTTCAGCTGTTCTACCAAATTCTTACCATGAGTGCCAGTGAAACTCTTCTCTTGCTGGGAGTCCTGAATAGAGTTCCAGGGGCACAACAAATAGGGGAGAGACTTGACAAATGGGACTACTACAAATTAAAAAGTTCCTGCACTGCTAAGGTCATAGCCACCAAAATAGAAAGACAGCCAACCATATGGGAAAGGATCTTTACCAGCACAGCAACAGACAAAAGCCTAATATCTGTCATCTACAGAGAACTCAAAAAACTAAGCCCCTCCAAGCCCAATAAACCAATTAGGAAATGGGCAAAGGAGCTAAAGAGAGACTTCACAAGAAAAGAGATAAAAATGGCAAAGAAACATATGAGGAAATGTTCAACATCCCTGGTAGTAAAGAAATGCAAATAAAAACAACCCCAAAATACCACCTCACTCCAGTTAGAATGGCCTATACTCTGAACTCAGGCAACAACAAATGCTGGAGGGGGTGCGGGGAAAGAGGAACCCTTCTCCATTGTTGGTGGGAGTGCAAATTAGTACAACCACTTTGGAGAACAGTATGGAGGTTTCTCAAAAAGCTCAATATAGACCTACCCTATGACCCAGCCATACCACTCCTAGGCATCTATCCTAAACAGCAAACCCCAAGATATCAAAAAGACATCTACACTTCCATTTTTATTGCTGCACAATTCACAATAGCCAAAATATGGAAACAACCCAGATGCTCCTCCACAGATGAATGGATTCAAAAAATATGGTACCTAGGGGCTGGGAATATGGCGTAGTGGCAAGAGTGCTTGCCTCGTATACATGAGGCCCTGGGTTCGATTCCTCAGCACCACATATACAGAAAATGGCCAGAAGTGGCGCTGTGGCTCAAGTGGCAGAGTGCTAGCCTTGAGCAAAAAAGAAGCCAGGGACAGTGCTCAGGCCCTGAGTTCACAGCCTAGGACTGGCCAAAAAAACAAAACAAAAATAAAATAAAATTTGTTCATAAAAAAAATATGGTACCTATACACAATGGAATACTACATAGCGATTAGGAATGGTGAAATATTGTTATTCACAGGGAAATGGTCAGAACTTGAACAAATAATGTTGAGCGAGACAAGCCTAGAACACAGAAAACAAAGGGGCATGATCTCCCTGATATATGACTGTTAAGATGGGGTGAGGGAGAGACAGTAGAGACCAGGCCTGTGAAACCAAAAACTGCTTGTCAAATGTTATTTTCCACAGGATTGGGTCAGCGACCCAACATTATGTAACTAAAACCAAACAACTACTCAACATATAAAGGTCAAAAATTGACCTCTCAGTGGAATACAATAGCTCAAAAGCTATGTATGTACGTTCATATAAGACTACTGTCGGGCTGGGGATATAGCCTAGTGGCAAGAGCGCCTGCCTTGGATACACGAGGCCCTAGGTTCAATTCTCCAGCACCACATATACAGAAAACGGCCAGAAGCGGCGCTGTGGCTCAAGTGGCAGAGTGCTAGCCTTGAGCGGGAAGAAGCCAGGGACAGTGCTCAGGCCCTGAGTCCAAGGCCCAGGACTGGCCAAAAAAAAAAAAAAAAGACTACTGTCGACATATTGTCTAATGTCGACATTACATTTAAAGTCCTAGGCGAATTTTCTTGGGCGTAGGCCACGTGGCTACTGTATACGTTCTTAGTACATTGGGTATTGTATATATGTCTGCCTGACCTAGGGAAGGGAAAGAAAAACAGGGTGTAAGATATCACAAGAAATGTACACACTGCCCTACTATGTAACTGTACCCTTTTTGCACAACACCTTATCAAAAATTTTCTGTTTAATTAATAAATAAATTAATAAAATAAAATAAAATAAAATGTGCCAGAGGGGCTGGGAATATGGCCTAGTAGTAAAGTGCTTGCCTCGTATACATGAAGCCCAGGGTTCGATTCCTCAGCACCACATATATAGAAAAAAGCCAGAAGTGGCACTGTGGCTCAAGAGGTAGAGTGCTAGCCTTGAGCAAAAAGAAGCCAAGGACAGTGCTCAGGCCCTGAGTCTACACCCCAGGACTGGCAACAAAAACAAAAAATAAAATAAAATAAAATGTGCCAGAGCATCCTGCTTCCACAGCCTGCACTCTTAACCAGAGCTTAATCTGTGGGTGTTATGTTGATGCCTAAACTAGCTGCAAAAAGAGAGATACCCAACTCCAATAAGCTCTAGCCTTCCACAGGGCAAGGGGAAACAACTCCAGACCCCATCAAAGGAGGTTAAAAGCCAAGATGTATTGATGAGTTTCACATTACAGGGACAAATGCTCAAAAAAGACCAAGACCTTTTTATGGGACTGTGTAGAATGGTACACACACACACACACACACACACACACACACACGCACGCACACACCCTCACCACCATTTTACTAAAGGTCTAGTTAGAACACCTCCTTTTTACCCAGTACACCATCTTCATCTATCTAAAAAATAAAGTAAACTAAAAGGCTCACACCTATAATAGGTCCTAGCCACACAGAAGAATAAGATCTAAGGATCACTATTTGAAGTGAGTCTGGGCAGACAATTCCCAGAGATTTAGCTCCAATTAACACCAAAAAGCTGGATGGAAATGGAGCAGTGTCTCTAGTGATAGAATGCCAGCTTTGAACAAAGAAGCCAAGCAAGACTATGAGGCCCTCCCTGAGTTCAAGCCCCAGTACAGGCATAAATAAATAAGTAGAATGTGGCAGTCCCAGTTACTCTGAAGGCCAACGAAGATTATTTGAGACCATGAGTTCAAGGCTAGTCAAGGCAACATAGTGAGACTCTTATCTCAAAAAAAAAAAAAAATTATAGGCCAAAAGCCTGACTCAAGTGATAGAGTGCTTACTTAGCAAGCACAAAGCCGGAGATCAATCCCCAGCACTGCTAAAACAAAGAAATGAAAGTAGAATGAGGAAGTGTGGATTATATATGCCAGGCATTGGTAGCTCACACCTGTAATCTTAGCTATTCAGGATCTGAGGGTCACATTTTGAAGCCAGCCTGGACAGGAAAGTCCATGAGACTCTTAGCTCCAATTAATCATTAAAAAAAAGCTAGAAATGGAGCTATGGCTAATATCGTAGAGTGCTAGCCTTGAGTAAAAGAAGCTCAAGGACAACACTTAGGCCCTGATTTCAAGCCCCTGGACTGCCACAAAAAAGTATGCATATGTATATATATAATATGTGTATTATGTATATATAATATGTGTATTATTATATATGCATATATAATAAAAACTGCAATAAGTATACAAATAACTTTAATGGAAGAGTAAACAATACACATGAACAGATGGCTACAGAAATTCTCAGAAACAAATTAAAAAGATGCCAGGCCTATAATCCTAACACTAAGGTAGGAGGAATGCTAGTTCAAGGTCATCTTGAGGGGCTGGGAATATGGCCTAGTGGCAAGAGTGCTTGTCTCGTATACATGAAGCCCTGGGTTCGATTCCTCAACACCACATATACAGAGAAAGCCAGAAGTGGCGCTGTGGCTCAAGTGGCACAGTGCTAGCCTTGAGCAAAAAGAAGCCAGGGACAGTGCTCAGGCCTTGAGTTCAAGCCCCAGGACCAGCAAAAAAAAAGGTCATCTTGAGCTACATAAAGAGCTCATGGCCGCCTCCATTGCCTAGTGAGACTGCCTAAAAGTAAAAAAGAATAAAAGAGAAACACTGGTAATCAAAAGCACTATATCAGAAATGAAGAATATCTTTGATAGAATCAGCATGAAGCAGGAGAGATTAGTAGGGAAATTAGGTATGAGAATCAAATTAAGACAATAACGTCACAGTAACTTGATCAGGGGCATGTGTGCCTTTCTCTTTGACCTCACACCCTTTCAATGAGCTGAAGCATATAGTAGAAAAGCACTACTCTGACCTTGCCTTTGATTTAGACCTTGACCGATAATTATTTTGCCAGAAGTACCAGGCAAACATACCTTGAAGAAAAATAGTTGTCCTGAAAAAAAAACCCAACATTTTGTAAAATGACTTCCTTGATCACAAAAAAAAATGCTTGAAAGCCAATGACTGGTAGCTCACACCTGCAATCCTCACTAGCTACTCCAGTCAAGGTTTAAAGCTAGCCCAGGCAAGAAAGTTCTGAGACTCTTATTTACAATTAAACACCAAATAAATAAATAATCCAGAAGTGGGGCTATGGCTCAAGTGGTAGAGCCCTAGGCTTGAGCAAAGAAATCTCAGGGCCAGTGCCCAGGCCACAAGCTCAAGCTCCTGGACCAGTCACACACACACACGCACACACACACACACACACACACACACACACACACAAATGATTGCAAAAGAAAAGTATCTTTTTTTTTTTTTGGCCAGTCCTGGGGCTTGGACTCAAGGCCTGAGCACTGTCCCTGGCTTCTTTTTGCTCAAAGCTAGCACTCTACCACTTGAGCCACAACACCACTTCTGGCCGTTTTCTATATATGTGGTGCTGGGGAATTGAACCCAGGGCCTCATGTATACGAGACAAGCACTCTTGCCACTAGGCCATATCCCCAGCCCAAGAAAAGTACCTTAAGAAAGGAAACCTGGGCTGGGGATATGGCCTAGTGGCAAGAGGCCCTGGGTTCCATTCCCCAGCACCACATATACAGAAAATGGCCAGAAGGGGCGCTGTGGCTCAAGTGGTAGAGTGCTAGCTTTGAGCAAAAAGAAGCCAGGGACAGTGCTCAGGCCTTGAGTCCAAGCCTCAGGACTGGCCAAAAAAAAAAAAAAGGAAAGGAAACCTGTCATGAAAGGAGCATGTGGTAAATCCATCTTTTGCTTAAAGCTCAAAAATCTATCTTTTTGTTGTTATTATGGTGGTATTTTGTGCTGTTGGTGTCCTTTTTTAAATATGATACTGGGTTTTGGACGCAGGGCCTGAGCACTGTCCCTGGCTTCTTTTTGCTCAAGGCTAGCACTCTGCCACTTGAGCCACAGCGCCACTTCTGTCCGTTTTCTATATATGGGGTGCTGGGAAATCAAACCCAGGGCTTCATGTATGTGAGGTGAGCACTCTCGCTACTAGGCCATATTCCCAGCCCTGTTTGTTTGTTTTATTTTTTGTTTGTTTGTTTTTGTTTTTGTTTTTAACACAGGGCCTCTTGCTTGTCAGGCAGGCACTCTACAACTTCAGCTACATCCCCAGATGTTTTTTGCTTTATATTAAACTACAATTCTACCTATTCTATCCTAAATAGTTGGATCACAAGCCAAGTACTAGTGGGTCATACTTATAATCCTAGCTACTCAGAAGACTGAGATCTGAGGATCATGGTTCAAAGCCAGCCTGGGCAGGAAAACCCATGAGACTCTTTTTTTTTTTTTTTTTTTTTTGGCCAGTCCTGGGCCTTGGACTCAGGGCCTGAGCACCATCCCTGGCTTCTTCCCGCTCAAGGCTAGCACTCTGCCACCTGAGCCACAACACCCCTTCTGGCCGTTTTCCATATATGTGGTGCTGGGGAATTGAACCAAGAGCTTCATGTGTAGGAGGCAAGCACTCTTGCCACTAGGCCATATTCCCAGCCCTCCATGAGACTCTTATCTCTGATTAACTGCCAGCAACTGGAAGTGGCGCTGTGGCTTGAAGTAGTAGTGTACCAGCGGGCACTGCCTGTAATGCTAGCAACTTAGGAGGTTGAGATCTTAGGATGGTGGAAGCCAACCCAGGTAAGAAAGTTGGTGAGATTCTCATCTACAATTAGTCACCCGAAAACCAAAAATGGAGCTGTGGTTTAAAGTGGTAGGGCACTAGTCTTGAGCAAAAGAGCTCAGGGACATTGCCTAGGCCTGGAGTTCAAGCCCCATGACTGATTAAAAAAAAAAAAAAAGATGGAGGGGGCTGGGAATATGGCCTAGTGGCAAGAGTGCTTGCCTTGTATACATGAAGCCCTGGGTTCGATTCCCCAGCACCACACACATAGAAAACGGCCAGAAGCGGCGCTGTGGCTCAAGTGGCAGAGTGCTAGCCTTGAGCAAAAAGAAGCCAGGGACAGTGCTCAGGCCCTGAGTCCAAGCCCCTGGACTGGCAAAAAAAAAAAAAAGATGCAGGGGTCAGGCACTGGTGGCTCATACCTGTAATCCTAGCTGCTCAGTATGGACAGCTGAGGACTGTAGTTTGAAGTCAGCCCAGGCAGAAAAGTCCATGAGACTCATCTCTAATTAGCCTCCAGAAAACCAGAAGTGGCTATGGCTCAAAGTGGCAGAGCACTAGCCTTGAGCAGAAAAGCTCAGGCACAACACACAGCCCTGAGTTCAAATCCAATGACCACCACCACCAACAACAAAAAAATGAATGAAAGTATACCTCTAATGGTAGAATACCTGTCCAGCAAGCAAGTAACCGATTTTGAACCTTAATACTGCCAAAATAATAATTAATATGAATAAAAATGATCCCTTTTGGTATTCATCTACCTGAAGATATTCTTATATTGCAAGTGTGATTGAAATAAAATACCCTAGAAGCTGAGCAAGAAGTGAGGAAGATGGATACACATAATGCAAGTTGCTATTTTGTTTTCAGTGGTGATTAGATGTCTAACTGGCAAATTAGCTGATGTCAGGATCCCAAGTAGCCACTTTCTACTTGAAACTGTTATTTGTGAAAGAGATAGAGTGAAGTTTAAAGCTTAGCTTTCAAAGAATATTATAGGTTGTAAATTCTATTATCCCATCTAATTTATATACAGAGGAATGTACTGTAATTGGTAACAAGTATCTTTTTCTTTTGTGAAACAAGGTTTCTCTTGTTACTCAGACTGATCTAAAACTCCTGGATTCAAAAGCTCCTCATCAGGGCTGGGGATATGGCCTAGTGGCAAGAGTGCCTGCCTCATATACATGAGGCCCTGGGTTCGATTCCCCAGCACCACATATACAGAAAATGGCCAGAAGTGGTGCTGTGGCTCAAGTGGCAGAGTGCTAGCCTTGAGCAAAAAGAAGCCAGGGACAGTGCTCAGGCCCTGAGTCCAAGCCCCAGGACTGGCAAAAAAAAAAAGCTCCTCATCCCCCAGGCTCCCAAGTAGCTGGGACTAAAGGTGTTCACCACCCCACTTAGCTTTATTAGAAGTATTTTTTATTTCATACTATATTCCTTGATACTAAACAGGTACTCTACTATTATTTTTGTGCTGTTTATTTCATGATAAGGTCTCCCCTTATGCCCAGGCCAGCCTGCATTGAGATCCTATTTGTGTTTCCTTTTGTCACTGGAATGACAAATTCATACTACCATGCTCAGCCACTGGTTGACATGGGAGTCTCAGGAATTTTTATACCTACGCTGGCCTTGTATCACCATCCCATGATTTCTACCTCCCAATTACCTAGGATTACAGGCTTCAGCTACTACACTCAGCTAAAAAGTATCTTTAACCTGAAGACTGTTCTCAAAGACAGATAAGACAATATAAGGGGCTTGGAATATGGCCTAGTGGTAAAGTGCTTGCCTCATATACATGAAGCCCTGGGTTCGATTCCTCAGCACCACATATATAGAAAAAGCTGGAAGTGGCGCTGTGGCTCAAGTGGTAGAGTGCTAGCCTTGAGCAAAAAGAAGCCAGGGATAGTGCTGACGCCCTGAGTTCAAGCCCCAGGACTGGCAAAAAACAAAACAAATAAACAAAAAAAGACAATATAAAGTTTATTTTTAAAGAGCATTTTAAACACCCATACATTTAAACACTGTTAAATTTTCAACATATTTCAGAAACCTTGTAATGGTAAGTTGGTCTTCAAAGTAAGAAAAAAAAACAAATAATTGTGAATTTTTCAAATCAAGTCTCGTGAACTTTTCTGACAAAGTTAGCCTTGAACCATAATCCTCCCTTTTTCAGACTCTCAAGTGTCTGGGATTACAGGTATTGGAATAATCACTAACATTTTAGGGCAAGCAAAGTTGTTTGTTTTTCCAGTCCTGAGTCCTGGGGCTTGAACTCAGGGCCTGAGCACTGTCCCTGGCTTCTTTTGTTTAAGGCTAGCACTCTGCCACCTGAGTTACAGCACCACCTCTGGCTTTTTCTGTTTATGTGGTGCTGAGGAATCAAACCCAGGGATTCATGCATGCTAGGCAAGCTCTCTACTGCTAAGCCCCATTCCCAGCCCCAGGCAAGCAAAGTTTTAAGGTCAATAATAGCATGAGTAAGTTTGAGACTAGTTATGTAGTAACAGTTCACTGCATCCAGATTTCTGAGAGTATGGAGGGCCAAGAAGAGCAAAGATGATCTAAAATAAGTAGATGAAAAGGATAAAAATTACAGCAGATGTCAGGCCTAAGTAGCTTTCACCTCTAATCCTACCTTCTCAAGAAGCTGAGGGCTGGGGATATAGCCTAGTGGCAAGAGTGCCTGCCTTGGATACACGAGGCCCTAGGTTCGATTCCCCAGCACCACATATACAGAAAACGGCCAGAAGTGGCGCTGTGGCTCAAGTGGCAGAGTGCTAGCCTTGAGCGGGAAGAAGCCAGGGACAGTGCTCAGGCCCTGAGTCCAAGGCCCAGGACTGGCCAAAAAAAAAAAAAAAGAAGCTGAGATCTCAGAATTCTGATTTGAGCCAGCCAGGCAGATAAACCCACAAGACTCTATGTCCAAATAACCAGCAAAAAAAACAGAAGTGGTGGAGCACCAGTCTTTATTTTTTCCTTTATTGAGATTAGTAACTTCATAAATTTCACAGTATACAGTTTAACCTTCCCAAATGACAGACATCGTCATTCTAATCTACAAAGTTTATGAACTCTACCAACATTAACAGTCTGCCTAGACTATATAAGGAAAAGAAAAAAGAAGGAAGGGAGGGGAGGAAGGAAGCAGAGAAAGAAGAGAGGGAAGAAAGCAAGAGAGGGAAGGAGAGAGGAACGGAAGTAGGCGAAGTGAAAAACAGAAATGAAAAAACAGATTCAGGCTGGGAATATGGCCTGGTGATAGAGTGCTTGCTTTGTATACATGAAGCCCTGGGTTTGATTCCTCAGCACCACATATACAGAAAAATCCAGAAGTGGTACTGTGGCTCAAGTGGTAGAGTGCTAGCCTTGAGCAAAAAAGAAGCCAGGGACAGTGCTCAGGCCCTGAGTTCAAGGCCCAGGACTGGCAAAAAAAAAAAGACTAGTCGAAAAAATAGATATACCCTAAAGGTCTACTAGCAATGGAATGGATAATATGTGGCATATTTATGCAGTAGAATATTTATAGTGGTAGAGCTCAAAATACTCAAGACATTTAGAGGTGATTATTAGCTGCTCCAGCTTGCTAGATGCTGAAAATGCTCAGTATTTTGATTTGAGCAATGGTTACATTTAACATACATGTTAACATGCATACTATGTAGAAATATGTAAAACTCAGCAAGATATGTACACTAAAATGTGTACTCTTTACTCTCTGTATGTTATACTGTAACAAAAACCAACACATTTGTATAAAGGCATTTTCATTAAAAGGGATAGCAACTCCTCCCTCCAAAATGAGCCTTTACATCATTAAATAAAAATTACAAGCAGATAATTCCCAATACACATTAAAACATGTAACTCTAAAAATAATATCTAAACTACTCAAGAGACTGAGATCTGAGGATTACAGCCCAATGCTACCCTGGGCAGGAAAGTCTGTGAGACTCTTCAAATCAGTGAGGAAAAAGCCAGAAGTGGGAGCTGTATTTCAAGTGGTAGAATGCCAACATAAGTGAAAAACCCTAAAGGACAGTGCCCAGATCCTGAGTTCAAGACCCAGTACTAACACATATACAAAAATAATATCCAGCCAGGCGCTGGTAGCTCATGCCTATAATCCTAGCTGTTGAGGAGGCTGAGATTTGAGGATCATGGTTCAAAGCCAATCTGGGAAGGAAAGGCTGTGAGAGTCTTCTCTCCAATTAATGACCAGAAAACTGGAAGTGGCGCTGTAGCTCAAGTGGTAGAGTGTTGGCCTTGAGCTGAAGAGCTCAGGGACAGAGCTCAGGCCCAGAGTTCAAGCCCCATGACTGACAAAATAATAATAACAACAATAATAATAATAGGGCTGGGAATGTGGTTTAGTGGTAGAGTGCTTGCCTTGTACACATGAAATCCTGGGTTCAATTCCTCAGCACCACATATACTGAAAAAGCCAGAAGCAGCACAGTGGCTCAAGTGGTAGAATGCTAGCCTTGAGCAAAAAGAAGCCAGGGACAGTGCTCAGGCCCTGAGTTCAAGCCCCAGGACGAGCAAAAAACAAATAATAATATCTATATGTAATCTAAAATATCCTGTCTACAAAAAATAAAAACAAGGTGAACAGAATCCTCCTTGTACATTAGGAAGTCAAGGACTACATTTTAGTTAGCACTCTCCAGGTACTCTGGTTGTTTTGTTTTGTTTTAAATATGGTCAGTGCTTGGAGCTGGCCTCCCAGAGAAGGGTTATAAAATGAAGAATGCATAGCTGAGATTATGCTCGTGATCAGCCTGGGCTGGGGTTATGGAATGCTTCAAGACACATGCCAGAAAGCTAGAAGGAGGAGGAAAAGAACTGGGACAGGGAGCAGAGAAAAAGGGCTAAAGGCAGATCCTCTCATACGCTGGTCTATAGCTCAAGTCTTGCACTCTTAACCTCACCAGAAATGCAATAGATGTAAGACAAGCCAAATAGTTTCCAAGTGGGAAAGGTGCCAGTCATGATTTTCTTTTGCTGCCCAAGGAATCAACAATAAATAATAATTCTTATGATTTATTTTCATCCAGTTTTATTCCAAAGCACTTTACCAAAAAGCCCCTTGGCCTAGCCAAAAACTCAGGGCCAGAAGCCAGAACACCTGGACTCTATGATCTGTGAATGGAACATTTGGAATTTTTTTTACCATCCAAGTTTCTCTAATTGTAATTGTGGGCAAGTGACATAGGTGGAGAATTTTAGTTCTACACATATCTACTCATTTGACTCTCCAATTGCTGATGAGAAAAGTAAATAGATTCACCCAAATTGTACAGATATGGAAAATTCATACATTAAGCTGAGGAAGTTGGGATTTCTTTAAATTACAAACCCTGGGCTGGGAATGTAGTGTTATAGTGCTTGCCTAGCATGCATGAAGCCCTGGATTCAATTCCACAGTACCACATACATAGAAAAGGCCAGAAGTGGCGCTGTGGCTGAAGTGGCAGAGTGCTAGCCTTGAGCAAAAAGAAGCTCAGGGACAGTGTTCAGGCCCTGAGTTCAAGCCCCAGGACTGGCCAAAAAAAAAAAAAAAAAAAATTACAAACCCTACTTCTCCAGTCATAAATAAAGCTGATGCCGTGCCCTGCATTCAGTGTACTATGAGATGGCTGGATCCTACACAAAACACCCTGTAGAGTCCAGAGCAGATTTGGGTTTGTGGGGCCCAAAATATATACTATTTGGAAGAGGGAGGAAGCCTCTTTAACAACAACATAAATTAAGAGCCTTAGGTAGGTCCTGCAAGCAAAGGGCCTCGAAGCTGAAGCTTTATGAGTCCCACGGTGAACCTGCCATAAGCAAAAAAACAAGACAAAACAAAACCCGGACATACCAGATCTTGACAGCCTTTCCCTGCCCGTTTGTGCAACGTGGCAGAACTGGGTTGCAATTCCTGGGAAGGGAATCTCATGTCTCCCAAGAGACAGGAGGAAATTACACCAGCAGCAAAGCCGTGTTGAGGATGGAGAGGGCTCTGTGCCAGGGGACAGTCTAAAGAGTCTGTGTGACCCAGCTGGCTAAGATGGTGACAGCAAGAGTGTAGCAGTGTTGGTGTGGAAGACCGGCAGCCTGAGAGCCAGGAGCAATGGCGCTGCCGAGGGAGCGAAGGTCCAGGCTTGTAGGCTGGCTTGTTGGAGGCAAATGGCCTTCTGGCTCCCGGGTCCTGTCCCGATAGCCTTCCAATGAGAAGGGCCAAGCCAAGAGGAGGCAACCTACAGCCGATGACAGTGGAACGCTGGAGGGGGGTTCCCGTCTAGGCCTCCCCCGCCAGCTCGGTGGTGGACTGCGGGAGAGCCCCACGGAGGCCGCCGGGCTGCCGGGCTGCCCTCGAGAATCCCCGCCGCCGCCGGGGGGCAGAGCCGGCGGCCTGCTTTCTCAGGGCTGGCCGTGCCTTTTTGACAAGCTGATTGCGTGGCGAGGATTGGCTGATCCAGGCGTGACGCCGGTAACAACAAAGGTGGAGTTGGAAGAAATTAGATTAAAAGAGAGGGGGGTAAAAATAAAAGGGGGAGCTGGCAAGGCACCGGAGGCAGAGACCGAGGGGGAGATGCGCCAAGCTCCGTCTGCGGGTTGCGCCCCCCCTCTCGCCCCCAAGCTTCTTCGCACAAACCCACCGGGATTTTGCTCTTCACTCCAACCCCGGCCCAGTTACGGAAGCCGGGGTAGGATGGCTGCTGCTTGGGGAGGGGGGAGGGGGCCGAATCCCAACTCCCACCCTGACACCTTTCACTACGACCCCGAGGAAGAACTTTTTGCTCGCACTCCTCGGATCCTAAACCCAACGAAGGTGGGAGGGCAGAGAACAACGGGAAGACTCGCCGCAAACCCGGAAGGCCCTGGCGGGGCACTGAGATCGGACGAGGCGGGGTGTTCCCCTGCTTTCCCGATGTTGCAAATCCAGGAGCCTTTTCTTCCTTTTTTTTTTTTTTTCTTTTCCCTTTTTATAACACCCTCCCTGTGGTTCCCCCCTCCCGCTCTGGCTTCAGGGTTGCAAAAGCAAAGAGCAATAAAAAAAAAAAAAAAAAAAACACCGCGCGCACACACACACACTCAGACACACACACACACACTCAGACACACACCAGTGGCGACAGGGGAGAGTTGGAAAGCCGCAGGAGAAGCAGGAGACAGGAGGCAGCGGGGATGGAGCCATGGGGACGGGGAGCGGGGCAGGTTCCCTCGCAAATCCCCCTCCGGCTCAAGCCGCCTCGCCCGCACCGGCAGGGGAGCGAGGAGCCAGGCGAGCAGATGGAGGAGTGGAGCTCGCTCTAGGAAGCGGGCTTGGCCGGAGAATGGAGGAGCCGCCAAGCGACCGGCTGATTGGAAGAGAAACGCAGAGCGATGGAGGCGGGGGTAGGAGGACGATTTCTCTGCGGGGACTGGCGGCGGCGTACACGCCCGGGTCGGGCGCTGCAGAGCTTGGCTAGCTTTCAACCCGCGCTCGCCGGCTCCGGCCCCGCGCGCCCCCACCCCCAGCCCTACCCGTGGCTCCTCAGGTGAGTTCGACCTGGGGGCAAAAAAAAAAAAAAAAAAAATTCTCAACAGTCCGTTCTGGGGGGAAAAAAAAATAAAAAAAGGAAAAAGCATTTCTGTTTTTTTAAAAAAAAGAATTCGTGCAGCCCCCAGAGCAGTGGGAGGGAAGGGGTGAGGCTGAGCCACCCCGAGGAGGCGGAGGGGCCAGGCGAGGCCGGGGTGGCCCGGGAGGCGGCGGCGCCGAGGCGGCTCTGACGGGCGAGCGCTCGGAGCGGCGCTGCGCAGCGCCGAGGCAGGCGGGCGGGCGGGCGGGCGGAGCGGGGCGGGCGGAGCGCGGCGCGTGGGGCTCGCCATTAGCCGTCGCTCCGCTTCGCCATCTCGGGCTTTGTCTGGCGACTTGCTGCCCCGGCGTCAGCTGCGGCGGAGCTGCGGCTCGGCTCTTCGGCCCGCCGCGCCCCTGGACACCCCTGGCCCGCGCTTCTATCCGTACGCTCGGTAAGAGAGTTTCAGTGCCGCGGATTTCGGGGGAGAGGGGTCGCTGGCGGCGGCGCGATCCCCATGCGCCGGGGCAGGCCTGAGGAGCCATGCCGGGCTAGGTGGAACCAGCTCCCAGAGCGCCTACTCTGCCCGGGCTGGGCGCCGTTTCCAGGGTGGAAGGAGCAAAAGGGATTTTTGTTTGGGGGGGCCTGTTATTATTATTATTATTTAGTTCCATGGGTGTCTTTTGGCAGCTAGCGAACCGCGAGGCAGGCGCCGAAGTCTGGCGCCGCGATCAGCGTGCGTGCACCCCAGGCTGGTGGCCACGCTCCCGGGCTAAGGGTGGACGCCGACCGGCCTGCCTCTCCAGGAGGCAGGAAGTGGGGAGTGGGTGAGAATTGGCCTGGAAGCCCCAGCCTAAGCTTTGGGAGGGACTAGAAGGGCGCTCCGGAGCAGGGCTGCCGGCAGCCCCCGAGCCTCCCCGGCCGCCTGGGGGCCCTCCCTCCCCGGCGGGCCAAGCCTGCTAGTTCCCCCGCGGGTCTGGCGAGGTCGCTCTCGGCTCCAGCCCGCCTCGGCTCGGAGCCCCGCCGCCATCCGGGTGGCTGCGTGTCTCCCTACCTCGGCCCCCCCTCCTTCCCCGGCGGCGGCGGCGGCAGCAGAAGCAGCCGCCGCCACCACCACCACCACCACCGCCGCTACCACCACCACCGCCACCACCCCCCTCCCCTCCTTCCTTCCCTCCGCCTCGGCCGCCCGGGTCCCCCCAGCTCCCGCCCCTCCTCCCAGCTGCCCCCCGCGGAGCCCGCCCGGGCAGGCTGTGGGAGGGAGCGGAGCCGGCGAGGCGGGCGGGCTGGCGCTCGCTCCCCGGGGGTCGGTGTGCGCTCCGCGGGGAAGGACGCGCTCGCTGCCCCGCTTCTCCCGCCCCCCCTCCCGCTCCTCCTCCTCCCTTCTCCCTCCTCCTCCCCGCTCCGGCGGCGGAGGCTGCGGCGGCGGCGGGGGGTGTGCGAGCTGAGGCCGGGGCCGGCGGGCGGGCGGCGGGCGGGCTGCCTGCAGGCGGAGGGCGCTGTGCTTTGTGCTTTTCGCCGCGAGGAGCAGCAGGCAGCAGCCACAGCCGCCGCCGCCACAGCAGCAACAGCAGCAGCCGCCGCCCCAGCGCCGCCACCGCCGCGCCCGGAGGAGGAGTCGCTGCCGCCGCGGGAGGGAGCTGCGGCTGTGCCCGGCCAAGCGGGGGAGGGCGCCGCGGCTCAGAGCCGGAGAGGGAGCCGCCAGAGCGGGAAGCCCGGAGGCCGCGCTGCGCCGGGTAACCGAGGCGGCTGAGGACGCGCGCCGGGGTCGGGGCAGGGGGCTGGGGCCCGGCGACGGGGAGCGAGCCGCGGGTGCCGTGGAGGCCTGGCGGGGAACCCGGGGCGATCCCCGGCACAGGGCTGGGCGCAAGCTGACCAGGGCACTGTGGAGGGCGCCGAGAGCCGGGGGAGGGGAGGGAAGGGCAGGAAGCGAGGCCCGTGCCGGGCCCGGCCGCAGGCTAGGGAGCCCGCGCTTCCCCAAGCCGGCAGGCGCAGTTCTCGCCGGCCGCCGGAGGGGGCGGCGGGGCCGACGAGCGCTGCGCCCCCGCCTCCCGGCCGCCGTCCTCCCCGCCCTCTCCTTGGCTCGGCTCCCCGGAGGCCGGGGCGGGGGCGCCGGCGGGGCTGGGCCGCAGGCTCGGGGGAGGAGGCGGCGGTTCCCGCCGCGGTCGCGCCTCTGCGCCGGGCTCCTCCGTGCGCGTCCGGGTGGCTGGGCGGTGGCAGCGCCGCTGGCCCGGGTGGGTAGCTCGGGGGCGGGGGGGCAGGCTAGGCCGCTTCTCTCCGGTTGCTCGCTCGCCCGGGCGGGCGGGGACGGCGCTGGGAGCTCGGGAGGGGGGTAGCGGCAGGAATCCGGATCCGGTCCCCGGGGGCGGTGCGGCCACAGCGCTCCGGGGCTGGCGGCGGCTGCGCTGCGTCCGGGTCCCCGCCGGGTTGCGGAGGCGGGGGGAACCGGCCGGGGGGGGAGGCGGGAGGAGGAGACTGGGGCGCGTGCCCGCTTCCATGGCCGCGCGCGCCCTTTACCCGCCCTTCCTCCTCCCCCGCCCTCCAGCCTGGGGCCTCCCCGGGGCGGGCTCACCAAGGAGGAGGAGTTCTCGCTCTTTTTTTTTTTTTTTTTTTTTTTGCTGGGTGGGGGAAGGAGGGCGGGCGCTAGCTGCACGCGGGAGCTGGGAGCAGTCTCTCGCGTGGGCAGGGGAGGGCGCACGCTGCAGAGCCCAGCTGCAAAAAGTGGGATGGGCAGGAAGAGGGGCTCACTCCAGCCTCTGACCCATGAAGTCGGAGACTGGGTGTGCTGAGAACGTGGGCCTGTGCCCCCTCCCCTTTGGGAGGGGGCCCAGTTCTTCGTCTCTCGGCCTGCCTGAGTGGAGACTGATATCTTTTCTAAAGGGTGAGGTGGCTTTTGACCCCGGGTTGCCCGGCCAGCGCGACCGAGGAGGTGGCTGGACTGCTGGAGGATGAACGGAGAAGCCGACTGCCCCACAGACCTGGAAATGGCCGCCCCCAAAGGCCAAGGTAGGGCCTCCTGCCCTGGCCCGGGGCCCCTCACCCCTAGGCCCCAGCTCTCTATAACTTTAAGTCCACCTTCTTGCCTGGCTATGTGCAAGGCACACCTTCCTAAGGGCTCCTCCAGCCTTCTGCATTCTCTGAAACTGGAGAAGGTATCTGGAGTATTCCAAGAACCAAGTACCCCTCAACTTGAGTTTGGCCAAATCCAGATGATTTGACCCCGAGTTTATATATCGTTTTTCACATTCTCCTTCCTGTGTCTGAGGTCAGAGAAAACTATGGTAGCCTTTCTTCTGGGGTTCTCAGGCAGCCTGGGGGACATCCTGTCTCCTGTGCTGGGCTAGGAGGGTGATGAGAGAAAGGGGAGGAGAAGGTCTGGAAAGGTTTTTCAGGTTTTTGTTGTTAATGAAAGGGTTTTAGGAGAGGCAGGTGGAACGGAGTGTTTGGGTGGTCTAAGGTGGGAGTGACATAGGTGGTCTGACCCATGCCTCAGCCAGCAGAGTTCCACTGTGTATGGGAATGGAGGGCAAAGGGAAGCTGGGCATCTGCTAATGCTTGCTGGGCATTGAGAAGAGAAGATTATGGGTCCATGTGATCCACTCTGCAGAAACCCTGGCCCAGGTTGTCAGATGCATATGAAGGTGACTTGGGCAGTGGATGGCTGTTCTTCCAGCTCACCTTCCATGGCTTAGAAAAACTGGTCCAGACCCCTGGTTTGCCTCCTTGAGGAACTGAGCTGTGAAAGCAACTTGGAATTCTGGTGGGAGGTTTTCTTGGAATAGGTTCCTGAGATCCTTTGACCATCTAGACCTCCTCAGAGCTTCCCTATGTGGTTCTTTCTCTGTGCTTATAATGTGGTAATGTTCACATATAGAGTTTCCTTACTATCCATCCCTAGTCCTTACATGTTTAGGGTTCCTACCTGGTATGTGGACTTGAACTTGTAAACACATTTAGATGTATTATCTCCCCACTTCCCTCCCTCTCCTCTAAGCCGAACTCCTGTAGAACCCCAAATCCCTGTAGCTTCATTTTCCCCTCTGCCACCCTTATCCTCTTCAGTAAATACGGATCCAAGGCATACTGGCATGGTTCAAATGATAATAGTTTTGAAATAAGTCAGACCTGGGTTGGAACCTGGCTTTCTAGATATGATACTTCTGGTCTAGCGTCCCTACCCTAACCTAGATTTTTTTTTTAGAGCTGAGCCATGCCTAATGAAAGAAGCCCTGGTTCAGACGGGAAGCAGCCAGGGGCCCTGGGAAAGAAAGCTTGAACGCTTAGGTACTGGGGAGCAGATGAGGAGGATAACATGCACTAGGTATGATGCCCTCTCTTACCCCTCACCAGACCGCTGGTCCCAGGAAGACATGCTAACACTGTTGGAATGCATGAAGAACAACCTTCCATCCAATGACAGCTCCAAGTTCAAAACCACCGAGTCACATATGGACTGGGAAAAAGTAGCATTTAAGGATTTTTCCGGAGACATGTGCAAGCTGAAATGGGTGGAGATTTCTAATGAGGTAACTGATCCCCACCTCATCCCCCTTTTGACACACATGGATACACATCTACATATATCCCTGCCTCCACCTTCCCGGAGGAGCTGAGACAATTTCATGAACAGGGTGGAAAGAACCCAGGAGGGGTGTTCATACATAGGCCTTATGTGAAGATATGGCACAGGTGACAGCACTGGCCCTGGGGGCTATCTAAGTACTGTGGAATCCTCATGTCTGGGGGCTTCTGTTGTCTAAGCTCTCCTAGGACTTGAGTGGGATTGCTGCTAGGGGAACCACACTGAGGTCAGGAAATCCCCTTGTGGCAGTCCTTTGGTGTGTCCTGACTACCTGGGCCTCTATAGTCAATGCCAGCGACGTGTCAGCGGCTAACTGCATTGTGGGCTGTTGGCTTCAATAAGTTTAGGCTGGTGAATGGTGGAGCCTTGTGGATTAGTGTTTCCTAACTTTGTTCTTCCCTTACTTCCCTTCTTCCAGGTAAGGAAGTTCCGCACATTGACAGAATTGATCCTCGATGCTCAGGAACATGTTAAAAATCCTTACAAAGGCAAAAAACTTAAGGTGAGTTACCAGGAAGAGGAGCACAGAGGACAAAAGGAGGAATGATCCAAGAAATAGATGATGTCTGAACTGTTGTGTCCTTATTCTAACCTTCTAGAAACACCCAGACTTCCCAAAGAAGCCCCTGACCCCTTATTTCCGTTTCTTCATGGAGAAGCGGGCCAAGTATGCGAAACTCCACCCTGAGATGAGCAACCTGGACTTGACCAAGATTCTGTCCAAGAAATACAAGGAGCTTCCAGAGAAGAAGAAGGTGGGGGGAGGGGGGCGCATGTGGGAGGAGGGGAAGCTGCTGCTCTTGGCTAAGAGTCACTGGTTTGGATGGGTGTGAAGGACATGCCTTAGACAAAGGGACTTTGCATCAGGGATGTGGGTAAGTAAGTTAAGCAGAGTAGGATGTTAGGAGCCACCCCTAATAGCACCCTGCCAGGTCTACACAAGGTCACTGAGGTACCATCATATGTGCAGGCATAGCCCAACCAAATGATCAGACCAACTTCATACCTTACAACCATTGCCACCACTCAGCCGCTCTTTTCCGTCCATGCATCTGCATTGTGAGCCTGCGCTGAAGTTCTGTGCCCACTATATCATTCCTCTTGTGCTCTCACGTAATGCTTATGATAGCCTCATACATGCAGCCCCACGAAAAGGGCTAATGTTGGTGGGCAGGGGACTGAGGCATGGATGGTTAAGGGGCTCTGGTCACATAACTAATGATGTTAGAGCACTTGGGCTTGGTACCCCAGACTTTTCTATTGAGTGAGTGCTCAGTGCTGGGTCCTATTTTAAGTGGGCTTTGTCATGCACAAGGACACACCTTGTTTTTTTCAGTGTCAGTTCCCTAGAGAAGTGAAATACTGTCCAGACTGTCAGAGGTGATTAACCTTGGGCAGAAGTTGCTCTAAGCCTCCCAGGCAGAGATGGACACATAGTCAAGGACAGAGTTCAGGAGACAGGTACCAAAACACTGGAGCAGCCCTGCAGATGGAGCATGAGATGGGATGAGAAAAGAAATGGACACAGTGGAGTTGGTGGTTGGTAAGATGGAGCCAGGGAGAGAAGCTGGTGAAGGACAGTAGGAGAGAATTGGCTAGGAGTGGAGACAAAGTTCTGCACACCCCTCAAAAAGTGGGACCAACCACCACACCAAATCACCCTTTCTTTATCTTGGTTCACATACTCTGGCTGCAAACTCACAAACCCTTGGTGCTAAACTCAGAATGGAGCCAGCTCAGCTTGGTAAAAGCAGCCAGCCATCTGTGGATGGGGCTCAAGCCAGACAGGATCATTAACTGCTGGAGCTGCAGGTGACCCCACTGGTGAATGAGGACACGGGACAGTGGCTGTATCCACCAAACACTGATAGGGTGGGAGGGAGATACTAAAGGCAAAGGGTTGGAGGCTCAGAGGACAGAAACTGGTAGACTGAATGGGATAGCCTAGTGTGCACAGGCTGCCACTAATTCCTGGGGTGGGTTGAGGGAACTTTGGTTAAGCCACTTCTCTGTGCCTGGTTTTTGGGTTGTCAAGGGTAAGACATGTCTAAAGTACCTTTTAGCTCTAAACACAGCTGTTAGGGGGCAGAGGAAGCTAGGCTCTGCTTTGGTGTTTTTCTGTGGGTATCACAGGAGAAAGAGGGCCACCTCTGTACCTGCTGCCTCTGTTAGAAGCAAGAGTTGGGCTTGATGACTATAAGCCTCTGTCCCCGCCCCCCCTTATAGTGATATTCTTGTGACCCTGGGGAAAAGAGGGAGGGAGGAGGTGCACATTTTTTAAGTAGGAACCTGGACAGGAAGTTACTTGAGGAAGGAAAAGAGTGGGAAAGGAAGTACAAGTGGGAGAAGGTGAAGAGGGAGGAAGTTGGGTGGAGGGAGGTGGAGGAAAAGGGAGTCAAGTGGCAAAGGTGGGGGAGGACACTCTAGGAGCCTAGAGGAAGCTGAGACAGGAAGAGATGGCGATAGAATTGGGAAGGAATGCCCAGGCCACTTGGAGACTCAGCCAGTGGAAGAGACCCCAAATTCCAGAGAGACCTGATGGGATGTGGTTTGCACTATGAATTCATTGTGTCTTGTTCCTTGAAAGCAGGACTCGGCCACCATCTAAGGGTGACCAATATCAGTTGGCACACAGGAGAGAATGCTCCTGTAACAAGAGCTCTGCAGTTTCAGAAGGGTTTGGAGAGGGTCTCTGTCCTGCCACTGCTGTGTAACACCTGTCCCCCTCTGGACTCTTTCTTAGAAGGACAGAATAGAGTACTGTATTGTGTCCCAGAGGCCCTTGTAATACTTCTCAGCCACCAGGTCCAGTGTATGTCCAACCACCTTAGTGTCAGGCACATGTCCGCATTCTAGGAGGGCGGCTTTTGTAGCTTTGGGTGAGGCAGACCTTGGGTCCTGGATGACCCCATCCCCTCCTCCCCCCAGATGAAATATATTCAGGACTTCCAGAGGGAGAAACAGGAGTTCGAGAGAAACCTGGCTCGATTCAGGTAAGGCGATGGAGCCCAGCAGAGGGCACCGGGTGCTGGGTACAGCAAAATAGGCTTGCTACTGGCGGCGGCCTGGAGCTGGCTGTGATGGGGTATGGAAGATGGATGGGTCCTTTGTAGACTCTACCGTGTCGTGCTCAGGGACAGGAAGAGGCAGATAGCCACTGTCCTACTAGCGCCCCCCCCCTCCCCAGGAAGGTTTGGTGGGTGGGGTGACCAGCTTGGGCCCGCCCTGGCAGTGTCCCCTGCTGACCCGTGCTCCTGTGCCCTCGCTAGGGAGGATCACCCCGACCTTATCCAGAATGCCAAGAAGTCGGATATCCCCGAGAAGCCCAAAACCCCCCAGCAGCTGTGGTACACCCATGAGAAGAAAGTGTATCTCAAAGTACGGCCAGATGTGAGTGTCTGGCCCAGGGGCAGGGATTGGGGCACACGGTGGTGGCAAGGGGGGAGCCGCGCCAGGTGGCCGGGCACGGTCCAGGGGAGCAGGAGAGGAGGCCCCTCCCCAGGGGGGGGGGGCTGCATGGACAGGGCCTGGGCCAGCTGGCGTGAATGTGTGTGTGTATGTGAGCCTATCCCTTGCACCCAGGTGGGATCCCTGCCGCTCTGCCTTCCCCTCCTAGCCTGTGGGGGACACTCGTGTGACCCCCTGTGGCCCGAGGGGGTGGGGCCTCCGCGCCCCCCACCCTCCTCCCCTTCCCCTGGCTGCCTGTGTGTGTCTGACGGCTTTTGGTTTGCAGGCCACTACGAAGGAGGTGAAGGACTCCCTGGGGAAGCAGTGGTCTCAGCTCTCGGACAAAAAGAGGCTGAAATGGATTCATAAGGCCCTGGAGCAGCGGAAGGAGTACGAGGTTAGGCTTCCGCTGCGCTCCTCCCCATCCGGCTCTTCAAGAGCCTCTACCCTCTGACTCGGTGCCACCGTACTCTGCGGATGGCAGTCACTCCTGGCCCTCCATCGAGGGAGGGGGCCTTCTGGGCCCCTCACCTCTGCCCCTACTTTCTCCCTGTCCCCCCACCCCTACCCCATGAGATCTCAGGCTAGGGCAGGGCAGGGCAGGGCACCGTGTCACATGTGACAGCACACAGCCATCCCCCAGCTTTGCTCCCTGCCTCCCCTCCCCAGCGGCTCTCCCCCCTTCCCCTGCCCCAGCTAACCCCACACCCCATTACCCTCCACCCCACCCCCACCCCACTGCAGGAGATTATGCGTGATTATATCCAGAAGCACCCTGAGCTGAACATCAGTGAGGAGGGCATCACCAAGTCCACCCTCACCAAGGCTGAACGCCAGCTCAAGGACAAGTTTGATGGGCGACCCACCAAGCCACCTCCGTGAGCGCTTCCCCGGGTGGGAGGGTGGGCAGATGGACAGCTAGGGAGTGGGGCTAGTGAAGGACGAGGCACACAGACTGCAGCGAAGAGGCCCTTTGGCTAACCAGCGCACCTCTCCGTGCCGGTTCTGATAGGAACAGCTACTCGCTGTACTGCGCAGAGCTCATGGCCAACATGAAGGATGTGCCGAGCACAGAGCGCATGGTGCTATGCAGCCAGCAGTGGAAGCTGCTGTCCCAGAAGGAGAAGGACGCCTATCACAAGAAGTGTGACCAGGTGAGTTTGGCAGGGAGCACTACAGACATTGGTGTCCTGCCTTGAGTGTGGAATGCGTGAAGGTTCAGGTGGTCACAGTTGGCTACATGTGCCTTGGTCAACTGTTTCTGACATGGTGGCATGCTAGGTTTACTCTCCGGGCCTGTCAAGACAGGCCTCCTGCCTGCCTGCCATCTTGAGAGAGAGCAGGCCACACCCAGGCCCTGGGGCTTGCTGTGGGTTACTGTCCCTGAGTACTGTGGCCCTGGTGAGGCTGTGCACAACTGACTCCCAACTCTCTCCTCCTTTCCCAGAAAAAGAAGGATTATGAAGTGGAACTCCTCCGTTTCCTGGAGGTGGGTGTTGCTCAGGCGGGGTGGTGGATGGATTTGGCTGCCAAGCCCAACTAGGTGGGTGACTGGAGAGCAGCAGGGTGCAGGGTGATACCCACTTTCCAAACAGAGCCTGCCTGAGGAGGAGCAGCAGCGGGTCCTAGGGGAGGAGAAGATGCTAAACATCAATAAGAAGCAGACCACCAGCCCAGCCTCCAAGAAGCCCTCCCAGGAAGGTGGCAAGGTGAGTGGGGCCGAGCAGCCAGGGAGGATAGGCCTAGGGCTTTGGCTGTAGATCCTGACCTTTCTGCCACCTCCGCAGGGCGGCTCAGAGAAGCCAAAGCGGCCTGTGTCGGCCATGTTCATCTTCTCAGAGGAGAAGCGAAGGCAGCTGCAGGAGGAGCGGCCTGAACTCTCTGAGAGCGAGCTGACCCGCCTGCTGGCCCGCATGTGGAACGACTTGTCTGAGAAAAAGAAGGTCAGGCTAGCCTCCCCACCCACCCCCCAACCCCAGGCACCAGGGCCCCTTCCTCTCGGCAAGCAGCTGCGGGGCCTCCTCCCTTGCCCCGTGTGCCCCACACGTGTGACTGGGCACAGATGCTGGGCCAGAGCCCAGGGAGCCGGAAGGCGGGAAGCTGTCAGCGAGGGCTGTTGGCTCCCCGGGGAGCCCGTGGGCGGGGCAGAGCCGAGCTGACTAGGACATCTGCGCCGCCCACGCCCCTGCTGGCCCCACCCTCCCAGCCGAGCCGCAGCAGCTGCTGGGCTGGGTGAGCTTGGCGCGCCCCCTAGGGCTGGCTTGCAGGCATAACGCCCATGCCATCCCTGCAGGCCAAGTACAAGGCTCGTGAGGCTGCGTTGAAGGCACAGTCAGAAAGGAAGCCCGGCAGCGAGCGGGAAGAGCGGGGCAAGCTGCCCGAGTCGCCCAAGAGAGCCGAGGAGATTTGGCAACAGAGTGTCATTGGCGATTACCTGGCCCGCTTTAAGGTGGCAGTGTGTGGAAAAGTGATTCTTTGTAGCTTCCAGCCCCAGTGACTTCCTCCTATAATTGATACCATGTCTGTCCCCAGAATGACCGGGTGAAAGCCTTGAAAGCCATGGAGATGACCTGGAACAACATGGAAAAGAAAGAAAAACTGATGTGGATTAAGAAGGCCGCTGAAGACCAAAAGCGATATGAGGTGGGAAAGGTCTGGGCCAATTGCCTGTTTATCAACTGGGGCTCACAGCCAGAAGTCTCAGCCTGACCCTGACCCAGTCTTTTAACTTCCTTCCGAGATTCTCAGTCTATCATTAGTAAAATGGGGTGACAGTACTAGCCTCCAGGGTGATTATTGGGGGTTGTGAGTTCAATGCTGAAAGCACTTTGAAAAGACACAATCCCAAGTTAGGTAGCTGCTTCCTGCCTGTGCCTCTGAGTCTTGCTTTCTGGTGCATAAAAGGAGAAACTACAGCAGGTGTAGCTCAGTGAGAGTTTGCTTGGCATGGTTGAGGCCATAGGTTCCAACATTCGCCAGCACTTTTTTAGGAAAAAAAAAATCAGATAAGGCATAATGTAATGGAGGTTGTGAACATAATCTTCCCTGGTCACCCCACAGAGAGAACTGAGTGAGATGAGGGCACCTCCGGCTGCTACAAACTCTTCCAAGAAGATGAAGTTCCAGGGAGAACCCAAGAAGCCTCCCATGTGAGCCCGGGGCTGGAGCTGCCCTGATGTGGAGGGCCAGGCTGGGGGGGCGCATTGCCTGACCCTCCCTGTGTCACCCCCACACACCACCTGTAGGAACGGTTATCAGAAGTTCTCCCAGGAGCTGCTGTCCAACGGAGAGCTGAACCATCTGCCGCTGAAGGAGCGCATGGTGGAGATCGGTAGCCGCTGGCAGCGCATCTCCCAGAGCCAGAAGGAGCACTACAAAAAGCTGGCCGAGGAACAGCAGAAGCAGTACAAGGTGCACCTGGACCTCTGGGTCAAGGTGAGAGGACAAGGGACCCGGAAGGGAGAGGGAAGCCTGCTGGTTAGTATTCTTTCATGATTTCCTCAATGCTGTAGCAACCCTGTGGGCAACAGCTACCGTCATGCTTTCAAAGGAAAAAGTCACCAGGGCTCAGAGTGCTTACGGAGCTTTGCTCAGGGTCACAGGGTAAGGGGGAAGAATTCAAATCAACTGCCTTGCAGCTGGTACCAAGAGGTTTCTCATGGGTTCTAGCTCCTGCCTCTGAGCTTCCCAACTTCTGTACCATGGTTGAAGTCAAATCCATAAAGTGTCCTCCCCAGCCACCCAGTAGGTTGGCCAAGGACCTAGAGAGACAGCAAGGATTAGGTGTTCAAAAGTTTCTTGAAGCTGGGCGCTGGTGGGTCACGCCTGTAATCCTAGCTACTCAGGAGAGGATCTGAAGATCGAAGTTCAAAACCAGCCCGGACAGAAAAGTCCGTGAAATTCCTGTCTCCAATTAACCACCAGAAAACCAGAAGGGGTGCCATGGTTCAAGTGGTGGCTTAAGTGGTAGAGCGCTAGCCTTGAGCTGAAGAGCACGTGGACAGCCTCCAGGCCCACAGTTCAAGCCCCACAACAGACAAAAAAAAAAAAAGTTTGTCTAGCCCCCACAGCCTCATCAGTGGCTCCAGGGTGGGGTGAGTCACCATGGGGAACTCGAGAATTGAAGAAGGCCCTCTGGGGAGACTCCAGCAACTGGAGAAACACAAAAGCCATCTTAGTGCAGGGTGGCTTAGAGACCAACTCTGTGGCAGAGCTGTATACGGAGACCCCAGATGTGAGGGGTCTGTGGGAAGTAAATATTGGTGATGATACACAGGCTCTACAGCTGGTCAGCGCGGAGAGCCAGCAGTAGTCTAGAGAGCATTCTAACACCAGCTCTTCTCTTTTTTCCAGAGCCTATCTCCCCAGGACCGTGCAGCATATAAAGAATACATCTCCAACGTGAGTGTGGAAACAGGGAAGTAGCAGGGTATAGGGGTCTGAAACTCCAGGGTTTGAAACTCACAGCTTTCCGCCTTTGCATCCCTATCCTCTTCTGCAGAAAAGAAAGAGCATGACCAAGTTGCGAGGCCCGAACCCTAAGTCTAGCCGGACTGCCCTGCAGTCCAAGTCGGTAAGAAGCCCCTCTGGGATGTCCATACAGCAGAACCCCAGGCACCCCAGATCACTGATGTACCTCCACCCTTCTCAGGAGTCGGAAGAGGATGAGGAGGAGGATGAGGAAGATGAGGATGATGATGACGAAGAGGAAGATGATGAGAATGGGGACTCCTCTGAGGATGGTGGGGACTCTTCAGAGTCCAGCAGCGAGGATGAGAGCGAGGATGGGGATGAGGTAGGGTAAACACGGCATGTTTGGTGGGGGGGGGGGCTCCCTCAAGGAGAGCCGTCTGGTAATGGCATGCCCTTCCTTCCCCCAGAATGAGGAGGACGATGAGGATGAGGATGACGATGAGGACGATGATGAGGATGAAGACAATGAGTCTGAGGGCAGCAGCTCCAGCTCCTCCTCCTCAGGGGACTCCTCAGACTCTGACTCCAACTGAGGCTCAGCTCCCCAGGTGGCCAGGGAGAGCCCCAGAGCCCCCTCCCCAGCTGACCACTTATGTCTCTCCCCCATGTTCTGTCCCTGCCCCTGGCCTCCCCCACTGTTTTGTTTTGGTTTTTTCTTTTCTTCTTTTTTTAAACGAAATATGGTGGGGGTTGGGGGCTGGAGGAACTCAGGCTAGGACTCTGCAGCCTTGGAGCCATCAACCCTGGGATCCTCCAGGGACAGCAACCATCAGACTGAGCCAGCACTGGACCGCCCCGCCCCACCCGCCCCGCCCCACCCCTCTTCTGCACTTGCGGTTCCGGCATGGACAATGGACCTAGAGTGGGGTTGGAGGAGGGGGTTCCCAAAGAGTTCAGTGAGGCCCCCCCACACTTGCAGCCCAAACCAAGGTGGGATGGAAGATTGGGGAGGACCCTTTCTTCCAGAGGGCCTGCTGCCTGGACCTCCACATTGGAACTGGAGGCAGGGACTGAGGGAGAGGAGGGTGGGTGCCTTTGAAAAAAATGGGCGCTGCCCTGATGGCGTTCTCCCCTGCCCTGCAGGAAGGAGCTGCCTCCACCTGCTCGTGGGGGAGGGGGCAGAGTGTTTTTTATATATGTGTATATATTTTTTTTTAAGCTCTGAGCTGTCAACGAGACGTTTCCTACCGATCTCGGCTGCCGTCTCTGTTGTCATTTCTGGGAGAGGGAGGGTTTAGGGGGGTAGGTTTGGGACTTTTTTAAATGATCTTGATGCGCGCGTGTGTGTATTTGTGTGTATGAGAGAGAAAGTGTGTGGACGTATGTCTTGTACATAGCATGACTGCATCTGTGAGTGAGTACGTGTGTGTGTGTGTGTGTGTGTGTGTGTGTAAGAAGGGGGTCTGTCCTGGAGCCCACCTCAGTGTTCGTGAATCTGGAAAAAGGGTTGGTGAGGGCAGGGAACTAGTGACCCTGGCAGGAACAGGCCAAGGCCATCCCTTCCCACACATCCTCTGCGCTGCCTGGCCGCTGGCTCCGTTGTGGGGAGGGGTACTAAAGCCACCTGATGCTTCCTATACATACCAGTTTGCCTCTGCCAGGACCATGCATACCTGAGCTGCTGCGGTCCCTGTCATCTGGCCAGTGGGAAGGGCAAATGTTTCGAACCTGAATGCTTTTCTTTTGTGGGAAAGGCCTCCCAGTTGATGAGAGGAACCACCTGGCCATCCTGGGCCCAGGAACTGGGCTTCAGGAAGTATCTTTGGATTTTTTACCTACATATCCTTAACCACCTTCCCCCCCCCCATCCTCTGGCCCGCCCCCATTTCCTTTGATTTCTCAGGTCTGCTTCCCTCTTCCCTACCCCCCCACCTTACCCTCCCTAGCTGGGGAGGGGCCTGCAGAAAGTGCTGTCTGCACTACTCTCTGACCCCTGCCAATCATCCCAGGCTTTTTGTACCCCAACCCCTTGATTCCTAAATAAGCCAAGCCACCTTAGTGCTGTGGGTTTTAAATTTATTTTTTATTTTTTACTAGACTTGTCAAAACTTATTATTTTTCTTTTTACAATCATGTCAGCATATTTAATCGGGGCTTTGTGCTTCTCACCCTTCCTCTAAAGAAAAGCCAGGAATGGGGGAAGTGGGGCCTTTACCAGGGTGACAAAGCAGGAAGGTGAGGGGCCTCAGCCAGCTGTGGATCTCTCAAAGCAGACGTCTGTCTTGGCCTGGACTGTGGTGCTGGTCTAGGGAGGGATGGTCCCCACTCCCATTCAAATCCTCATCTTGGAAGTAGGTACAGGGGGTTCCAGCTTCTGGTTCTTCCTGAGAGCCTCTACAGAGAACCCCATTTCCCTATTTGAATGCCCCTGCACTATTATATTTTAGTGGAATGTGTTTTCATTTAAAAAAAAAAAAACAACTTTGAACAGGATGCTTTTTTTCTCCCTGTTCTAAAAACTGAAAATTCTTACAGTATAAACAGGGCCACGGGGGTGGGGGCGTTGGTGCTGTAAGAGGTTGCTCTGAGTGCATTTTGGCACTGGGACAGGATGGCTGGGGTGGGAAGATCCCCATTCCCCACCCCCTTTTTTCTAATATTTAAGGAGTGTTTTGTAGGTTTCAACAACAACCACACTTGAATTTGTATCATGGGAGGTGGGAGGGAATGGCTTAGAGGTGTCTGCCTAAGCTTAAGGCCAACTGTGGAAGTTTTGTTTCCCCTTTTTTTGTATAATAAAGTGAAAAACAAAGGTTTGTGTGCTGTGTGGTCATTGGAATAAATGAAAATGAGTGGCAAGGTTGACTGACAAATTGGATATAGAAAAAAACCCTTGAGGTTGGCTTGTTTTCTCTAAGTCTGGCTTGTACTGGGCCTGGGCTCTTTTGCTCAAGGCTTACACTTTGAGCCACGGCACCACTTCCAGTTTTTTGGTGGTTAGTTGGAGATAAGAGTCTCACAGACTTTTCTGCCCAAGCTGGCCCTGAGCTGGCCTTGAACTGTGATCTTCTGACCTCAGCCTCCTGAGTAAGTAGGATTTTTTTTTTATTGGCCAGTCCTAGAGCTTGAACTCAGGGCCTGGGCACTGTCCCTGCCTTCTTTTTGCTCAAGGCTAGCACTCTGCCACTTGAGCCACTTCTGGCCATTTTCTATACATGTGGTGCTGGGGAATTGAACCCAGGGCTTCATGTATATGAGGCAAGCACTCTTGCCACTAGGCCATATTCCCAGCCCAAGTAAATAGGATTATAGGCATGAGCCACTGGTGTTCAGCTCTTGGTTGTTGTTGTTTTTTGCTTTTTTTTTTTTTTGGGGGGGGGTCCCTTTTCTACAACCATCTTCCTGTTTTCCTATTTCTTTAAAAGTTTAACAGGCAACCTTCACATTGTTCCATGCTACTGCTCTTGTAATTTGCAAATTCATTTTCTTCAGTTTCTCCACCTGGCTTGGCAGCTACCTGAGGCCACTGCGAAGTTGGAGAACAAAAGCATTTTTTCCCAGAGAGCCTGGTCTTGGGAAACGGAAGGTGAGGAACTGCCAGGGTCAAGGGTTCACCCTGGGTGTGCAGGCCTTCCTGGCTGGTGTACAGCTTATCGGGGAGAATTAAAGGAGCCCTCTCACTTGGGAGTCTTAACTCCACCCAGCGTTGGACATGATTTTCCTACTTCTATACTGGTCTCTGATGGAAAGTGACTGGGATAAGACAATTCACTGTCTTAAGGGACTGCCTTTCCTGCACAGGCCTGAACTAGGTTCTTCCCCGCGCCCCCCCCCCCCCCCCCGGCCATCTGAGGACCGAACTTGGGGCCTGGCGCTCACTAGGCAGGCGCTCTTCTGCTGAGCTAAATCCCCAGCCCCCTGAACTAGGTTCTTACAATAGCCAAAGGCTGAAGCCCCTGGTTCTATGCAAGAACTGCACCTCAGCCCCTTTCTTATTTGAGCCAAACTAACAATGTTCCTGCTCACTATTACCCAGAAACAACTTTTCTACAGTCACCTCCCCGAGGACACTTGTCTGGGTCCTACTCCTCCGTGCACTCCGCTGGGGCCAGCCCTTCTCCCTCATTCCATCCTGAGTGTCCATGCCTCTCATTACTCTCAACTCTTCCAAAAGGTGGTATCCCCAGAGACTGCATGCTTGAACTTGATATGCCTCCAAAATTCATGTTGAAATTTAATTGCCACTGGGACAACAGTAAGAGGTGGGGCCTTTAAGTCCTCATGATTGGATTGATGTATTTCATAGGAGCAAATCTGCACTCTTCTAGGGTCCCAGTCCATTTCTCTCTGGCTTGCTTGTCCCCCCGCTGTGTTACAATGTCACACAAGGCCTCACCCGATGCTAGCAGCAGACTCTTGGACTTCTAGCCTCCAGAAGCATGAGCCAAATATATTTCTGTAGTTTCTAATTTGCCCAGATTGTAGTATTGGGGGTTTTTTTGTTTGTTTTTGTTTTTGTTTTTGGCCAGTCCTGGGCCTTGGACTCAGAGCCTGAGCACTGTCCCTGGCTTCTTTTTGCTCAAGGCTAGCACTCTGCCACCTGAGCCACAGTACCACTTCTGGCCGTTTTCTGTATATATGTGGTACTGGGGAATCGAACCCAGGGCCTCATGTATACGAGGCAAGCACTCTTGTCACTACGCCATATCCCCAGCCCTGTAGTATTGTTATAATAGCAGAAAATGGCCTATGTGTCGAGAGATGGTGGCTCATGCCTGTAATCCTAGCTACTCAGAAGGCTGAGATCTGAGGACTGTGGTAGCAAAGTTCAGGAGACTTATCTCCAATTAACCAGAAAAAGAAGTGGAATTGTGTCTCAAGGGGTAGAGCAGTGGCCTGGAGTGGGTGGGGGAGCTCAGGGCCAGTGCACAAGCCCTGAGTTCAAACCCCGGGACCAGCAGAAAAGAAAGAAAATGACCTAAGGATGGCTCTTCTGAAGACCTGTGTGTGCAGACAGACAACTAACTATGCATCCTCTGGGGTAGTAGGAAGTCATACTTCAGTTTTTAGTCATTCAGCCCGAAACCATGTTTAATCCATCACCTAAATCTGTCCATTTCTAATTTCTCTGAGCTGCTTAGTCTTCTCCATAGCTTTCATTCCCAACCAAGTCAAGGCTACCACCATTGCTCAACTTCTATAAAGGTCTTCCTGAATCCAGTCTTCCTGCAGCCAAAGATGCTTTCAAAAGATATCCAAGCCAGATGCTTGTGGCTCATACCTATAATCCTAGCTATGGAGGAGGCTAAGGTCTGAGAATCACAGTTCAGGGCCAGCAGATAAATCCCCAAGATGCTCATCTCCAATTAACCAGCAAAAAAACAACAACCCAGAAGTGGAAGCGTGGTTCAAATGCTAGGGCATCAGTCATGTGAGGGCCTCAGTCAGCCTGGGCAACAAAGTAAGACCCCATCTTAAAAAAAAAAAAACACAAAAATCCAAGCTGGGTGGGATAGTTTAATTACATTCCTGTAATCCTAGCACTGAGGCAAAAGCTTGTCATGTTTGAGTTCTGACTGAGCTACATATACAGTAGTGAGCTTCAGGCTAGTCTGGGTTATGTAGCAATCCCTGTCTAAATCAAACAAAATCCAAATCTGATTATTTCTGTCCTTACTATGTGTTACCTACCATGAGCTTTTAAGTTCTGGTCCCTGAATTCATTCCCCTTCTTTCATTCCACTCTTCCTAGTCACACACGCTGATAAAGCAAGTAATATCTATTCCATTTTTCAAACATGCCTTTGCATTTGACTTTTCTTGTCCTTCTGATCTCAGCTCAAATGTCACCTCACAGAAGCCTTTCCTGACCTCCCTCTCCAGAGAGGTCTCCCTCCTCCATTGCCTTCATTATGTATTTACTTCTCTCTCCTCAGCTGCTTGTTCATTCCAATAATCCCAGCACCTAAAACTACCTGGCCTACATTTGACACCTAAGAAGCATGTGATGAATGAGTGATGGAATACATATGGCCCACAGGCCCAGGAAACTGGGATAGACATTTGCTGTTCCTGCTGGCCTCCCTGCCCCAACTCCAGCCACACTATCCTTCCATGCGCTGAACATACCATGTTCTCTTCCTGGGCCTATACATATGTTATTCTCGCTGCCTAGAATATTCTTTACCTCTCTTCCTAGTTAATTCAGACCACCACTTAGAAGGCCACTTCCTTGGTGGGGGGGGGGGGGGCGCGGGGAGGATGGAGCTATGAACCCCCAACAAAAAAAGATCTCTGTGTCCTAAGTTTCTTCAGTAACAGAGATGTCCTCACAGACTTGCTCCTTTCGCATCCGGCAGTGCTGAGCTGTACGTACCACCAAGACAAGCTCTGTGTGTCTTCCTGCTTGCTACTGGTCCCAGAGCCAGGACCAGTGAAGTCCTTAGAATTTATTAACTGGTGCTAACTCTAGAGACCGGGCACCATACCCAAAAAGATCACTACCACAGGACACCCCAGACCAAATGTGGAATAACTAGAACAGTCCAGTTGTAAAGTTTGGTATGAGGATGGCAGCAGGTGGGGAGATAAGGGTTTAGGTAAACAGGGAGGAGCCAGGAGAGTTTGTGAAACATATGCAAATTCCTTAGGGCAAGGGTAGACTTTGGTAAGAAATAAATCAGCCTCACCATGTAAGATTCCTGAGAGGGAGGAAGAAGAAAGAAAAAGGAAGGCCAGGGCTTTGCTCTTGAAGTTCCTCATTGGCTCAGTTTGCTTCTTTACTCCAGACAGACGTTCAACCACCTTCTCAGTCTTGACCAGCTGGATCCACTGTAACACCAATACATCTCAGAGTGAATTTGTCATCATCCTATATCCTCCCATGTCCTCCACAGAGTTTCTCCTCCTGATTAAAGATGTTTTCAGGGCTTCCTTTCTTCCCCTCCCCTCCCGCCAATACAGCTCAATCAATAATGGAGACCTGCTGATCCTCAGTTATTCTTCAGTCTCTAGAATGATCAAGCCCTACCAAATGATTCCCACTGAGAATTCCTCATCACCTGTAGGGTGCAAGCTCACAACTTTAACACTCCTCAGATCATACAGATGATTCCTATAGGATCTCACGATCTCACATGCTTTACCTCCTGCACTCCTTACCCATTCTTCTGTTTCAGCTAGTCTCCAGCCTTATCCATATTCTTTTTGTTTCACTTTTTTTTTGCCAGTCCTAGGGCTTGGACTCAGGGCCTGAGCACTGTCCCCGGCTTCTTTTTGCTCAAGGTTAGCACTCTACCACTTAGGCCACTTAGCACCACTTCTGGCCATTTTCTGTATATATGGTGCTGGGGAATTGAACCCAGGGCTTCATGTATACGAGACAAGCACTCTTGCCACTAGGCCATATCCCCAGCCCCTTGTTTCACTTTCATTTCTTTTTTTTTTTTTGTTTCAACTCAGGGCCTTGTGCTTGCTAACAAGGAACTCTACCATTTGAGCCACACTCCAACTGCTTTGAGACATAACTAGTTATATAGCTAGGCTGGCCTTGATCCTTCAATCCTCCTACCTCAGCTGGCAACCAAACCAGTGCTCTAATGATAGTGCTGCCACCACCACATCTGACCTGCCTGAGATTTTGTTTTGTTTTTTGCCAGTCCTGGCGCTTGAACTCAGGACCTCAGCACTGTCCCTGGCTTCTTTTTGCTCAAGGCTAGCACTCTACCACTTGAGCCACAGCGCCACTTCTGGCTTTTTCTGTATATGTGGTGTTGAGGAATTGAACCCAGGGCTTCATGTATACGAGGCAAGCACTCTACCACTAGGCCATATTCCCAGACCCTGCCTGAGATTTTGAAGTTTATTGTTGACATGTCTAATGCCATCCTGGTCTTCTAGTTCATCTTCCCCTACAAAAAACCTTTCCTGACCTTTTACATCATTTAGGCCCACTTCTGAACTTTCATTTTTGTTTTTGGTGTGTATGTGTGCCCACACCTTGGACTCAGAGGGCCAATCACTCTTGCTGGGCTTGTTTGCTCACAGTCAGCATGATATCACTTCACTTAGCCACATTTCCTGTCTGGCATTTTTTTTTTTTTTGCTCATTAATTGGAGACAAAGTTCTCTGGATTTTCTGCCCATGCTAGCTTTGAACCTCAATCCTACAGGTTTCAGCCTACTGAATAGATAGGATTGCAGGCTTAGCGGCTGTAGCTCTCATTTGTTTTGTTTTTTGTTTTTTGCCAGTCCTGGGCCTTGAACTCAGGGCCCTGAGCACTGTCCCTGGCTTCTTTTTGCTCAAGGCTAGCACTCTGCCACTTGAGCCACAGTGCCACTTATTTTCTATATATGTGGTGCTGGGGAATCAAACCCAGGGCTTCAAGTATATGGAGGCAAGCACTCTTGCCACTAGGCCATATTCCCAGCCCTATAGCTCTCATTTGTATACATTATTTTTCAATTATCTCCCTACAGGTCTTCCTACCATGGGAGACTATGAAATTCTGAAGTACAACTGCCTTCTTTTTTTTTTTTTTTGGCCAGTCCTGGGCCTTGGACTCAGGGCCTGAGCACCATCCCTGGCTTCTTCCAGCACTCTGCCACCTGAGCCACAGCGCCCCTTCTGGCCGTTTTCCATATATGTGGTGCTGGGGAATCGAACTGAGAGCTTCATGTATAGGAGGCAAGCACTCTTGCCACTAGGCCATACTCCCAGCCCTACAACTGCCTTCTTTAATCTTTGTATCACAAGACTTGGAGCATCATTAAAAAAAAAAAGTTATGGTATGGTTATGTACATCTGTAATACTAGCAATTTGGAGGCTGAAACAGGATTGTAATTTTGAGCCCATAGAAAGTTTGAGGTCAAGGACTGGGAATTTGGCCAAGTAGTGGAGTGCTTGCCTAGCATACATGAAGCCCTGGGTTCAATTCCTCAGTACCACATATACAGAAAAACCCAGAAGTGGCGCTGTGGCTCAAGTGGTAGAATGCTAGCCTTGAGCAAAAAGAAGCCAGGGACAGTGCTCTGGCCCTGAGTTCAAGCTCCAGGACTGGCAAAAAAAGGAAAAAGAAAGTTTGAGGTCAGCTTGAGATAGCTAGCCAGATTCTGTCTCAAAGTGCCTCTGTTATCTTAGCTACTCAGGAGGTTGAGATCTGAGAATTGCAGTTTGAAGTAAGCCAAGGCAGGAAAATCCAATTGACTTATCTCCAATGAACCACCAAGAATGTGGAAGTGTAGGCGTGGCTCAAGTGGTACAGAGTGCCAGACATGAGCAAAAACAAACAAAACAAAAAAACACAAAAACTAAGCAACAGAACCCAGGCCCTGAGTTCAAATCCCAGCACTGGAACAAAAATAAATAAAACCAGCTAAGATTTACCTAGCACTTACACTGGGCTCGAATGTACTATTTAATCCTCACAATCTAATAAGACAGGTACTATCATTACACCTACAGGCAACGGAAAGGAACTGAGGCAGAGAGAGCTCATTTACTAAAAGCCACCAGTTCAGATCTGATTCCAGGTCTTAAAGCTACTTCAAAATATTCTGTCAGCAAACCTCAGTGAAAGCTTGAAGGCTGAAGAGCCGATGATGGCCTCAAAGTACGTGATTTCAGACTCTTAAGCCTATCTCCTAAGGGGATCCGGCTTGACAGACAGCCGTCCCAGGGTACCAGAGTCACCGAGATGTCTAGACACCTTCCTGTGGCTGAGGCAGAGGGGGCCTGAGGCTCAGGGTGCGGAACCGGACACCCGGGGCTGGGGCAGCGCTGGGTCGGGGAAGGGTCTGGCTAGAGCCCGGCGGGCTGCTCGAGAGCCGGGGGTCCAGCGTGGGATCCGGAAGCAGGAAAGGCGAGCAGGTGTGGGATCTAAATTAGGTTGAAGGAAGGGAGGGCGCTGCTCTCGGAGGGCGCAGCTCGACCCTCCGCCCTCGGCCGTGGACCGGCATCTCCCGGGCGCCGGCTTCTACGTGTCCTACGGTGTGGCATGGGCTCGAGACCCACCCAGAAACCGGGAGAGCGAGTGCGGACGAGCCTCTCCGAGGCTTTTCCTCTCTGAGGTCTTAACTGCGCCCCATTTCAAGTCCGTCCTCCTCACAGAAGTGGCCGCACACCTTGGGGTAAAAGTGGGGAGCGGAGGAATGGAGGGGGAGGAAAGGAAAGAGCGGGGAGCCCCGAGGGAAGGGCGGGGGAGCCTGGGCCGGAAGGCGTCCCAGACTCAGCCGGGAGCCGGCGCTCTCTTTCGACGCCACCCGCTGCCCCCGCCCCCGAGCCGGCCGGGACGGCACAACGTCTCCGCCCCCAGCGCACCGCGCACCTCACCTTGAACGCTGCCCCACCCACTACCGTCCTATTGGGCCTCCCGGGCCGAGGCCACGCGGCGATTGGTCGGCCTGGTACACGAAGGCTCCGCCCACCTCCCCGCCCTCGCTCCCGTCCGCCGGTACTTTGGACGGCGGCGTGGCGCCCCTCCTCCCTTCCCGGTCCCCGCCCCCTGGAGCAAATGCTGCCGAGCTGCGGCCGCGGGGCAGATGCACGCGCTCGGGCCCCTCTAGCAGGAGCGAGCAATCGCTGGGCGCGCGAAAGCGAAAGAAGGAAGAGGAAGGGAGGGCGAGGGCGGGGTGTTGGGGAGGGGCGGGAGGAGGAAGAGGAGGAGGTTGGAGCGCGCTCGCGCCTGGCCTCGCGCCCGCGCGGAGGGAGGGGGAGAGGGGCGCGCGCGCGCACGCTCGCGTTCTCGCTCGCTCCATCCATCCATCCTCCGGTCGCGGCACGCGCGCGCGCTCCGGGCTCGCGCCGCACCCCCCGCCCGGGAGAGGCGGGCTGGAGTGGGGGGCGGGGGGAGGGGCGCGCGGACGGCGCGCGGACTGCGCGCGGGCGGGGTGAGGTGAGGAGGAGGAGGAGGAGGCGGCGACGGGACGAGAAGGGAGGGGAAGGGGCCATGGCCGCCCGGTGAGGCGGCGAGGCGGGGGGACGGCCCGACCCCCCCGGCCCCGGGCCCCGGGCCCCGGGGAGAGGCGAGGACGGACCGACGGACATGGGGCTCCGGAGCAGCCGCCGCCGCCGCCGCCGCCGGAGGACGCGGCCCTGAGAGGCCGCCGGGCCCCGGCGCGGCCCCCCGGGCGGGGTGAGTATGGAACGGAGACGGGGACGGGGGAGGGGCCTGCGGGGGGCGGGGGGCGGGGCCCGAGGCGGGGCTTGGGCCCCCTCCCCCCAGGTCTGGGTCAGCGCCCCTTCCCCTCCCCCCGGGCCGACGCGGAAACGCCCGGCTTCCCCCGGCTGCCCGGCCCGGTCCGGGCCCCCTGCTTTTCCCCCTGGCTGGGTCCCCCTTGGGCGGGGCAGGGCCGGCCGGGGAGGGGGCGCGGGGCCTTTGTTAGGGAGCCAGGCCCCAGCCCCCGGGACAATAGAGACACCCTCCCGGACTCCTCTCCCCGGCCGGCCGGGACTGTCGGCCGGCGAGGACCGAGAGGGGCCGGGACGCGTCCCACTCTTTCCACTCTCTGGGGGTCGGGCTGTCCCGGCTCGGCGCCGGCCTTGGGCGGCTCGGCTCTCCTCCCCCCAGTCGGTATGATGCAGCAGCAGTGCCGCAGGGACGGGGGAAGAGCGGCGGCCCGGCCTCCTTCGCTGCCCAGTGTCCCTGGCTCGTTTGTCAGTCCCCACCCCACTCTAGGCCGGCAGCTCCCTAAACTCGTACCCACCGTTCAGAGGGGCCCCGGACTGTGGGCGCTCTTTTCTGCATCCTGTGGTGGGGGTTTCTGGACTTTGGGGCTCTTGGAGAGACTTCCGGGCCGGTCCTGAGGGAGGAGGGGGTTATGGAGGAGAACAGGTAAGGGGAGCGCCCACTCCCCACGTGCGTCCCACGGGGCTCACCCCCGCCCCTGCGCAGGGTGATTGGAAATGCCCTCTTGGGCTGTAGGCTTCTGTGGGCTCTGTTCCTCTCCTGGAGTGGTAGACTGATTTCAAGGGAAGAGCAAGTGGGGTGAAGGTGGTAGGGTCCTAGGGCCATTCCTACTTCTGGTAGCAGTACCCCCCCAAGTGGACATCCTGGCGGAAAGCAGAGGTGACTGAGGAGAGCCTTTAGGGAAGGGGGGGGGTGTCTTCAGGAGTCTGTGCAGTTCTTTGCCACACCCTGTGGGTTTGCTTTGAGGCCTTGGAGTTCCTTCTCCTCCCCCTGCTGCATTGCACCATGGGTATCAGAGAGGGGTTTGAGTTTTGGGGACATGGGGTGAGCTACTGCCTCCTAGAGACCCAGACTCTGATTGGCAATAAGAGGCCAGGTCCTGAGTGCAGGCCTAGAAGGGACTAGGCCACCTCTGGGTTTCAGACCCTGAAGGACCATGCAGACTTAGTGAGCCTGGGCCTTGGGGAGGGAGATAGCTTGATGCCAAGATTAGGCTCTGGGCAGCGAGGTGGGGAGGGGAGGTGGCAGTCTTCAGAGGTACCTTGGACTCACACCAACACCCCCGCCCCCATATGTGCAGCCGTGTTGCCGCCCGCTGTGCTATGAGCAGTCAGAGCGCCGTCTCCACAAGAGTTTACAAATGAAAATGGAGGAAATGTCTTTGTCTGGCCTGGATAACAGCAAACTAGAGGTGAGGGCTCCCCCACGTGTGCCTCTAGTTCTTTCTCTTGACGTCTCTACGTCGCTATATCTGGCATCTGAGCCAAAGAGGAATTTGGGTAGTCAGCCTTGTTCCTTAAACGGAATAGCCACTGAGAAGGCCCAAGGATCCAGGAAGAAAGAATTCCAAGACAAGATGGGGAAAATGGCAAAGAAAGCATGATATTTGGCCAGGAGGTCTGTTGGTGAGAGTTTCTGTCAGTCCGTGGGGCTATAACTCTCGTGACGGTGGATGTTCTCCTCTGGGACCCAGGCCATCGCTCAGGAGATATACGCGGACCTGGTGGAGGATTCTTGTTTGGGATTCTGCTTTGAGGTTCACCGGGCTGTCAAGTGTGGCTACTTCTTCCTGGATGATACGGACCCCGATAGCATGAAGGATTTTGGTGAGCTTCAGATGGAAGGAAAGCAGTGTTGGCCCTGCCTGGGGAACACTTTATAAAAGATCTTCTCTGGAAACCATCCTAGATGCAGAGCCTGGGGCTCCTGTGAGATTAGGCAGGGGGTTTGACAAGGCTATGAGACTATATGTGGGAAGAAGAGGTGAGGGTTCCCGGCCTGTCCTGATCGCCAGCCTCTCCTGTCCCCAGAGATCGTGGACCAGCCCGGATTAGACATCTTTGGACAGGTTTTCAACCAGTGGAAGAGCAAGGAGTGTGTCTGCCCCAATTGTAGCCGCAGCATCGCTGCCTCCCGCTTCGCTCCCCATCTGGAGAAGTGCCTGGGAATGGGTCGGAACAGCAGCCGAATCGCCAACCGCCGGTGAGGGACTCTTCCCTGGCAGTACTGAACCTACACATTTTGCAGTCTGTACCGTGTTGTCCCTGGGGGGTACTTGTTAGGGTACAGAGGGTGGGTTGTACTGGGCCCCAGATATTCCATTGTGCCTCTGAAGCTGGGGGCAGACAGAGCTGGTAGTATTGATTGATTTTCTTCCCATCCATTGGCAGGATTGCCAATAGCAACAATATGAACAAGTCTGAGAGTGACCAAGAGGACAACGATGACATCAATGACAATGACTGGTCCTATGGCTCGGAGAAGAAAGGTGTTTTGGGGGTCTAGGGAACTTTGGGAAGGATACCTGGGTTGAGGTGGGCAGGCAGGAATGGGGTATGCATTGGTCACAAATTATTTGCAATAGCTGGATGCTGGTGGCTCACGCCTGTAATCCTACCTATTCAGGAGGTTGAGCTCTCAGGTTTGAGGTTCAGAGCCAGCCTGGGCAGGAAAGTCTGGGAGACTCTATCCCCCAGTAACCACCAGAAAACCTGAAGTAGAGCTGTGGCTCAAAGTAGTAGAGCACTAGCCCTGAGTAGAAAAGCTTGGAGATAGTGCCTAGGTTCTGAGTTCAAGCCCCAGGACCAACCAAGAAAAACATTTCTTGTTGGCACTAATGGGAGGAAAATGTAGTTTTGTAGTTTTCTTTAAATGTCCTTAGATTGAGGGCCTAAAAGCAACCCTGTTCTTTATCCTTTTGTCTCCCACAGCCAAGAAGAGAAAATCAGACAAGGTGAGAGCTGGGACAAGCACTCGGGAAGTTTGGGCGAAGGACACATACCCTCCCCTTTGGGCAGGGAGTCCTTGGGTGCCTTGACTGCAGTCTGAGGTTATGGAGCAGGGGAGTTCTGTGGGTTTGGGGACGAGTGTGCGGTGGGAGGGTAGTTTTGGAGGCCTCGAGGGTGTGGGGGAGGAGCTGTAGGCAGACAGGCCTCTTACTGGGGAGGAAGAGGAGGAATTTGAGGATGTTTCTTTGTCAAACCTTTTTTCCTTCCCTGGGTTCTCGGCTTCCCCTTATCATTGCCCTTTCCCCAAAGCTATGGTATCTCCCATTCCAGAACCCCAATTCCCCTCGAAGATCCAAGTCTTTAAAACATAAAAATGGTAAGTGAGTCTAGAGCAACAAGGGTGCTGCTAGCTTGTCTTCAGGGGCTCCTGGGAGGGTGGGGGTAGGCGGAGGAGTACTGCGGGAATTGGGATGGTGTGCAAGGGAGGGCCTGTGATCCTTCTATCACCCCCACTTCCTCTCTGGTTATTTTCAGGGTTCTCTGTCTGTACCTCTGCATCAAACACCCTTCCCCTTCTTTTTTCTTCTTCAGGGGAACTTAGCAATTCGGATCCTTTTAAGGTGAGTTAGAGGCTGTCCCTCTTAATGTCCATTCTCACTGGGAGGTGGCTGGGATTTGGACTCCTGGAGTCAGAATGCTGACAGCTAGAAACAGTAGCTGGGCTGTTTGGGACTCATGAATTTGTATTTTTCCTGGATCCTGCCTTCTCACTGGTGTGCAGGTGGGTTGAAAGGACTCACTTGGAAACTCTCACAGAAGAAGGGATGAGAGACTAATTCTCCACTTCCATCTTCCCACCCCCTTTTTTTGTCTGCCTCTTTTTTTCCTTTTCTGACCTGTTCTTCTGGTCCTCTCACAGTATAGCAACTCAACTGGGATCAGCTATGAGACCCTGGGGCCAGAGGAGCTGCGTAGCCTGCTCACCACGGTGAGGAACTAGGACAGGGGTCCCTTGGAGTGGGCTGGAGCCCACAGGCTCTAGAGAAAGCTGGTGGCATAGCAGGTGGCCCCATAGAGTTCCTTTATTTTTATTTTTATTTTTATTGCCAGTCCTGGGGTTTGAACCTCTCTCTGCTCAAGGCTAGCGCACTACCACTTGAGCACAGTGCCATTTCTAGCTTTTTCTGTATAATAGTACCAAGGAATTGAACCCAGGGCTTCATGCATGCTAGGCAAGCACTCTACCATTAGGCCCCATCCCCACCCCCAATCTAGTTCTAGTCTCTGGTAATTGGTTTCCTGGCCTGTCTGTTTGCCCTTCCCCGTGGGTGGATTGCAAGGGAGGCATTTCTGCTTGTGCAGTCTAGCCTTGGTACAGAAGGGAGCCTCTAGTGTCTAGAGTAGGTTTCCCTCTGACCCTCCTTTCAGCTTATATTCCTCTTGCAGCAATGTGGGGTGATTTCTGAACACACCAAGAAGATGTGCACAAGGTGAGCACAGAGTCAAGAAAGGGCCCTGGGGACCCTCCAGCATACAGGTGGGAGTACCTCTGGGTTTGAGCAATGAGGCTCTGCTCTTTCCTTCCGTCTGTGAAGGGGAGGAACTCTGCTGGAATTGCCTTGCCCCAGGGTGTAATGATGGTGTTCCCACTAGGTCCCTGCGCTGCCCTCAGCACACTGATGAGCAGAGGCGAACTGTGAGGATTTATTTCCTTGGGTCCTCAGCGTAAGTGCCCCTACCAAAAGAACGGTGGATTCTAGTGTTTTTAGGATCCTGATGGTATGGTAGCCCTAAAGCTCTTCTTTGCCTCTCTCATTTTCAGAGTCCTTCCAGAGGTCGAGAGCTCCCTGGATAACGACAGCTTTGACATGACTGACAGCCAAGCCCTGATCAGCCGACTTCAGTGGGACGGCTCCTCTGATCTCTCACCCTCTGATTCAGGCTCCTCCAAGACGAGTGAAAATCAGGGATGGGGTCTAGGTACGTGATGCAGTTGAGTCCTAGGGGCTTTCTGTCCAAAGGCATGGGGGCTCTCCCCTACTCTCCTGCCACACCCTGCCCCCATCTCTTGTGTGCCTCTTCCTTTGTAGGTACCAACAGCTCTGAGTCACGGAAAACCAAGAAAAAGAAATCCCATCTGAGCCTGGTAGGGACTGCCTCCAATCTGGGCTCCAACAAGAAAAAGAAGCCAAAGCCACCGGCTCCTCCAACGCCCAGCATCTATGATGACATCAACTGACTTGGGTGCAAGGGATAGCCTTTGGCTGAGCAGAGCCCTCTCTCCCAACCCCCACCCAGGTGGCATAGCCTGGCATATGGACGGCTACTGGGGGTTTGGGCTTGGGAAGCTTGGTGAGCCAGGCAGGCAGAGGATCCAGTTATGCACCCCTGGGGGGTGCGGGGTCCTCTGCAGTGGAGCACGACCCCTCGGCGTGCAGGACTCAGACCTGGACATTATGCCTTGGACATAAGTTTGGTGGGGAGGCAGTTTTCCTATTTATTCTGTGAGTTACTGGATGTCCAGCTAGGCCAGGGGCCTGACCTGGGCACTGTGCCAGGGCACTGCCTGCCCCCCACCCCAGGAACTGGACTAAGCCCTGCCGAGGGGCATTGTGGCTACCCTGGAGGCTGTGGGTTGGAAGCTGAGCCTGGAGGGGGCCTCCCCTGGCTGCCCTCAGCAATGTGAATGGGTCCGGTGCTTGGAGCTGAGGGGCGGGGCTGTGCATGTCCTGTCTGTGTGCAGTCCTATCAGATGCCCCCAGTCCCAGGGGTTGGCAGACACAGTGCGCTGTCTGCTGAGGTAGGCGTCCAGAACTGCCGCCGCCTTCCCTGCCCCTTAGAGGGGCAGCCCTTTCCCCTCAGTCCCAGGGACCTCCTTGGCAGCAGGAGCTGTCCTTTTGTTGTTGGGTGCCAGGAAAGGGCCTCCAGCCTCTACAGCTTCAAGGAATGGGAAGGGGAGGGTAGGAAGAGGGAGCTGCAGATCAAAATGACTCCCCCCTCCCTGAACCAGGGCTGGCGAGGAGTGGGGCCCCAAGGTGAGAGGGAACGGTGCTGCTTTATTTGAAATGTTTTCTTACCTCATTCCCTGCCCCAGGAAGGGGCCCAGCCTCACCCTCCTGGGGTGGCCCCATATTCCTCCTGCCTGCCCTGCCCTGCCCTGCTGGGGCAGCCTGAGTTCCCAGCTGCTGCTTGCCACTCCTTCACCTTGACCAGCTTCAGTTCCTCTCAGTGCTCCCACCTCCAAAGCCTGCCCTGTTTCCTTTTCCTTCGCCGCTCTTAAGTTATTTATTCCTGTACTTGTGGTTTGGGGCTCTGAGGAAAATCCTAATCTTGTGCCTCTCCCCCTTTGCTAGGGTGGGAAGAGAGGGTGGGTCCTGTGCCCTGGGCTGTCAGTGGAGGGGGAAGGGGTTCCAGTGCGCTGTGGGGCTGTCATGCCAGGGTGCCCACCTGCCTGATGTACATCCTGAAGAGATGTACCTGCCACCTCCACACCGGCAGGGCCACGCCCACCCACCCCCAGCCAAGCTGGAGGGCCAAATGCAGTTGCAGTCAGGGCTGGGAACAGAGCTGAAGAGGATGGAGTTGACCTTGAGCTGAGTTCTCTGGCACTTGCTGGACATGTCCCCTGTCCTCCACTCAGGAGGAGCCACTCCCACTTTTGGGTAGCTAGTACCCAGGACTGGTTGGACTGATTTGGGTTAGGGACCCTAGAGGGTTAAGGGAACAACAGAGATAGGGCTTGCAGTACCCTGTCTGGAGCCCCATTCTCTTCTCTTGGGGTCATTCGGATTGTGGTTGATGCCTGGTTACAAATTGGTTTTTAACCCAAGCATTGTGATTATTTTTTAAAAAGCCAAACCAGTTTTGGCAGGAGTTAGAATAAATCCTGGGGCTTGGGCTCCCCAGTTCTTGGCCCTCCACAGCCTTCTCCCTCAAAGGGGAAGCCCGAGGGAGAGGAGGATGTCAGCTAGCCTCCAGGGGGCTTCTGCACATGCTTGGAGTCCACTGAAGGGAAGGGGAGGGCGGCCAGGGGCCACTCTCCCTTCTGAGAGGCAGCTGTAGCTCAGGCCCTAACTCCATTCACCCTTTCTCCTCTGGCCTCTCCCTTTTGCCCTTCTGTGTGGTGGAGGGAGAAAAGAGGAGTCGTTTGGGAACTGGTTTGTCATAAACTTCCCCCATTGTCCCACCCTCAGGGCAGAGCCCCCTGCCCAGGCTGGGTAAGAGATGGGCTTGGTCCAGCAGGGACCCTGAGGGACCCTTTCCTTCTGGGGAGAGTGCCCCCCCCCTACCGTGTAGTTGAACAGGGGCTAGGAGCTCCCCACTCCCTCTTAACAGCAGGCTGTGTGGGTTTCAATTCCCATCCTCCCCACCCCAGCTAGGTGTCGTCCACCCTGTATCCTATCATGTGTCTGAGTGTGTGTGGGGGGGGTCTGTACTAATTTCCATGGCCGGTGGCTTTTCCTTCCATGCATCACTCCCCCCCGCATGCCCAGGGGCCACCCGCCTGGCATTACCGCATGCTGGGGTCATTGGGGGAGGGGGGTGGGGCTCACGCTGTCCTGTGGTCTTGAGATTTTTATTTTTGCATATGTAATCCATCCTGTACAGGTAGCTAACTTTGTAAACGCTGTGTATTCCCTCTGCCCCCATGGCTGCTGGTGTAAATAAACTGCATCTCCCATTGGTAGCCTGGCCTACCCACCCTCCTTGCCATGTTGCTGGGGGCAGAGCAAAGCCATTTTCTTAATGTCACAGGAGGCTTCACAGCCACAAAATGGAACTTTATTCAGTCACAGATGCTGACCCTCCATCCAGGAGCCCTAGAGGCAAAGGCCTAGAGCAGAGTGATCCAGACCCAGAGCTCGTCCTTGGAGCTGGGCAGGGCAGGATGCTGGCTGAGGGCCAGCACTCTTGCAGCCTTAGGCCTAGGGTAGCAGCTGCGGACTGGCCTCTCCCAATGCTAGGAGCTTGGCCTTGTGCCCCAACCCCCTTCTTTTCTTGACTGAGCTCTATAAAGGACTATTACCAAAAAAAAAAAAAAAAAAGCAAGCAAAGTGCTTTGAGAGAACACCCTATTCCTGCTACAGGGTAGAGGGAAATGGCGAAGGCTGAGTATAAGGAAAACTGGCAGTCTTCATCCTTGCCTGTGTGATTTCAGCCTCAGAAGAAGGGCATTCAACTAAGGAGGGGAGACATTACAGAAGTATGCTGGGGTCATGCTGGCTGCCCCAGCGGGTGACCCTGGGTGCTAAGGGGCAGACATGCAGGATGCTTGGAAGGGATTCCTCAGAGGCCAGACTTCCTAGAGTGAAGCCATTGGCCCTGAACTTCTGGACTCTTAAAAGATGACATCCTCATGTCTACCTGAGTTGTGCTTGCACAAAGGGGATGTCCATACCCCTGTGGACATGGAGGGAGGCCCACCTGCCTCCTGTGTCCTGGGATGTGGTATCTACCACATCCTTTCCATCTCCCTCCCCGGCCTTTGGGCCCAGCCTCTGGCCAGGAAAATGGGGAGGCCATAAAGGAGGAAAACCATGCCTTTCATTTTCCTCTTATGTCCTTATCGTCCATACATCCCAAATACTAGGAAGCTGAAGAAGACGGTGACTCCCACCAGGGAGACAGTGGCAGGTGCTGTGAAGAACTGGCGGTAATTGATACGGAAGTACCAGACCACACCCAGGAGCACCACAAACACAGGCACCATGAGGCTGCCCACGTTGACACCAAGGCTGGATGGCTCAGTGGCTGAGGGGGCCAAGGAGGCTGAGGGGCCTGGAACAGCTGCTCCTGAGGGTGAGCGGTGACAGTGAATAACACAGTTGTCAGTAATGTTGAGGGAACGCAACGTGCGTGCTGGGTCCTGGAGCAGGCGGCCCTGGTAGATCAGTTTCATCTGGTTCTCTTGTCCAGGGAAGTATTTGCTGCAAGATCAAAAAGTGGGGGGTTGGGGGCATTGGAGAGAATGAGGGACAATACACCTGGACCAAGAAAGCAAGGCAGAGGGCAGAAGTCTTCCACCACCCCTTGGTCAGGTGGTCAGGGTTGCCTTTATACTCCCCAAGTCTGCACCTGCCTGAGGAACCAAGGCCTACAGGCATGGGGCACATCTACTCTGCAACTCACCTCTTCAGGGCACCCACGGTGTCCTCTGGCCTGGCCACAGCAAGCTCCTCCGTGTCATTGAGGAATTTGAGCCGGACGTTAATGAGGCAGGTGCTATCCTCCGGTCTCAGTGGGGCTTCTGGCCTGCTGCTCTCCAGGATTCCTTGTCGTTTGGGCAGGCCTTGGATGTCAAGGAAATGCTCGAGGCTGGGCTCCATACCATCTCCAGCTCCCGGTTCCCCAGTGGAGTCTCCCCCACCTTCGCCAGACTCTTCAGCCTTCTCATCATTACCCTCTGATGCATGGGGGAGTTCGCTTGGCTCTGGGGTGCCTTGGCCTGCCACCAGCTGGTCCACATGCCCCAAGTGGAGGACAGATGTGTCACCTGCTGACACAATAGTGCCCAGGAGCTGGCTGCTATTGCTGTCTGCTACATAGGTAGAGAGCCACGCAAGGACCAAGGATAGAATCAGCACCACCACACCTACAACCACCATCACCTCATTACCCACACCTTCAATGAGGGTGACGTCAGAGAGCTCCATGGTGTGGCTGCTGACTGGGTCCACACTGCAGGAACAAAGGGACAAACATCAGCAGAGCCTGAGGGGTTACAACCAGGTTTATTTAGATTCTCATTGAACCAGCTTGAAAAAAGAAATGGACTACCATGTCTTATCGAAGGGATATCACTGTCCTTAACTATAGACCCCAAACTTAAGCTAAGGACTTGCCCTTACCCTCTGTCTCAAAACTGAAATTTGGCAGACACCAAGCAACTCACACCTGTAATTGTGACTACTCAGGAGGCTGAGATATTGAAGAGGCCAGTTGAGGCCAGCCCAGGAAGAAAAATTCTGAGACCCTATCTAAAATTACCAGAAAAAAAGCTGGGCTGGAGGCCTGGCTCAAGTGATAGAGTGACAACAGAGCAACTGCAAGACCCTGAGTTCAAACCCTGATTGTGGGGAGGAAAGACTGGAGCTTTTCAGTTCCATGCCTGAAACGTGCACAGATGGATGACTAGGAAAATCTCATAGCCTTGGAGCTGCTGTGTTTTGGCTGATGGGGAAAACATGCTTCTTTAGCCCCAGATTTTCTTTGGGATTTCTGATCTGGTCAAGCATATATGACCCGAGTAGTCTCCATGGCAGTTTTAGAGAGACCAAAAGGCTGAATAGTGAGTGTGTGTGTGTGTGTGTGTGTGTGTGTGTTCTGGGGCTTGAACTCAGGGCCTGGGCAATGTTCTTGAGCTTTTTTGCTCAAGGCTAGCATTCTACCACTTGAGCCACAGCACCACTTCCGGCTTTCTCTCTTTATGTGGTGCTGAGGAATGGAACCCAGGGCTTCATGCATGTAGGCAAGCACCCTGCCGCTAAGCCACACTCCCAGCCCCTCCACTTATGGCTTTTTGGTGATTAATCGAGAGTCTTAAATAGTTTCCTGCATGGACTGGCTTTGAACTGAAATCCTCAGATTTCAGTCTCCTGAGTAGATAGGACTTACAGGCATGTGCCACTGACGCCCACTGACACATGCATTCTTAACTCCAAAAATAAATGTCAAGAAGGCCTGGGTGCTGTCCCTGAGCTTTTGTGTTCAGAGCTAGAGCTCTACAACTTGAGCCACACCTCCACTTCCATATTTTTGTGATTACCTGGAGTAAGAGTCTCCTGGACCTTCCTCCCTGGCTGGGATTACAGGTGTGAGCCACCACACCTGGCTTAAACCTCCTTTGAAGGCACTATTCAGCCACCTTGGCCAGACTGAATCATTTGGTTCTCTTTCATGGTGACAATTCTAAACCTAGATGTCATTCACAGCAGAGTCAGATCGTCCAAATATATAACTCCAGCAGACTACCAGCTACTCCAGGCTACCAGCAGACTGTAAGTCTGCCTCCTCTGAAACCCTCTGGCAAGTCCTGGGGAACCACATGGGATAAATATCTGAAACGTTTGCCCTCTTGGGTTCCCCTGGGCTTACAACTGCCAGAAAACCATTGCCCAAGTGGAGCCTAATTGGAAACAATTCTACAGCGGCTCTCCCAGTCCCTAACCCAATCTCTCTCCTGGTACTCCATGGTTCTCCTGCTATATTTTCTTAGAAAGGATCACTGCTTCCTGCTTGTAGTGTCTAACTTTTTTTTCCCTTGGAGAGTCTATTGCTTTCCCAGCTGTCCCTGGGCAAATCCATCTGTGATTATAATCATCAGACTATTCTCATGGCACTATAAAACAGCCATTATACTTATCTACCTGTCCATCTCTCTACTAGAAGCCTGGGCATTTCTCTTTATACTGAGGCACCCAATAAACATGCCATAATAGTTGCTCAAAGAGGATTTGTGGAACGTATCAACAGCTGGATAGTTTCTACATCCTTACTTAACAGCTTGGCCTTGGAGTGAGAAAAATGTTATAATCCTGGTTTGCCTCTTAGTAGTGATGTAAACTCCAATAACTTCCTCAGAGCCTCACCTCTCTTCAATAAAGTGGGGTTAAAAATAGTACCTACCTCATAAGGTGGTTTTGAAGATGACGTGAAATCATCGGAGCAAAAATATTAGCACAGTGCCTGGGCACATTGCAATTGTTGGACAAACAATGGGAGCAATTATGTGTCGCTCTACAACTAACCTCAGTAGTAAGGTTAATGTCATGAACCGTGATTTACAAGAAGGGAAAACTGCGGGAAAGAGGCGAAAACCTGGCTCAGACACTGGGAACTGTCGTGCATGGGGAGGGACTGGACAGGGCCTCAGGTCTCCGGTCTCCGGGGCCTCGGCTACCTCCCCCTCAGCCGGTAAGGGACCCTGACAGTGCGGTGAGGAGGGGGTTCCTAACTCCGCTTTTGATGACGCGGAGGTTCCGCGTCTGGGTGGTCCTTAGTCCCCCGGTAATAGAAACGGAGACCCCCCCCGCCAGCGAGCCGAAGTGCTGCCGAGCCCTAGCTGCGTGCCACCCAAGCCCAGCTCCCCACGCCCAGGATGGGTAGAGTCAAGTGAGGGGGGTCACAAACCATACACACCCCTCCAACTTGGGGCGGGGCTGGTGGTCTGGGGGCGGGGTCTGAGGACGCGGGGACTCATGGGAAATTAAAGGGAGATTAAACTGGTACTGTGCCTCGATGGGGAAAGAATTCCTCACCTGACAAAGCCAGGATAAATGTTTTGGCGTCGCCAGGACGGCCCCTAGACTCGTCTTTCCGTAGGGTCCGGGGAAGGGGATGGCAGTCCCCGATTCTATCCAGGGTCCGGTCTCTTCCGGCTTCTCCCGGAAGCTGTTGAACCAGAGACAGGAAGTCCCGCCTCCGTGCCGTACAGTGATTACGCAGAGCTACGTAAAGCGGGATGACGTAAACGTTTACTTTAAATAAAAGGGACAGGTTTCTCAGCAGGAGGAAGAGCGGGGTTTTGTTGGCGGGATCATGACTCTTCTGGTGCTAGGCCACGCCTTGTGGGCGTGGCCATTGGGCAATACGAGTGAGAGGCGGGTCCAGGGGGGAGGGGTTACATGGGAGAAGGGCGTGGCTTTGTGTCTGAAAGGCTTTCAGGGCTGTAGACGCCAAAACCGTCCTGGGTAAAGTTTCCTATCTTCCAGCCTGGTTCTTCCCGTCTTGCTCTCCATCTCCTGGGTTTGAGGATTCTTTACTCCCCTGCAATGCGCACTGACCTCCAGGTTAGTGTTAGTCTGTCTTTTAGAGGGGTTTTTTTTGGTGTGTTTTTTTTTAACTTCTGAAAACTCAGAGGTTACAAGTTGGGGAGAAAGAATGACTCGTTATTCAGTGCTCAGAAATCAGTGCTCAGGTAGTGGTGTGGAAGCTGGGTGAATAGGATGAGGAAGCATTTCAAAGACAGACTCAGCGCTTTTTCTTTGAGACTGGAGACCGAACCTGTGGCTTTTCTTATGCAAGTGGAGCTCTGAGCTTTCATTGAGCTTTATCCCCAGTCCTTTTTAACAGATTTAATTTTGAGAAAGCTTTACTTAAAAAAAAAAAAAGTTTATTATGGCTGAGAATGTGGTTTAGCGGTAGAGTGCTTGCCTAGGATGCATGAAGCACCACATAAACAGAAAAAGATTGGAAGTGGCTCAAGTGGTAAAGTGTTAGCCTTGAGCAAAAGAAGTTCAGGGACAGTGCCCAAGCCCTGAGTTCAAGCCCTAGGACTGGAAAAAAAAAAAAGTTGATTATTTTTGTGTGTGTGTGTGTGTGCTAGTCCTGGGGCTTTTTGCTCAAGGCTAGCATTCTACCACTCGAGCCACACCTCCACCTCTAGCATTGTTGGTGCTTAATTAGCTATAAGAGTCTCAAGGACTTTCCTGCCTGGGCTAGCTTTGAATCTGGATCCTCAGATCTTAGTCTGCGTAGCTAGGACTACAGGTGTAACTCGCTAAGAAAATTGTATTTTGGAACAAGATCTCCCTAAATGCCTGGGCTATCCTCACACTCACTATCCTCCTGTTTCAGCCTCTTGAACAACTAGGATTACAGATGTGCATTGTTACACCCAGCAATCAGTACACTTTTAGGATACAAATACCAAAGAAAAAATTAACTTCCAAGAACTTATCTACATTTTTGCAATTGATTTTCTAAAACAACATGCAGGAGTTTGGAGTTTTGTTGAACTATTCATTAAAGTATACATAATGCAGAAGGGGAAAACATAAGCAAAGACCTTGGGAGTAATTAGCACCAAATGAATAATCCAGTGTAATTAGCACTGAGATCAAGAAATAGAATATTATTACCCTATGGGGCTGGGAATATGGCTTAGTGGTAGGTTGCTTGCCTAGCATGCATGAAGCCCTGGGTTCAATTCCTCAGCACCACATAACAGAAAAAGCAGGAAGTTTCTCTGTGGATCAGGTAGAGTGCTAGCCTTAAGCAAAAGGAAGCCAGGGCCAGTGTTCAGGCCCTGGGTTCAAACCCCAATACTGGCAAAAAAAAAAAAAAAAAAAGAGGAAGAAGGGGAAGGAAGAGAAGGAGGGGAGGAGGAGAAGGTATTACCCTATGGTCTCTTCCCTTCAACTTCTTTTCTAGCTATTTACCTCCAGAACAGCTGATTTATTTGGATGACTAGTTGACTAGTACCATAGTAACCTGATTTTGTACTTTTTAAAAAGTTTTATGGTCGGGGCTGGGGATATAGCCTAGTGGCAAGAGTGCCTACCTCGGATACACGAGGCCCTAGGTTCGATTCCCCAGCACCACATATACGGAAAACGGCCAGAAGCGGCGCTGTGGCTCAAGTGGCGGAGTGCTAGCCTTGAGCGGGAAGAAGCCAGGGACGGTGCTCAGGCCCCTGAGTCCAAGGCCCAGGACTGGCAAAAAAAAAAAAAAAAAAAAAAAGTTTTATGGTGTCCACATGCCCAAGAAACACTCTAGCACTAAGCTGCATCCCAATGTGATTTTATTTTGTTTTAAATAGTCTTCCTCTACTACCTAGGTTGCTTTGCAACTCCTGACCTCAAATGATCTTCCCATCTCAGCTTCTGGTATAGCTAGGACTATAGGCTTTTACCACTAAGCTGTACAACATAGTATTGATTTATTTTTTTGTGCCATTCCTTGGACCTGAACTTAGTGCCCAGGCACCATCACTGAATTGGAATTGTTTTATTTTGTTTTGTTGCTCAAAGCTAGCACTCTACCACTTGAGCCACAGCTCTGACTTTTTGCTGTTTAAACAGATAAGAATCTCACTGGCCAGGCACTGGTGGCTCACACCTGTAATCCTAGCTGCTCAGGAGGCTGAGATCTGAGGACTATGGTTCAAAGCCAGCCCAGGCAGAAAGACTTACCTCCAATGAACCCCTAGAAAATAGGAAGTGGAGCTATAGCTCAAAGTGGTAGAGTACTAGCCTTGAAGGAAAGAACTCAGGGACAGTGCTCAGGCCCTGAGTTCAAGCCCCACAACCACCACCCACCACCAAGCCAGGGCTGGCTTTGAGCTGTGATCCTCAGATCTCAGCCTTCTGAGTAGCTAGGATTACAGGCGTGAGCCACTAGCACCCAGTGCAACATAGTATTTTAATGGGTCTTCCCTTAGTCATTTTTATGTTAATACAATGTTTATTTTTCTGTAAGTTATTGAACTTGTATTTTATACCATTATGTGTAATGTGATGGCTGTATAATGGTGATTATCTAAATCCTAGATATTACCTTAACTAAATCTGTCTAGCCAGTGGAAGTGGCTCATGCCTGTAATCCTAGCTACTCAGGAGGGTAAGATGTGAGGATCACAGTTTGAAGTGAGCCAAGGCAGAAAAATCCTTGAGGCTTATCTCCAATTAACTAGAAAAGAGCTGGAAGCAGAACGGTGGTTCAAGTAGTAGAGTGCCTGCTTATCAGAAAAAAAAGTAGTTAGTACAAGACCCTGAATTCAGGCCCCAATACTGGCACTTCTGGCCTTTTCAGTAGTTTATTAGAGTCTCATGGACTTCCCTGCCCACAGCTTAGAACCACAATTCTCAAATCTCAGCCTCCTAAGCAGGTAGGATTACAGTGTGACTCACCATCCCCTTTTCTCCCTTAGAAAATTGGTTTCTTTCATAAAATAATCATTCTATTCATCTATGCCTTTTGTTAGTTTTGTGTATTTAAATGGGTATCTTGAAGTTGTAAACAACAGAAAGGTGGGCTGGCTGAGGTGTGCCTACTGAGAAGGGGTAGAAGCATGCTTCTGTGTCGTCCCCTGGAGTGAGGCTTCCACCTGGCCAGGGACTAGGGAAGAGTTCCTTTTCTTCTCTCAGGCTATTGGCTCTGTGAAACTAAAGCCAAACTTCATGCAATGAGGGAAGGCTGGTATTCAGCTGAACCAGGTCAAAGACTATGTTGTGCTGGTGAAAAGGGATCTTGCCAACAGGAGTCCCTAGAGGAGAGACTGGGGTGGAGGCTGTAAAGCAGGCTTCTAATCTGTCTCTGCTGTGTCTTCTGGGTGATTCCAGTTGGTAACAGTAGAGAGTCCAGGATTCCCTAGCCAAAGAACAGGCCAGCAGTTTGCTGGGTCTCTTCCCTCCTGCAGTTGCTACAGTAGTTGCTGGTCAGTTGGAGGGGCTTGCATTCTGTAACTTTCTTTCCTGTTAATAGAAACACTTGCTAAGAGTTCAAAAGTTGGAAGCCATAGAAGAGCACAAGGGGAAAAATGAACATGAGCCACGCTTTCATTCTGTGCACAGATCCTTTGTTTGCATTCATAAAACTGATTGCCCTGCTGGGAATGTGGCATAGTGGTAGAGTGCTTGCCTAGCATGTACAAAACCCTGGGTTCGATTCCTCAGTACCACATAAACAGAAGCCGGAAGTAGCACTGTGGCTTAAGAGGTAGAATGCTAGCCTTGAGCAAAAAGAAGCCAGGGACAATGAATGCTCAGGTCCTGAGTCCAAGCTCCAGGACTGGCAAAAAGAAGAAGAAGAAAGAACACTTGCTTGCCATGGACAGCTTTCTCCTAAAATGAATGGTGGTACTTCGGAGGCTGGGACCCAAACAAGAAGTGAGACGCAGGAGGAGGAGCCAGCTGGTTTTGGTCCTACCCTGTGCTTCCTCAAAGACCACTGTATGGTGTTCTACTTGAGACACCATGAGCACCCAGGGGTGAGATTTACTGAAATGCTTGTTGAAAAATACAACCCTCCACTCTAGCCTCATACAGGCAGACACAGGCACTTCAATTAGCACCATGCCAAAGGCAGGCTATATTGCAGGATGGTTGTCAAAGGAAGAGATCATGCAATTTTAACTGAGTCTTGAGTTCCAATCGTACTTGACCAGATCAAGAAAAGGTAGGTTTATCTAGCAATGGGAACCTTCGACCCATCTGGATGCAAAGGAGAGCTGGATTACATACAGCACCTGGGAAGGGACAAGGCAAAGAGTCCTGAGTTTTATTTTATTTTATTTTTTCCAGTCCTAGGGCTTGAACCTCAGGGCCTAGGCGCTGTCTGTGTTCAAGGCTAGGACTCTGCCACTTGAGCCACAGCGCCGCTTCTGTCTTTTTCTGTTTGTGTGGTGCTGAGGAATTAAACCCAGGGCTTCATGCATGCTAGGCAAGCACTCTACCACTAGGCCACATTCCCAGCCCGTTGTGTTTGTTTTAATGTAGCCCAAGCTGGCCTTGAATCCAAAATTCTCTTGTCTCAGCTTCCCGGTTGCTGGGATTGCAGGTGTATGAGTGGAATAAGTTACAGGTAGCCAGGGTCATCAAGCCAATCAATGGCTTGTGTGGATAGGAAGGCCATCGGATCTAGCACAGAGGGGCGGTGGCCTGCCTCGGGGCTCACTGGATGCGCCCCTCCACACGCAGCAGCAGGTACTCCTTGAGAAGCGGGGGCAGCGGGAGCCCAGTGACTGCCTGCCGGCAGCGGCTACCCAGCTGAGCACGCACCGCGAGGCGGGCCAAGTGCTGGAGCCGTCTAGGCTGGTTCACCATGCTCAGAGCTGAGCTGTAGAAGGCCTCGTGTTCCTACAGCAGGAGAGAAAGAGGGGTCAGTCAATCCCCAAGCCCTTGACTCTGCCTTTCCATCTGGGGGCAACTCAGTGCTGGAAATCCTGGCGTTTTATACAATGCAGGCACCTAGTGTTTGGTATATCTGAAAGGACTCTGGTTCAACGCTAGGGAAGTCCTGCCATGGTAATGGGCTTGGGCCTAAACCTCAGGGGATGGCCTCGGCCATGCCTGTACCCCGTGTGTGCTGGTATGGTGCCTACCAAATCAGAACTGCCTGCTAAATGGGCTGTATGGGAAGAGCAAGACTGGACAGGCGTGGGGTTACAGGTCAGCCTGTGCTGCTGGGAGCAGAGGCCAGCACCCCAGGGCTTTCAAGCTACTTGGGCCCACTGCCTGGTGGCCAATCTCCTCTCTGAAGCTCCTCCTGGAGGGAGAAGCCTGTGATCCACCTTCCTCTTCATCCACCCCCCCACCCCAAAAAGCTGTCTGCCCCCGGGTGCACATACCTGCCACAGCTCAGGGAGCACGGCCTCCACCCACGTGCCACAGGATGGGACACAGGGATAAGCATTAAGCAGAACTTCCAGGGCCCGGGGGAAATTGGCACAGTGTTTCAGCATCTGAGAATCAAGAGAGCAGTCAGGAGCACCAAATAAAGGGCGCTGCAACCCCAATCTAGTGAGCCCTCCACTCCTCACTTCATTCTGGGGACTAAGGAAGCCTTTGGGCCCCATCTCCAGTGTCCCCTAGCCTCTTGGCTCCAGAGTGGATCTTTCTCCCTCGGACACCTCCCCCATAACCCTCTCCCCAAGGCCATGACAGCGCTGGAGCCACTGCTGCAGGCTCTCAGTCCCTTGGTCCTTTCCCTTCCCCAGAGGCAGGGCGGCTCCAACCCCAGGCCCTCCCACCCAAGCAGTCTCCCCTTCATCAGGCTCTCCCTGCGCACCTCGGGGCGCACAGGCTGGGCCCCATAGTCCAGCAGAGCAGCAAAGAGGACTTCCGGCTCCCAGTTCGGGGCGTCCTGGACGGCCTGCAGCGCGCAGTCCATGGGTGTGTGGCCTGCCCCGTTGCGGACTCGCGCGTGGGCCCCGTGGCTCAGCAGCAACGCGGCCAGGCCCCCGCAGCCGTTGGCACAGGCGTTGTGCAGTGGTGTGTGGCGCTTGCGCCCGGCTGCCCTAGGATCAGCCCCAGCGTCCAGAAGCCGGCGAGCCGTGGCCTCGTGCTGGCGGCCGGGCCCAGGGCCCTCAGCCCCCGCACACGCTGCGTTCAGCGCCGTCTCGCCCTGGCTGGTGCGCAGGGCCACATCGGCCCCGTGCTCCAGGTAGAGGGCCACGTGGTGCTCCAGGCCGCGCGCTGCTGCCACGTGCAGGGGCGTCACCTCACTCTCCTTCGCAGCCAAGTTCACCGTCACTCCAGCTGCCAGTAGCAGCTTGGCACACCTGGGGACAGGTGCAAGACCCGAGGGTGGTCCCGAGGACCCAAGACTGGTACTGAGAGGCCCTCAGCCTGTGGTCACCGCCTCCTTCCTTCCCATCCCCCTGCGTCCCTTTGGCGTCTGGCCTGCTGTTCTGCACATCACCGAGACACTACAGCTGGGGGCCCATCGAAGCTACCCAAAGCTTCCATTTGCAGACAGAAAACAATTCTTAGCTCAGAAACATCTCAGGCAACAATCAGAAACACGGCACTTCAAATAGCTGCATCAGAATTTGCACTCACTGACTCAGATCGTCCTTCCAAGAGTCAGCTCTGAATCCCCATTGGGTTTTTAAAATACATTTAATATGGTTTACTTTGATGATGGGGGGGGGGGGTAGAACATAGGTTGTCAGAAATTTTAGGGAAGCATGTCACTGAGCCATGCCCCACCCCCTCCTTTGTCTGTGGTCTCCATTGTGTCCTATGAATTATATAGACTGTACCTTAGGAGGCACAGGAAATTAAAACCCATGAGCTAAGAAGAAACAAAAGTTCCATTATTGTCTTCCTGTCCCCAAAGTTGAAGACCATTCTTTTGGATCAGACATGATCATTCAGGGAAAGGAAGACACTTAGAGACCTCCCACTCCACTTTGCCTGTGAGGAAACAAACCAAGCAAACCAAAAAGCATTTTAGAGATCATGTTTCACAGTCTCAGAGATCCTGAAAGAATTATAGGCCATATACTAGTACAGCAACTATGCAGCATTGCATCCTGGGGGGTAAAGAAAACATTCAGTGAACCAGATTAATAATGATGAAACTGAACCCATTCATAATTAAAAGCAGAACATGAGCAGCGTGGGTGCTGGTGGCTCACCTGTCATCCTAACAATCCAGGAAGCTAAGACCTAGTCTGGGCAGAAAAGTCCAAGAAATTGATCTGGAGGCCTGGTTAAAATGGTAGAGCTCCAGCCATGAAATGGCTGACAATTTGGATCACTCCAGAGTGGGAGAGGAGAGGGGAAAATGAAGATCACTTTGGGGTCCATCGGTGATCTAGATCTAGTGGGGGGTGGGGGTGGGAAGAGGTCCCCAGCATAGAATTGAATCATTACCTTCCAGCCACAGCTGTTCACTTCCCACTATTATGCTGAGAGAGCCAGGTCACTTCAGCACTTAGGAGCTGAAGCAAGAAGATAGTGAGTTCTAGGTCAGCCTGGGCTACATAATGAGACCCTAGTTCAATATCTTTAAAAAAAAAATCAAATAAAGCTGGGCACCAGTGGCTCTCAGAGAATTGCAGTTCAAAGCCAGCCCAGTCAGGAAAGTCTGTGTGACTTATCTACAATTAACCACGCGCGCACACACACACACACACACCTGGAAAGTGCAGCTATGGCTCAAGTGGTAGAGTGTTAGCCTTAAGAAAAAAGCTCAGGAACAGTACCCAGGGCCCTGAGTTTAAGCTCCAAGTCTAGCACACACACATACACACACATGCACGCACGCACGCACGCACTCAGCTGGGCATTGGTGGCTCATGAATGTAATCCTAGCTACTCAGGAGGCTGAGATCTGAGGATTAGGAATCAAGGCCAACTCCGGCAGGAAAGTCTATAAACCTCTTATCTCCAATTTACCACCAGAAAACTGGAAATGGAGCTGTGGCTCAAAGTGGTAGAGTGCTAACCTTGAGCAGAAAATCTCAGGACAGTACCCAGGCCCTGAGGACAAGCCCTACAACCAACAACAACAAAAGCGGGGGGGGGGGGGGGGGGGAGGTGGAGGGAAGGTGGGAATGTGGCTTCATGGTAAAGTGCTTGCCTAGCATACATGAAGCCTTGAGTTCAATTCCTCAGTACCACATAAACAGAAAAAGCCAGAAGTAGCACTGTGGCTCAAGTGGTAGAGCAAAAGGAAGTGGTTGAGCAAAAGGAAGCCAGGGACAGTGTTCAGGCCCTGAGTCCAAGCCCCAGGACTGGCAGAAAGAAAAAATAAAAACAGGTGGGGGGTGGGGTGGGAAAAAGGCACAACAGAGGCCCAAGCTGAGGCTGGGAAACGTGGGCAGATCTTTCTAATGCCTACCTACCTTAGAGCAAACAGGAATTTGGCTAAGAGATTTCACAGGGAATATGAGACAGCAATTAGATATGCAGTAGCCTAGTGGTACAGCCCTTGCTTAGCAAGTATGAAGACCTGGGTCCCATCCCCAGTACCACAAACACACAAACAACAACCTAGGACTTTTGACTCATCAAACTTTTCTGAGCCTTATTTCTCTCATCTATGGAATGAATTCTGTCTCCACATAAAGACACAGTGCTTCAGGAACCATAAAATCATATAAAGAAGTATCCCTTCTGAGTGTGTGAGCTGGATGGGTAGACAGACAGACAGACAGACATACACAGCATCCCAGACCATGGATACCTACTGCAGGGACTCTGGAGTTGTACAGAGATGCAGGGGTGTCATGCCCTCCTCTGACAGCACATCAGCCTTGGCACCGAAGGTGAGCAGCAGCTGCACACAGTCAGGTTGGGCTTGGGCACAGGCCTCGTGCAAGGCAGCACGACCCCCAACCCTGGAGTCCAGCTGAGCTCCCTGCATGATCAGGTGGCGGGCACAATCTGTGTAGCCTCTGGCTGCGGCGATGGTGAGGGGTACTGTCTGCTTGGTCTTGGGTGTCAGAACCCAGAACCCTGAGGAGAACAGACAGCACTGGGGAATGATGTGTGGGACTGGAGGGCAGGCAGGGCAGGGGTGGCAGCTGGTCTACAGCTGCCAACTGCCACTGGCCTCCCCTCTGCACGCATGGCATGGTAAGCACAAATACTGCCAGGCTGTACCTGTGAAGAGGGTTCACTCAAGCCCCAAATTGGGAGCATGAAGTGAAACAGCCTTGTAGTCAACTTAACAAAACATAGTATGTTCCCCAAAAGTGCATAAAACAAGACAAAATAATCCACATAGTACATCTCCTAGAAGAAAATAATGTCTCTATAAAACCACAAGGATGCCAGGCGCTGGTGGCTCACACCTCTAATCCTAGCTATTCAGGAGGCTGAGATCTGAGGATCTGGGTTCAAAAGCCAGTCTGGACAGGAAAGCCCATGACAGTCTTGTGGGGTTTGTTTTTTGTTTTTGCCAGTCCAGGGGCTTGAACTCAGGGCCTGCCCCTGGCTTCCTTTTGCTCAAGGCTAGCACCCTACCTCTTGAGCCACAGCGCCACTTCTGGCTTTTTTGTTTATGTGGTACTGAGGAATCGAACCCAGGGCTTCATGCATGCTAGGCAGGCACTCTACCACTAAGCTACATTCCCAGCCCCCATGACAATCTTATCTCTACTTAACCACCAGAAAGCAGAAAGTGGTGCTGTGGCTCAAGTGGTAGAGTGCTAGCCTTGAGCTGAAGAGCTCAGGGCCAGGGGCCAGGCCCAGGGTTCAAGCCCCATGACCTACAAAAAAACAAAACAAAATAAAAACCAACAAGGACCCACTAAACAGGGAGCATCTGGTTAAGGCAAACTCAGGGTCTTTGGGTGACTAATAGAGTCACTGCTCTTCTTGGCCTTGGACACAGGAAGATAGTCCTGCATGGTTGGGCCTGGAACTAAAGAGCAGAACTAAGCCCTAGGATAGTCCTAGGGCAACATGGTGGAGTTAGAAGCTGGGAAAAGAAGATGGAAAGATGTAGAGGGAGAATCCAGTTAATTACAATTGCAAGTGGCTGATGGACACATCTGAAATCCCAGCACTCAGGAGACTGAGACAGGAGGATCTTGAGTTTAAGACCACCCTGGGCTATATAGCAAGACCCTGTTTCAAAACAATGAAAAATGAAGTGGAAAAAAAACTATGCACTGGGGGTGGAGGCCTGTGGAAGAAGATGTGTTGATTAGCATGCAAGATTCAGTCCTTAGCACCAAATAAATTAAAAATTGCATGTGGAATTAGTAGAATTCAATCTCATGTGTGGATATGTATGCAACAAAAGCAAAACTCCTATTAGAATATAACTACTACTATATATGTACGTAGTTGTCAATTAAAATGTACAAATGATGTATATATGTTAAAAGAATGTAGTTTTAATTCCTAAGATATAATAAACCACTAACTCTGCCTCCTCTGTTTACAAGAGAACTAGGAAGGGGCAGCAAGGGATAGCCTAGTCTAGGGTGTTAGGGAGGGGACGGGGCTTGGCTTTCCCCACCCCCACTGTTTGCCCGCACTGGCGCTCCCTACCCTGTTCCGCTGACCACGCCAGCTGGTTGCTCACGGTCTCCACAATCATGTTGGCAGCCTCTTCATCTTGGAACAGGGCTTGGACCTGCTGCAGGTCACCTGAGAACAGGGCATTGTGGACGGCTGGGTCCCGGCAGGACTGGCGAGGCCTCGTGAGTCGAGCTCTGGGACTGGAGAGGCTCCGGTGGCTCCGGCAGTGCTGGGCAGCAGCTCTGCGCCGGTCCTCCCACTCCAGCCACTCGCGCTGCAGGCGGAGGGCACGCAGGGTGGACGAGGTGAAGGGGAAGGTCTCCCCTGCCATGAGGAGAAGCCTAGGGGTCTGGACAAGTGGCACCTGGACAGAACCTTGTCTCGCGACCTGACTAGCACCCTTGCTGGAGGAGCCACCCTGCCCCCTCTCCTGAGCAGGAGAGGAGCAGCTGAGGCTATAAATAAATAGGCCCTTCACTGCTCTGGCAAAGTTTGCCCAGCGTCATGATCCTGGTGCCGATATGGTGCCAGGCCAGCTTGTCCTGCTGGTACCCTTTATCTGTACAGGATGCCTCAGCTGGAGCCCAGGGGCCGTGGAGCCGGTGGGTTGGCAAGGCTGGAGGCAAGCCAGCCATGGGATGGTAGGGCCAGGGGGCAGGAGGGACCTCCATCCTTGTGACCTGGGTGGGAACCAAGGTTGGTTCACACGGAGGACATGGAGGAGAGGATCCCTCGGTACAGGAAGTAAAGGAAGTAATGACAGATGCTGAGAAGGTGAATGGCGCTTCCTGGCATTCACAGAAATAAAAATCATTGCACAAGCTGGGCACTGGTGGCTCACGCCTGTAATCCTAACTACTCAAGAGGCTGAGATCTGAGGATCCTGGTTCAAAGCTAGCCTGGGCAGGAAAGTCGGTGAGACTCTTATCTTCAACTATCCACCAGAAAACCGGAAGTGATGCTGTGGCTGAAGTGGTAGAGCATTAGCCCTGAGCTGGAGAGCTTGGGGATAGTGCCCAAGCTCAGAGTTCAAGCCCCACAGCTGACAAAAAAAAAAAAAAAAGTCATTGCACATAGGTATGGAACTATATGGTAGTTAAATCATCTTTATATCCGTCATCACTTGTGTGACCAGGTAAACAACACAGACAAAACAGATTTGGAGAGTAAATGATATGAGTGATTGAATGCCTGAGATAGTCTTGTTTTTTTCCACAGATGAATTTGGGGCTTACCAAGGTAAAACTACTAGCTCAGAATTACAGCTCCAGAAGGGAACAGGACCCAGGCAGGCCTGACTGCAGAGACTACACTGTGGTTCTGGTTGCAGCTGCCCTGGCTACATAAACAACACAGCGTGGTCTCCACCTGCTGGAAACGGACATTTCTCCCTGGCTGTTCGGATGGGCTGTTTGGTCTTGAAACTCCTAAGAGCTGATCTTGCCACTGCTCCTCCACACTTAGGAAGAAGTTGCTCTGCTTTCAGGAGCCTCTAGGGGGAGGAGTGAAGCCATGAAACGCGCGACTGCCACGCTGGGAAGGGTGGGAGACGGATACCAGCTTCAAACTCCTAACTCCAGAGCAGGCAGGCTGTAGGCCTTGGCTAGTGTCTCCCCTGAAGTACACTGTGGGCTCCTGGCTCCTCTACGCCCCCTCTCAGGTCTTTTATTCCCATTCTCGAATTTTCCTTTCTTCTGTGTAACACTTCAGTGCCTTCAACCTTGGTCTGTCCAGACTCTGACCTGGTGTTCCTTCTGGCTCCACCCCCTCTGCTCCCCTGCTAGACAGGTCTGCCTAAGATGAAAACTGCTCACTTCCGGCACCTGCCCCCTCCAATGAAGGCCCTGCATCTGGGAGCATGCTCCTCACCCTTTCCTAGCATTCCCTCTCATGCTGTTCTAAGGGCTTGGGATTTCCTACTCACCCCTCCAAGTCCACCCCAAAGGTCACCTGTTCTGGGGAGACATCTCCATAGCAACTTCAGGACCCCTACCTTACAGTTCCAGATATTTCCCCATCTAGGATGCTAAAGGCTATCAGATGGGCTACACATGTGGACCTGTCATGCTGGACCAGGGAGCCAGAGCAAGCCCTGGCCCTGCCACTGACCCAGCATGCAGCTCGCCTCCTGGCAGTCTGGCCTGCGTGGTACGCTGGATGAAGGTCCCTATTCTCTGCCAGAATGAACACTCATCCGCCTGTCCAAGTGGGTGGCAGCAGCCTGAGCTTTTCCGGCACTGCCCTAACTCTCCATCTGGCCCCAGCTTCTTGGTGGCATTCCAGGGGTGGGGAGACCCCAGCGGAGGAATGAGATCATGTTCTGCCAGGGCTTGGAGATCCTCAGAGAAAGAAGCCTCTGTAGATGCTGTTGTGATTAACCCTATTGGAACCCAGCTTTTTAACTGCCCCGCCAACGGCCTGGCTGAGCACCCACAGCTGGGTTCCCAGGGTTGGGAGTCTGGTGAGGCTGGGTGTGGCCAAGAGGGGCCAAGGTGGTGGGTGTCCCCTTTCTCCCTTAGGCACCCAATAGTTACAGCCCAACCTCCACTCCCTGCCTTCTTGCCACACAAGCCTGAAGATACTGCCTACAGCTCTGTCTCCCAAAGACAGGCATGTAGGGTTCCTTGTTTTTCACATTAGCTTCCTGAGGGCCAAGAGGGCAACCTTTACTTCAATTTGCCCACGGAGCTACAAGAGTCCACAAGTTGTGCCGCAGAGAACAGAGCCAACGGGAGACAAAGCCCAGCCTGCCTTCTGGGAGCTCAGAGCCTGGGGGGCAAGGAAGCGCCTAAGAAACCAGGATATGAAGCAGTTCAGGATTGGTCAAGACTGAGCAGTGAAGACCAGGACTCAGGGGTGTCCAGAAATGGGGAAGAAAACTGTGGGCCTGGGACACAGGCCAGCAAAGTGATGAGCCCTGGCCCTGACCTAATAAGCCACAGCAGCAGAGCTGGGGCATTAGAGGTAGTTAGAAAATGAACCTGGGGGCTGGGGATATGGCCTAGTGGCAAGAGTGCTTGCCTTGTATACATGAGGCCCTGGGTTCAATTCCTCAGCACCACATATACAGAAAATGGCCAGAAGTGGCGCTGTGGCTCAAGTGGCAGAGTGCTAGCCTTGAGCAAAAAGAAGCCAGGGACAGTGCTCAGGCCCTGAGTTCATGGCCTAGGACTGGCCAAAAAAAAAAAAAAAAGAAAAGAAAAGAAAATGAACCTGGTAGGCTGAGGTAGAAAAGCAAAGGGGAGCATGAAGGAGGAAAGGGCTGGGAATTTAGCCCTTTCCTGCACTAGCCTACAACACAAAAGCCTCTGGAACAGGGCCCGCTGCATGGAGCTCTCAAGGCACTTGAGGACACATGGGATCAGTTTCTCTTTGGGAAAAGCGAAGCTAGTGCCCCTGGCAGAGCAACGTTGAGCCCGAGCCCATGCTGCACCCCACTGCCCCAGCAGGGGAGGAAGGCAGCCCAACTGGGCTCTTGAGCTTGCTTCTTCTCACCTTGGGAAGTGGGAGTTCTCCCTTCTGTCCTTCATTCCAGAAAGGAAAAGCAAAGCTGACAACTTGAATAATGAGACCTTTTATATCCATCCTGCCCTTGTCCCACTCTGATGTGAAAGGTACTACAGAGACGATACAGCAACAAAATAAAGCAGTATTCCATTACAACCCAAAGCATAAAATAAATGCAGAAGACAAATCTCCCCTGCAGAATTCAAATTAACTTATGAAGAGCTTCTGCCCTAAAGGAAGGGAATAGAGCTCCCTTCTCCTGAGTCTGGCTGCATAGACTTCCTTCCCAAAACAGTTCCGAAAGGAAGACAATATTAACTTCATAGTGGAGAAACGTGACAGACCCTACCTCAGCTAGGTGCTCGAGTTCAGCATGCACCTTGAGAGAATGTAAAGCAAATAGCACCCTACTGCCAACCTTCCCCCCCAAAATCCACAACCACAGTCTCATCATGAGAAAAACACCCTAACAGGGAGGCATCCAAAGGCTGGCCAGCACATCCCACAACTGCTGAGGTCATCCAATGCAAGCCAAGTCTGAAAAGCTGCCATAGACAACAGGCCCTAAAGAGACTGGAATGGATCCTGGATGGGATTCTGAAATAGAACAAGGCTACGAGGGAAAACCATATAAATCTGAAAAAAAGTCTAGAGTCGGTGATAATGAATCAACCTTGGCTCATTAACTGTGAGAAGCTGAGCCAGGTGTGATGTGCATACCTGCAATCCCAGCACTCTGGAGACTGAGGCAGGAGAACTGCCCTTCCCCCACACCTGGGTTACCTAGCAGGTTCCAGGCTCACCTGCACTGCAGTGAGAGTCTGTCCTAAAATAACATAAAAGCTTTTTTAAAAAATAAAAGTTGTGATATCCCATATTAATACAAGCTGTTAATAGAGAAAAGAGTAATGCTATGGATAAGGAGTGCAAGGGTATTCTCAAGTATTTTTACAATTTTATAAATATGAAACTGTTTAAAAGAAAGAAAAAAAAAAAAAAGCATGTGAAAAAGACAAGAAAGTTGCCGGGCTCTGCTCTGGCTTGTGCTCATGCCTGAGCAGGGGGCAGGGCAGGCGTGAGAAAGAAGAGGCAGGTGAAGCAGGGCTGCTTTATTTCAGAACCACGTCCAACATCCCATACTGTGACCTCAGCACCTAGGAACCCTGGGCCTCAAGACACCAGTGGTGTAACAGAGCTACTCAGCTGACCAGGGACAAGGAGCACCAGGCCCAACATCCTGTAAAGTGAGGCTGAGGAAGGAGTCGAGCACCGTTCCTGTTGGCAGGAGGACTTGGAAGGTGGGAGAGCCAGTCTTCAGTTCCGTTCTAGAATGCCAGTGCCAAAGACAGTCCCCAGGCCACAGCAGCACACAGCCGATGGAGAATGCTCCCGGAAGCATCCGGAGAGAGACCCTGCAGAAACGCTCGGCCGGCCCGCTCTACTGCAGACGAGACCCATATACCCAGATTGCCTGGGAGAGGAGATGTTGCAGGCTCATGGTGGATGCCCTGCTTTGGGGCAGTCCCAACTGCTGGGCACATCGAAGAAGTCCTCAGGGAGTTCACTCAGGAGTCCATCCAGGTCATCTGCAGAAGGAAACGGGTGGGATAGCCCCTGACCACATTAGGGTTCTATATGAGCACAGACTAAAGCTACCCTATCGGGGGGCCTGGGCTGGCTGTGCAGCCGAGGAAAGGGATCTCCCTGGGCAGCAGTGACCATGTGAGTGGGATGAGGACAGCCTCACTTTTTCTCTCTGCTCCTCGTACACACACACACATACACACACACACACACACACACATATATATACAACGCACAACATACACGTAGCAGGGCATAGCTGGCATAACCCACTTAGGAGGCTGAGACAGGAAGCCTGTGAAGTTGAGTTCTAAGTCAGCCTGGGCTACATAAAGACTCTGTCTCAGAAAAGCAAACAAACAAACAAGACAGCTGGGGATGAAGCTCAGTGGTAGAGCATTTGCCTAGTGTGCACAGGACCTCAGTTCATTCCCCAGCACCACAAAAAAAAAAAAAAAAAATACAAAGAAAAGAAAAATGGGAGCTGGGCACCAGTGGCTCATGCCTGTAATCCTAGCTACTCAGGAGGTTGAGGTCTAGAGGATCATGGTTCAAAACCAGCCAGGGCAGGAAAGTCTATGACACTCTTATCTCCAATTAACCACCAGAAAACTGGAAGTAGTGCTGTGACCCAACAGGGTAGACTACTAGCCTTGAGCAAAATTGCTTAGAGACAGTGCCCAGGCCTCGAGTTCAAGCCCGACTCTTGAGCCTCAATAGTTCTCCTATCATCTCCTATCATCTAGAGGCATGGTACTGAATAGGAAGACTTCTGAGCATTCTGTTCCCTGAGCAGGAGAAAGATGTATGAGTCACCACTTTGAGAACCACACACAGCGCCGTCCCCTTCCCTATAATGGGCATGAGGAAAGGAGCCATTTCTGATTGCAGTCTCCAATGCAGTGCTTAAACTGACCTTGGGAATCCCTGTTGAGATCCTCCAGTAAATAATAACAGCTAATAGTCACTGAATGCTTGCTGTGCTCACAAACCCTTCTCAGGGCATACATTCCACTGTACTCAGACAACAGGGGTCAACAGGTAAAACAGCTTGCCCTCAGACCATCCAACACTAGACTTACTACTGCCAACTAGATAAGTGCACTTTCTAGATGGGGTCAGAAGGCCTTAGGGAAAATCAGATAGCCTGGATACTTATCCCGAAGAGCCTAGTGCTGAAAAAAGCACCCAATAAACACTGCTGCTGGAAGGAAGGAGAGAAGTTCATTTGGGGAGCATTCAAAGTTTAATTAAGGTGACCAGCATCGGACTCAAGGGGGAGGTGCTAAAATGTGCTTACAGCAAAAGATGTTGTCCTACACATCTTTTATAGTCCTACAGGACTTTTTATAGTTGTCCTATAATGGTTAGAGAAGCACCATGGGAAATGGAGAATGAGAAGTAAGGGTGCACGAAGAAACTGAGAGATGGAGCAAGACTTCCATTTAATGTCTCCAACCTGTCTAGCACCACTAGGGGTTGCCCGCTCAGCAGCTCTGTCCCTACAGTAGAGATGTGACACCAGCCCTCATAGTCTTTAGTCAACTGTCCTCATGCCTGCTCCATGACCACCAGCAACCTCTTCTGAGGTTGCAAGGACAGGTGGAGAGTCCAGACAGTGCAAGACTCCAGAAAAAGGGGCCAATATGTAGGTCTAAGACCAAAACTTGAACTTGGTACCTGTCACCCACTCAACTGAGTCGTGCCTCCAATCTCAAAGGGCCAATATATTTTTTCCCAATATTTTCATAGGATGTAAATAATGGCTTTGTGGGTTTATCCACAGATATACTATACTGTAAATTTGGTTAGCGTAAAACAACCTTAATCCTGTGACTGTTAGGGCCAGATAGAGTTAAATTGCTGAAATCAAAAAACTAAGAAAAGTCAGCTGGGCAGTAGTGGCTCACGCCTGTAATCCTATTTACTCAGCAGGCTGAGATATAAGGATCATGGTTCAAAGCCAGCCTGGGCAGGAAAGTCTGTGAGACTCTTATCTCTGATTAATCACCAAAAATCACCAATTAACCACCAAGAAAGAAAAGTCAGAATAAGGGCTAGGGGTATGATTTGAGTGGCAGAGAATTTGTCTAGCAAGCATGAAGCCCTGAGTTCAAACCTTAGTAACACACACACACACACACACACACACACACACACACACACACACACACACAGACAGCGCCAGAAGTAGAGCTGCAGCTTAAGTGGTAGAGTGCCAGCCTTGAGCAAAAAAGCTAAGGGATAGTAGGGATAGTACCCAGGCCCTGAGTGCAAGCCCCAGTACCAGGCACAAAAAAAAAAAAAAACATCCGACCAGGTGGTAGAGCATCAACTCATGAGTGAACATATCAGATACCAAGTGAGTTCGAGTCCTGGTCGTGGCCCAAAAAACAAAACCTAAGAAAGTGACTGTGGTTTGTGCTGGCTTCACCTAGTGATATAGCCTCCTTGTACTGCTACCACAAGAGTTCTGCATTTGAGCCTCTTAGGTTTGTGTCCTGGTCCCTCTAACCACTTGGGCATGTGATGACTCAGCACTCCCTCAAGGGCCTCTGAGCTTCAGTGGGACGGGGACGGTGCCTCTGTGATTTGTGTGTATGACACAAGGACAGCACCTGTCCACCTGGATGGAGGCTGGCAATGTTCCCTCCTGAGGCTGATGATGCATGCATTAGAAATAGGGGAACACGTGGGCCACACTTAGCTTTTTGTCACTCTGTTAACTCGTTTGTGGTCTTGCCAAAGCAGATGCCCTATCTCATTTCTTTGAGATTATGTTAAGGTCCCAAGACTCCCGAGAGGAATAAGATGAGGCCAGGAAGACACTCTCTGAGCCGCACCAGAGGACACAGAGCCTCTCCGGATCTGGATGGGCTGTGTTACCTTACCTGCTTCTGGGAGTTCTTCCTCTGGGGACACCCCTGGATTCTGTGCTGGCTTTGGGGTGACATCAGGCTGGAAGCTGTCATCGAAGCTTCTGGGACCCTGGAGACAGAAGATCTGGTTACCAGTGCTCATGTCTCTGAAGCCCCTTTGGATGGTACTACCTCTATTCACACACCCTCCAAGGATTAGGCAGGGGCTCAGGAAGGAGACATGGTGGAAATGTGTGGCAAGGACCAAGACGTTCCAGTTCCAGACTAAGGGATGGACCTGACACACCAGGCACTCAAAACAGCAGATAATTAAGACAAATAGACCTTGTTTGGCTAATTTTTTTCTTTCCTAATTCTACTGGTACTTAATATTTTAGTTAGGGAGTCTGTGTAATCAGAGTAGAAGGTGTAGAAGACATCCAGAAAGATGTTGAGGAGTAAGCCTGGAATTAAGAATAAACTGTTAGCCAGGTGCTGGTGGCTCACACCTATAATCCTAGCTACTCAGGAGGCTGAGACCTGAGGATCTCTGTGTAAAGCCAGCCCAGGCAGGAAAGTCCCTGAAACTCTTATCTCCAATTAACCACCAGAAAACTGCAAGTGGCACTGTGGCTCAACTGGTAGAGAGCTTTGAGCTGAAGAGCTTGGGGATGGCACCCAAGGCCAGAGTTCAAGCCTCACGACCAAAAACAAAATAAACTGTTAACAGTGCTCAAATTAGCTAATAACTAAGGCAGATAACTGAGACTGGTTAAGTAAACTGGTGACAATGGTTAGCCTTAGGGAATGGGAGTGGGAACAGGGTCAGCTCCAATTTTGTTTATGCTGTTATTGCAGTAAGTGTATATGATCAGAACTTCCTTTTTGTCAGTTATGGGGCTTGAACTCTGGGCCTGGGCACTATTTCTGAGCTTTTTCACTCATGGCTAGTGCTCTACCACTTTGAGCCACTGTGCCACTCTCAGTTTTCTGGTGATTGGAGATAAGAGTCTTTCCTGCCCAGGCTGGCTTTAAACCATGATCTTCGGATCTCAGCAGCCTGAGTATCTAGGATTAGAGGCATGAGCCACCAGTGCCCAGCTAATCAGAAATTTTAAAGAAAAACATTATTTTTAGAGGTGGGGTAATTTTGAGAAAATGTGGGAAATTTAAGTAGATGAAGGAAATTTAGCAAATCAGAGGTAAAGATCCAAGTCAGGGGCTGGGAATATGGTCTAGTGGCAAGAGTGCTTGCCTCGTATACATGAAGCCCTGGGTTCAATTCCCCAGCACCACATATATAGAAAATGGCCAGAAGTGGCGCTGTGGCTCAAGTGGCAGAGTGCTAGCCTTGAGCAAAAAAGCCAGGGACAGTGCTCAGGCCCTGAGTCCAAGGCCCAGGACTGGCAAAAACAACAACAACAACAACAAAAAAAACCCCAAAGATCCAAGTCAACGAGAGGTCATGAAGCCTAACCCACGTGTTCTAAGGATGATGCAATGGGGGGCGTGGGGGGGGGGGAAGAGACGGACACAGGATTTGCCCAAGGTCACAGCTTGGAGAAGACCCAGAATTTCTGGTCTCCAGGCCTGGATCCCAGCAGGGTGAGGGCAGCAAGTCAGACCTAGGCTCTGCACTCACCCCTGGAAACAGAGCTGCCTAGAACCTATCCTCACCTCCTGAGACACTAGATACTCACCTTGGTTCCTAAAGGGGTGACCCCCAAGTGCTCTGTGCAGTTGTTCCCACCTCGCCTAGCAGAACAGAGGCCAGGAGAGATAATACAGAGTAAGTGCTGGCTCACCTGACAGGTCATGGTGGCTCTCTGTTCTCTACACAGCCACCTAGAGCAGGTTTGGCCCTCCATCTGTCATCCTCCCACCCTGCACCCCGCCTCCCAGTGGGCCCTTACCCTGGTAGGTTCTCAAGTGACTCCTCTGCTCTCAGGTGCTCAAGCCTGCCATCAGACACAGTGATCACCAAGAAGCCAGCTGCTCCTGAAGGTACTGTTACTAAGCCGTCTGGTAGGCGGTTAGACCAGAGACAGGAGGGGATAATCTTGTCCCCAAGGACACCTCTTCACCTCAGGGCAACTGCTCCCTTCATGCCCTGGCTCCCCAGGGTGGAGGAGAGGAGGAAATAGGAAGATCTAGAAGCATAGCTCCACCAGTCCCCATCCATCCTGTTCCTCGTTCCTCTTACCTTGGAGAAGGGATGAGATGGCTTTGGAAAGTTCCCATCCCCAGAATCTGGGCTGTAAATATGGACCAGGTTGTTGGGTGTCACATTGAGATAGTGATTCCGGAGTGAAGGAGAAAACACTCCAATCTGGAGATGAGGAAGGAAGGTAAGCGTCTGATAGAGCACTAGGTATCTGCTGGCCTCTTGTTCAGTGCCTTCTGCATCAGGGTCACACAAATTGTTCCTTCTCCAGCCTTACTAACAGAGTAGAACCACTTCCCATGCCCCAACCCCACACAGCCCTCCATCCCTATTTAAGCCTGAAAAGCTAGAGCCTCTCAAGGGCCACAGGCCTGCTCTTGGCTCTGGCAAAACCAGGCCCTAGCAATAATCTGGCTGCTCTCTGCTTGGGCCTTGGAAGAGAAGGTAGCCATCCAGGGAAAGCACCGACAGCCTGGGGGCTCTCTCCAGGGTAGGCAGCCCACTCCAAGCTCCATTACCTGCTTCAGCAGCAGCACTGAGCCAGGCTTCAACTCATTCTGGTGTGTCTCCAGCAGCACCCTGTGCACAGTCCCCTGCATCTCTCCTGTAAATACCACATGGCAGTCAGTCACAGGGTCACAATAGTGACTGGCTTGAGCCCTGTCTAGGACATGGGTTGCTCCTTGCCTGCATATTCTTCAAATGGAGAGGGTGATTTCTCCTCACCTCCTAGGCTCAACAGAGGCTGCTTCTGAGACATATCTAGTACCTAATGTCTTACCTGTGGGGTCCTTAAAAACCACACTCGCATCCACCGTGCTCCGAGTCAGAGACTTGATCATCACAGCCATGTTGGGAACCTTGTTTCTGGGAAGCTGCTTCAGGGCTGCCTGCTTAAAGGGAAAGGCATTCACTGAGCTAGCCAAGGCTCATCTGTAGCCTCCCAGACCTCTAAGTGTGCTAAGACTACAGTGTGGTGATGATTGATTCCTTTGTAAAGGGTAAAAAGACAGTTGGAAGGGCGCATCTATCTCCCATTGCAGACCTAAAGATGGCAGGTCCTTCATTTCCCTTCCCTGTGCTCTTTCTTTCATATATAGTACTTTTTTTTGCCAGTCCTGGGCCTTGAACTCAGGGCCTAAGCACTGTCCCTGTCTTCCTTTTGCTCAAGGCTAGCACTCTGCCACTTGAGCCACAGAGCCACTTCTGGCTGTTTTCTATATATGTGGTGCTGGGGAATCAAACCCAGGGCTTCAGGTATATGAGGCAAGCTCTCTTGCCACTAGGCCGTATTCCCAGCCCCTCATATATAGTACTTATATATCACTCCAGTGCAGCAGGCCACGGGCAGGGGTGTGCTTGCACAGATTCTAACAGGAATCTGCATATGGTCTGGACCATTGAGATCGCTCAGGGTAGCAATGTGTGACCCCAGCCCTCATGCAGTCCCTGGAAGTGCAGAAGCCAGCCCAGAACCCATTCTTCTTTCCTTTTGCCCGTGCCCAGGACTGTGGGCAATAGGGAAAAGATAAGAAGTCATAGATACAACTAAGGGGACTTCCAGTTACCCCCTTGGGATGACCTGGTGTAAAAAGGAGCAGACAGCCCCATGCTAAGGCAGAGCAAGGCAGGAGGCTGGTACAAAACAGTCTCACTGTAGGGTCTCAGCACTTAGGACCCTTACCTTCCGAAGCACCATGATGATGCTGTAGGTGCAGAGGAAGCAAGTGGGGTCGTTCTCATCCAGGCCCAGAGCAGATTTCATGGTCAACCAAGGCCCTTGCCCAAAATCTTCCTCCACTGATGCCTGGGAACTAGCAACAACCTGGCACCATAGAGCACAAGGGAACTTGCATTAGTGGGTCTGCATTAGTGATAGACCTTTGACTGAGATGGATCAGAGGGGTCGGAGAGGAATGATGAACCCCTGGGGAAAAGTGGAGCCTGGTGGTCTGTCTCTCCTCTCAATTAGCTCCAAGGCCACAAAGTGGTATTGGAATCTAGCTGTATAGCACATCTTCCACTAAGCGGCTACAGTAAAAGTGCTGCTAATTCTTTTGTTTAAAAAAAAAAATCAGTGGCTGGGAATGTGACTTAGCGGGAGAGTGCTTGCCTAGCATGCATGAAGCTCTGGGTTTGATTCCTTAGCATCACATAAATAGAAGAAGCTGGAAGTGGTTCTGTGGCTCAAGTGGTAGAGTGCTAGCCTTGAGTGCTAGCCTTGAGCAAAAAGAAGTCAGAGACAGTTGCTCATGCCCTGAGTTCAAGCCACAGGACTGGCAAACAAAACGAAACCAAAAAAAAAAAAATTAAAAAAAAATTAGGTCCTAAGCTGGACACTAATGGCTCATGCCTATAATCCTAGCTACTCAGGAGGCTGAGATCTGAGGAGAGCAGTTCAAAGCCAGCCCAGGCAAGAAAGTCCATGAGACTCTTATTTCCAATTAACCACCTAAAAACCAGAAGTGGAGTTATGGCTCAAAGTGGTAGAGTGCTAGTTTTGAGCACAAAAGCTCAGGGACAGTGCCCAGGCCTTGAGTTCAAGCCCCAGAGGCAACGAAAAAAAATCAGGTCCCAACATTACTTACAATGAAGCAAAAAGCTACCCATATTTGTATCTTGTAATAGACTAATATATAACCTCTTAGGGATAGGGACCCAACATATGTATTTATAGACTTGTGAGTGTCTTAACCATTTTGAATCCAATCAATCCATATTTGATTTGGGATGCCTCTGCTTTAACCTTCTTTTATTATATCTTCTTTTTTTTTTTTTTTTTTTTTTTTGCCAGTTCTGGGCCTTGGACTCAGGGCCTGATCACTGTCCCTGGCTTATTTTTGCTCAAAGCTAGCACTCGGCCACTTGAGCCACAGTGCCACTTCTGGCCATTTTCTATATATGTGGTGCTGGGGAATCGAACCCTGGGCTTCATGTATACAAGGCAAGCGCTCTTGCCACTAGGCCATATTCCCAGCCCTATTATATCTTCTTCTTTTTTTTGGCCAGTCCTGGGCCTTGGACTCAGGGCCTGAGCACTGTCCCTGGCTTCTTTTTGCTCAAGGCTAGCACTCTACCACTTGAGCCACAGCGCCACTTCTGGCCATTTTCTATATATGTGGTGCTGGGGAATCGAACCCAGGGCCTCATGTATATGAGGCAAGCTCTCTTGCCACTAGGCCATATCCCCAGCCCCTATTGTATCTTCTTGCACTTAAACTTCTTATGTTAGTCACTGCTTTGAATCTAAATGACTATTAACTGCTTTGGATTTGAAATGGACTGGCAGATCTGGGAGCAAAGAGAAGACATACTAGGGAGAGTCATAAGCAAAAGGGGGCATGGAGATAGAGTAGAGAAATCAGAACCCCAAGGCTAGGGAAGTTGTTCTCATCAGTGAAAGGGAATCCTTTTGAGGCAAGATGGAAGACAGATCCTTCCCAACTTAGTGTCTAGAAACCTGAGAGGAAGGGTTACCAAGATACCATCACAGACACCATGCCTACTACTTTCTCCTCCCCTGGGAAAAGAAGGGGCTAGCTGGGCCTTCATTTCTCAAATGGAAAAGAAGGCTGGATGCATGGCATCAGTTAATGCCTGGTTGGCATCAGGACGAATCTCATTTTAGGCTGGCACAATTGCTGCCTTCTGAAATTGCATTCCCAGATGCCCTTGGATACAGGCCTACCACCATCAGCTTCGATTCCTAACACCTGAAATGCAGGGATACCCCCTCAGTCTCCAATGAGGCCCAGAAATGAGCATGGAAGAAATTACCTCTGTCTGGAATTTAGCCCGAGCACCGTGAGTCGGAGTTTGGGGTGTGGAAACCATGATCTCCTCCAGATTCTTCCCACTATGCTAAGAGGAGAGAGAGAAGGAGAAGGCAAAAGCAAACTCAGCAGCTGTTATTTACAAGTACAGCTTCTTGTCTGGGTTACATAATGAGTTCAGGAAACTATCAGGGACAATTAACACATATTACATCTCTCCTAACGCAGTCTCAGGAGCCTCATTGGCAGCTCAAAAAAAGACACTTTGGGGATCGTTTTGGGAATGTGAGGAAGCTGGAGCTGGCCCAGGAGCAAGGCCCAGAGCTGCCTGAAGGGGGCAGTGACCCAAATAGATGTGCCTGTCATGAGCTAAGGGGCAGCTTTCCCAAGACTCTTCTCCAGGCCCCAACCCTTCCCTCTGGGGAGATCCAGCCCAGAAGGTACACAGACCACCTCTGATTTCTCTTGAAACACTATGGAATAGCTAGTAACAGGCAGCAGTTATTTCAAACACCCCAAGGAGGAAGGGAAGGGTGCACAACTATCACAACCAAACCACAGCCTCAGAGTCCAACTGCCTGTAATCTGACCCGAAACTAGTTTGCTGGGTTCTGTCTCTCCACCACGTCAATCAGACTCTGAGCAAGGCTGTTTCCTTTTCAGCCTCAGCCTCCACACATTGGTTCCACAAAGCAGTCACAGTGAAACTGTTCCATGGATCTCCAAGACCATGTGCCCTTAGGCTGGTAATACTCCTGCTGGACAGTCCTCACCCCCTCAACTGGCTTTTACACAGAGCTCTTTGGGTGTACCATCTGTTCACACTTCTCCCCCTACACTATAAACTCCTTACAGCCAGGCACCAGTATCTCATGCCTGTAATCCTAGCTGCTCAGGAGGCTGAGATCTGAGGACTGCAGTTCAAAGCCAGCTAGAGCAGGAACGTCCATGAGACTCTGCTCTCCAATTAACCAACAAAAAGCCTGAAGTGGAGCTGTGGCTTAAGTGGTAGAGCCTTAGTCTTGAGCCAAAAAGTTCAAGGACAGTATCCAGGCCTTGAGTTCAAGCCCCAGGACTGACAAAACCAAACAAAGCGATAAACTCCTTAGAACAGGCACTGCCTTCAACCTCTGTATTCTGATCCAAGCAAACTGCCCAATATCTACCCCTTAGCAAATGAGTCTATCTTCTTGCTCTAGTGCTAGTAAACAGTTGACATGAAATTCTTCTGTGGGTGGATTTTTAAGCTTTTTTTTCTTTCTTTTCTTTTTTTTTTTTTTCAGTATTGAGGACTAACACAGGACCTTGTATCAACTAAGCAACTACTCTACTCCATTTATTCCCATTTCTTTTGTCTTCCTCAGCTTTGCAAACCCTCTCTTTGCTTCCTTCCTGTGAAACATTACAGGGCTGGTCACTCACCTGGTGAGGCAGGACGCCTGCTGGGCCAGGGAAGCGGCGAGTTTTGGCTCTGGCAGAGGGGCGGGTGGACTGTGGGGGTGTGCGGCTGGCAGCTGTGACCAGCTGTACCAAGTGGTTGGTGACTCTGGGTGTCTGAACAGTGGCCTGGGAAACCAGGGAGGAACGGGGACCTTTTGGGGTGACAACAGGAGACTCAACAGAAGACACTGGGGCTCGAAATGGCAAAGGCCCCCGAGAAAGTACAGCAGAGCTGGTCTTTGAGGGAGTAGAACAACTGGAGTTGGGAGTCTGAGGTCCAGAAAAATGGGGTTTGCCATGGAACCAGGCACTGGGAGACTGACATGGCGGACTGGGCATTCGATTTTGAGGGCTGTTCTGAATGGGACCCCCCACAGCTTCGAGAGGCTGAGGTGCTGGAACAGAGGGGCCTGTGGGGCAGACTTCCCAGGGAGGCTGCCAAGTGGGAACTGCCGAGTCTGGTGGGGCAGGAGGGCTGCCCACAGCACCAGGTCTCAGGCGGGACCACGGACTCCTATGGTGGCCAGGCAGCTGGAGAGGTTCATCCTGGACTGACCCAACACCTGCTGTGTGGGTGGCTGGCACGGGCCCCTTCTGGCATGTCCCACTTGGATCAGCTCTCCGGGCCTTCTTAGTCAATACTGGGTCCTCCTGCTGCCGAGCAGGCAAGGTTTGTGTGATCTCACTGCTAACTCCACGTTTCAGCCCCACACCAGCTCCCTCCAGTTCCATGCTTGCCAGCACTTTATCAAAGTCATCTTGTTCAGGTCCCTCAAAGCCACCCATGTCCTGCTGATGCCTTTCCGAGGTACGAACAGAGTGTGGGGATGGGAGTGGGGCCGACTCTTGCAGTCCTTCTGGCAGGGTCATTCTCTGATTGCCAGTCCAGCAGCTGGAAGTTGAGACAGGCCTCAGGGGGACTGTTCCTGTAGAAGATGGGTCCGTGATGGTTCTAGGTACACTGGAGGTAGCGAGGCAGACTCCCAGAGGTGGGAGGCTTTGAGGAGTAGGGGGATGTAATGGCACTGGCCTCAACGCCTGCGTGGCTTCTTGGGGCCTGGAAGAGACAGGTCTCAGGCGCCCAGCATTCATGGGCAGTGCTCCAACAAACTGGTTCTCAGCATTCTCCACTGCAGACAAGAAATCCTACAGAGAAGAGACAGTGGGGCTTTACATCTGAGAATTTAAAACTCAGCTGGGCATCAGTAGCTCACACTTAAAATCCTAGCTTACCCAGAAGGCTGAGATCTGGAGGATTGTGGATCAAGTCTAGCCTGGGCAGAAAAATTTGCTACACTCCATCTCCATAAAGAAAAAACAGGGCTGGAGGTATGGCTCAAGTGGTACAGTGCTAGCCTAGCATGTGTGAGGCCTTGAGTTCAAACCCCAGTACCATCAAAAAACAAATAAAACTCTTTTACTCTTTAGGCACATGAGTGTAGATATATGTACAGAAACACTAGTTAGAAAACAAGCAAAAGGCAATGGTGGTGTCTCTCACCAAACTTACGTTGCCCACTAGCTTATCAGCAGGCTTCTAGCAGAAACATTCCAAGGCTATAATTTTGGGTAGCTCCCTCACTTAATTTCCAAGAAGTACACTGGAGGGGGGCTGGGGATATAGCCTAGTGGCAAGAGTGCCTGCCTCGGATACACGAGGCCCTAGGTTCGATTCCCCAGCACCACATATACAGAAAACGGCCAGAAGCGGCGCTGTGGCTCAAGTGGCGGAGTGCTAGCCTTGAGCGGGAAGAAGCCAGGGACAGTGCTCAGGCCCGGAGTCCAAGGCCCAGGACCGGCCAAAAAAAAAAAAAAAAAAAAAAAAAAGAAGTACACTGGAGGAGTGGAGGGGAGCAACTGTCCCAGGGCACCAAAGAGTTAAAAGAATCACTCAAGTACACACACCCTTACCCTTCTCAAGGAGATCGGCTTTCTGGTACCCAGCAACCTAGGTTGCCTGGCCTCAGCCCACTCCCCACTTTCAACACACACACACACCCACACCCACACCCACACACACACACACACCCCCACACACACACCCAGAAAGCCCTGGAACCAACAAAATAGGCAGACGTTAAATATAGCTTTTCAGGCAGGTTAAATTAAGTATGGATTCCAGTTGGGAAGCAAGGTGATATTGACACCTTCAAGAGCAACAGACCTGTTCTGTTCTGTTCTGTTCTGAGGGTGTTTTTGAGTCAGAACTGCTGATTTAACTGACAGGAAGGCCCCCTCTGCCCACACCGCCTGCTGCTCCATTGGATGGTCTGGGCTAGAAAAAGGTTTGTCCCTGCTTTGTGTATTGTCCAGAAACTCCAACAAGACCACCTTAGGACTTCGCCATAACAGATCAGAATGATAAGAATCCTGATGACCCTGGAGAGTGACTAGTCACTCTCAGACACACTATCATGTGCTCCGGGAAGAGGGCAGAGGACTGCTTTGCCACTTTCAGTGCACAAAAACTTGGAGGAACAGAGCCCTCCCTTCAATTCTATCACCAGCTAGGCAATCCTATCATTATCTGCTAAGACCCAAGAGGGCCACTTTCACAGTCTCTTTTTCACCTGTCATCACACCTCCCCAAAGCTGAGAGATAAAGACAAGGACACATCTCCTTGACAAAGCTGGTAGTTTTGAATAATACATAATAACAAAACCTGATAACATTTGGAAACTCACTGATTACCAAATTCCATATAGGTATTTTATTAGATTTCTCTCAATGAATTCTCACAATGGCTCTGTGAATGGGATTATTATTCTTCTCATATTATGGATGCAGATACTGAAACTCAGAGTGGTTAAGTAACTTCACAGGGCTAGAACCGGTCTGTGCCCTTATCTTGGAGCCTGAATAAATGAGACAAGCCAAAGACCTTATTTTTCTTTTTAATGCTGGGGATCAAATCCAGGGCCTTGTAAATACTAGGCAAGCTATCTACTATTGAGCAACATTCCAGCCCCAGAGACCAATTTTTAAGAGCTCTTAGGAGTTTTTTTCCTTTAAATACCAGTTCCAAAAGCCTTAAAGAAAGTAGTTAGCGGTGGCTCACACCTGTAATCCTAGCTATTCAGGAGACTGAGATCTCAAGATCACAGTTCAAAGCCAGTCCTAGCAGGAAAGTCCCTGTGACCTTCATCTCCAATTAACCATTAAAAAGCCAGAAGTAGGGCTGGGAATATGGCCTAGTGGCAAGAGTGCTTGCCTCCAACACATGAAGCTCTGGGTTCGATTCCCCAGCACCACATATATGGAAAACGGCCAGAAGGGGCACTGTGGCTCAGGTGGCAGAGTGCTAGCCTTGAGCGGGAAGAAGCCAGGGACAGTGCTCAGGCCCTGAGTCCAAGGCCCAGGACTGGCCAAAAAAAAGCCAGAAGTAGAGCTGTGGCTCAAGTGACTAGAGTGATAGCCTTGAGCACAAAAGTTGAGGAACAGTGTCTAGGCCCTGAGATCAAGCCCCAGGACCAATAGAAAACAATAACAACAAAGGCCTTAAAGAGGTCTGGGGACATAGCTTAGTTGGTAGAGTACTTACCTCATATGTGTGAGGCACTGGATTTGACCTCCAACACCATAACCACCACACACACACACACACAAAAAAAAAAAAAAAAAAAAAAAAAGGAAAAATGGGGTATAGGCTACCAGAAGGATCTCTGGTGCAGCACTGACAATACCATCCAGGCATAAGCTACTCTTGAGAAGTTTAGGCAAAGCACTGGGGAAAAAGTAGGTTTGCACAACTCAGTGGAAGAGCATGTGCTCAGGATACACAAAACCCTAGGTTCAATCCCTAGCACCAAAATCCCCCTGCCAGAAACAGCCTAGGGAAAATATATATATATATATATACACACTTTTTTTTTCTGGTTCATATGGCCAGTTGGTACCCAGTAGAAATATCTATGCCATCTACAGAAATTAATATTTAATTGGCATGTGATAAGGCTTTTTATGAGAGAGAGAATCTAGGTAGCTCAGGCCAACCTTGAACTTGAGAGCCTTCTGACTCAGCTTCCAGAGTGCTGGTATTACAAGCCTATTCTGCCACATCCAGTGGTTGTTTACATTTCTTATCCTGCCTCAAAGATTAAAAAAAAAAAAAGCATGCACATCAACTAAAAGGTTTGTGTGAGCTGCTCCAAAATGTTCTGCACCTGGCTGTTTACATCTCAAGACCTCCTTTGCCACCCTGATCACCAACACTTCCTACCTCATCTTCAAACTCCTCTTCCACAACAAACAGCTTCTGCAAACTGCATGCCTGAAAGGAAAACAAAACAATTGAGGCTGAAGAAAAAATACTGTTTGCAAGTACATTCTGTCCTTGTCAAGCATCTTCCCAGCTCTAACAAGACCATCAGGTGTACCGCTTTTGTTTTTTTGTTTTATACCTTTTTTTTTTTGCTAGTGCTGAGGGAGGAATAGGGAAGAGAGGAAATGGGATTCGGTTAACTACTTAAATGACTTAAAATACTTTCTGGTAACAGAAACCACTCAAACCCATCGGCATTAATTTTGGGAGAGGGGGATGGAGACAAGGAGGAGCTGCAGAGGGGATCTTCTGCAGATCTTCTGCAACACGGTGCCACAGGGGCCTGAGGATTTTACAATATCCCCAAAGTTTGTCAAGCATAAGAAAACTACCATAAAGACAAGCATGACTGGCACGGGGTGCTGTTTCTGACAATCAAGGCAACGGCTTCTTTCCTTCTACCTAATCCAATGGCCCATAAAACCAGAGTCTCAAGAGGGTGAAATGCCTCCGCCCGCATCCATGGTTCTTCTTTCCAGCCAGCAGTGCCAAAGGTGGTCTCTGACTCCAGATGCCAGAGAAACAAGGCAGCCATTGACAGGGACCCTCCCAGGAGGCCAAGGGTCGGAGGAGAAGCGGGGAGGAAGGAGGGAGTGGCGCATGCGCACCGGTCAGGGTGCCCAGGTCTTCAAAGAGAGAAGGAAGGAACCAGGAGGGAAACTGAGGCCTGTGTGTGGAAGAAGGGCTTTCCCAAGGTTTTGGGCTCGTCCAGGCCAACACGTTACCCAGATCTGCAGACTACACCGTGCTCCGTGCGGCCCCCGACCCCGCAGCCCCCGGGGGCCCGGCGGCCCGGAGACCCGGTGACACCCCCTCCCCCTCCCCCCCAGGCTCAGACACGGCATTACCATGGCGACAGCGGCGGGCCCCGACCGGGAAGTGGATGGATCGACCCACACTCAGGGGGCCGCCTCGGACTCGGCCCAGGCGGAAGGGTCGGGATGTGGGCGACGCTACCGGGATCGGAGGGTCACCAGGAAGCGCCTCGGCGACCCTAGAGGAGGCTGAGGGAGGGTCGCCGAGAGACGGAGGGCTGGCGCCGCAGGCCGCATTCGAAGCCGCCGCCACACCGGCGTCTCCGCCCTCTTAAAGGGACAGGGCTGTTTCTATCCCGCCGACGCAAATCCTTCACCTTCCGGTCTTCCGCCCCAGCCTTAAAGGGGAACTGGATGGGCTCTCGGTCGCCCCCAAGCGGCACCTTGGGACCAGACGACTGCAGCGTTCTGTATGAGTCCATGGAGAACCAGAACCCGAACTTGAACCGGCTGGGTTGGTTGGACTCTCTATTTATCCATCTGTCTATATGTTTTTTGTTTGTTTTGGTTATTGGCCATAAGATCTGACTCTGTAGCTCACTCTGGCTTCAAACTCGTGATCCTCGTGGATTTACCCACCTGGATTCTGGGATTACAGGTGTGCACCTGTGACTTGAGTTCCTCACGATCTGATTGGTGCCAGCCTTGAGTCTCCCTCAGGATGGTCATGTCTGACTTTACCTTGGGACAGCCTATGCCTCCCATCAGAGCTACAATACATGTGGCTCCGTTTGATCTTGTTAGGATGGAGTACAGATTGGCAACTGGAGAGAAAACTCTTATCCAGGTTCCTTCTCAAGGATTTCCTCAAGGCCTCTGTGCTTCTGAGCTGGAGGACAAAACCTCATCTTCCATGGACAAGCCTTCTTTCTGTACAGAGACCCCAGACCCAGGTCATCTTGCCAGGCTGTGGATAGCCCTAGAGATCCAGTGTTGGTGCTCCCTGTTGATATACGTGCTGCAATTACGGTGGAAAGCAGATAACAGGACCCCAAAGACCAAGAAGGACAACTGCCTACACTCTAGGTTGCAGCTTTCAACCTAGCCATTTATTCATTTTCATCTTCATAAAGATCTCATGAAGGGTGAGGAACAGATATTATTTACAGGTTAGGAAACTGAATTCCACAAGGGAAAGGAACTGCACCAGGATCACAAAGCTGCTTGCAGGATCTTCTACATGAGAAGCCCATGCCTTCTCCTCTATTGCCTTTCTAAGTTAAATAAATGTGTCTTCTGTTTTACCTGCCTATTGCTCACCTTCTGTGAGAATCCCGATGATGTTGCCTAAGCAGATGCTTACACCTGTCATTCCAGCTATTTGGGAGGTGAAGGTAATTTGGCTATCTCAAGCCAAATTGGTGAGACTTTGTCTAAAATAATAAAGAAAGAAAACGATTGAAGTTGTAACCCCAATGATAGAGCACTAGCCTAGCAAGTGTAAGGCTCTAGGGTCAATCCCCAGTATTAAAAACAAACACACTTGGATGTGGGAGGAAGAGGGAAATATTGCTGAAGCAAATGATAAATGTAAAGCTGGATTTGTATGTGTGTATGTGGTGTGTGTGTGTGTGTGTGTGTGTGTGAGCACGTGTGCCAATACTGGGGCTTGAACTCAGGGTCAGGTTGCCATCCCTTGGCGCTTTTTTTTTTTTTTTTGCCAGTCCTGGGGCTTGAACTCAGGGCCTGAGCACTGTCCCTGGCTTCTTTTTGCTCAAGGCTAGCACTCTACCACTTGAGCCACAGCACCACTTCTGGCTTTTTCTGTATATATGGTGCTGAGGATTTGAACCCAGGGCTTCATGTATGCTGGGCAAGCACTCCACCACTAAGCCACATTCCCAGCCCCATCCCTTGGCTTTTTTTTTTTTTATCACTTGAAAGACAGCCACACTTCTGGCTTTTTGGTTGCTAGCTGGATTTTCCTGCCCAGGCTGGCTTCAAATGGAGAGCTTCCAATTTCAGCCTCCTCAGTCACCTGAGCCATCAGTGCCTGGATTTTTGTTGTTGTTGGTTTTAGTCCATCTCATTATGTTGCCCAAGATGTTCCTAGGCTCAAGTGATCCTTCTCTAGCCTCAGCCTCCTGATCTGGGACGACTACTACTATTACTACTACTACACCACACACACACACACATACACACACACACACACAACACTTAGCTTTCCTTTTTCTTTATACTTTTTATTCTCCCTCCTCCCCCCCCCTTTTTTTGCCATTCTGGGAATAGGATGCAGGGCTTTGCATATGCTAGGCCACTGAGCTCTACCTCAGCTGGAGTATTTTAGAAAAGCTGGCAAGATGGAATTAGGAGGTTCTCCATAAATATAGAGTTATGAAGGACCCCCATGCTGAAGTTCCCTCCAAACCCAGTGTTTCCACTTTCTTTGCAGTTATCTTTTTTTTTTTTTTTGGCCAGTCCTGGGCCTTGGACTCAGGGCCTGAGCACTGTCCCTGGCTTCTTCCCGCTCAAGGCTAGCACTCTGCCACTTGAGCCACAGCACCGCTTCTGGCCGTTTTCTGTATATGTGGTGCTGGGGAATTGAACCTAGGGCCTCGTGTATCCGAGGCAGGCACTCTTGCCACTAGGCTATATCCCCAGCCCCTGCAGTTATCTTGAAGTAAAGAAAGAGACTGGATGATGTCCACGGTGATTGGGCCTAGCTCTCTTCTCCCTCCTCTTATTTATTTATTTTTGGTGACAATACTGGGACTTGAACTCAAAGCATCATGCACTTGCTTAGCTTCTTTGCTCAAATCTAGTACTCTACCACTTGGGCCACACCCCCACTTCTGCTTTTTTTGCTGGACAATTGGAGATGAGTCTCAGGAATTTTTCTGTCTTGTCTGGTTTTGAATCACAAAACCTCAGATCTCATTCTCCTGAGTAGCTAGTATTACAGGCTTGAGCCACCAGCACCTAGCTTTAACTCCTTAATAGCTAAACTTGAGGATCATGGAAACTCAGGTCAGCAAAGAAAGAATGAGTTCAGAGAATGGGAAACGTTGGTAGAGGCTCAGGCAGGAAGTACCAATGGCACCAGTTCCTAGTCAGCAAGTGGGGTGGAATATAGAGGAAGATCTGGGTGCCAACGGTGGCTTACACCTGTAATCCTAGCTACTCAGAGGCTGACAGCTAAGGATTGTGGTTCGAAGCCAAGCCTGGGCAGGAAAGTCTATGAGTTTCTTATTTCCAATTAACCACCAAAAAGCCAAAAGTGGAGTTGTGGCTCAAGTAATAGAGGACTAGCCTTGAGCACAAAAGTTTAGGAACAGTACCTAGTCCCTCAGTTCAAGCCCCCAGGACTGACACAGAGAAAGAAAGTGTGTGTGGGGGGTCCTCAATGACATTCCAACTTAACTTGTGCCACTAGCAGCCACTGTGTGCCTGGTACCATTCTAGGGTTGAGGGTCCTGCCTCCCTAGGAGACAGGAAAGCTGAGATTATGTGTCAGGAGGTCTGACTGCAGCATCTACACACTTACCTACTATGTCATTTTGCCTCCGAGAATTCCAAGGAACTAACTTCTTAAAGACCTTAGGCTTCTGAGAATCTGAGTCCCCCGCATGATGTGCAAAACATCATGTGCTTGAGCACATGCACCTGGTTCGATGGGGGAATCCACAGGTTTCATTTTTTTTATGGGTCAGAAGCAATTGCTTTGCTCTATCTCAGAGATAGGAGACATTTTCCTCTCTCTTATTCCTCCCTGTAGCCCTTGGTGTTCTCCTGGTGCCTGAGACTCCCACATCAGATCTTACCTTACAGCTCCTGCTTAGACTAACGCAATCCTCTAGCACGGTTCCTCTAGTGCAAGTTCCTTCCTTCTGATGCACGGGTGCTCTCTCTCTCTCTCTCTCTCTCTCTCTCTCTCTCTCTCTCTCTCTCTCTCTCTCTCTCTCTCTCTCTCTCTGTTGCTAAGCAAGGACTCTGCTACTTACTGAGCTATATCATCAGCCCTCTAGTCATTCTTCCCAACATGCAATTGAAATCCTATTTTTCTACTTTAGCATTCTTTCCAGGATCTGGGGGTTCAAGCTACTCTGAGATAAGAAGATCCAAATATGAAGACAGACAAGGCAGGAAAGTCCACGAGACTCTTTCAATTAACCACCAAAAAGACAGAAGTGGAGCTATAGTAGAGCACTGGCCTTGAGTAAAAAAAAAGCTAAGAGACAGTACCCAGACCCTGAGTTCAAGCCCTAATACCAGTACACACACACACACACACACACACACACACACACACACACACACACAGAATTCTTTTTTTTTTTTTTTTTTTTTTTTTTTTTGCCAGTCCTGGGCCTGAGCACTGTCCCTGGCTTCTTTTTGCTCAAGGTTAGCACTCTGCCACTTGAGCCACAGCGCCACTTCTGGCCATTTTCTATATATGTGGTGCTGGGGAATCGAACCCAGGGCTTCATGTATACGAGGCAAGTGCTCTTGCCACTAGGCCATATTCCTAGCCCCACACACAGAATTCTTAATCTGGGCATGGTGATAGTAAACACCTGCAATCCCAGCTACTTAGGAGGCAAGATATTGGAAGAATTGTGGCTCAAGGCCAATCTGGATAAAAGTTAGTGAGACCCTTCCTGCCAGTCTCCATCAATAAACTTGATAAGATGGTACATTTTTATGATCTCAGGTACAAAGGCATAGGTATCAGGATGGTGGTCCAGGACTGGCCTGATTAAAAAAAAAAATGTGAGCCCCTTTCTGAAAAATAAGGCCAAAAAAAAAAAAGGACTGAGGGCATGGCCCAACTGGGTTCAAACCCATTATAACTAAAAAGTAATAAACATTCTTGACTCTGGGTGTAGTGGTGCATGCCTGTAATCTTAGATACTCAAGAAGTAGTAGAAGAAGGAAGAATGAGATCTGAGGCTAGTAGGGACAAAACCCAAAACCCTATCTGAAAAACAAAACTAAATCAACAAAAGGCTGTGGGTCAAGTAGTAGATAGAGACTCCCACCTAGCAAGCTGGAGCCCCTGAATACAAACCCCAGTAACATACACACAACACACACACACACACACAGACACACACACACACACACACACACCTTCAAGGCTGAATTGTGGCTCAGTATGTAAAGCAATTGCCTAGCATTTGCAAAGCCCCAAATCTTCAATACATCCCCCAGTCATCAGAGGATGGCAGAATGGTATATAAAATCCCCAGGGCCTGCTGTGCTTAGCTTCCTCTCCACCTTATCCTGCTTCTCATTCAGTCTCCCAGTCAACAGCACACCTAGAGATGGCTGCCTTAGCTGTACAGTTAGACAAATCATGGCTTATATTTGATTCTGCTGCTATGTGGCTGGGTAACCTTAAGTAAAGTTTCTTTACTTCTCTGAACTTCAGTTGCTTCATCTATGGAAAAAGCATTCTTCAATCTCTTTCCAGGGCTGCTGGAGGAGTAAATGAATGAGTGCAATGAAATGGCTAACTCCAAGCCTGGCATATTGGCAAGGTCTCAACAAATGTAGTGGGTTTCCTTTCCCCATCCCCCTTTGCTTGAGTTTGCAAACATGTGCTGGGAATTGTTATGGGAACCACATGGCTTGGGTTTGTATCTATTTCGGCATATTTGAAAAACCCTTTGTGGGTTTTTTTTTTAATCATAGGAGTAGTTGTATGCAAATCTGTGTCAGGATGCATGTTTATATTTACATTTGCCTTACTAGAGACAGTTGTATGTGTCCACACACCCAGAGTTTTGTGTTGGTGGGTGTATGTTGTATGTTGAGTGAGTGTATGGAATTCAGTGTATGTTGTGTACGGCATATGGGGGTGGGGGAGGGCTGGCCTGTGTTTGTGTGGCTGTGTGTGAAGGCTGTGGATTCCAAATCAGTTTGTATTCACTGTATGCAAACCAGCTGTCCAGAACTCTGTGTTAACAAAAATGCTTGCTTGTTTGCTTGCTTGCTTCCTTCCTTTCCTTCCTTTCTCCCTTTCTTTCTCTCTTTACCAGTACTGGGGCTTGAATTTTCTGCTCAAGGCTGGTCCTCTGCTACTTGAGCCACTGCTTCACTTCTAGATTTTGCTGGTTAATGGAGATAAGAGTCTCATGGACATTTCTGTCTGGACTGCCTTCAAACACTGATCTTTGGATCTCATCCACCTGAGTAGATAGGATTACAGGAATAAGCCACCGGAACCTGGCTTCTTTCTTTCATGTTTTTGCCAGTCCTGGGGCTTGGACTCAGGGCCTGCCCCTGAGTCTCTTTTGCTCAAGGCTAGTGTTCTACCACATAAGAAGCCACAGTGCCACTTCTGGCTTTTTCTATCTATGTGGTACTGAGGAATCAAACCCAGGGCTTCATGCATGCTAGGCAAGCACTCTACCACTAAGCTACATTCCCAGGCCTGTTTCTTTCTGTTGGAGGTAGGTACCGGGGATTGAATTCAAAGCCTCTTGCATTCAAGACAGGTGCTCTACCACTTGAGCCACACCTCTATTCCCTTTTGCTTCTATTATTTTCAAGGGAGGTCTCAGTTTTTGCCAGACCCACCCTGGGCTGAGACCTTCCAACTTGTGCTTCCTCCTGATGCCAGGGCTAACAAGTTTGCATCATTAGGCCCAGCCATTGTACACCCCGTTAGCAGGGCACACCACCACACCCTGTCACTGGTAGAGATGGGGACTACAGACATTTTATGCCCTGGCTGGCCTCCGACAGGGATCCACTGATCTCTGCTTCCCAGGCATACAAGATTACAGGCTTGAGCCACTGCCAGGCTGGGCATAGGCTATTGACACCGTCCAATAGCGTAGACACTGGCCCCCAGTGACTTATTGAACACCTCAGATGTGGCTGGAGGATACTAAGGAACTGAGAATTTAATTGCAGTTAATTTTAATTAAATGCAAATAGCCACAGGTACACACACCGTAGACAGAAAACTCTACTCACCAGGTGATGTGTATTATTCCTCTCCCTCTTACCTACTCCATCAGCAACCGGATCCCAGTACCTAAAGGAGCCCCACCCACGCCTATACACACGCGTGTGTATGTGTGTGTGTGTGTGCCTGCGCACGAGTGCGCGCGTGAGACTGAGACGCACAGAGGGGCCTCGCCCCCTCCCTCGAGTCCCCAGTGGAACAGTGAATCAGCCTGACAATGAAGTGACTCATTCAAAAACGGCTCCCGGCCGGCCCAGCAGGCGAGGAGCGAACGTCAGCCCGCCCGGCAGCGCCACCCCCACCCCCACCCCTCGCTGGGATGCGCAGCCCCACGCACTGCAGATGTTCGGAAGCAATTGACGCGGGCCAATCCACGCTCTGAACTCCATCTCCTCCGCCCCTTCCGCGGCTGTGCAATCCATTCATTCCCGAGGCCCTCTCTCCCCTCCAATGACTTGTGAGTCATCTCAAGATCTCCCTGGAGGACGGAGACTTGAGGTCCTCCTTCCTCTCTCGCTGCCACAATCTTAACACCCACCTCCCCAAGCCCCCTAGCCCAGCGGCTCCTTCCAGAAGGGAGTGCGGAAGTGTGGGGGAAGGGAGGTTGGACCTTGGCTGCCAAGGTTGGGGCTTTGACGGTAAAAATTGACCTGCTCAGGGATGTATAGGGGCTCAGGGATGTGAGGTAAAGGCAGAGCTTAAGGAAGGTTGCAGCTGCCTGATCTGGGGACCTGGCCATCCAGCTTATTCCCCAGGAGCATCAAGACAAACAGATGACATCGTAGTTCAAAGCCAGCCTGGGCAGGAAGGTCCAAGAGACTCTGATGTCCACTTAGCCACCCAAAAGATGGTAGTGGAACTGTGGCTCACGAGGTAGAGTGCCAGTCTTGAGTGAAAAAAAAAAACAAAACTAAGGATCTGGGCTGGGGTTGTGGCTTAGCGGTAGAGTGCTTGCCTTGCATGCATGAAGCCCTGGGTTCGATTCCCCAGTACCAGATAAACAGAAAAAAAAAACAGAAATGGTGCTGTGGCTCCTGGTAGAGCACTAGCCTTGAGCACAGAGAGGCTCAGGGACAGGGCCCAGGCCCTAAGTTAAAAGCCCCAAGACTGGCCAAAAAAAAAAAAAAAAAAGCTAAGGATCTGGGCACAGATGGCTCATGACTATAATCCTTCCTAAGCCCCAGGACCAGCATGTGCATACACACACACAAATCCAATTGTAAATCAGATGCAGTGACACATACATATAATCCCAGAATATATCCAGGAAGCAGAGGCAAGAGTATCTCAAATCCAATGTTGGCCTGGGGAAAGGACAGTAGCAAGAACATGGCTCAACCCCCCCCCCCCGACCCCTGAAAAAAAAAGTATAGGCTTTTATGTATAGTGCAATAAAACTTTTCTTTCTTTTTTTTTTTTTTTTTGGCCAGTCCTGGGGCTTGGACTCAGGGCCTGAGCACTGTCCCTGGCTTCTTTTTGCTCAAGGCTAGCACTCTGCTACTTGAGCCACAGCACCACTTCTGGCCTTTTTCTGTATATGTGGTGCTGGGGAATTGAACCCAGGGCTTCATGTATACGAGGCAAGCACTCTTGCCACTAGGCCATATCCCCAGCCCTCAATACAACTTTTCTTTAAAGAAATAAAAGAGCCTGGCACCAGTGGCTCACACCTGTGGCTCACACCTATAATCCTAGCTACTCAGGAGGCTAAGATAGGGTTCAAAGCTAGCCCGGGATGAAAAGTCCCCATGACTCTCTTATCTCTCGTTAATCACCAAAAAAAAACAAAAAAAACAAAAAAAAATAACAACCCCAAACCAGAAATGGCTCTGTGGCTCAAGTGGTAGAGCACTAACCTTGAGCAGAAAGAGCTCAGGAATAGTGCATAGGCCCTGAGTTCAAGCCCCATGACTCACACACACACAAAAAATCATTTATAGGAGTAGTAATGGGAATTAAATGTAGGTATATTTTATTATGACGATAAAAATGTCCTAAAACTGGATTTTGGTGATGATTGTACAATTTGGTAAATTTCCTAGAAACTATTGAATCTGGTTAGAATGGGTAGATTTTAAGTGATGTATGTTATACTTAAAGTTGTTTGTTTTTTTGAAAGAAACAAAAACTGTTTGCTGCCACTGAGCTCAGTTTTCCAGCCCAATGTATTCCTAGGAGCCCCCAAACCAGCCCAAGGTCTAGAAGGGGTACCCAGTGAAATAATTTACTAATTCCGTAACAATATAAGTCTGAGGGCCTTCCTTCAGTTTTCTTTCTTTTTGTGAGACTAGGGCTTGACTTCAACTCGGTACCTAATGTTTTCACTCATTGGCTGGTGCTCTACCAACTGAACCACATCTCCAATCCCTCAGGCCCCTCCCTATTCAGGCAGAATCTCTGGGACAGAATTGAGGGTGGATAACTGAGCAAGTACCACAGCCCCTCAGCCCACTCAGAGTGGTTTGGAAAAGCCCAGTTCTCAGGAGGAGGAAGAACCCAGTTGTGGAAACCGCAAAGCAACAGAGAGTATTTCTGCTGTGGAAGGCTCAGTGAATGGGAGAGAACCAGGCTAGGTTGAGGCTGGAGCTTACTTTTGGCCTTGTTACATGCCAGCCCTTTACCACAGAGTATTCCACATCATCCCTCAGCAACCCAGGGAGGGGGTGGCCATCCATTTTCACAAATGAGGAGACAAGGGATCCAGGAGAATAAGTTACCATGGAAGCTCGCACAGCTGTTAAATGCCTGAACCTCAGTGCAGGGTGAGAACTTTATCTGCTGACTGAGACACTTTCCACAAAGGGAGATAGATAGAGTCTGCTGATGAAGCCAGTGGTTAAGTCAAATGCTGGGCTCTGGTAATCTAGGGTCAGACCCTGCATCTTTACTGCCTGGGTTTGTGGCTTTCAGCAAATTCCTAAAGTCTCCTTAGCTTCAGGTCCTTTATCCTAGAAGTGAGAATGGGGCCAAAGGTAGCTCAGTGGCAGATACTAAAGGTAACTCAGTGGCAGATACTAAAGGTAGCTCAGTGGCAGTTACTTGCCTAGCATGTGTGAGACCCCAACAGCATTAAAAAAAAATAGAATAGAGCACAGAATGGGTGGGAAAGGTGGGAAATGGGTGAAGAAAAAAATATATATAGCAGAGGGACCCATCTGCTACATCAGACATTGATGAAAGTGAACTAAGCAACCCTTAGGCAGTGATGGGAAGGAAGGAATGAGAAAGAGGGAACAGATGTTAGTAAACAAAAGGAAAGAAATGTACATATCACCTGAATTGAAAGAAATGTTTTTTGTTTGTTTTTGCCAGTCCTGGACTCGGCCTGAGCACTGTCCCTGGCTTTTTTTTTTGCTCAAGGCTAGCACTCTACCTCCTGAGCCACAGCCCCACTTCTGGCTTTTTCTGTTTATGTTGTACTGAGGGCTTCGTGCATGCTAGGCACCCTACCACTAAGCCACATTCCCAGCCCTGGAAGAAATGGTTGTAGAGTAGAATGATGATTTTCATCATTGTGAAGGTTAAAAAGTGTACTGTGAAATATATGTAGTAACTTAAACTCAATAAAAAATGCAAAAAAAAAATCAAAAATATAAAACAAAAAACCAGGTGCTAGTGGTTCACATCTACCTGTAATCCTAGCTATTTAGGAGGTTGGGATGCAAGGATACTTCGATCTTCAGATCTTTGCCTCCTGAGTAACTAGAATTATGGGTGCCTGGCAAGCATTGTGGTTTGAAGCCATCACTCAGGCAGAAAAGTATGTGAGACTCTTATCTTTAACTAACCAGCAAAAAGCTGAACGTGGAGGTGTCACTCAAGTAATACAGAGCCAACCTTGAGCAAAAAAGGTAAGAGAGACAGGCCCTGGTGGCTCACATCTGTAATCCTAGCTACTCAGGAGGCTGAGATCTGAGGATCATGATTCAAAAGCAGCCTGGGCAGAAAAATCCATGAGACTCTTGTCTCCAATTAACCCCCAGAAAACCAGAAGTGGAGTCATGTCTTCAAGAGATAGAACAATAGCTTTGAACAAAAGAGCTCAGGGATAGCACCCAGGGCCTGAGTTCAAGCCCCACAACCACCACCAATAACAACAAAAGCTAAGGAACAGTGCCCAGACTCTGAGTTTGAATCCTAGTACTAACACAAATTAAAAAAAAAAAAAAGAAAGTTGATTACAGGAGAGGATATAACTCAGAAGAGCACTCACAGACTATGTATAAATAAATTCCTGTGTTGGACTTGCATTACTGGAAAAAAAGAAACAAGAAAGTCTCTGCTGGATGTTGGTGGTACACGCCTGTAATCCTAGCTAGTCAGGAGGCTGAGATCTGAGGATTGAGGTTCGAATCCAGCTGGGCAAGAAAGTTCTTGAGAATTGTTGGTTTTTGGGTTTTTTTAGATTTTTAACAATTAATTTGACTTTTTTTTTTTTTTTTTTTTTTGCCAGTCCTGGGGCTTGGACTCCGGGCCTGAGCACTATCCTTACCTTCTTTTTGCTCAAGGCTAGCACTCTGCCACTTGAGCCACGGTGCCACTTCTGGCCTTTTCTATATATGTGGTGCTGAGGAATCGAACCCAGGGCTTCATGTATATGAGGCAAGCACTCTTGCTACTAGGCCATATTCCCAGCCCTTGACTTATTTTTTATTATGAGGTACTGAGGAATTAAACTACAACCTCAGTCCCTCCTGAGACTTTTATCTCCAGTAAAATACTCAGAAAAAGCCATAAGTGGCACTGTGGCTCAAGTCGTAGAGTGCTAATCTTGAGCATAAAGAAGCTCAGGGATAGCGCCCAGGCCCAGAGTTCAAACCCTGTGACTGGCTAAAAATGAAAAAGTCTCTGACTTTAGCCTCCTAGCACTTGGGAGGATGAAGCAGGAGGATCATGAGTTCAAGGATAGTCTGAATTTCATAGTGAGAATATGTCTCAAAAAAAAAAGGGGGAGCTGGGGATATAGCCTAGTGGCAAGAGTGCCTGCCTCGGATACACGAGGCCCTAGGTTCGATTCCCCAGCACCACATATACAGAAAATGGCCAGAAGCGGCGCTGTGGCTCAAGTGGCAGAGTGCTAGCCTTGAGCGGGAAGAAGCCAGGGACAGTGCTCAGGCCCTGAGTCCAAGGCCCAGGACTGGGCAAAAAAAAAAAAAAGACTGTTAATAAATAAATATTTTCCCCCAAAGGGATCCAAAGTGTATATTAGCTGAAGAGTTCTTGCTTCAGGGAAAGGAAGGCTTTGGGATCAGGTTTTGTGTGTCAGTAGTTCATAAACCTCCATGTAAAATGCCAATGTATTACTCCCTATTGTTACTATGTATTACTCTCTATTGTTTCATAACATTAGGTCCAGGAGAGTGTTCTGGAATCACAGGACTCACCAATCTAGTCACAGAGGGGAAACTGAGGCCCAGAGAGGGTGAGTGATTTGCATGAACTGCAATCAGAGGTAATATCTATCCCACAGGGAACATGGCTGTCTTGTTTCCACAGGATGGTAAGATCTTGACTCCTGGGTTAGCAGGCAGGAACCCTAGACAATCCAGGAAATCCTGGGCTAGGGGATGACAGGCTTTCTTCTCAGCTATCTTGGACTTCTGCTTTTCTTACTTCTGGAGGACTAAGAAGATTCACTGTGAGCCAGGCGCTGGTAGCTCCTGCCTATAAGTCTATCTACTCAGGAGGCTGAGATCTGAGGACCATGGTTTGAAGCCAGCCTGGGAAAGAAAAGTTTATGAGACTTTTATTTCCAATTAACTACAAAAAAGCCAGAAATGATAGAACAACAGCCTTGTGCAAAAAAGGTAAAAGGCAGTGCCCAGACCCTAAGTTCAAGCCCCAGTACACTCTCTCTCTCTCTTTCTCTCTCTCATACACACATTCATACAAAGAAGGAGAGGAAGAAGAAAAAGGAGGAGAAGGAGAAGGAATACACACACACATAGAAAATCCTGTTTCTTTTTAAATCTCCATGTCAAATGGTAACAGCTATACCCAAAATAGTCTTTTGTTTTAAACACATTCAACCAACTTGTCTTAAGTGCCATGATGCTGGCTTTCCCGGGGAGATGCCATTGCTGAGAGTAGAGAGATCATAGCTTGTTCTCTGTCTCCAGGACTAGAGAAGACAGGAAGCTTGGGAAAGGATATAAGAGTTCAAGAGGGGCTGGGAATATGGCCTAGTTGTAGAGTGCTTGCCTCACATGCATGAAGCCCCGGATTCAATTCCTCAGTGCTACATATATAGAAAAAGCCAGAAGTGGTACTGTGGCTCAAGTGGCAGAGCACTAGCCTTGAGCAAAAAGAAGCCAGGGACAGTGCTCAAGCCCTGAGTTCAAGCCCCAGGACTGGGAAGAAAAAAAAAAAGAGTTCAAGGATTAGGTAAATTCCCAAATGAAGAATGGCTCTGATCCATGCCTCTGGACAGGTCCTCCCTGTTTTGTTGTTTGTTTGTTTTGAATTACATCTCAAAGCCTGCAAAGCTGGAAAAGTCAGAAGTCATCAATCCAACCATGCCCTTCCCTTTTGTTTTTGAAACAGTCTTACACTTAGGATGCTCCTGCCCCTGCTGAGATTACAGTACAACCATGCTTTTTCCAGATGAGAAAACTGAAGCCCATAGGGGGTGGTAGCTTGTCCAAGGCTCCTCTTTGTTGCTCTTCCTCCAAATATCTCCAAGAGTCAAACGTGAGTGACTGGGAGCTGGACACAGGCCAGAAACTGGTTGTTATCTGCCTCAAGCCCAGAGGGGAGTGCCCTGGGGATGCAAAGGAAAAGGAAAGGAGAAAGAAGTTGCTTCTTCTAACCTCCCTTCTCAACTTCACTTTGTTGGACCATTCAGAAATGTCTCTATATGGAAGGAAGTCTTGTCCAGCTCTTTCATCCTACAGATAGACAAGCAAGGGCTCATCTGTATACCATCGCTGCTACCAAAGAAAGGAAGGAAGAAAGGAAGGAAGGAAGGAAAGAAGGGAGGGAAAGGAAGAAAGAAAAGAGAAGAAAGGAAGGAAGAAAAAAAGGGGGGGGGAGGGAAGCCTGGAAAGAGGAAAAGATTTGTCCAGAGTCAAATAGGGAGACACAGCTCAAATTTAGGCATCCAAATGGGAGCTTTCCCTTTTTGTTAAATATGCCTGTAATGGGGCTTGAACAAAAGACTTGGTCTCTGTCGCTGAGCTTTGTTGCTCAAGGCTAGCACTCTATCACTTGAGCCACAGCGCCACTTCTGGCTTTTTTAGTGGTTAACTGAAGATAAGAGTCTCAAGAGGGGCTGGGAATATGGTCTAGTGGCAAGAGTGCTTGCCTTGTTTACATGAAGCCCTGGGTTCGATTCCTCAGCACCACATGTATAGAAAATGGCCAGAAGTGGCACTGTGGCTCAAGTGGCAGAGTGCTAGCCTTAAGCAAAAATAAGCCAGGGACAGTGCTCAGGCCCGGAGTTCAAGGCCCAAGACTGGCCAAAACAAAACAAGAGTTTCTTTTTTTTTTTTGGCCAGTCCTGGGCCTTGGACTCCGGGCCTGAGCACTGTCCCTGGCTTCTTCCCGCTCAAGGCTAGCACTCTGCCACTTGAGCCACAGCGCCGCTTCTGGCCGTTTTCTGTATATGTGGTGCTGGGGAATCAAACCTAGGGCCTCGTGTATCCGAGGCAGGCACTCTTGCCACTAGGCTATATCCCCAGCCCTCAAGAGTTCCTTATCCTGGCTGGCTTTAAACTTCGATCCTTAGATCTCAGCCTCCTGAGTAGCTAGGATTCCAGATGTGAGCCACCTGCATTTGGCTCAAAGGGCAGTTTTCATTAGATTGCATCAGCAGGTGGCTCAAAGGGCAGTTTTCATTAGATTGCATCAGTCCTGGATAACACTGTTTTTACTTTGTTCTTTTGCTTTATGCACATGGCATTTGCCTTAAAATCAATTTTCTTCTGGCTCCAGAACCCATTGTGAACAGCCCAATGGCAGGAATCAGCCATAAGCATCTCAGTGGAATGAAGGTCTATCCTGTCACTAGCTTGGTGCTGGTGGCTCATGCCTATAATCCTAGCTACTCAGAAGGCTGAGATGTATGGATTCTGGTTCCTAGACAGCCCAAGCAGGAAGGGCTGTGAGACTCTCATCTTCAATTAAGCACCAAAAATCCAGAAGTAGAGTCATGGCTCAAGTGCCAGCCTTGACTGAAAAAGCCAAGTGAGAACACAAAGCCCTGAGTTCGAGTTCAAGTCCTAATACTAGCGTGCGCACACACACACGCACGCACACCATCATTATGCTGGACTTTGTCACATCTATCATCATATCTAATTTGGAACTCACAAGAGTGTAAGAACTGAAAGGGATTTCAAAAGAAAAAAGAATCCAAGTTCTATTCCCTGGAAGATCAGTCTATAAAGGCCCTGAGGGAAATGATATTTAAGAGCAGACCAGAATGGGGTTGTCCTGAGGACCCAGGTTTCCTCACCTCCTAACCTGTGGTCATGCTTGTGTCATCTTCTCTTGTAGTCCCCACAGTACCTAGTGTGGTGCTGGCCTCAACACTTTTCAAGAGGCTCCATAAAGTCTTGCTGAATGCAACATAGACAAGATACCATAGGTGCAAGACATCTTTGGCAATTGCTAATAGCTTTAGAATACATATTGTCTTTGACAAATATCTAATTAATGGTGGTTACTTGAGTTTATCAGCTCAATTCTTCCTCATTCTGTATTATTGCTATCTGCCCGAGGCTGTATTCGGGCAGAATTGGACTATTTCCTCTCTTGAGGCAAGAAGGACCATTCCCTATGGCCCCACCAAGGACCAGCAAACTCAGAATCACTCTTGCCAGAGCCTCTGGCGTCTGCCCATAGGCTCCTCCCACTCTAGAGAAATTACAGGCCAGAATTTAGAAGTGAGGCCACGTTGTAAAGGGGGTGTGCTGTCTGTATCTCAGGCATTGCTAACCCTGGAGGGGTTCCCCACAGACCCTGGGGAATCCAAGGGGTATGGAGGAAATAGTGACTGTCAGCTCAGCAACATCTACCCACCAAAGCAGGGAGGAAGGTGGCTTCTATCTCCTGCCCCACGTCATGGCCAGGAGATGCTCATGATTCCAAATGGGAGTCATAACTCCCAGAGCCCCAAGCAGTGTTGCGTACCAATCATCGTGCCACTCCAAGCCCCTTTACAAAGTCTCTAATTGTGCTACTACTTGTCAGGCTAGGGGTTAAGTGCCTAGCTCCCCTCTGAGACTTACTTCCTATTACCAGGGGACAATTTCACCACTGGTCCCCCTGCAGAAGTTCCCTAGTCACTGCTGGAGCCAATCTGCCACTGGATCACCTCTTCAGAGTCACTCTACATGGAGAAATTAAGGTAATGTTTAAGGAGACAGCCACTCAACTTCCTTTTCCATAGGGAATGGTCCTGGCAGAAGTCTCTGGCTAGGGACTCATAATCAAGGAGACAGATTTCAGTGTGGGGTGTATGTGTGGTGGTGGGGGGGGTGTTGCTGGTGGTTCATGCCTATAATCCCAGCTACTCAGGAGGCTGAGATCTGAAGGTTGCAGTTCAAAACTGGGCTGGGCAGGAAAGTTTGTGACAGTCTTATCTCCACTGACCTACCAAATAGCTGGAAGAGTCACTGTGGCTCAAGTGATGAGGGCTAGCCTTGAGCAAAAAGCTTGGGAACAGTGCCCAGGCCTTGTGTTCAAGCCCCAGGACTGGGAAGAGAGAAAGAGAGAGAGAGAGAGAGAGAGAGAGAGAGAGAGAGAGAGAGAGAGAGAGAGAGAGATTTCTATTCTATACAGAACTTTAAGGTCCTTCAAGCTACCTACCACAGACCCAAGAAACATAAAAAATACAGATTAATTTAATCTCCACTTACCTGAGAGGGGAAATCTGAAGGCTTATATATAGTGTATTAATTCTTCCCTCCCTCCCTCCCTCCCTCCCTTCCTTCTTTCCTTCCTTCCTTCTTCCTTCCCTCCCTTCCTCCCTCCCTCCCTCCTCCTCCTTCTCTTCCTTCTCCTCTTCTAACAACTCCTCCTTTTCTTCCTCCAATAATCATTTCTCCTCCTCCTTTTCCTTCTGTGCTGGGGAGGAAACCCAGGGCCTTATACATGTGCTCTACCACCACTCTCAGCCTCCCACAAGGTATATTCTTGTGATTTCTGGGGACCTTGGCTTCTGGGAGCCTGAGGTGATCACTTCAGAACATCCAGAGAAGAGGACTAGAATTCTGGGTTTGGGAGTCCAGCTTCAACAGCCCCTTTTCCCTTTTTCAGGACCACTGAGACCTGGGTTTAAATCTCAGCTCTCTCTTGCATGGAGTTTTTAGCTTCTCTGAGCCCCAGTCTGTGATCTATGGAATAGGACATGTCTAGTTTAGCTGCTCTAGGAGACAATTACTGCTCATTTTTTGTCAGATAGATAGATCTTAAGAGAAGACAATCTCAAAATTTCTTTATGTCCTCAGACCTTTATTGAACATCTATTATGTTTGAGGCCATGGACTAGATGTTGCAAAGGCAAAAAGAGCTGTGATTTGGACTAGGAGCTCTGGCCTGTAATCCTAGCTACTCGGGAAGCTGAGATCTGAGGATCACAGTTTGAAACCAGCCCAGGCAGGAAAATCTGTAAGACTCTTTCTTCCAATTAACTATCAAAAAGCCAAGAGTGAAGCTGTTGCTTAAGCAGTAGAGCACTAGTTTTGAGAATAGAAGCTGAGGGTTGGCACCCAGGCTATGAGTTCAAGTCCCAGGACTAGGTTTAAAAAAAAAGCAAAACACAACAACAACCCGACAGCTCCCAGTGCTGAGGAGGTCAAGGCAGGAGACTTGAGTTCAATGCCAGCATTTGATATATAGTGAGGCCCTGCCTAAGAGAGAAAGAGAGGTGGGGGGGGGAAGGAACACCAAATTGCCCCATAATTACAGGAGTACTGGCCTCAGAGTGATGAGGGGGTGACTCTAGAGGGTGTTTTTTTGGCTCAGTCCATTATCTCTGAAAGCACTCATCTTGGCTCTTGGCTTCCTTCGTTTTTGTGCTGGCGCTGGGGCTTGAACTCAGAGCCTGGACACTGTCCCTGACTGAGCATCTTTTGTTCAAGGCTAGCACTCTATCACTTGCGCCACAGCTCCACTTTTGGCTTTTTTTTTTTTTTTTTAGTTTATTGAAGTTAAGAGTCTCATGGACTTTTCTTCCCAGAATGGCTTTGAACCATGATCCTCAGATCTCATGAGCCACTGGCACCTGGCTCTTTGCTTACTCTTTATTTTTGTCAGTCGTGGGGCTTGAACTCTGGGCCTGGGTGCTGTCCCTGAGCTCTTCAAATCAAGGCTAGTGCTCTACCACTTGAGCCACAGTGCCTCTTCTGTTTTTCTGGTGGTTAATTGGAGGTAAGAGTCTCACAGACTTTCCTGCTCTGGCTGGCTTTGAACCGCGATCCTCAGATCTTAGCCTCCTGAGTAACTAGGATTACAGGTGTGAGCCACTGGTGCTCAGCTCTTTGCTAACTCTTAATTCTCATTTATTGTGTTCAAGTTTCTCAGTTTCCAGGCCTTCCTTGTAGAAGATGTGTGATTTCCATGCTCAAGATACTTGCTTATAGTGTGTGTGCATTGTGGGGAGGGAGGGGACAGAAGGATGTTAGCTTTGTCATGGACCATGTGCTTAGCATGTGCAAGGCACATGCACCAAAAAAGAAAATAAGAAAAAAGAGAAAGGAGGGGCTGGGGATATGGCCTAGCGGCAAGAGTACTTGCCTCGCATACATGAAGCCCTGGGTTCAATTCCCCAGCACCACATATACAGAAAACGGCCAGAAGTGGCGCTGTGGCTCAAGTGGCAGAGTGCTAGCCTTGAGCGGGAAGAAGCCAGGGACAGTGCTCAGGCCCTGAGTCCAAGGCCCAGGACTGGCCAAAAAAAAAAGAAAAAAGAGAAAGGAGAGGAAAACTTATAGTTTAGGGCAAGGATATGGAGAGTGAACCAATAATGCCATAAATAGTTGTTTGTACAAATTATTATCAGGTCAATGAAAACCTGCATAACAAGGGAACAAGGGTTGAATGAAAGGACTACAGAAGGCCTCTTTTGGGAAGTGATATTTAATTAATCTCTGACAGAGCTACCTGGGCTAAAGGGGGAGAGGCATTCCAGAAAAGAAGAAGAAGGAGAAGGAAAGAAAGACAGAGAAAGAAAAAGAAAAAAAAAATCCCATGCAAAGGCCCTGAGGAGCAAGGAGCCCACTATTGAGGGACAAGAGAGAAAGCCACAGGCTGGAATATAGAAAGCTGAGGAGTTGTTGGTTGAGGCTGGTATTTTTCCATTCCAGAACTCAGTAAATTTGCCCTTTCGATTCCAGTAAAGGATTAGCTGCAGCAAAATCTCCTGAGTATGAGTTTAAAAACATGTGCATGTGCACATGTGTAACAATACTAGAGCTTGAGCTCAGGGCTTGGGTACTGTCCTTGAGCTCAAAGATAGCACTCTACCACTTGAACCACAGCTCTCTATTTCAGGCTTTTTCCTGGTTAATTGCAGCTAAGAGTCGCTCAGATTTGTCTGCCTGGTTTGGCTGGTATTGTACTCTGATCCTCAGATCTCAGCCTCTTGAATAGCTATAATTTCAGGTATGAGGCACCAGCACTTAGGTGAAGAGTTAGCATTTTGAACAAGTTCCTCAAGTGATTTGTTACAATGGTAAGTTTGAAAATCACTGTTCTAGACCACATAGTAGGTGTTAGTTGCAAATCCCTTCCTTGAAGGCTGGGAATGTGGCTTAGTGGTAGAGCTCTTGCCTGGCATGTGTGAAGCCCTGGGTTTGATTCCTCAATACCACAGACACAGAAAAAGCCAGAGGTGGTGCTGTGGCTCAAGTAGTAGAGTGCTAGCCTGGAGCAAAAAGAAGCTTGGGGATGGGACCCAGGACTGGCAAAAAAACCCCAAAAACTTCCTTGTTTAGATTTTTATTCTGGTTTTTGGAGGAGGCTGGGGTAGATGCAGTGAGTAGATGAATTGGGGATGGGCCAGTACTGCCTCAAGTGAAGGGTCTTTGGCATAGAACAAGGGGTGGTGATGGACAGATTCATGAAATACTCTGTAGGAAAAAAAACTTTATTATTTATTACAAAAAGTTTTATGCAACATCTTTTACTTTCTTTGACTAGGTAGGTAACTCATAATTATTGCAAAACAAGATAACAGAAAAAACAAACAAACACCAAAGGAGAAAGTAAATCTTTTTTCTTTTTTTTTTTTTGTGCTTGCCCTAGGGCTTGAACTTGGGGCTTGGGCACTGTCCCTGAGCTTCCCCCCACCTCCCCACCCTGACCGCTCATGGCTAATGTTCTAGTCGTTGAGACACAGCTCCATATGTGGGTTTTTTGGTGGTTAATTGTAGATAAGAGTCTCACTGACTTTTCTGACAGGGCTGGCTTTAAACCATGATCTTCTTCTGCCTGATCTCAACCTCCTGAGTAGCTAGGATGATAGGCATGAGCCACCAGCACCTAGTAAGCATTGTAATACATATTCTTCTAGGATTAAAAAATATATACATACATACATATATATACACACACCTAGTAAGCATTGTAATACATATTCTTCTAGGATTAAAAAATATATATATACCTACATACACATATATATGTATGTATACAGACAGACACACACACACACATACACACACACACACACACACACACACTGCCTGGTGCTGGTGGCTCATGCCTGTCATCCTAGCTACTCAGGAGGCTGAGTTCTGAGGATCATGGTTCAAAGCCAGCCTGGGCAGAAAAGTCTGTTTGTTTGTTTGTTTGTTTTTGTTGTTGTTGCCAGTCCTGAGACCTGAACTCAGGGCCTGAGCACTGTCCCTGGCTTCTTTTTTCTCAAGGCTAGCACTCTGCCACTTGAGCCACAGTGCCACTTCTGGCCATTTTCTATATATGTGGTGCTGAGGAATCGAACCCAGGGCTTCATGTAAACGAGGCAAGCACTCTTGCCACTAGACCATATTCCCAGCCCCTCTTGAGACTCTTATCTTCAGTTAACCACCAAAAAAGCCAGAAGTGGCGCTGTGGCTCAAGTGGTAGAGTGCTAGTTTTGAGCAAAAAGAAGCCAGGGACAGTGCTCAGACCCTGAGTCTAAGCTGCAGGACTGGCAAAATAAACAAAACAAAAACAAGGTATGTATATATGTATATAGACACACACATTATCTCTCTCTATTCTCTCTCTCCTTCCTCTCCCTCCCTTTCCTTCTTCCTTGCTCTCTTTCTCCCCTACCCCTCTTGTGCTGGTCCTGGGGCTTGAACTCAGAACTGGGTGCTGTTCTTAGCTTTCTTGTTCAAGGCTAGCACTCTACCACATGAGCCACAGCTCCAGTTCCAGCTTTTTTTTTTTTCTTTTTAAAAAATAGTTAATTGGGGATAGGAATCAGAAGTTTTCTTCTCTGGCTGGCTTGGAGCTGTGATCCTCAGACTTCAGCATCCTGAGTAGCTAGGAGTATAGGTGTGGGCCACTGGCGCCTGCCTATCAATACATACATATTCTCATGAATCTAGTTTGTTATTAATTACAACAAAGCAATTCAATAATGTTTATTGGATTATTGCTTTTCAAGAAAATAATATATCATGAGCACCTTGTCATTTGTAGAACTATACATTTTGTTTTCTTTTTTGTGTGGTTTTGAAGCCAGAGCCTCTCACATTCTGAGTACATGCTTTAATTCTCAACTACACACTCTAGCCCTGGACTTAACTTTTTTCTCTCTCTTAATTTTTTTTTTTTTGTTGTTGTTGTTGGCTGTGGGGCTTGGACTTGGGGCCTGGGTGCTGTCCCTGAGCTCTTTTGCTCAAGGCTAGCACTCTGCCACTTTGAGCCACAGTGCCACTTCCGGTTTTCTGGTGGTTAATTGGAGATAAGAGTTTCACAGACTTTTCTGCCAGGGCTGGCTTTGAACCACAAATCCTCAGATCTCAGCCCCCTGAGGAGCTTGGATTACAGGTGTAAGCCACCAGCAACTGTGGATTTAATTGATTTTTTAACAACATTTCATTTTATTATAAACAATCTCCTATGCTCATTTTGGAGCCCAATAATATTTATTTGCTGATAATACATTTTTGCTAGTGGAATTGCTGGGTTTGACAAACTGTTCAGGTTTAATCACATATACTCTTGTTGTGTCTCAAGGGGTGGTGTAGTGAGGAAGGCTGGCACCACAGGGACTGGCAGTCTTTCAGGTTCCTGGGCCTGCCCTTATTTGAAGGCCCTGGTCTGTCACCACCATATCCTGGCTTTCTCCAGGCTTTTCTTTCTTCACTGGCATGGATGTAAAGTACCAGATCAGAAATGGCAAGTCAGAGACCTAGCCAAGGAATGCATTTCTAGCTTCATCCTCCAACAGAGGCTTGTGGTCTGCAGCCCCTATGAATCTATCCCAGTCCCCACCCCATCATCTCTCCCTGGAGGGCGTGTTAGGAAGCAGCTTAGGCAGGCAAAGATTGCACCATCCAGGGGTTTGAAAAAGATGTGGAGGAAGCGGGGAGAACAAAGTCTGCTTCCCAAAGGCCAAAGCCCCAAGAGCCAGTTCCCCATGCCCGTAGCTCTTCTTCCATTAGGAAGCCTGGGACTCCAATCCCTTCCCTTCCAGCCCCTCTGCAGCCCAACCTTCTACAGGACTCTGGCCCTTTAAGAAGCTGTCACGGTGGCGCTGCTAGCCCCGCCCAGCAAGGGGAGGGGCAGACGGGGAGGGGAGGGTTCGCGGTGGTTGAAGCGGGGGGGGGGGGGGAGGTTGGGGGGGGTGAAGCTGGGTCTATTTTTAGCTCGGGACCGGGTCACGTGACGGGAGTGACGTCTCCGAATGTTGTTGTTGGTGGCGGCGGCGAGCGGAGCCGGAGGAGCCGCCGCAAAGATGGAGGAGCCGTCGAGGAGGCGCTGCCGCTGCTGCCGCCGCCGCTGCTGCCGCCGCCGCCCGCGAAGCCGGAGCTCGAGCCGCAGCGGGTGAGCGCGTCGCACCCACTGGGATCCAACCTTCTCGTGGGGCGGGGGGGGACCCGGGACTCCAGGCGGCTCCCCCTTCGCCCGCCGTCGCTGCCCGCGGGCTCCCCGCGCTCGCGCCGCGCTCCGCGCCCCCCTTGCCTTCCTCCTGGCGCTCGCCCGGTGCCAGCCGGCGGGCGCCCTCCCCTCGGGAGCGTCGCCAGCCTCGGAGCCGGGCCTCGGGCTTGCTGCGCGCGCCCCTCCCCAGCCCTCCCTCCGGTGCAGGGCGCCTTCTCTGCAGGTAAGGGAGGGGCGATCTTCCCGCGCCCCCGAATCGCCCCGAGACCGGCGGGGACGTCTGATTTGTCCCCTCCCCAGCGGCGCGTGTGGCGCTGCAGAATGATTTCAGCCCTGCACCCGGATTCTGGGTAGATTCCCCCCCCCCTCTTCGCCGGACACCCTTTTTCTCGGTACTCTGAGGTGAAGGGCGCTGCCCACCCACAGAGCTTCGCCCCGTCGCTACGAACGCATCTTGGTTTATGTCCTTGACTTCCGTGCAGGAGGAGGGGGACTGGGGGGGTGTCCCACCTTACTTCCCTCTCCTATTATTCTCACTCCCTCGCCTGGGAGGTGTTACTGCGTTTGTTCCTGCTCTCTTCTGTCTGACACCCTGGAGCTAGGGAGATAATTTGGAGCTTCCCCCTCCTTGTCGGGGTGGATGCCTGCGGGCCCCCCCCCCCCCCATTTTTCATCCTAGGTCTGTGTCTCACGGTGGTAGGCGCACTGGTTGACTGTGCCTTGTTAACTTGGGGGTGGGGGGGGGAGGCAGCTCCTCTACCCCACCCTTCCCTGGGGCCCTGGGGAAGATGAGAACTGGCTGGATGATATGTAATTAATCTGGGAATGGGAGGGGGGCAGTGAGGGGAAATGAGAGTGCTTCTTTTGGGAGTGGAGGTGACCACCTGATATTCCTGTCTTTGGTCTTCTGAGAGGAGTTGTGTCCCTAAAGAGGAAGGGTAGCAGCTGCAGTTTCTTTAGAAAGGGGGGTTGTGAAAGGGACCCACCACTCTGACAGTGACTGCTATGCTTCTGGGACATGGAATTAGTTTTGGAGCCTGTGGTGGTAGTGGTGGTGGGGTTGTGGTTAGGTTCAGGGTCCATGGGGAGAGGAAGTTGGAGCTAGATCATAGAAACAAAAGGAGGCGGGAGATGTTAGGGTCTTGGCCAGAGGACCCCTGGCCCTGTTCCCTGAAGGACTGGTTCTGGGGGCTAGGTCCTACCTTGGATCTCCTCTTAGATTTTGAAGGTGTTGGCAGAGAGAATCCTCAGTTTCCCGAGCCTATGCTGCTTGTTGAGATGTTGGGCTGGGCTGGGATGTGGATGAGCCATCTTGGGGGCTGCCTGTTTCTTCATTCCAGACTTCCCTCCTTCCTTTCCCTCCCTCAGCACAAAGCTTGGGGGGAGATCTTGGTTTGCCTCCTTTCTCTTTTCTTAAATACTCTCTTTTCCTCTTCCCACTTGAACTTGGATTTGCACTACATCTTGATGAGGCAGGTGGGGGCGGGGGTCTCTCTGAGTTAGAAGCCCCCAGCACCTCCACTCTGCCTTGGGATTGTGTACATCTTCGTGGCCAGAGAGACAGATCCCAGGTGCAAGTTACCTGGGAGCTGGGGAAGAGAAAGTGTTTGCTGTGGGCAAGCTTTCCCGGTCCCTGTATAGCTTTCTACTTTTGCTGGATGTGTAATCTGGAGTGGGGGACAACAGTATCCCATGCTCCACCCACCTCATGTAGATGCAGAAACAAAGGTTTGCTTTCCCTTTCCTCGGGGTGGCATCTTAACTGTGTGCTTACAAATGGGGCCTGGAAATGGTGTGTGTGGGGGGTCATTTGTGTTTCTGCACAGCGGGGGAGGGGGATCAGCCACGGGAGCTGGGGGTAGTGCAGTCAATGCTGAAGTACCAGCTGCTCTTTAATAATTAATTCTTCCTACTCACATCCCTTTGAGGAGGGATGTCTGGAACACGGCATCAGGCTCAGCCAGCCTGCTAGAGGATGCACTTCTGTTGGTGGTGGTTGGAGGGGGGTGAGGGAAAGACAGGGAGTGGGGGCCGTTCTTGGCATTTTTGGAGCACTGTCTTTTGCTCATGAATGAAAACCTGATGCAGCCAGTGAGGGGGCCTATTGTAGCCGACTTAGGCTAATTAAACTTTCTATGCCTTTCTTCTTCCCCCACCCCACCTCAGCCCAGCCCTTTCTTGAATGGGAACCCTGTCTGGTAGTGCTGGGGAGTGGGTATCATTCTGTCTGAGGTTTTAGGGCAAACAGACCCCTTCCTCTGCCCTCTGCCTCCGCCTCTTCCCCTCCCCCCCTTTTTTTTTCTAGAAATAGAAGCCTCCTCCATCTGGCTTGTGCAGATGCCTGGAGCTGCGTCTGAGCAGACAAACAGAAATGGGCCGATTGCAAAAATGAATTTGTCAGCCCGGTGCCTTTTTTCCTCTCTTGTTGTCTTCCTCCTTTCCCTAGGTTGGGGCTTGGACATGTAAGTCAGCACCCTGCATGGCTCTTATCCTCCCGGTTTTCTGTTGGCTCAGTTTGGGAGAGACACAAGGCAATAGAAGCTCTCAGAGGCTGGAGAAAGTGGGCTCCTATGGCTATGATCAGGAGTCAAGATGAGGAGCACTTGGTGCCTTTGGATGGGATTGTCTGGGTTTGGTGCTTTCTCTTGCAATCATTGGGGCAAGCGAAGCTAATATCAGACTCACAGGACTGCTTGACCCTGCTGCCTATGGACTGGGCAGTGGCCCTGGCCTAGGATCTCAGGTCGTGGGCCTGCCTTTTGCAGGGCCAGAGCTGTTTGTTGTTTGGGTGGCATGGAGGTACTAGAGTCCAGGCACTGGAGAGGCCTTCCAAGGCCAGCCTGACACCTGGAATTTAGAGGGAATTGTTTGAGGGACAAGATCCCTGCAGGGTAGCATCGTGAACCTGTGGCCTTTGGGACATTGCATGGCTCTAGCCTGCCTCACTGGGCTGTGCTTCTCCACCCTGGCAGTTTTTCTTGCTCACAGATAGAGTAGGAGGGTTTCCCTGGGTTTTCTGCCCTACCTCCTATAGCTTAGCCAAAGCCTATAGGATAAGATCCTGCCCTTACTGCATTCTTCTTACTCTGCTGTCTTGGCTTGGAAGGTGGGTTTGCCTCCTGTAGTGATGTAGAGATCTGTCTGGAAGAAAGTTGTCCCACCAGAGTGAGGGGAGCAGGGTCTGCCTGAAGGTCTACCTACTTTGAGGTCTTAGAAGCTGGGCTCCTCACTGGTTTGGTCCAGGAGCCACATAGTTCCTGGTCTGCAGCTCAGGTTTTGAACATGAGGTTGCCCTCTTTCCCCTTTGTGCCCCACCCCAGACAAGAATCTGTGCCTGTCCTGATCAGGGACAGGCCATGAACATGGCTTTGTTTCCCAAGAAGCCCTAGCCTGTGACTCTCTCGTTCATTTGGGAGGCATTAATTAATTAATTTTTGCCAGTACTGGGGCTTGAACTCTGGACCTGAGTGCTCTTTTTGCTCAAGGCTACCAGTTGAGCCACAGCTCCAGTTTTGGACTTTCCTGTGATTAATTGGAGATAAGAGACACATAGACTTTCCTTTCTGCCTGGGCTGCCTTAGAACCACCATTATCAGATCTCGGCCTCCTGAGTAGCTAGGATTACATGCGTGAGCCACCAGCACCTGGCTGTTTATTTTATGTTTTCGAGACAGTCTCACTATATAGCCCAGGATGGCCTTAAACTCACCATCTTAGATCCAGGCAGATTCTCTGCTGGTCGGTAGGGGCCCAGGGGTACTTCTGGGTCTTATAGAGTGGGGAGAAGTAGGGCCTAGCTGGGTTTTAAGATCATTGTGAGTTGAAGGAGCGGCCCCCTGCCTTTTCTTCCCAGTTAATGAGAATCAGCACCTTTAAGACCCAGAGTGAAGCTAGGAATGGGAGGGGGATAGGGTCTGAGTGTAATTTTTGTTCTGTTGCCATCCGACCCTTCTGAGTGCCCCCCTCCCCCCCAAAGTTGCCTCTCACTAAGGAGATGGGTTGGACTGCCCAAGCTCCTGTCAGTCGTGGGAACTTCTGAACCTGTGTTCCCCAGCCCACGGGAAAGGGTGTGAGCAGGACTGGGCGCCAGCCCTGGTGTGGGCACTGACTGAGCTACCTGCCCACACGGGCCCTGCCAGGGCACTAACAGCCCCACCTGCTGCATTCCTGAAGTTGGCCCCAGCCCTGCTTAACCTCCTTTGTCCTTACCCCACACCTGTGCCTGTTGGAGCCACCTGGCCCCTTCAGCCCTGACCCCTCATTCTGAATGAACCTTCCTGTAGCTATAGAGTCCAAATCCTGTGGGTGGGAACAGAAAGCAGCAGGCCCAGGACCTCTGGGTCTTCTCTGTGCATGTTGTGAGCATGTTTTTAGGTCCCTGCCATAGCTGATTTCTGGGTTTGTGGGCACCACCTGAACCCTACCCTTGAGAATCCTTGATGAGAATTCGAGGCTTACTGAGAATTAATCCTGCCAGGAGGTGGGGCTCTCCAGGAGGCAGAGCTGATGCCTACTGGAGGCTTGGGGAGCTGTCAGGTTAGGACTTAAACATCTAGCAGCTCTGGGCATCCTCTATTGGTGGGCCTGCCTTCATTTGGAAGTGTATGAATGAGATCATGTCTGGGTGGATCATGAGCCGCTTAGGGAAGGGCCCAGGTGGGCGCATGCCTAGTGTATGAGGTTTAAGGACTAACTCTGGGGCTGGGGACAGTTTAGCAAACCCTTAGTCATTTTTTTTTTTTCCTTTGCTAGTCCTGGGCCTTGAACTCAGGGCCTGGACTCTGTCCCTGAATCTCTTTGTACTCAAGACTAGAGCTCTACTATTTGAGCCACAATGCTCCTTCTGGCTTTTCTTCTTTTTTTTTTTTTTTTGGCCAGTCCTGGGGCTTGGACTCAGGGCCTGAGCACTGTCCTTGGCTTCTTTTTGCTCAAGGCTAGCACTGTGCCGTTTGAGCCACAGCGCCACTTCTGGCCATTTTCTGTATATGTGGTGCTGGGGAATTGAACCCAGGGCCTCATGTACACGAGGCAAGCGCTCTTGCCACTAGGCCATATCCCCAGCCCCATCCTTCTGGCTTTTCTGTTTATGTGGTACTGAGGAATGGAACCCAGGGCTTCATGCATGCTAGGTAAGCACTCTACCGCTAGGCCACCTTCCCAGCCCCTCTTGGTCCTTTAATATAGCCTCCATTACTATTCTGTCCTTGGCTGCCATGAGTGCCTTGTATAAATTGTTAAAAGGTGTCCCTTGTTCTGGTGGGCTCAGCATGTGTCAGGTTATGGCTTAGCAGGCAGAACACAAGCTGTACATAAATCCCTGGGCTTACATTCTGCACCCCCCCACCCCCCCCATCCCCCAGGCTGGGGTACTAGATCTAGGATGGATGTCTCTGACTTTCCTAGTTCCTGGAAACACATTCTTGTGCATTGATCTGTTGTTAAGTTGGATGATGGGGATGGGATGGGGACAGAGACAGAGCACGTCTGCATTTCCAGAGGTGAGTGGTAAAAGCTCAGGAGGCCTGGAAAAGATGACTGCCCCCCCCCCCCCACACCGTGAGTCCCAGTTTAGGCTAAACTAGAGCTGGGTTCTAGTCTCTCCTTAAACTTCTGCCATGGTCTTCAGATCATCCTTGTGTTTCCCACTGCGGTGTATAGTGGCTGGAAGCAACCTACCTGAGCTTCTTTGATAACTCCTGCTTCACATTGGGCACTCTAGGAGTCTGTAAATTCTCCTCACCTGGCAGTGGGCATCGATGCCTGCAAAGGAGTTGGTTTGACTGTGGACTCTGTAGTCATTTTCTATCGTTGGAGCACTCGGAGCTTCACCAGTTAGGAAGAGGAGAGACTAAAGTCTGGTCTAGTTCCACTACTTCCTTCTGTGCTCTAGAGCAGGTGTCCCTTCCCTGATGTCCCCAGATGTCAACTGACTGCTCCAAGGTTCCCTTTGGTGGATTTCTGAGTTGGGTGCCTCTAACCCTGCTCCATCTCTCCCCAGGGTCGCTGTTCTGAGTGCCTGACTGCCTCGCCCCGAAGGATGGCCTTGGATGGGTATTAGAGGCACGGGGACCCGGGCTCCTGTCCCGTTCGTCTGTCTGTTATCATCGTCTGTCTCTCTTGACATCATCGCAGCTTCACCCCCTCCTGTCCCAGCCCCCAGCGCCAGCTTCCTGCAGGCCCAGAGCCGGCATGAACTCTCCCAACGAGTCGGGTAAGAGCTGGGAGGATGGACGAGCCCCCTGGGGCAGATTTGGATGGAATGGGCTATGTGGGTTTCCTGCCCAGGCCAGCTGACTGCCAGTGTCTGAGCTGTCAGGGAACCAGGGCCATCAGGAGTGGAGAAGCATTGCAAGGAATGGACAGAGGCCAGCCATAAGGTTGGCTGGGAATTGACAGCCTGGCAGGGCTTGGGTCCATTGCTGCTCCATGTTGGCCCTCAGTTTCAGAGCCTTTGGTTCCTACTGCACCCTGCTCTGTGGTTCAGACCATGCAGGCCTGAGAGGTATGTGTTCCAGAATCTCTGGACAGTCTATGGTAGTGTTAGTAACATCTTACTATAGCTAAATACCCATCTTCCTTCTTATGGTAGCTAGAATGTAGAGTGTTTCTGCTGAGATCCATACTGGTTTTATTTTATTTTTATTTTTGGTTGTACTGGGGTTTGAACTTAGGGCCTGCACTTACTAGACAGGTGCTTTAGCACTGAGACACACTTCTAGCCCTTTTTTGCTTTATTTATTTTTAGAATAGGGTCTCTCATTTTGCCCAGGACAAATTTTTGGCAGTTATTCACCTACCTATATCTCTTGTATAGGTGTAGCTTAGATTATAGGTATAAACCACCACGTCCAGCTTATTGGTTGAGATGTGGTCTCCCAACTTTTTTTCCCCAGTCTGTGCTTGAACTACCATCCTTCTGATTTCCACCTCCCAAGTAGAGGCATAAATTATAGGCATGTACCACCACACCCAACTTTATATACTTTTTTCTTGGTGGAGGTTTTCAGAGCTCTGGGCCTTAATTTCTGTGCTCGAGCGTGTGGTACTATGGTAGAAGTAGAGGGATGTGATGTACTCTATGGAGTCTAGGTAGACTTGCCCTCTTTCTTTTGGGCACTGAGCATAGGGATTCCTCATCTGAGGTCTTTTACTCTGAGATTTCCCATTCCCCTCTGCTAGGATGCTGCCTGGTCTTGCCAGAAATAGTCTAGGGTGGGACTTCAGGCTGCTTTGTATATGGGTGGGACTGGACGTGTGCCCATGAGGATGTGTCCAACTAGCCTGAGCTGGACCCTCAGGACTTTCCCAGGAGGGTCACAGGTCAGTGTGGTCAGGGTAATAACTGCCTTCTTTCCTCAGCTGTCTCCTTCTGCCCAGTCTGAGAAGCTGAGTCCATCTTGCTCAACTTTAACCCTCCACAGCCCATCATCTCCCTGCATGTTTTTCTCTAGGAGTGTCTGGATGGACTTTTTCCCTTCATTTAGAGACAGGGAAATTGGAGGCTGGGATGAAAACTCATCTTCTGAATGGTCCAGAAGCAGCAACAGGGAGGAATCCAGACAGGCCAACCCCACTTTACTCCCCATGGTCTTCAGGGTGTGTGGTTTCCCTCAGGTCCTACCTGTGTTCTTCCTTTCATCTGATCTGTAGGAGCTATGTCAGGTGCTGTCTCAAATGCTGGCTTCCTCTTTATCCTCGTAGGCCAAATGGAAAAGACAGGAGAGGCCGGGTAGATAGATGTTCATCAGTCCCTCTCCTGTGGCAGTCAGACACTGCTCCTCTGGTCAGTTGTGATAGAAGTAGTGCTGGCTGCTCTCTTCTGAGCTATGATACTGCCCTTCCCAGGAGCCCTTTCCAGGCTTGCTTCACGTTGGGGCTAGGATCTGACCCTTGGCCAGGGGCACAGAGACTGCTCATTATGTATTTGTTGTTGGCTTAGGGAGGATATTTGCTACTTGTGGGGTTTGATTTCCTTACAGTGAAAGTTGTAAAAATCTACTCAAGATTGATGATGTTATTGAGTTACTGTGTTAGATGCTGATGCTGGTGATCTCTTTTCTTTGTAGGCACCTTTTTTGGCTGGATTTGAACTCAGGGCCTTTGTACTCACTCATCTTGCTGCTGAGCTGTTGCTACTTGAGTCATGCCTCCAGCCTTGCTTTTTTGTCAGTTGTGGGGCTTGAACTCAGGGACTGGAAGCTGTTCCTGAGCTCTTTCGCTCAAAGCTATTGTTCTACCACTTTGAGCCACAGCACCCCTTCTGGTTTTCTGGTGTTTTATTGGAGATAAGAGCCTAATGGACTTGTCTAGGCTGGCTTTGAACTACAATACTTAAATCATTGCCTCCTGAGTAGCTAGGATTATAGGCATGAGCCACTGGTGCCAGGCAGCCCTACCTTTTTTTTTTTTTTTTTTTTTTTTTTTTTTTTGCCAGTCTTGGCACTTGGACTCAGGGCCTGAACATTGTCCCTAGCTTCTTTTTGCTCAAGGCTAGCACTCTGCCACTTGAGCCACAGTGCCACTTCTGGCCTTTTCTATATATGTGATGCTGAGGAATCGAACCCAGGGCTTCATGTATTCGAGGCAAGCGCTCTTGTCACTAGGCCATATTCCCAGCCCCAGCCCTACTTTTATGCTAGTTATTTTGGAGATAAGAGCCTGCCCAGGCTGGCCTCAAATCACTGTTCTCTGGACCTCAGTCTCCTGAATAGCTCTAGAGTTATATGTGAGAGCCACCATTGCCCAGCTTGCAGCCAGCAGGAGTGTGGTGGTTTCTGAAGGTGTCCACTAGCTTGGGATCTGCTGCCCAGCCCTGGTAGGGTGGCCTCCTGAACAGGCCTGTGTCATTGGCTTTGCTTCTACGCTGGCCTTCCAACTCCCCCCAGCAGGGGGAGATGCTGTCTTCCCTATGTTTGGGAGGGAGGGAACACAGAAGGTAGAGTACAAGGGGTCTAAGGATCTGGGACCTTGTTTTGGGTTGTTGAGAGGCTTCAAAACTGGGGTTACTTGGAGCCTGTGGTTTATGTCTGCAATCCTAGCTTCTCAGGATGCTGAGATATGAGGATTATGGTTCCAAGCCAGATGGGACAGGAAAGTCCGTAAGTCTCTTATCTCTAATTAACCACCCCAAAGCTGGAAGTAGAGCTGTAGCTCAGAGTGGTAGAACACAAGCCTTGAGAGAAAAAAACTTAGTGATAGTACCCAGGCTCTGGGTTCAAGCTGCAGGACTGGCACTGAAAAAAAAAAGACTGGGGTCATTACTTGAGGTTAGCCTGCTGAGGCCCTTCCCATAGAGTTTTACTGGGGTTGTGGGAGCAGCTTGAATTGTGAGGTTCTAGCTAGCTCTTCCTCTTTGAGAGGAGTGGTTCAGTGTCAGCTGTTGTTAGAATTCAAGTTAGCATTTGGACTGGGGCTGCATGTGCCCAATGCAAGAGCCTGAGACCCTTCAATGTCTTGAGACCCCACAGAAGTAAAATAAATCATGAATTGTAGCCAGAGCATGTGGGGTCTGCTTTTCTGTGGTTCCCTTGCAGAGATCTCCAAGTAGGAAAGGTATAAAGTTATAGGGCAGACAACAGAGGCTGATGATGAATGTGGTTAGTCCTCAGGGCCCAGGGGTGGAGGTGGGGGTAGCTTCTGAACATCTCTCACCTATCCCTATACCCCCAAATACTTCTCTTTCACTAGGCCCCAGAGCAGCGGGGCTGGGTAATGAATGGCAAGGAGTTTTCTGCTATTCCTCTGGTTGCTCTCAATGCCTCTAAACACAGGCGCTTTTCAGTAGGTCCTTGCTGAGCAACACCAACTGTGGGAACAGGAAGGGGAGAGAAGGTCCATTCCTGCTCTCTTAGCAAGCAAGTCAGTGAGCATGTTTCGGGTGAGGACTGGCAGATGGAGACTGAGAGATTTGCTTTTGGGCCCACTGTCCTGGGGAGTGGGCACTCACCCACGTATGTCTGGGCTGGGCTGTGTGCCAACACTTGACCTCATCTACTTCTTTGGCTGTGTTGAGACCATTGCTGAGGCTGCCCACTCCCTTGATGAGGCCATTCCCTGAGCTTTGCTTCTCTTTAGGCCCAGGGAGGCTGGAGGAGGGGCATTCTCTATTTTACTGGATCGGGTCTCACCTGCATGTTCTCCATGGGGCTCCATGGCAGAATCTGTCATAGCCCAAGTTCAGTCTAGCCGGGCTGAAGGAGTGGTTTTGGACTTGGACTGCCTTGGTCATCCATATCCTGTTCTCTTTGCCATTGCCCAGAGGAGAGGACAAGAGTACTGCCTGCCTCAGGAGCTTGTCTGGGTGGTGGTAGGACGGAGAGGAGGCAGCCAGGTTCCCTATCCCCTGCGTGGGAGGGAGGCACGCTTCTGACAACACCTGTCTGCCCAGCACCTCCCAGCACCCTCCACACTTTCTCTCCTTCCCTTTCCCAGGAGGGAGGGCAGCTGTACCCCCTCCCTTCTGGGTGATCAGGGAAACTGGGGCATTGGTATGGGGTGGAGCCAGGAACCTAGGCGTCCTGTCTCCCTGCCTCAGGCTCTGCCTCTAAGCCCCTGGGAAGGCAGGCAACCAGTCCAAGGAGAAGAAAGTGGGTCAGTGTGGCGTGGGCCAGGGTCTGAGGGGAACCCTGGCTCCCCTTTGTTACAGTGTGCCATGGCATACTGTTCATTGTAGACTAGGATCTCCTCCCCCTTTCTTCTCTGTTCCTTCATTCCACAGGGATGGGATGGTGAGAAGGAGGCAGCTTCAACCCTGAGGGGAACTGGAAGAAACCCAAACAGGAGTTTACATGGTTCTTGGAGTTGGTTTCAAATGAGAGGGCTCAGCCAGCACCCACAGTAGACCTGGTACATGGCAGCTTCTAGGCCATGCTAATGGGCTTATAAAGGGCATGGATACCTGGAGAGAGGGCCTGCCAAATATCTCCAGGACCCCAGGGCTGCTGGCATCTCCCAATCCAGAGTGTCTTGGCCAGCCCCCCACCCCTCCTTTCTTTTTTGTTGATTATGGGACTTGAAATCAGGGCCTGGGTGCTGTCCCTGAACTTTTTCACTCAAGGCTAGTGCTGTACCACTTTGAGCCACAGTACCACTTTTGGTTTTCTGGTAGTTAATTGGAGATGAAAGTCTCATGGCTGGCTTCAAACTTTAGGTCTTAGCCTCCTTTTTTTTATTTTTGTGCCAGTCCTGGGGCTTGAACTCAGGGCCTGAGCACTGTCTCAAGGCTCTAGCACTCTGCTACTTGAGCCACAGCGCCACATCTGGCTTTTTCAGTATATGCGGTGCTGAGGAATCAAACCCAGGGCTTCATGCATGCTGGGCAAGCACTCTACCACTAGGCCACATCCCAGCCCCGATCTCAGCCTCCTGAGTAGCTAGGATTAAAGGTGTGAGTCACTAGCGCCTGGCAAGCCCCCTTCCCCCTTTTTTGTTTGAATCTCATGGCCTGAGCTTTATCACTCAAGGCTGGTGCTGTACCATATAGATCCTGCTCTATCAACATTTGGACCCAGGAAATGAGAGTCTAGAAGAGCTCAAGGGACCAGCCCTGGGCTCTTCTCTCATCCAGCTTTAGTGGGTTTAAAGGCCCGAGTATATGTATAGCCTTGGTGGACTGAGCCACTAATTTGGGGAGAATGATACTGGCACTGGATATTGCTCATGTACTCCATCTTTAGTGGCTGCCTTGTAAGTGCTGGACAGGTAGGGATGGAGAAGGGAAGGAGGTGGCCTTACCAGTGAGATTGAGGTTCAATATTAGGAAAACTTTGTTGTACCTGTGAATCTCAGAAGAAAAAAGATACTTGTTCCACTTCCTCCCTAGACCCTTCCCTTTATTTCTCTAGAGGATTTCGGGCTTGCATGGCCAATTGTCTGGCTGGGTTTGACTCTTCACTTATTATTTGATGGAAGTCATGATGGAATTGGGAGTTGGTCCCATGTCCCTGGCTCTAGCTACCTCTGGATGCCCATGTGCTGGATGTTTCCTAAGCATGGAGTCTTCTATCCTTAGGCATCTGGCTGTTTTGGGGTCTGGGGCCCCTCCTTTTCAGTTTTAGCTGATGACTTCCCCTTTCCAGAGAAGGGCTCTCTTGCCATTCTCCTGTGCCTGGGGCAATCAGAGAGAGCCAGGACAGGGCTAGCCAGCCCTTCTGGTTGCTCCCAGCGTGGGTAGGTGGAGTCCTAGTCTGGGAGGGGTGGCTGATGCCCCCCCCCCCTCCTGCCTCTCCAGGCTTTCTGGGTTCCCTTGTGTCTGCTACCCATCACCCCATTGATGGGGCCCTTGATTTTCCCTTCCTTTCACCTTAACAGGTCCTGAGTAGCCAGGATGAGATTGGGGCAGGGGCTGGTAAACAAAGTTGCTGCCCTGAGATAGGGGGTACTCACAGTAGCAAGCCCCTGGGGTAAGCATCGCTTCATTGCCTTTCTTCTGGAATCTTCTCTGGCTTAGAAGCTGTACTTCCAGGCCCTGTTTGTTTCCTGGGCACCTCTTACCCCTAGCCCCCTCACATCATCTATGTATCATCAGGCTAGGGCTCTGGGAAAGCCTGCCTCTGCCATCTCCCCTGAGGAAAGGAGGCCCCTTGGCTATCCTTGGCTGGCGGAACCATAGCTGGGAAGATGGGCTCTAGGAGCCACAGCCACTGTGTCCTCGGTTGGCCAGCTTCTCCCAGGCTTTTGACAGGAGGGTGAGGTCATCCAGTCCAGAGAGAGGACAGGTGTCCCTGGCTCCCTGCCTGGAGTGGGGGGCAAGAGGGGCTCCAAAATAGCAACTGTGACATCAGGAAGGGGGAGGGGGATACAGACCCAGGAATAACAGGGCTATTAAAAGGCTCCAGTGAGGTCAGGGGGCCAAGTGGGATCTTTGTACCAACGGGAGGCCTAACCTGGGGCAGAGGGACAGGCTAGCAGCGGTGCACTGGCCCCAGATCCCAGCAGGAATTCAGGAGCTGGGGATGCTCTGTCAGGCCTGGATGCTGACATCCTCATGACTTCCTGGAGAGGCTCCAACCTTCAGTCCGTTCCTTCTTGGGCAGTGGGGTCATTGTACCTGTTAAGGGAAACCCTGCAGTAGTCTTGTGTGTTTCCCTGCATGTGAGGTAGTGGGGTACAATGGTTAAGGCTGGGATTTGAGCCCCAGACCTCCCAGCTCTACTGTATGAACAGCTGTATGACCTAGGGCATGTAACCTTAAGGTCTCTGTGCCTCAGTTTCTACAGCTATAACCTTTCTCCTGAGGTCATCATGCAGAATGAATGAATATGGTACTATGATGCTCTTAGTATCACACCTGGCATACTGCCAAAGATGAACTGCCGTGCTGAGAATGAGCAGGTGCCACCCAGTCCCTTGCTTGGGTTGCGTGAGGTCTGCCCAGGAAGTCTCCCTGCCCCCTGGAAAAAAGCTGAGCTGTCTCTGGCTGCCAACTCCAGAATGGGTGAGAGGGAGCTGCCACTTAACTGCTGTTGAGGGTCTCCTTTCTAGTAAAGGGGGAGGGGAGGCATTCCCCATCCCTGGAGGAAGGCAGAAATTAACCCCTACAGGGTTGTCAGGACTCCAGGGAAGGCACAGGTGGCTGTGTCTGTCACCTCTCCCCTATCTTTCTGCTACCTTTACCTATTGTGTATAGCTAGAGCAAGGATAGAGAAGAGGATGAGCCTGGCTTCTTGGTCTGTAGTCCATTGCCTGCCAACAACAGTAGTCAGAGTGGCTCTTAGACACTTGGGTACCCCTGCCTGCCTCCTTACCCTGTGCAGCCTTTGGCCACCCAGCTCTGTGGCCTTGGCCCTGAGTACAGGCCCTTCCCCACCCCCTTCCCTGCCTGGCGCTTCCTCCTGGGGTGGAACGCCGCCTCCCCCCATGGGGCCTCCGCCAGGCCTGGGCTCCTGGCAGCCAGCCGGCGGCTCCCTGAGCATGCTCCACCTATTTATAGACAGGGCCCTCCCCCAACTGCTATTTCAGTCTCCTGCCAGCTGCCGGCGGCTCATTCGGGAAGGAGGAGCAGGGAGCCAGGCCCAGAGCTGTCACCCGGTGGCGCTGGGAGGGAACACTGAGAGCCCGCCTGCCTGCCTACTGAGATCCCCTTCCTGTCCCTGGAGCGCTCAGCCACCTACCCCGGCTCCTGGAATCTGAGGACAGGTTGAGGTGGATGCTCCTGTAGATGAAGGCAGGCCTGTAGCCTCAGGGCTTCCCAGGCCTCCCGGAGTGCCCAGGCCGGATGAGGCACCTCCCTACCTTGTGGGTTCCAGCAGCAGTGGCCTGAGGGAGTCCCAGAGCAGCTGGCCTGCCGGACCACCGTCTTCTAGCTGGCTCCCGCCTCTGGCGGCCCATTCCGGGCATGCTGCTGGTGCCCAAGGCGCAGGGGCTCGTGGAGATGCTGCAGACCATCTATGAGACCGAGTCCTGTTTCTCAGCAGATGGCATGTTAGGCCGGGAACCATCCTTGGAAATCTTGCCACGGACTTCTCTGCACAGCATCCCTGTGGCAGGTAAGTGTCTCTGGGCCCTCACCTGCCCTCTGTTCTTGAGCATCCTTGTGTCTGAGCTGAGCATCTTGCTCTAGCCTTGCCCAGATGGAGTCCTGTTTTGACCTTTATTGAGAGCTTTGCTGGGCATCCATAGGACTGGGAAGCTGTGCCCTTGTGGTGGGCCTCTCTGCCCATGCCCTTGCCCTCCTAGCCCATAGTTGCCTTCCCACTGTACCTCTCTGCCACCATTTCCCTGCTGCATCCTTCCAGTTCTTTTAGCCTCAGGTAGGATTGGCCTCAGCTGCTGGGGGCTGGGGATCCTGCTACAGGATTCTGGCCTAGTTGGCACTGTGGTCAGAGGGGAGGAAGTGGGTCAGTGACCTCTGTCCGCATTGCCTGCCCCCCAGGTTTGGGTAGTGGAAGAAGTCTTAGCTAGGCTGTCCACAAGAATAAAAGTTACCTTAGCTTCTCTGGCTTGGTTTGGTAGTAGAACATCAAGTGCAGTGAACTGGTAAACCGCTGACCTGGAGTCCCCTGAGAATAGACCTGTCTGGAGAGGTTCAATATAGTCATGGTAGTGTTAGGTAGAGACCAGCAGCTGAGATGGTATGTGGTCTTAGTTGCCGTAGCTCCTAGCACCTCTGTAACTCTCCTCTCCCTAGACTTCATTTATATCCAAGAATAGAGAGGTCCTACTTTGGCTTAGATGGGCTTGAGGACCCTAAGCTTGCCACCTTCTTGGCAGGAACTTCTTTGGCCCTCACTGGGAGTAGGGTGCTCCCTTCCCACCTAGCTGGGCCACTCCTTCATTCGCTCCCAGGAACCTGTTGGCAGCACCAGGCCCTTCTGGCACAGCTTCCCCACCAGGCCGGCACCACAAGATGCTTCCTCTAGGGAGGGGCCTGCTGGAGCCATGCCCACTTGGCCCCTCCTGGCAGTAGCTTGGCATTTGTAAGAGTGGGGTGTGTGTGTGTGTGTGTGTGTGTGTGTGTGTGTGTGTGTGTGTGTTTGGGAATCCTTGACTCTGGATACGTGGGTGTGGATCCCAACGTTTAAATTAGAAGGTGGGTACCTGTGGTGTGGTCTGAGCTGTCCAGGGATAAAGTTTCAGTAGGACTGGCATGTGTCAGAGGAATGTTTTGGGAAGATTTGGACAATGTTTTGAACATGGCTTGCCATTTTCCTGCACAGGGAGATACTGGTCTAGGAGCAGATCTCTGGAGACTAGCCCTGCAAGGTGCCCACCAGGCCCTTGGAATGGGGTGGAAACAGATTTGCTGGGTCTTGCCTTCAATAGTAGCTCTAGGCTAATTAACTTCACTAAAGCCAAAGGCTCTGTCCTCTACTCCCAGCCCCAGCCTCTGGGTCTCAAGGTGGGCTCCAGATTGTGCAGAAGAGGTATTTGCTGCCTGTTTGCTGCCCTGGCCCTACCAGCCCTTGCCTACCTGCAGCAAACAACCATCAGCTTTGTTTATTTACTCCTTTCAAGTTAGATCCTACTTTGCACACTGGGACCCCACTTCCTCACCCCTTCTCTAGGCCTGTCTGCTCCTGGACAGACCCCAACTAGCCCCTTTCTCTATCCCTCCCCCCCCCTACACTGCCTGGTCTTCCGAGCCTGGCTCAGTCCTTGCTGGCAGGAGTGAGGTGTGAGTCACCCCCACGGCTCAGGGAGAGGGCTAAGAATGTTCCCCCTGAGCAGCTCTGATGCTGTGTCTGTGACGCGGCTGGGGACAGATATAGGCCTGGAGCTTGGCTGCCTTTTTTTTTTTTTGGACTCTGGAATGTAAATAGATGTTTCAAATAGAAACACTTTAACCTTTAAGTTAAAAAAAAATCCACCTCAGATAAACATGGCTATGAAGTTCCAGGCTGCCCAGTGTTTTCCTCCTTCCCCTGTCCGCCTCCTCTCCCCTTCCCACCTCCTGCCACCATTGATTGATCAGTCTCCAGACAGGAGAGAAAAGCCTCTGACTGAGAAAGCAGGTGTCCAGGGCCACTTGGTTGAGTGCTGTGTGTTGCACTGGCCTCCCCAGCCCAAAGGGTTGGAGAAAGGGGCCTTCCAGGGTGGTGCCTTGCCTCCCTCCTCCAGGAGCAAGTCTTGGGGACTCGATTTGGGGGCAACCTTTGCTCTCTGGACTGTCTTGTTGGCTGCCATTGATCCACCCCTAGCACAGTGCCTGGCACTTGGATGAATGAATGTTTCATGAGAGGGCAGAGTCCAAGATTGCTTGGCAGGATTCCTGGGCTCTATTCTGAGGTTTGGCCCTCCGGGTGAATAGAGACAGTTACAGCTGGGTACCTCCAGGGGTGAGCCAGAGCCTCAGCACCATAAGGGATGGGGATAGGGGTACTCTTTGCTGTTCCTGCTGGCGGAGAAGATGGGACAATCTTAGCTTCTAGGGGTGATTGGAGGTCTCTCTTGCTGGCTGGGGTCTGCCTGGCTACCATGCCATGACCCTGCACACAGAAGCTTCCACCATCACCCAGGCCTGCTCTTTGTATAGGAAGCCTAGGGATCGGAACTCCACTGTGGGAGTGCAGAAGGCAGACTGGGGAATTCCCTGACCCCCTTCTGAAGGCCCTGGATTCCCCTCCATCCAGTTCTGGGTAGAGCTGGCACTGGATAGTGTACAGAAGAAGGTAGTGTACGGAGAAGGCCTAGGAGGAGTCTCTCCCCCCTCCCAAGGAGGGTATGAATCCTTGTGCCAGGAAAGGATACTCTGGATGTTGGGAAGTCTCAAGGGAATCAGGTTTGGCACTGGGACTTTCCCTGGATCCTCTTATTCATGCTCTTCAGACCATTCCGAGCATGACTCTGGGGTGTGTAGGTGGAGGGATGCTGGGAAGGTAGGAAGGGCAAGACTAGAGTAGGAAGAGAGCTAATAATATACTAGGTAACAGAGGTAGCCGGGACTTTCCTTACCTTATCTCTTTAAGGAAGGTTATTAATAAAATATGTGACAATTGAGAGGGAACAGACTGGTTAAGAAACTCACTCAAGGTCATAGTTCAAGCTGCAGCTCGAACTCAGGTCTGGGGATGGGTGGAACATTGTTAATCCACACAAAAATTCCTTCTGTCATTTTTAAAAAGGCAGTTCTTGAGACAAATATTGGTGATTCACACCTGTAATCCTAACTACTCAAGAGGCTGAGATCTGAGGATCACTGTTTGAAGCCAGCCTGGGCAGGAAAATCTGTGACTATCTCCTCCGCTAAACAAAAAAGTCAAAACTTTTTGGAGCTGTGGGGACTGGAAATGTGGCTTAGTGGTAGAATGCTTGCCTAGCATGCCTAAAGCCCTGGGTTTGATTCCTCAGTTACACATAAACAGAAAAAGCCAGAGGTGGTGCTGTGGCTCAAGTGGTAGAGTGCTAGCCTTGAGCAAAAAGAAGCCAGGGACAGTGCTCAGGCCCTGAGACCAAGGCCCAGGTAGTTCTTTGTGTTGGATACTTCTTCATGCCAATGTATATGGCTTAGCAATTGGCACGTGAGCTAGATTTCAGCGCCAACTGTCCCACAGGTGCCCAAAGGCAGGGAACAGCCTGTATAGCCTTATGTGGTGGGTCTCCCTGTATGCCTCCAAATTTTGTGCTTCTGGAGAAGAGACCATTTTGGCCTCTGGGAGCTCCCTAAGTTTCTGAGTCTTTCTTTGTTTTATATAAATACTTGGAGCCCTGCTGCCCAACCCCCTCCTACCTCATCCCCTCTTGTTTTTGAGACCCTCAGCTGTCCCTTTCCCACTGTACAGCTGCCAGACAGGAAATCAGATTAACTGTGTCCACACACACAGCTGTAACAGCTGTCAGATTGGCAGCAGAACTGAATGCAGCCAGGCTGGGGACACAGTGAGAGTGGCTCTCAAACCTCACCAAGGGACTGTATTCAAACACAGGTTCCCATATTCCTGAAGGAACCAACGTTTTAAACACTGGTGGAGTGGAGGTGAGGATATTGAGCACGTGCTTTTAGAGTAGCAACTGTGAGGACAGAGTTCAGGGGACCCTGCATCCGGCCAGTGGTATCTCCAGTATTCATGGAAGGCCCTAGTGGGCTTTGGGACTTCTGGGAGAGGTTTCTACGCATATGTAGAGGGAGGCGGCTGTTGCCCCAGACAGGCAATCCAATTCCCAGCAGCCTGGCAGTCTGGAGAGAGAGGATGTTTTGAGATGCCAGGAGCAGGTGTCTAAACCCCAGCGGGGTGGGGATTGTGGCAAGTGGCCAGGTGGGCAGGGTTGCTTGATGGATGCTCAGGGCCCATATGTGGTGGAGAGTGGAGGCAGATTTGCCCTGGGCCTCCTACCATCCCACCCCAGGTGGGGAGTGAACAATCCCAGCAATAGCTCCAGATTTTGCATGTTTAGTGTACCCTTTAATTGTCTGCAGCTTCGTATCCAAGTACGTCCTGGAAATGGCTGTGAGATAGGAGATGTCTCCAGATAGCGTCCTAAGATCCACCACTAACTTCATCCTCAGCAGTGACAGATGTCGTGTACTTTTCACCAGGGTTCCGAATCCCCTGTCAGAGCCTTCAAAGTGGCCATCTGCTTCCAGATTTCTAGGGCTTCCCTCCATTTGCCCCTCCCCCCCTTTGTATTCCTGTGCTCTGGCATTCTGGGAGCCAACCAGATACCCTAGTTTAGATTCCTGAACCATATACAGAGTGTTACATCTCTCATTAAGTTCAGGAGCAGCCTTCATGTTTTCCTTTTCTGTTTTTTATCAGAGAGCCAGCAGAGTCAGGATTAAGCACTGGCTGTTTGAGAACTTGTGCTCATTTGTGCTAGGTGTTTTGGAGAGACAGAAGGAATCCCACTGTTGAGACCTGAGCTGCAGAGGACAGAGTAGGCAGGCAGCTGGAACTAGAAGGAGGCTGCTCCTTGAAATTCCTCTCTGTCATTGGCACCCAGCTTCTGACTACTCTGGCTGTGTTGTGTGGGGCTAGAAGAAGTTCTCTGATAGAAATGGACCACATCTGACATCTGAAATGAATAAGATCTTCATGTGGCAGAAGTTTGAGGTTGACATCCTCAGATGATCTTTGAAATGAGCCCCACATAATTCTAAGCATTTTATTTTGTATATTAACATTTTTTAAGTTTAAATTTTTTTGGGATCAGTCATTAGGCTTGAACTCTGAGCCTAGGTGCTGCCCCTGAGCTCTTCAGCTCAAGGCCAGTGCTCTACCACTTGAGCCACAGTGCCACTTCCAGTTTTTTGATGGTTAATTGGAGATGAGTCTTATGGACTTTCCTGCCTTGGCTGGCTTTGAACCCCCATCCTGAGATCTCAACTTCCTGAGGATTACAGGTGTGAGCCTCTGGTGCCTGGCATGTTTAATTTTTTATGCCAGTACTGGGGCTTGAACTCAGGGCCTCAGTGCTACTCCTTAGTTTTTTCACTCAGGGCTGACACTTTACCACTTGAGCCACAGTTCCACTTCCAGTTTTTTTGCTAATTAATTGGAAATAATGGTCTTATGGACTTTCCTGCCTGAACCTCAATCCTCATATCTCAGCCTCCTTAGTAGGTAGGATTACAGGTATGAGCCACCAGCTTCTGGCTATCTCGTTTTTTTTTTTTTTTTTTCAAGACAGGGCCTCACTGTATATCTCAGGCTGCCTTTGAACCAGTGATCCTCCTGCCTCAGCCTCCTGAGTGTTGAGATTACAGACCACTACATCTGACTTCTTTGTGTATTTTAGAAACGATTGTGTGTGTGTGTGTCTGTGTGTGTGTGTATAGTTGATACATACTAGGCAGACACTCTACCACACATAGAAACAACCTGAGAAGTAGTCCATAGACTTCCCTAGATTGCCAAGGCCAATGGGGTCCAGGACTCAAAAAAAAAAGTCAGGAGCCATTAATAATAGCCCTGGCTAACACCTCCTGAGATCTTCCCAGGCCCTTTGCCAAGCTCTAGGCGTGCATTCTCTTGGGCCTGGCAACCTAGGAGGTAAGTGCTCTGCTGCTATCTTGCAGATGCCTTCACAGAGGAGGAGACACCCTATGCCTTGCCTAGCAAGTACACTGCCTTGAACCCTCGCCATGTCTTACTCCAGAGCTCTCGCTCTTAACCATTACGTGATATACATTCAATTACGTTGCTTGACAAGTTGTGCAAATTGCTAGGTGAGAGTCATGCCAAGCCCGCACATGTGGAAATTCTGTCTGAATTGTGGTAGAACCTGTTGATCCTAAATCAGCCTTGCCAGTCACGTAAGAGCACAGAAATAGATCATGGGAAACTGGCCTTGGTGGGGAGGGGTCATCGGCGTCACTGGCTGAGGAGTGTGGAGTACTCTTCCTCACCTCCTTCCAGATTCCCTCAAGGCCAAGGAACAAGAAACTTTGCCTATTCTCCAGGGAAAGAAAAAAAGGTAATGAAGACATTGAAGGAAGCTGCAGATTGCCTTGCTTGGCAAGGGAGGTCTAGAGGGCCGGGGTGTTGGTGAAGATGCTACCCCTAGCCTTGCCTGGCTACCTGTCTGTGCTCTCCAGAAAGATGTCCTAGAATGAAGCCAAGCTGTTGCTCGGCAGGATCCTGCCTGTGTGGGCAGTCTTGCTACCTGGGTTCAGATCCCTGCTTTGTTTCACCTGTGGGGGCAGGGGTGGGGGCTGCTGTATATGGCCAGACAGCCACATGTGAGCCAGAGCTTGGTATCTGTAGGGCTGTTCTGGTGGCTTGGAGACACACAGGCCTGCCAACCCAACTGCTCAAGCTGGGCTGTTCCATGGAGGCAGAGTGGGTCATCCCTGCAGAAGGCCACAGGACAGGATTGTGGCTTGTTCCTGAGGTCACTACTCCTAGTATGAAGAAGGGTCTGAGCCCACTGGGACGAGCCATGTGTAGAGCAGTGGGGGTGGTCAGGGCCTACTCCTGGAGCCTTGCTGCTTTCCCCACAGGAGATAGTGGTGTTGGTACTGGCCACCCAGTCTATGGCTCTGAGTCAGACCTGACTGAAGAGGGAAGGACCCCGGGCCCTGCTTTCCCATGTGACCCTATTCCTGGCCTTTCAGGGGGCTCTTTACTGCCTAAAATTCCTAACCCATCCCTTTAGGGAACAGTCCCTCTCTCTACCTACTCTCCTGATCCACCAGGAGGCCAAGAGTTTCTTCCGGTCATGACACACCCACTTCCCCTTTCATGTGCTTAAGCTGCTGCTACCTGCTCTGTGCATGCCAAATTGGCAGGGGACATGGATCTTCAAGGGAGTGCCAGGCCAGCCAGGCTTTTAGATTCCGTCCCAGTCATTACATTTTGGGACTCCATCCTCTGCCCTTCCCTGACTTCCATTTTGGACACAGCCAGGTTGCTCCTTGGTAGACCCCTGGAGTGCCGCATGCTGCTGCAAATTAACATTCTCCAGTCGTCTGTGTTTCCTGCTTGCATGGAAGCAGAGCTGTGGCAGAGCCCTCTGGCTGCCCTGCCACCTGCATACCAATGGGCGCCCGTTCTCACTGCAGCACTGGCCTGAACATCTCAATGATGGTAATGGTGGGAGATTACCTGGTCTTAGCCTTGTGCTCTCTGTGGGGCTCTTGTAAGCACCACCAGCCCTGCTGGCCATAGTGCCAGCCTGAGGCAGGGTTATCTGCTGAGAACCAGGAGGGCTTGGACCCCTTTCCTTTCCTGGACAAGCTGGCTGGAATCCAGCTCCCATAGTCTCAGCAGGGCTGGGAGCAGCAGATTGATGCCTGTCCAACCTTGGTTGAGGGATCAGAGTAATAACCCTCTGGTCATATTGGGGCCTTGCTGAATGTCACAGGTTAGAGAGGTACAAGGCTCCCATCCTGCTTTCACCTTGGTCCAGGGCTGTTTCTGCTAGAAAGACTCTCTGGGGTTTATAGCACCTTTTCTCCTAGTGCTGGGGAGGGGATGAGTTGGTGAAAGAGTGTGTGTGTGTGTGTGTGTGTGTGTGTGTGTGTGTGTGTGTGTTTAACTCCACCCTCTTGGCCACATCTGGACACTCCTGTAGTTGTGGCTCTGGCCTGGTGGCCACAAAGTCGTCAGTGCGGCTGATGGGGAAGCCACAGAGGAATGTGCCTGGGGTGTTGGGGAAGGAGGGGTGGTGGCACAGAAAGACATCCTGCTCAGGCTGTGCCTCTCCACCAGACCTCTGCTTCTATTGGCTTCCAGAGGCATGTTTAGGCATGAGGATGGTATAACTTGGGCCTTCTGTAGCTTGTTCCTGGGTTCCCTGGAGAAATCCAGGTCCGTGGACAGGATGTAGGGGCCTCTTTTAGCCACCTCCAAAGGTGGAAGGTAGGGATCTGAAGAAGGCTTGTTCCTTGCACCTATCAGAAAGTTAGGTTCTTATTTTCCTGGCCTGGGCTGTAGTGGGCTACTTGGATGCAGAAATGCCTTTCTAGCCCCTTGTGGTCTTCCTGGGCTCAAGGAAAATGGGGGCTTTCTTTGGAGAAAAAAGTAGAAAAGAAACAAGATGGGCTGGCCCTGCCTCTCTTACTTCCTCCTTCCCAGGCAGCCATATCCTGCCTTCCCTTTCCTGCTGGCAGCAAAAGGCTTTGTGGGGTGTGGGCTGGGCTTGGGGCTCCCTGATGGTGTGTTGTTTGCCCAGTTGCCTTGGCAACTATAGAGCAGTGATAGGGAGTGACATCCAGTGACCGGGAGGACAGTGCAGTGGGATCAGAGGTCGACACCCATCCCTCCCATAAGTTCACTGGAACCTTTACACTCTAAGGTTCCTCAGCCCACTGTCTATATGGGAACTCTGGACCCAAGCCCTGGGACCACTCAGTAGATCCCACCACTGCTTTGCTTTGCCCTTCCCAATGTGTCCTGTCTTCCTTGGGACAGGAGTCTGAGGTCCCTGCAGCAGCCCCAGCCCTCTCCTGCCATCATCCTTCTTCCTGTCTGATTCCCTTTCCTTTCCTGTCTCCTCCTCCCACCTCCTCCCTGCCCGCCCATTCTCTCAGCCCCCTCCCCCCAACACAGCTGCTGTTTGGCTCACTCTATATATAGCGGCATTTTCAGGGTAATTACAATAAAACTGTTGAAAGGAGATAATCCAGCAAAGGAAGCTAGGCTGACTGTCAGCCCCCTCCTGTCCCTGGCTTGGTGCAGCCCTGCACCCCCTTTCACTGAGGCCTCCTGTCCCTCCCTACTCCTTAACTTCCCTTCTGCCCCATTGGCCCCAACTGGTATAAGCCAGAGAGCAGGGCATAGGACAGAGTGTCCAGACAGTCTCCACAAACCTGTGCTTTTCATGAGCCCTGGCTAGCAGCACCAACAGTTCTAGAACCAACCTCTCTGTACCTCAGTTTTTCTTTTCGTATGGGCTATAGTGGGGGCTTGGTGTTGAGACGTGAGGAGAAGGTACAGGACAAGATTTGCATTCTCATCCTGGATATTCAGTCAGCTGGCTGGGTCTGGTCAATTTATTCAAACCTCTTACAACCTCAGTTTCCTTGTCTGTAAAATGGGGTAACCATCATTTGAGTCATAGACAACTGTGCCATTTAAATGAGTCATTCATGTCAAAGGCCCAGTGGTATCAGTGACAGTATTATGTGTCAGTTACTCACACTCCACCGTTACCACTCTTCATGCTCATGTTTGCTTGCACATTGTTTTTGTGGTAGTGGTGGGGATGGAACCCAAGTCCTCATGCACACTAGGCAAATCCTCTCCCACTGAGCTCCACCACAGCTCTGCTGCATATTTTCGGTTTTTGTGCCAGTCCTGGGGCATGAACTCAGAGCCTGGGCACTATCCTTGTACTTTTTTGCCCAAGACTAGCACTCTTCTCACTTGAGGCACACTCCACTTAAGGCTTTTTGGTGGTTAATTGGAGATACAAGTCTCACAGACTTTCCTGACCTGTCTGGCTTCAGACCATGATCCTCAGTCTCAGCTTCCTGAGTAGCTAGGATTATAAGCATGAGTCACCAGCGTCCAGCCCTAATACATATTTTCTTATTTTTCATGGCTTTGGCCTCTTTTGAAGAAGGTGAAAGGTGGCCTGATGGATGGAGGGCTTTAATCCTCCTCTTTGACCTCTTGGGTCTAATAACCCTGTCCTGTGGCCTCTTGAGCCACAGGGCCTAGTGGGGTCTGAGATTGGGCCCATTGATGCCCCATATGTCTTGTGCCCACAGTGGAGGTGAAGCCAGTACTACCAGGAGCCATGCCCAGCCCCATGGGGGGCGGGGGTGGAGGCAGCCCCAGCCCTGTGGAGTTGCGGGGGGCTCTGGCTGGCCCTGTGGACCCTGTGCTCCGGGAGCAGCAATTGCAGCAGGAGCTTCTGGTGCTCAAACAGCAGCAGCAGCTGCAGAAGCAGCTCCTGTTTGCTGAGTTCCAGAAGCAGCACGACCACCTGACACGGCAGCATGAGGTCCAACTACAGAAGCACCTCAAGGTGAGCAAGCAGGGCTTGGGGTCACCCAGAGCTGTACCTGCCCCCCTCAGGGCCCAGCTCATTGCTCCCTTTATGCCCCTGCAGCAGCAGCAGGAGATGCTGGCAGCCAAGAGGCAACAGGAACTGGAGCAGCAGCGGCAACGGGAGCAGCAGCGGCAGGAGGAGCTGGAGAAGCAGCGGCTGGAGCAGCAGCTGCTCATCCTGCGCAACAAGGAAAAGAGCAAAGAGAGTAAGGCCAGTGGGGCAAGGCAGGCAGGGCTCCTGCCTGCCTGGTCCCAGCTGTGGGTCCTGGCACCAAGCAGCCAGATCAGCGGTGTTCTGTTCTGCAGGTGCCATCGCCAGCACCGAGGTGAAGCTCAGGCTCCAGGAATTCCTCTTGTCAAAGTCAAAGGAGCCCACGCCAGGCGGCCTCAACCATTCCCTCCCACAGCACTCTAAATGCTGGTAATAGTCCTGTGCATGTAGAGTGGGCAGAAGGGCCCTGGGTCCTCCTCAGGGTCTGCTTGACTACAGGCTAGCTGGACTCTCCTGTTTTATGGCCATATTTGGGTTCTGTAACTTCTCCTTGGGGATGAGACTCCCACCCCTTGTTCATCCTCTCACTCCCCTCCTCAGGATCCATTTCCCATCCCTCTGTGACATATGGTGGCCTTTTCATAGCTGCAGATGGCCAGGTGGCAGATCCCAGGCCTGGGTGGTAATCTAAGTCTGCTTCTACCCACCCCCCAGGGGAGCCCACCATGCTTCTTTGGACCAGAGTTCCCCTCCCCAGAGCGGCCCCCCTGGGACGCCTCCCTCCTATAAACTGCCTTTGCTTGGGCCCTATGACAGCCGTGATGACTTCCCCCTCCGTAAAACAGGTGCGTGAGAGCCCAGCCTCATCTCCCTAAGTGTGACTCCTGGGGCAGGGTGGGGATGGGTAAGGGGAAGTGCTGTGAGTTGGCCTTGAGCATGGAGGGCTGGGCTGTAGGTATGGATGGATATATCTGAGTTCCTACACCTTTCTCCACAGCCTCCGAACCCAATTTGAAAGTGCGTTCGAGGCTAAAACAGAAGGTGGCTGAGCGGAGAAGCAGCCCCCTTCTGCGTCGCAAAGATGGAACTGTTATTAGCACCTTTAAGAAGAGAGCAGTTGAGATCACGGGCACTGGACCTGGGGGTAAGGCCTCATCATGTGTCTCCATTCTGAGAGCCTGGGATTGGGGATGTGGGGGGCTCAGAGCAGGCTCAGGTGACAGCCACTTCTCCTGTAGTGTCGTCCGTGTGTAACAGTGCGCCCGGCTCCGGCCCCAGCTCTCCCAACAGCTCCCACAACACCATCGCTGAAAACGGCTTTACTGGCTCAGTCCCCAACATCCCTACCGAGGTACAGGCCTGGCTCAGGCTGGCACAGTTGGGGGGTGCGGAGAACCCAGAGCTGCTTTCTTTCCCTTGAATGGAAGAGTGCAGCTCCTTCTGGTCGGGCTGAGAGTGCCCAGCACAGACCTTTCTGAAGGACCTGGAGGGTCCTTGCCTATATATGTTGCCTCAAAGGTCTCACAGGCCCATGAAGGGCTGAGATCTCTAAAAGCCACTCCCAGTTTTGGCTCAGGGTGGGAAGAGTGGGGACTATCCAGACTTAGTGGCCTCAGCCCCAGGTTGCCATCCTTTGTCATCTCCCCTTTTCCTGCTTTCATGCCTGTATCTCCTGACTGCTCCCCAGATGCTTCCCCAGCACCGGGCCCTCCCTCTGGACAACTCCCCCAACCAGTTCAGCCTCTACACGTCTCCCTCTCTGCCCAACATCTCCTTAGGGCTGCAGGCCACGGTCACTGTCACCAACTCGCACCTTACTGTAAGTGTAGGGTGCATAGCCCTTCCTACCCAATGTGCAGGTTACTGGTCTTGCATGCTCCCACCTGGGACTTCTGCCTTCCCCAGGCCCCATGGGAGGTCAGATGGCCCTATCAAAGATGGTGGGAGGGCAGAGGGTAGATAAGGGATGCTGGTCTAGAGTTGGCGAGACAATGCAGTAGGACCCCCCCCCACCTTATCTCTTATCTCTCTCCACCCTATGCAGGCCTCCCCAAAGCTGTCAACACAGCAAGAGGCGGAGAGGCAGGCCCTTCAATCCCTGCGCCAGAGCACCACGCTAACTGGGGGCACACTAACGGGCAAGTTCATGAGCACATCTTCCATCCCTGGCTGCCTGCTGGGTGTGGCGCTGGAGGGCGACACAAGCCCCCATGGACACGCCTCATTGCTGCAGCATGTGCTGCTGCTGGAGCAGGCCCGGCAGCAGAGCACCCTTATCGCTGGTGAGTCGGTAGGCAGTTGTGCCAGGGAGGGAAAATTAGGCACGATGGGAGTCTCAGGTTAGGACCAACTGTGAGGGAGAAACATCACTGATTTCTTCCACATTCTGGAAATATCAAGTACCTACAGCGTGCCAGGAACTATTCTTGACAGAACTTGCTGCCATTACCCAGTTCCTATTCCAGAGCAGTGCTGTCCAGTAGTAGCAACATAATATAAACCACAGACATGAAGTTTTCTAGTAGCCACGTTTCAAAGTTTAAAAATAAATAGGGCTAGCCACTGGTGGTTCATTCCAGTGAACTGGCTGAGATTTGGGGATCAAGGTTCAAAGCTAGCCTAGGTAGACAAATCTTGGAGACTTATCTCTAGTTAACAGGCACAAAGCTGGAACTAGAGGCATGGCCCTGAATTCAAGCCCCAGTACCACGTGCATGCGCGCGTGCGCACGTGTACGTGCGCGCGTGTGCGTGTGTACGTGCACGCGCGCGCGTGCGCACGTGTACGTGCGCGCGTGTGCGTGTGTACGTGCACGCACACACACACACACACAAAGTGGAATTTATGATAACATATTTTATTTTGTATCCAGAATATTATTTCAACATGCAACGTGAATGTTTATTTGTTTTGTTTTTGTTGCCAGTCCTGGGGCGTGGACTTAGGGCCTGAGCACTGTCCCTGGCTTCATTTTGCTCAAGGCTTGCACTCTACACTTGAGCCACAGCGCCACTTCTGGCTTTTTTCTATATATGTGGTGCTGAGGAATCGAACCCAGGGCTTCATGTATATGAGGCATGCACTTTTACCACTAGGCCATATTCCCAGTCTTGCAACGTGAATGTTAACCACAAAGAGGTTCACTTTTTTTTTTTTTTTGGTCAGTCCTGGGGCTTGGACTCAGAGCCTGAGCACTGTCCCTGGCTTCTTTTTGCCCAAGGCTAATACTCTACTTTTTTCTGTTTATGTGGTGCTGAGGAATCAAACCCAGGATTCATGCATGCTAGGCAAGCATTCTATTGCTAAGCCACATTCCCAGCTCCAAAGTTCCATTTTTGTTTGTGTGTCACACACTGGTAGCATAAGGAAGAACTCAGTATTCATAGATGGCCAATGGCTTTGGTGTTGGATGTGTTGGTATCAGGAGAGATCCTGCAGGAAACATACAAGACCATGGATCAGGGCTTCTTGGCCTTGTGGGAAGCCTTGTCTGGTGCCTGACTGGCCCTGCTACCTGGCTGGTCCAGTACTACCTGTGCACTTAAGTTGAGGAAACTGAAGGGAGAAAATGGTGAATTTGGAGAAGCCTGTTTGTACCTCTGAGCTGAAACTGCTCATTTCTGAAGAGGAAAAGGAGGAGGAGGAGAGGAGGAAGAATGGGACCCAGCCTTGAGGTGGGGTGCCTCAGGCTCCTCTAAGGTTTTTCCTCAGTATGTAGGTGGTGGTCCAGAAGGGGGGAACATTGCAGGGGATGATGGGGGCGAGCCTGGTACCCTGACAATGGAGCTGACTCCTCTCCTGCCTCCACAGTGCCACTGCATGGGCAGTCCCCGTTGGTGACTGGCGAACGTGTGGCCACCAGCATGCGGACAGTGGGCAAGCTTCCGAGGCACCGGCCCCTGAGCCGCACCCAGTCCTCACCACTGCCACAGAGTCCCCAGGCCCTGCAGCAGCTGGTCATGCAGCAGCAACACCAGCAGTTTCTAGAGAAGCAGAAGCAACAGCAGCAGCAGCTACAGCTGGGCAAGGTGTGCCTGGAGAGGCAAAAATTGGGGGGCTGACACAGCAAGAGACCCAGGCTTGGTAGGGAAGGCACAGGAGGCAGTGGGGCTGGGCAGGGGGCTGAGCCCAGGCCCCACTAGGGGTATGTGCCTGCTCAGGAGAGCTGTCTTCCTATTTTCTGATTTATAAAGAAGCTCCATATGGGCTAGCAGCTACCTGGGAGAAGGGAGGGAAGGATGGAATGACCAGGGCTATAGGCCTGCGCAGCCATCCTCCCTCCCAGCTGATAGGCCCCCACCATTCTGCCTCCAGATTCTTACCAAGACCGGGGAGCTGCCCAGGCAGCCCACTACCCACCCTGAGGAGACAGAAGAGGAACTAACAGAGCAGCAGGAGGCCTTGCTAGGGGAGGGAGCTGTTACCATGCCCCGGGAAGGCTCCACAGAGAGTGAGAGCACTCAGGAAGACCTGGAAGAAGAGGAGGAGGAAGACGAGGAAGAAGAAGAGGACTGTATCCAGGTCAAGGATGAGGAGGGCGAGAGTGGCCCTGAGGAGGGCCCCGACTTGGAGGAGTCCAGTGCCAGTTACAAAAAGGTGCCACCCTGTCCTGGTCCTAGCCCTTAGGCCCCACCCCATCATCCTCTCCCTCCTCCCCCCCACTTGCTTGTCTCCATCCCCAGCAGCTCAGTTGTCAGTGCAACAGCTTTCTGAAGAGCGGGAGGGGAGGGGAGGAGAGAAGCCAGGAGGGAGTTGAAGGGGCTGCTGTGTGGGTCCCTGAGCTGTGCCTCTGCTTGTCTGCCTGCCCCCTCGCATCTGCCTTTCTGCGTGTACTTGCGTGCGCGCACGTGGCCTGTGTGTATCTGCTTTTGTGCCTGCGTCCGCTGGTTGTGCGTCGGTCTCTGCGTGCTTGTGTGCGTGTGTACACACACGCCCCCACTGTTACTACAGTCTGCCTTGTGCCTGGCACTCTCCATTCATTGCGGACACAGCTGAGCCCTCCAGGCCTGACTCATCCCTCCCTCGCCTCCACCCCCGCCCCTCTCAGCCTCTTACCTCAATGCTACTCTTCAGTGTGACTCATCACATCCACCATCCTTTCCCTTCTTGCTGGAACTGGCGGAGGCTGGAGTGTCTCCTGTCCTTGGAGGGAACAATTGGGAGAGGGAGGATAGAGGAGACTTGGAAGCGAGAGCTGGGTTGGGGGCCCCCTAGAGGCCTCAGGGAGCACCTCTCCTCCTTCTTGTCCAGGCTGATTGAGCCTCACCCGGGCCCCCTCCCATTTCTTCCCAGCTGTTCCCAGATGCCCAGCAGCTGCAGTCCCTACAGGTGTACCAGGCGCCCCTCAGCTTGGCCACTGTGCCCCACCAAGCCCTGGGCCGCACCCAGTCCTCACCTGCTGCTCCTGGGGGCATGAAGAGCCCCCCAGATCAGCCCACCAAGCACCTTTTCACCACTGGTGAGCCCTATCGCCGCTTATTACATCTTTCCACCAGATAGCGGGGACCTGTGTGTAGCCACACTGAAGGAAGGGAAGTGGCCTTTCATCTTGGTGCTCATGGCTAGTCATGGTAATGTAACAGCCTTTTGCTCCAGTCAGGAGTGTGGGCAGTCCTGCCTCTACCCAGTGAGGAAGCACTGGTTTCTGTGCCTTCACTCCCCTCCTCCCAGGGTACCTGTTTTTGCACTATTACCCTTACAAGCTCTGGAGCCCTGGGTGGAGAGAGCTTCATTGTCTCTTTTGGATTCTGCCCTTCTAGCTTTCTCTCCTCTGCCACATACTGAGCTCTGGGTGGGAATAGGCTTACCTGAGGATGGTCCCATCTCACCAGTGGGGCGCCACACACAGGGCTGAGATGGGTAGGGAAGAGGGAATCTGTGGGGGGAGAAGTAGACTATGAAGTTGGCAAAGATGAAGACCAGTGGGAGGTGTCATGGGCAGTCTGGTTGGGCCTGAGAGCCAGAGGCTTCAGACAGGAGTATGAAGAAAGGAATTTCAGGAGCAAAGACAGGTGTATATAGAAGTGGCCATGGGCAGGTGTTTGGGCTGGGTATGGTGGCCAGGCTGTGATTCCCAGCCCAGAACAGGGCTGGCTGACACGAAGGTCTGTGGTCCAGGCGTGGTCTATGACACGTTCATGCTGAAGCACCAGTGCATGTGCGGGAACACACACGTGCACCCCGAGCACGCTGGCCGCATCCAGAGTATCTGGTCCCGGCTGCAGGAGACCGGCCTGCTCAGCAAGTGCGAGGTGAGGGAGTCCCCTTTCTTCAGCCCAGCTTCAGTCTGAGCAGAGCCTCCTTCCCCCTGGAGTGAAAGCCTCTCTCGTACCCCAATCCTCTAGTTAATCACCACCTCCAAGTTCATTCCTTGAGACCTGTTTCCTTTACGGTTCCCAGTGGACTCAAGAGAGGCCTGGAGGGGGGTCCCTGGGGGTCCATGGCAGGTGCTCAGAATCCTTTGGATCTCCTGAAAGATGATGGGCCTACCTAGGCTATGGGTATCAGGAGAGGTGAGCAGTCAGTGTCACTTCCCTTGCTTGTCTCTCCTGCCCTCCTCTGGCAGCGGATTCGGGGTCGCAAGGCCACCCTGGATGAGATCCAGACAGTTCACTCTGAATACCACACCCTGCTTTATGGGACCAGCCCCCTCAACCGACAGAAGCTTGACAGCAAGAAACTGCTTGGTGAGCTGACAGGACTGATGTCTGGGTGGAATGGGCTGTCAGAAGACAGCCTGGCCAGGGTTAGCAGTTGTCCTGATGATAGCCAAGGGTCATCCCTTTAGCAGAGCTAATACCCAACCAGAGAGTGTCATTTATGTGGATGCAGCCTGAGCAAGCTGGAGGGCACCATGCTGGAGGGTGGAAGTGATCCTGGTGGGTGTTCTTTGCCTCTCCCCAGAAGGTCATGTCCCTGTCATCCTCAGCTTCCAGCTGGAGTGGGTCACAAAGGCCTTACCTGGTCTTTGATCTGAGGATTTGTTTTCTGTGACTGAGTTCACTGACCTCACGCCTTCCAGAGTCACTCTGTCCCTTTTCCTTACAGGCCCCATCAGCCAGAAGATGTATGCCATGCTGCCTTGTGGGGGTATTGGGGTGAGTAGGGTATATTCCAGAGGAAGTGGGTGGATGGCTTTCCTACCTCTAGCTCCTTCTTTCCTGACCATCATGGCCGCTAGCCTGTTGTCTGGTGCCTACCTCTGCTCTTGCCCTCCCCCTGCAGGGGGCTCGCTGAAGCCTGCTTTCCTGTCCCGGCAGGTGGACAGTGACACCGTGTGGAACGAGATGCACTCCTCCAGTGCTGTGCGTATGGCAGTGGGCTGCCTGGTGGAGCTGGCCTTCAAGGTGGCTGCAGGAGAGCTCAAGGTGAGGGTGTGCTTATGGCACACCTTGGCTTGGTCCTATGGCCTTAGAAGTAGAGGATGGGAGCAGTCCTGGCTTCTCTTAGCTCAGATGCCAGAGTGAAGAAGGTGGAAGCTCTAGGGACACCTAGAGGTTGGGAAGCACGAGGGAGCATTCAACAGTAATGGTGTCCTGAAGATAACTACTTGCCTGAGAGGCCCATTGGCATTCATAATGGTTCATTGGATATATATGCGTTTCTCATCTGTAGTCCTTTCCCTGCCTGGCTTGTGCTTCTCTCCTTCTCTGTCTACCACATCCTTGGCCATCTCTGTTTCCCATCTCATCTCTGTCCCTCTCTCTACGCTTCTTCAGAATGGATTTGCCATCATCCGACCCCCAGGACACCATGCTGAAGAGTCCACAGCCATGTGAGTACCGCCTTGTCCTATCCCTGGCCCTCTGCCCTCAGCCTTCCTGTCCTCTGCTCTGTTGTCCAGCCCTTCCCCACATACTCTGAAGCTGACCTCCCTGCCCTCTTCTCCCCCCACCCCCCTCAGGGGATTCTGCTTCTTCAACTCCGTAGCCATCACAGCTAAACTCTTGCAGCAGAAGTTGAATGTGGGCAAGGTTCTCATCGTGGACTGGGTAGGTAGTGGGCTGGGGTTGCTGGGCAGAGGTGGGCAGAATGGGGCTGGACCAGCTCCAGGATTAATTTCTTGGTTTTCCATGCTGATGATGGGTTAGCCTCAGTTTCACCTTCTGAACCATTAGCTCAGTTCTCACATTCTAATATGTCTCCTTCCTTTTCCTGAGAGACACCAGAGTGCTTTTAGCCCCTGTCCACTTAGTTTGTCCCCAGCATCCTCAAGCATAGCATCCAAGGGGTTTCCTACCTTGAATGGTAGTGCCACAAGGGTGCCACTACCACTGCCAGAAGCCACTTGTCTCCTATTATTATTATTATTATTATCATCATCATCATTATCATTATTATTGCTAGTCCTGGGGCTTGGGCTCAAGGCCTGAGCACTCTACTGGCTTCCTTTTGCTCAAGGCTAGCACTCTACCACTTGAGCCACAGTGCCACTTCCGGCTTTTTCTGTTTATGTGCTGTTGAGGAATTGAACCCAGGGCTTCTTTGCCTCCCCTTATAATCTGGGACTAAAATGTGCCAGAAATCTGACTACTACTTGACACATGGTGTTGCTTACAGCCACCTTAAATAGAAAGGTCTAGAGGTCCATTTCTGTAAGTGAAAGCAATATTAGGTGACTTAGCCAAGGTCTCTCAGCTGAGGATGTCATACTTCTGTCCTGCCTTAATGGTGAGAGAAAAGCACATACTGCTCACTTTGTTCAGGGAACTCACTGTTGCCAGGTGGAATCTGTGTGTGTGTGTGTGTGTGCACGTGTGTGCACACATGCATGCGTGCATTTGCACATGCTCTGGTACTAGGACTTGAACTTAGAGCCTTGTGCTCTTGCTTAGCTTTTTTGCTCAGGTTTGGTGCTCTATCACTTGGGCCACATCTCTACTCTCAGTTTTTTGTTAGTTGGAGATAAGAAAAATTCTCAGATTTGTTTGTCTAGGCTGGCTTGGAACCTTGGTCCTCAGATCTAAGCCTCCTGAGTAGCTAGGATAACAGGCATGACCCATCAGTGCCTGGCTAAGGGTGGAATCTTTAAAGTTCAATTTTGGCTTAAAAATTCATGTGAACATAGTAACTCATGCCTGTAATACTAGTACTCAGGAGGCTAAGGCAGGAGGATCTCAAGTTTGAGGCTAGCCTGGCTATATAGCAAGACTCTGTCAAAAACAAGCCAAGCTGAGTATGGTGTTGCTTGCTTGTAATCTCAGCTTCAGTTAGGAGGCTGAGGCAGGAGAATGGTGAATTTGGGGCCATCCTAGAGTACATAGAAAGACCCTGTCAAAAAAAAAGCAAGTAGGCAAACAAGATCAGGTAAATGTTGGAGCCTTCTGTTTTTTGCCAGTCCCGGGGCTTGGACTCAGGGCCTGAGCACTGTCCCTGGCTTCTTTTTGCTCAAGGCTAGCACTCTACCACTTGAGCCACAGTGCCACTTCTGGCTTTTTCTGTTTATGTGGTGCTGAGGACTCGAATCCAGGGCTTCATGTATGCAAGGCAAGCACTCTACCACTAAGCCATATTCCAAGCCCTGTTGGAGCCTTCTTTAGAATATGTCTGTCTGTTTTAAAGGTCTTAACGGTTCCTTAAACACCAGTGGAGTATGTTCTACAGAGAGATAAACACCTTATTTCATAACTTTGCATGTCCTGTACTCAGTGTGACACCTTAGATGTGAAATCCCAGTTAGAGAAGTGAGGCCAGGCATTCCTGTTGGGAATGGAGTACAGGTTCCTGAAGCTAGTGGTGGGCTCACCCTCAAAGCTCAGCATAGAGTGGGTGGTAGGCAGGTGCCTTGTGTGTATGTGTCTTTGTCTGTGTCTGATTGTCCTGGGGCTTGAACTCAGGGCCTAGGTGCTGTCCCTGAGCTTTTTCGCTCAAAGCTAGTGCTCTACCACTTGAGCCATTGCTTTACTTCTGGCTTTTTTGGTTGCTTAATTGGAAGTAAGAATCTCACAGACTGGGCTGGGGATATGGCCTAGTGGCAAGAGTGCCTGCCTCATATACATGAGGCCCTGGGTTCGATTCCCCAACACCACATATACAGAAAATGGCCAGAAGTGGCGCTGTGGCTCAAGTGGCAGAGTGCTAGCCTTGAGCAAAAAGAAGCCAGGGACAGTGCTCAGGCCCTGAGTCCAAGCCCAGGACTGGCCAAAAAAAAAAAAAAAAATCTCACAGACGTTCCTGTCTGAGAGATGGCTTTGAACCATGATCCTTCTCCGATCTTAGCCTCCTGAATAGCAATAGCAAGGAATACAGGCATGAGCCACTGATGCCCAGCCTGACAAGTGGCGTTTTGCCCTTTGGGTTAGAGCTTGGACCATTTTCCCAAAGTTTCTACCTCTCTCTGCCAGGACATTCACCATGGCAATGGCACCCAGCAAGCGTTCTACAACGACCCCTCTGTGCTCTACATCTCTCTGCATCGCTATGACAACGGGAACTTCTTTCCAGGCTCTGGGGCTCCTGAAGAGGTACAGCTCAAGGGCCTACACTTGGGCCCTTCCGGGAGGTAGCTGACTGGGGCCCGTCAGGAAGCCATGAAAGCTCATGTGGTGCTGGTCCCTGGGGCGTCTGAGGGCTCCTAGTGGGAGGACCTCACAGGTCTGACTGCCCTTCAGGCAGAGCAGAGGTCAGTGGAGTGGGGCCCTGGAGGTGAGGGTGGAGGTAGGGCAATGTCTGGGAACCCCCAACCAGTGAGAATAACCTCCTCCCCTACCTTGGTGCCAGGTCGGTGGAGGGCCAGGTGTGGGGTACAATGTGAACGTGGCATGGACAGGAGGTGTGGACCCCCCCATCGGAGATGTGGAGTATCTGACAGCCTTCAGGTGGGGACTGAGAAAGGCCAGGGGAGGGGTAGGAGAAGGGGGTAAAATCTCTGAAAGGAGAGCAGAGCGGGCTGAGGCTGGCCTTGCCATCTATCTATCTGTGTCAGCTTGGGCCATCCCTTTGCAGGACAGTGGTGATGCCCATTGCCCATGAGTTCTCACCTGACGTGGTCCTAGTCTCTGCTGGCTTTGATGCTGTTGAAGGGCATCTGTCTCCACTGGGTGGCTATTCTGTCACCGCCCGATGTGAGTCTGCTGGGCATTTGAGGGAGGTGTGCAACAGCCAGGCTAGAGGCAGCGGGGATGTGGGGCAGGGGGTAGACTTGACACTGAAGGGGACAGCGTGGGCAGATCTTGGACCTGGAATCCCCCTGCAGCTTCCCCCCACTCTTCTGCCAACCTTGGCCCATGAGCCAGCAGGCAGAAGTGATATAGCACAGCATAATCTTCTGCTGGAGCCCAGGAGGCAGTTTGCTGATCCCTGATGTTCCAGAGATGCTTTTGAAAGAATAGCATGTGATTGGATTTCTTTGTCTGTCTTATGCTTGGTTCGAGCATTTAGTCTACTGACGTTATGTTTTATTGTGTATATATTTGGCTTTAAATATGCCATCCTATTTTGTTTCTTTTTGTCTCCTTTCTAACCATCTCTAAAATTGATACCATTTACCATCTTATCCTCCTTTCTTCACCCATGTGCAAAGGTTTTGGCCACTTGACCAGGCAGCTGATGAAGCTGGCTGGGGGCCGGGTGGTGCTGGCCCTGGAGGGAGGCCATGACTTGACCGCCATCTGTGATGCCTCTGAGGCCTGTGTTTCAGCTCTGCTCAGCGTGGAGGTGAGGGCAGCAGTAGGACAGGTGGGATGGCAGGGAGGTGGAGTAAAGGTTCATAAGGGCCAAGCTACTCTAAGGACCCTTGGGGAAGATTTGCCTGGGCCCTGAGAACAGTTGGTAGGAAGGGCTTCCTGAATAGGGATCCCCTCAAAAGGCTGTACTTGCCCACCCGCAGGGATGTCTGACTGAAGAAGGGTCATTGGAGGGGCAGGCATCACCCCACCCCCACCCCCCCATATCCCCACCCTAAGCCTGGTCTTCTCTCTCCTGCCAGCTTCAGCCTTTGGACGAGGCAGTCTTACAGCAAAAGCCCAACATCAACGCAGTGACCACACTTGAGAAAGTCATCGAGATCCAGAGTGCGTGGGAACAAGCCAATGGGCCCAGACCTCCAGTTGCCTTGTGGGAGCGCCTGGGCTGGAAGATCCACCTGGGGCTGTCTGTACCCCTCTGACTCGCTGCCGGTCCTTTTTCCACAGGCAAACACTGGAGCTGTGTGCAGAGGTTTGCTGCTGGTTTGGGCCGCTCTCTGCGGGAGGCTCAGGCAGGTGAGACCGAGGAGGCCGAGACTGTGAGCGCCATGGCCTTGCTGTCCGTGGGGGCTGAGCAAGCCCAGGCTGCTGCAGCCCGAGAACACAGCCCCAGGTAAGTGCCTCACCTCCCACTCCTGTCTCTGGCCCACCCTGGTCTCTCCCACTTAGTGTCCTCCCTGTGCTTGTCCCCACAGGCCGGCAGAGGAGCCCATGGAGCAAGAGCCTGCCCTCTGACACTCTGGCCCCCATCCTGGGCTTCATCATTGTGATTTTGTTTATTTTTTCTATTAAAAACAAAAAGTCACACATTCAACAACGTGTGCTGTGTGGGTCTCTCAGCCTCGCCCCTCCTGCTCCTCTAAGCTGCCTCAGGCCCCCAACTATATGAACCACATCTCAGTTCTATAAGTTGCTCCCTCTGTAGGAGGTGGGGGTACACAGCCCAGCCCCTCCCCATGTTCTACCCCATGCCACTTCCTCACATTCTGTCCTTTTCCACCCTGGAGTCTGGGCCAGCTCAAGATAAGCACGGGGCCCAAACAGTACCCTCCAATTCTGGGCTCCCCCCCCCCGAGTGAGGTGGGAACAGTAGGTTGGTGCCTTGGCTTAAGCAGACTTTTGGGGGGAATGCCTTAATTTCACCCCCTCCCCTCCCCAGCCTCAGGGGAGGATCCTTTGCCTAAGCTGCAGTGGTAGGGAGGTGGGCTCCTACACTGCACTCTGCAATCCTTCCCACCTGTTGTCCCTACCATCTCTGCAGACTCCTTTCCTCTCTGGCCTCAGCACCCACCAAAGGCTATGCTAAGGATGAGGGCCTTGAGTCTTTGACCAGTTGTCTTGCCTCACACTCCCAGCAGCTGAGAGGATGAGGGGATGGATTTTAGGCTCCTGGGTTCTGAGGGTCTAGAAGGAGCTCCAGAGGCAGGCCTGCTCTCTCACTTCAGTTTTGACCTCCCTGCCCTCTGCTGGCGCAACCTGGGATGGAGAAGTTGGTTCCTTCAGGAGGGCTCCAGGCTGGTGAGAGCCCCCTTGCTGTTTAGGACCAGATTTCTCCTAGCTGTCCAGCATGCTGCAAGCAGAAGGGTCGGGGTTACTCCCTTCCTGGATCCTTTTGCTTTGTAGCCTGAGGATGGCAAGAGATGAGTTTAGAACAGGCAGAACCAAACCCCAAGAACCCAGGAACTGGCCCTGACTAAAAGATTCCCTTCCTCCTGGGTTGTCTTTGTTAGCCACTAGGCCAAGAGGTCCAAGACCAGGAGAGGCTGGGTGCTGTCTCTCCTTTTTTCTAGTAGCCCTGTGTTCAGGGCAGGGAGCCACAGGCTTTCAGTGAATGCTGTCTAGCCTGTAGGAAACCAAAGATGTGAAGTAGCTCCTAGGGGCCCAACTCCTCCTTGATGTCACAACCGTAATCTCCCATCCCCAGGGCCCCACCAATCTGTTTACATAGTTATTATCCAGATGGGGGCCTGAGCAGGGTTGTGGGAGCCAGGGGAGGGGCAGGAGTCCCACCACCATTGATTCATTGTGTGCTTGCGTGTTGTGTTCTGAATTCTCTATGGGGGTTGGAGATGGGGCTAGGCCAGTGTATCAGGCCTCCCTGCACTGAGCCCCAGGCTCTGGCCCCTCTATCTGTGGCTGGTCTGGTTCTCCTGTAAACTCATTCCTTGCTTTGTCTCAGTTAAGTATTTTGTAACCCATTACACTGTGTGTCTTTGTGTAAATAAACTTGTTTCTTGCAGTGCCTTCTGGGGCTAATGTCTCTCTCTCTCTCTCTTTTTTTTTTGGCCAGTCCTGGGCCTTGAACTCAGGGCCTGAGCACTGTCCCTGGCTTCTTTGCTCAAGGCTAGCACTCTGCCACCTGAGCCACAGCACCACTTCTGGCCGTTTTCTATATATGTGGTACTGAGGAATTGAACCCAGGGCTTCATGTATACGAGGCAAGCACTCTTGCTACTAGGCCATATTCCCAGCCCCCTGGGGCTAATGTCTCTATTCTCTGGGTTCCCAAATGGAATAGGTCCTTATCCTCTTCCTAGCCCAAAACAAAATACCTGCCTTTTTTTCAGCCTTGGACTAGAAAGCAACTTGGTACACCAGAAGCCAACTGGGAGATCTCAGGCTTGTAGGTGAAAGCTAAAATTCTGCGGAAGCCAGGCATCCGTGGCTCACACCTTTAGTAATCCTAGCTACTGCTTTCTGTTTTGTTTTGTCAGGGCTTGAACTCTGGCCCTGGGCACTGTCCCTGAGCCCTTTAGCTCAAGGCTAACACTCTACCACTTGAGCCACAGCACATGTTTTTCTAGTGGTTCACTGGAGATAATAATCTCACAGCCTTTGCTGCCTAGGCTGGCTTTGATCCACTGTCCTCAGATCTCAGCGTCCTGAGTAGCTAGGATTACAGGTGTGAGCCACAGGGCACCCAGCATCTAAGCTGGAAGCTGAAATCTGAGGGTCAAGGTTCAAAGCCAGCCCAGGAAGGAAAGTCTGTAAGACTTAGCTCCAATTAACTACCAAAACACCAGAAATGGTACTGTGGCTCGAAGGGCTAGAGCAGTTAGCCTTAAGCACAAAAGCTCAGGGACAGTGCTCAGGCTCTGAGTTCAGGCACCAGGATGGGCACAAAAAAACAAAACAGCAACAACAACAAAAAAAAACAAACCCTCAGTTCTACTGAATGTATCTGCAGCATCTCATGGGACCTCCCCAGAGGCCTCAATGGTCATGGGGTGTGAGGAGGGGACCGTGCTGAGAGGTCTCAGTAAGTTTACAGCCAGTCCTGCCTCCTATAGAAGCACTACAGAGGAACGCCACTTGTACACACATAGACAAGGTCAGTAGAGACATATATATATATATATATATACGTAGACAAGAAATCCAGAAGTTTCAAGGACTTTATTGGGGCCTTCTTGACCCACCCTTCATAGTACTGCAGGAACCTGCAGGTCTTGCTATTGCCTTTACTCTTTGACATGTTTGGAGGAAAGGCAGGAGACTGAGTCCCCTTGAGAGATACCTTTCTTTGGGCCAAGACCAAGTGGTTGGAGTGGCTGGAGGCCTGCCTGGGGTTGCAGCTGTCTCCTGGAGTGTGAAGGTGGTGGCGTATTTGCTCTCAGGGAATGAAAGTGGCAGGAGGAGGCACAGGAAGTCAGGAAGAGCGGATGGGCGGTGCATCCTGAGCACTGAAGGTGTGCACCACCCAGGGCACGAGGGCGAGGACCAGGCACGGCCAGAGTGTGAACTTGAGGAAGTTGAAGATGTAGAAGAGGCTGACCTGAGGGGGGTGACCCAGCCAGTTCAGGAGGGCCAGCAGTACCATGGCCAACACAAGACAGGCTATCTTCTGGCCAATTCTCAGGTGTACCCGTCGTATCTGGGCATAGCAGGGAGAGTGCAGGGCGATGCCCAGACCCAAGGCAGTTCCTGAGTCACGACTCAAGGAAGCAAAGGGCCGGCTGTCCAAAAGCACCCACTCAGGCCGCTCACACCACTTGGATGCTAGGTTGATGGACCTGTAGGGAAGGAAAGTCCTTGCCAGGAGATGCTGGAACCCAGAGGGCCACAGCTCTTAGTCATCTGCCCATGTTGTGCTGCAACCCCAAGAGGGTCTATGTGATAATATATTCTTCTTTTAGTCCTAATGAATGAGATCCACCAACTAGGTACAGAATTGGTAGGACAGGCCCAAGTCTGCCCAGGTTTCAAAGCGGGACTTACCAAGAAAGATCCAAGCCCAGTGTAAAGAGGGTCCAATAGATGAGGCTGGCCCCTAGCATGAGACTTAAGGCAGTCAGCCCATAAAAGCTTAGTTCTCGTTCCATGGGCACCCGGGGGGCCATCAGCCAGCCTAGGACAGCACCTAGGAGAATGAGGTAGGAACAGCTTCAAGAAGTTTGAGAAAATGATACCCCCACCTTCTGCTCCAAGCTGCAGTGCAGCTTGGCAGGAGAACAGATTAAGACATGATGGGGCCTTGGAGTTGGCTTTACAGAAGCTGGAAGAAACAGGAAAGTTTTAGACTGGTTCTCCCACTACCAAAGGCCCATCCTGTTGCCCTAGCTGCTCACCAGTTAGTAGGCCGAACAACACTTGATGAGGGAAGTGTGCTAAGAGGAAGACCCGGGACATGCCAATGGCCAATAGGAAGGTGCAATAAACCAGGCTAGGTATCACCCGAAACCAGCGGCTAGAAAGAAGAGAGATAAGTGCTACAGGGAGGTCCAGTTATAGCTTGGTTTTCCTCAGCACCCAAGTATGTTATGGTTTGACCAAACACCCCAGGCACCCCAGCTCCCAGGCTGCTGTGCTGAAGGCTCTTTTGCTCCTATTGGTAAGCAATGCCAAAGGCATACCTGTGGGCCCGAGAGGCCACCTGGGAAGAGAGGGCTGTCATCATGGGCCAGAGGGCTGCTCCTGTGATCATGCAGTGTCCAGAGGGGCTGCCTGTCCAGAAACCCAGAAGCTTGAGGTGAGAAGGGCAGAAGCCAAGTGTCGCTAGTGATCACTTGACGTGACTGCCTCCCCAAGGCTGAGGAGGAAAGCCTTGCCCAACCCGAATCCATCCATTGCTCCCTCTGGCTTGAGGCTTTTTTCTCTCCCATCTGAGACCACTGCTTTCAGGCTTCTGCCTAGCCCATTCTCTAGCTCTATACTAGGTGGGTGGCCAGTCCCTGGTATGAGCGTCCTCCTCCCATAACTCAACCTGGTCTTTCTGGAGTTGCTTTATTCTCGAGGCCAGTAACTGAGAGGCTGGGCCGCTGGTTGGACCACCCTGGATAAAGTATTTTTTTGTTTTTGCCAGTCCTAAGGCTTGAAGTCAGGGCCTAGGCACTGTCCCTGAGCTTCTTTTGCTCAAGGCTAGTGCTCTACCATTTGAGCCACAGCACCACTTTGGCTTTTTCTGTTTGTGTGGTGCTGAGGAATCAAATCCAGGGCTTCATGCATGCTACCACTAAGCCACATTCCCAGCCTGAATGAAGTGTTTTGAAACCCTCACCCAAACTCCTAACCACCCTAATAAAGGGAGGAGCTTGGGGAGTTCCCACCTGGACCAGTTTCACAAGAAGAAGGGAACTGGTGAACTTTGACTGGAGCCTGGTTGTAATATCCAGACTCGTGGACCCACCAAAAGGGCCTCTCGCCAAACAGAATCCTGGAAGAGAAAAGATGCAAGATGACATGACACACACACACCCCTTTCCAGGACAATGGAGGGTACAGAAGGACAGTAGAACTGTACTAGAGATGAGGTCTTGAGGGGTAAAACCAGAAAGACTGTCTATAATCCTAGGCTGAGATCTGAGGATAATGGTTCAGAGCCAGCCAGGGCAGGAAAGTCCATGAGACTCTTACCAGCAATTAACCAGCAAAAAGCCAGAAGTGGAGCTGTAGCTCAAGTGGTAGAGCATTAGCCAAGTGTGAGGCCCTGACTCCAGTACCAGCAAAACAATAACAACATTTAAAAACAACAACAACAAAACAAAACAGATAATGAAAATGAATTGGAGAAAGTAGACATATGTAGCTCAATTGGTAGAGGGCCAGCCTTGAGCAAAATAGCCAAGGGAGAAGACAGGGTCCAGTTCAAGCCCTAGTACCAGTAGGAGAAAGAAAGGAAAAATGATAGAAAATGAATAAGGGATTTAACACTGGGGACATATAGAGTGTGTGATTAAAAGTGTCCACTAAGGTGTGCCCAACCCTTGGGGCGGGGGGGGGGGGGGGGCTTTTATAGTCTCTAAGGCACGGAGCACAAAGCAAACAGCAATTAGGCAAAAAGGAAATGATTGGTTGCTTTTCCGTTTATAATAGGGATAAAGCCCTTGTGGAGAAATCAGGAGGGGAAAGGAAGTCCTCGCTTATTTTTCTTTTCTTTCTTTTTTTTTTTTTTTTTTTGCCAGTCCTGGGGCTTGAACTTAGGGCCTGGGCTCTGTCTTTGAGCTTCTTTTGCTCAAGGCTAGCACTTTACCACTTAAGCCACAGTGCCACTTCCAATATTTTTCTGTTTATGTGGTGCTGGGGAATTGAACCCAGGGCTTCATGCATCCAAGGTAAGCACTCTACCACTAAGCCAATTTCCCAGCCCCTTCCCCCCCCCCCAGCTTATTTTTCAACAACTCATTGTAGCCCATTCATTGTCTCCTATGAACCTCCCTTCCTTCCCCCAGGTTGGGGACTTGACAACAGAGACTGAAGTGAAGGGAGGTGAAGTTGCCTACTTAGTGGCTCTCTTCTGTACCCACAAGAGAGAAAACAGGTGGTACTAAGTGATAAACCTCAAGGACTGCAGGGCCTCCACCCATCTGCCTGAGATGCCAGGCTTTTAAGACTCAGAATGAAGAGCCTACTTGTGAATGACTGGAGGGGAAATGGGGGAAAAAGTGTTCCCTGGAAAGCAGTGTTTCCCCTCCACACAGTTTTTCAAACTTCACTGTGTACAGAAAATCACCTGAGGACCAAGTACAGATTCTGATTTAGCAAGCTTTTAAGTGCAGCCTATTCTGGGGCATGGATCAGGGGAGCACATCTTAACTTGGGTGGCCGTCTGTCTGTGTGATGACTGGCTCAAAGCGTGCTTCTTAACAATGATGCCAAGCAAAAAGAACAGAAGAATGAAAAACCGAATTGAGAAGTGGGATCTTCTGCCACTTAAATCATTACAGATACTTGTTAAAAATCTAACTGCCAGGGGCTGGGAATGTGGCTTAGCGGTAGAATGCTTGCCTAGCATGCATGAAACCCTGGGTTTGATTCCTCAGCGACACACACACACACACACACACACACACACACACACACACAGAGAGAGAGAGAGAGCCGGAAGTGGAGCTGTGGCTGAATAGGAAGAGTGCTAGCCTTGAGCAAAAGAAGCCAGGGACAGTGCTCAGGCCATGAGTTCCAAGCCTCAGGACTGACAGGGAAAAAACAACACCAAAAACAACTGCCAACCCCGTGGCTTGAGTTTCTAAGTCAGTAGGTCTGAGGGGAGATGGGAGATTTGCAGTTTAAACACACCCCCTTAGGTGATTTCTCTTATGAGGCCAGTGTGAGAAGCACTGGTCCAAAGCGTGGGATGGGTGAAGTCTGGGTCTCAGATGGAGAAACGGGGTAAAGGAAGAATGGTCTTGGAGCCATCTCCCGAGAGAGATCGGGGCCTTCAGTGGTAGGGGACCAGGATGCCCGAGGGCTTCGCTGTCTCACCACTTGAAGACAAGGTTGAGCCACTCAGTGATGAAGCTGATCCAGAGTACGGAGATGCCTACGCGGCGGGAGGCGTAGTAGGCCACCGGGAAGTAGAACAGAAAGAGGTTCTTGGGATCGCCCAGAAAGGAGACCCAGAGCCACACGTTCTCCAGCCCGGGCAGCCGGTTCTGCAGCGCCTCGGCCATGGCGATCCCCGCGCTCATCGCGGGCTCCATAGCGATCCAGCGGCTGGCAAGGCCCAGGGCCTGTTCTCCGGAGGAAGCCGAGGAAGCCTGACAGCCCGGCCAAGCGGCTGCCTACCGGCGGCCCTCTAAATCCCACCCTACCGAGCCCCGACCCGACCCGAGGGGAGAGGTCGGACCCGAGTCCCGCCCCGCCCCGCCCCCGGCCGGCCGCTGCGCGCGCGTGTCGGGCCCGAGGCGGCACTGTTTCCTCTCGCGCCCTTCCCGACTCTCCGGGCTACTGGGCGGCGGAGGGGACAAACCTCTGCGGAGGCGTTTCCTCTGGGCCCCCACGTGGCCGCGGTGGCCGGCACGTGGGCCGCCGGCCGAGTAGAGGAGCCCGCTGCGGTTCCGGGTCAGGGGCGGACTCCCCGGCGCCGAGCGGGCTCAGTGGCCGCGAAGGCCGATGTGTCATCTCCAGGGCCTGGGGTCCTTCCACGTCCGACCTCGCTTCCTTCTGTCTCTCCGATCAGTCTCCTGGAGGGAATGGACCCTGAATTTAAACTCCTAATCTATTCACGAAAACATTTTTTTTTAAAGGCCTTTTTTATCCACTGTCGGTGTGGCGGCTGACTGAGCAAGCAGCCTCTCCATTTCCAGAGGTCTTCCCCAAAGAAGGCGAACTCGCACGGGGCTTACCCCACAACCCCGAGTGTCAGTCCCCCCCCCCCCCCAAGCCCCTCTGGGCAGACACACCTAGAGAGAAATGGCTTGGGTCTGGGCAAGGGAGGAGCACCCACCACACCCCCAAGCAGCTCCCAGAGCTGAGGTCCCATGGGGAGACTGTCGAAGGGGCTCCTGAGTTTCTCCCTACCCTGAGCAACTTTGTGCCTGGCATTTTCTGTTGAGTGGATGAAAATGAGGATGTAAATGTGTGTTCTTAGAAAGACAGGGATTCACTTCACTCATTGCCCTTGAATTTTAATTGCTTTCCAAGGGAAAGCCTGAATTGACTACCAAAATCTTTCTTTTTCTTTCTTTTTTCTTTTGAGACAAGATGTCTTTGGATAGCTCCAGGCTGCCTTGAGTTTGCAATCCTCCTGTTTCAGCCTCCCAGGTATTGAGATTATAGGCTTGCACCACCATTGCCCTCTTCTTACCTTGCCTTTGAACTTATGCCCTGGCTTCAACATTCACCAGCATTCCTTCACACACTTTTTCTCCCCCCCCTGAGGTGCTGATGATGGAACCCAGAGCCTGGTAAGCTCTCTGCTACTAAGCTGCTACACCTTCAATCTCTATTTTATAATGTTTTTTAATCTTATATTTGTTGAAGATGCCAACCCCTGTTCTAGAGATCCTGGCACATACAATTCTCTCTACCTAGTATACAGCCACTCTCTTTCCCTGATGATCCCTCAGGTTTTCATCATAGTTCCCCCTCCCCTCCCTATTTGTGGTATTGTGTTCCAGAATTTTACTTACCTGCAGTAGACAATAGTATGAAAAGACAGGTACTACGTTTGAGTCTCAGTCTTAGACAAGAAAAAAAATACTAAAAAAAATTCAGAACTAATTCTTTTTTGCCAGTCCTGGGGCTTGGACTCAGGACCTGACCTCTGTCCCAGGCTTCCGTTTTGCTCAAGGCTAGCACTCTATCATTTGAGCCACAGCTCCACTTCTGGCCTTTGCTGTTTATGTGGTGCTGATGAATCGAACTCAGGGCTTCATGCATGCAAGGCGAGCACGCTACCGCTAAGCCATATTCCCAGCTCCTCAGAACTAATTTTTAAGATTCAGATTGTATGCAGTTCTAAGAAGCTGTCCTGCTCTCTCTACTTTGGGATGTGAATTATTGTTTTGTCCTGCATATCGATGCTGCCTATGCTACATACCCACTAGTCACTTAGTGTGTCTTGATTATCATATCAACAGTCTTGGTATCTCAGTGTTTGTGTTCCAGTAATTCTTATTTTGTTTAATAATGGTCTAAAACCCCATGATAGTGATGTTGGCAATTCATATATGCCAAATAAGAGCCGTACATGTTTCCTTTAAGTGAAGAGGCTGAAAAGTACAGTAAGATTTTGAGACTATGTTCACAAAGCTCTTATCACAGCATATTGTTGTTTTTTGTTAGTTTGTTTTTTGCCAGTCCTGGGCCTTGGACTCGGCCTGAGCACTGTCCCTGGCTTCTTTTTGCTCAAGGCTAGCACTCTGCCACTTGAGCCACAGCGCCACTTCTGGTCGTTTTTTATATATGTGGTGCTAGGCAATCAACCCAGGGCTTTATGTATACAAGGCAAGCACTCTTGCCATTAGGCCATATTCCCAGCCCAGCATATTGTTATAATTCTATTTTTATTAGTTGTTAGCTTACTGTAGTAAACATAAACTTTATGATAGGCACATATGTGTAGGAAATAACAGTATACATAGTGATTAGAACTCAGAGATTCAGGAGTCCACTGGATGATAAGGAGGGAAATTTCTGTAATCACAATGCCATATAAAAAGTGGAGTGGAGGTACATTTTGACTTGTAATGGGGCAGAACAAGGATGAGAAACATGAAAATTCTCTGAAAATGAACCAACAAAAACAAAATGAGGGCTGGGAATATGGCCTAGTGGCAAGAGTGCTTGCCTCATATACATGAAGCTCTCGGTTTGATTCCCCAGCACCACATATATGGAAAACGTCCAGAAGGGGCGCTGTGGCTCAGGTGGCAGAGTGCTAGCCTTGAGCGGGAAGAAGCCAGGGACAGTGCTCAGGCCCTGAGTCCAAGGCCCAGGACTGGCCAAAAAAAAAATGACGGGGTAGAATTTTACTTTTACCTTATTTATTTAATGCTGGTACTGGGGCCTAAACCCAGGGCCTCAAGCTAGTGCTTTACTACTTCTGGCTTTTTGCTGGTTAGTTGGAGATAAGCACTGCAAGGATTTGTCTGCCTTGGCTAGCACTGAACCAAGATTGTCAGATCACAGCCTCATGAGCAACTAAGATTACAGACTTAAGCCACCAGTTTCTGGCTTTTGTTTGTTTTCGAGATAGTGGCCTCAAACTTGAGTTCCTCTTGCCTTAGTCTCTTGAGAAGATTATGGGTGTGAGCAAGCAGCATTTGGCTGAAGCAGGCAGTACTATCTAGTATAAAAAAAATACAGGGCTGGGAATAAGGCCTAGTGGCAAGAGTGCTTACATTGTATACATGAAGCCCTGGGTTTAATTCCCCAGCACCACATATATAGAAAAGGCCAGAAGTGGCGCTGTGGCTCAAGTGGTAGAGAGCTAGCCTTGAGCAAAAAGAAGCCAGGGACCGACCGTGCTCAGGCCCTGAGTCCAAGCCTTGGACTGGCAAAAAAAAAAAAAAAAAAAAAAGAAAGAAAAAGAAAATACATTCTTTTGGGAATTGGCAAGACCATGCCAGTTGTGTGTCCCTAAGGCAAGTTTAATTAAAATTTAGTTTATTCATTTGTAAAATGGATAACAATCTCAAAGGTTGGTTGAATAACATTCCATAAGCAATATTTAGATGCCAATGAAGAAACATGATCATGATAGGTAATTTTTTTTTCCTTTTTCTTGGACATGGGGCTTGAACTCAGTGCCTGGATTCTGTCCCTGAGCCCCTTTGCTCAAGGATAGTGCTCTACCATACTGAGCCATAGCTCCACTTCCAATTTTCTGGAGGTTAATTGGAGATAATAGTCTCATGGGTCAGGCTTGCTTTGAACCTTAATTCTCAGACCCTGGTCTCTGGAGTAGTAAGGATTATAGGTGTGAGCCACTGTTGCCTGTGGCTGGCTGAGTCATATAGCTTAATAAACTGCAGGCAGACCTAAGCTTCAGTTTCCAGTTTATCTAATACTTATCTAGTTTTTTTTTTTCTTTCCTGTCCTGAGGCTTTAACTCAGGGGCTGGCACTGCTTCTGAGCTTCTTTTTTTTTTTTTTTTTGGCCAGTCCTGGGCCTTGGACTCAGGGCCTGAGCACTGTCCCTGGCTTCTTCCTACTCAAGGCCAGCACTCTGCCACTGGAGCCACAGCGCCGCTTCTGGCCGTTTTCTGTATATGTGGTGCTGGGGAATCGAACCTAGGGCCTCATGTATCCGAGGCAGGCACTCTTGCCACTAGGCTATATCCCCAGCTCTCTGAGCTTCTTTTGCTAAAGGTTTGCATTGAACCACTTGAGCCACAGTGCCAGTTCCAGCTTTTTCTGTTTATGTGGTACTGAGGAATCGAACCTAGGGCTTCATGCATGCTAGACAAGCACTATACCTCTAAGCCACATTATGTTCTTTAAATAACCACTTTATAATTAATTATAATCATCTGCAGTGAGTCTGTTAAGTGGTCTGGGCCTGTGATTCCTCATATGTAAATAAGGATAAAACGTTATTTATTTCTGTGCCTGTCCCAAGGCTTGAATTAGGGGCCTGGGTACTGTTCCTGAACGATTTTGCTCAAAGCTAGAGCTCTGGGCTGGGGATATGGCCTAGTGTAGTGGTAGAGTGCTTGCCTTATATACATGAGGCCCTGGGTTCAATTCCTCAGCACCACATATATAGAAAAAGCCAGAAGTGGCGCTGTGGCTCAAGTGGTAGAGTGCTAGCCATGAGCAAAAAGAAGTCAGGGACAGTGCTCCGGCCCCAGTGCAAGCCAAAAAAAAAAAAGCTAGCGCTCTACCACTTGAGCCACAGCTCCACTGTCAGCTTTTTAGAAGTTTATCTTAGATCACAATTTCACAGACTTCCCTGCCCTGGCTGGCTTTGAACCTCGATCCTCAGATCTCAGCTTCTTGAGTGGCTAGGATTACAGTTGTGAGCAATCAGCGCCTAGCTGATTTGTGTAGTTTTTTTCATTAAACTCTTTTGTGCAAGGTGTGCACCTAAGTAGATACTATAGTTCCTTCCTTTTCCCGCTTTTCTCTCCGCGTAGGCCATTTATCCTTAACTCTGAAAGGGGCTTCACAAGCACTCAACACACCGGGCCCAACAGCACAAACACCACTTGTATTCAGATTCTCTTTTATTTCCTTTTCTCTTTTCCACCTAGCCTCTCGCCCCACCCAGGGGCAGACCACGCCCCGGCGTGTGACGTCAACACGCCCTGTGCGTCGCGGCGCGGCGCTTACTGGGGGCCCGGCTTTCGCCCGCTGCTGCCGCCGCCGCCGCCGGCCGCGGCTGCTCTCCCAAGATGGCGGCTCCTCCGGGCGAGTACTTCAGCGTTGGGAGCCAGGTGTCGTGCCGGACGTGCCAGGAGCAGCGGCTGCAGGGCGAGGTTGTAGCCTTCGACTACCAGTCCAAAATGCTGGCTTTAAGTATCCTTCCCTGCCTGGAACCCGAGGCCAGGCCGGCGTGTAGGTGCGGTGGGGGGGGGGGGCGGGGGACGACAGCGGCGGCTAGGGCCCTCTCCGGGCCTTGGGGCGACCGGCTACCGCGGCGCCGGGAGCGCATGCGCACGGCCCTGAGTTCCCCTCCCCCTCCCGCGGGCCCTTCGGGGCACTTTAGGGACCCTGTCTCCCATCCCTGCGGGAGCTGGCCCTCAACCCAGGGTTGGTGGGTGGAGGACGCTTGACACGCGGGTGGCTTTTCGGGGGTGAGGGACGTTATGAGAGGGGACATACTGATTAGTAGAAGGGCTGGTGGTGGGAGGGAGCTGGTGGATTGATTCCGGATGGAGGGTCAGGTCGGGTCAGGTCGGTAAAATCTTATGGGGAGGGGATGTGTAGGGTAAGGAACTGCTAGTAGGGCAGGGTTAGGGAATTTGGGTGTGTGTGGGTATCTCTTGGTGGGATCTGGTATGAGAAAGGGCGGTGGGATGGTGACCAAATGGTCCTTGCCCTTATCAGGGGAGACTAACTGCAGGACAGAGTTTGGCTCTGAAGTGCTGGCTTGTATTGCTGATTTATATGTGTGGTGCAGGTGTGTGTGTGTGTGTGTGTGTGTATGTGTGTGTGTACTTTGCTTGAGCTCTGACTTTTAGGTCTCTAAATCATTTGGAATAATTGTTGGGGGGAGTTTGATTGGTAAATTGGTCTAGACAGGGCTTGCCACGTTTTTTTTTCCCCCATGGGTTTATGTATGAATGTGGGTTACAGGTGACAGAGTAAGTTCTCATTTTCTCTTGCTTAGTCCAGCACATGGAGTCCTGACTTCCATAGTAGTGGCCTCCTTTTTGAAAGTACCAGTGTTAAACTGAATGGAAGAGGTGGCCTGCTCCTTTGGGGTGGAAATGATTTCTGAATTACTCCAGCAAACTCACTCTTGGAAACAAAACGCTTCCTGGTTGGAATAAAACTGCTTCCCCTTTTATTTGAGCTACAGGTGGGTTTACTTGGATTTTTATTTACTTTATTTTTTTTCTTTTTGAGAAGTAATCCTTTATGGCATTCTTCCAAATGAAGTTTCCTACCAAGTCTGCTGCCTTAGTGGCAAGCATTTTAATTCATTTAACCACCAGTTGTAGCTTTCTAGTTTAGGAATATGTCTTCTTAAACTAATGTAGGAATGATTGTCTACTTGCTCTTTCTTTTTATAAAGAACACAAAACAAATCCAAGAGGTCATACCTCCACTAAGTGGTTTAATTTGTAAGGGTCTTAGGAAGAGGACTTATTCTACTTTTAATTGTAGTAGTAGAGCAAGGTCTTAGTAAATGATTGAAGAATGAATGAATAGATGGATGAATGGATTAACTAGGCGAGTCACCCTTGGTGTTCCTTTCCAATTGCTCTAGTTTTCTCCTCAGCAAAATGAGAAATTTCAAAACTAAAGGAAAAAAAAATCCTATGTAGAGTCAGGGACTATTGTACCAGGTTCATAGGTTTAAGACAAATGGTGCATGTGAGGTATTGAAACTCATGCCTCCATAAAATCCTTAGGGAAAGTGACAGAAACATCTTAGAGACTTTCGGTTTCAGGTCAAATGTGGAGAGATCTTTTGGTCATGGGTTTGAGCACGAGGAAAGTGACAGGACAGGTGATATAAAGAGTACCTTGTACACTTGCCTTGTGTGAATTGTTTTTTATGCTTCGTTTGGGGTATATCTCTGCTTGTCTATTTTCCTTAACTTTATTTTCTCACCAGAATGTCCCTCTTCCAGTGGAAAGCCCAACCATGCAGATATCTTGCTCATAAACTTACAGTATGTTTCAGAAGTGGAAATAATTAATGACCGAACAGAAACCCCTCCTCCTCTAGCTTCACTCAATGTTAGTAAGGTAAGAATTGAGGGACAGGTTTGGCTCTCCAAAGTGATGGGAAAGATGAATCTGATTAACTCTTGGTGATACCAATACATTGTCTATTTTATATTGACTTAAAATTGCTTGTTCTGATATTTTTTACATATTTTTTTCCTCTTTATTTCTGGATATCTTCAGATCTTAAGAAATATTTTGGAGGGCTGGGAATATGGCCTAGTGGCAAGAGAGCTTGCCTCATATACATGAAGCCCTGGGTTCAATTCCCCAGCACCACATATATAGAAAATGGCCAGAAGTGGCGCTATGACTCAAGTGGCAGAGTGCTAGTCTTGAGCAAAAGGAAGCCAGGGACAGTGCTCAGTACCTGAGTTCAAGGCCCAGTACTGGCAAAAAAAAAAAAAAAAAGAAATATTTTGGGCTGGGGGGTCTGGTTCAGTGGTGGAGTACTTGCCTATCCAATGCCAGGCTCTGGATTGCACCTTTTCTCCATCTGGTTTTTTTTTTTTTTGGTTGGTTTGTGGGTCTTGAACTCAGGGCCTGGGTGCTGTTCCTGAGCTCTTTTGCTCAAGGCTGTTACTCTACCACTTTGAGCTACAGCTCCATTTCCTGTTTGTGAGTGGTTTATTGGAGACAAGAGTCTCATGGGGACTTATCTACCCAGGCTGACTTTGAACTATGATCCTAAGATCTCAGCCTCCTAGGTAGCTAGGATTACAGGCATGAGCCATTAGCGCCTAGCTAGGTGAAAGCTAGATTTGCCCTCTATATGGAGGGATTTTTTTTTTTTAATCCTGGAGTCTGTGCGTGAACTTCTGGTGGTAGTAGGATTAGATAGAGTATTGCCTATTAACCTCCTAAAATTGTATGATATGACTGTGTGCATATATGATTGGAGTAATTTTCAGGTTCTAAGGGATTCCAGCAATAAAAGTTTAAAAGGCACTGCTTTATAGTTTCATTTTTTACTTTATATTTGAATTTTGAGGTCTAACACCTCAGTAGCTGTTTAGAATATTTTAATCTTACATATACAGATTGAGCTTAGGGAGCCTTAAGTCACTTTTTGTTGTTGCCGGTCCTTGGGCTTGAACTTAGCTTTTTTGCTTAAGCATAGTGCTCTATCACTTGAGCCACAGCGCTACTTCCAGCTTTTTCTTTGATTAATTGGAGATAACAGTCTCAAAGATTTTCCTGCCCAGGCTGGCTTTGAACCTCAGTCCTCAGATCTCAGCCTCCTGAGTAGTTAGGATTACAGGTGTGAGCCACCTGCACCTGGACTTGTTACTGTTTTAAAGTCTCCTCTTCTTGGAATACTTCCTGCCAGAAAAATTGAATCCTATCCTTAAAGTCTTAGTAAATGGCATCTCTTCCAAGAAGTCTTCTCTTATCATCAAAGCTAAAGTAATTTGCTTCCAGTATTATCATAATACCTTGTCATTCATAGCTTGAGTGACTATATCACTTAGAGCACAACCCAGGAAGTTTTGAGAGTAAAAGGGGCTGCTTTTATTTTTACACTGGGACAGAGGCACAGGTGTGTCCTGGGCAAATTGGACCCTAAAGTTACCAAGTGCATAGCCTTTTTGTAATTATAATTATGTATTATTTGCTTACTTTTCTAATGTCTGGCTTTTAATATTATTATTCTGTGAGAATACATACCATACCTGTTAGTTTCACTATTTAATTTATACAGCCTTGCACAGAGTAGCTGTCTAATAAGTATTTGTTGGATGTTCAAGTTATGCCTTCAGTTTTCAGTAGTAGCTGCCTTTCCTGAAATCTCTTGAGTTGGTTAGTTTTTCCCTGCAGGGGAATCTTGTAATGGGTATTCCCTTGGGAATGTGGCATGTTCTCTACAGTTCAGCAAAGCAAGAAAACACTTAGGCAGCTGCAACAATAGAGGCTACTGAATGAAGTTGCCTCAGATCTGCAGCTCCCTTGTCAGATTTCAGGGAAATGCCACACTTTTTAGTGATAGCCAAGGTCAGATTTTTAAGGATCTTGGGTTTCGCATTTGAAAGTTATGCAATATAGGAGGTCCATTCTTTGAAGCATATAGACTTTTTTTTTTTTGCCAGTCCTGGGGCTTGAACTCGGCCTAGGCATTGTTCCTGAGCTTCTTTTGCTCAAGGTTAGCACTCTACCACTTGAGCCAATGTGCCACTTCCTGCTTTTTCTGTTTATTTGGTACTGAGGAATGGAGCCCAGGGCTTTGTGCATGCTAGGCAAGCACTCTACCACTAAGCCACATTCCCAGCCCTTTCTTTTTCTTTTATTTTTGGCAGCCATGGTGCTCGCACTCGGGCTTGGGCACTCTATAGATTTTTGTGCTCAAGGCTAGCACTCTACCACTTTGAGCCACAGCTTCTGGTTTGGGGATGGTTAAGTGGAGATAAAAGAGTCACTGGCTTTGAACTGTGATCCTCGATCACATCATTCTCCTGAGTGGATAGGATTACAATTGTGAGCCACTAGTGCCCTACTGCAATTTTCTTATTATATTTGACCTTAAATAGCAATAGATATTGTTTATTTAGTTGGCGAATTATCTTTGTTTTTAGTGCTTTGCTTTCTGCCGGTCAGTTTTGCTTACTACTATTTTGCAAAGTAGTTGTTTAGCCACTTTCACACGAAAACTTTAGGAAGTAATAGCAGTGAATATCAGAAATCTTTACTTTTCTTATTGAATAGTTCTCTTGCAAAATGTTGAAAAAAAGTTACTGGGAAGAGTAGTCAGAAAGTAAAAACTTAGGGCTGGGAATGTGGCTTAGCGGTAGAGTGCTTGCCTAGCATGCATGAAGCCCTGGGTTCAATTCCTCAGCACCACATAAACAGAAAAAGCCAGAAATGGCGCTGTGGCTCAAATGGTAGAGTGCTACCCTTGAGCAAAAAGAAGCCAGGGACAGTGCTCAGGCCCTGAGTCCAAGCCCTATGACTGGCAAAAAAAAAAACAAAACAAAAAAACCCCCCAAAAAACCAGAAAGTAAAAACTAAAATTAGATGAAAGTTGATTATCTTTGGATTTTGCTAATCTTTGCTTTGTCAGATGTGTTTATGAGTAAGCTGTATTTGCTGTCCCTTAAAAATCAACTTTTTAGGGACAGTGCTCAGGCCCTGAGTCCAAGCCCCAGGACTGGCCAAAAAAAAAATCAACCTTTTATGCAGGCACTGGTGGCTCATGCCTGTAATCCTACCTAATCAGTAGGTTCAGATGTGAGGATTGAGGTTCAAAGCCAGCCTGGGCAGGAAAGAAAGTCTATGAAACTCATCTCCAATTAACCACCAGAAAATTGGAATGGTGCAGAACTCAGTTCAAAAGAACTCAGGAACGGCACCCAGGCCCTGAGTTCAAGCCCCACAACTGACAAAAAAACAAAAACCAAAAAAAAACACCTTTTAGTAAACTGCCATGCCAAGTGCCTGTGGCTTATGCCTATAGTCTGTGCCACTCAGGAGGCAGAGATCTGAGGATTGCAGTTTGAAGCCAGCCTGGGCAGAAAAAGTCCCTGAGACTTCTCTTAAGCACCAAAAAAGCTGAAAGTGGAGTTATGGCATAAGTGGTAGATCACTAGCTCTGAGCAAAACAGTTTAGGGACAGTGTTTAGGCCCTGAATTCAAACATCTGGATTGCCACCAAGAAAACCCTTTCAAGATGCTTTGTTATTCTTCCTTGTAGAGTGATTTGGAATTCATGTGCCTCCTGGACTGTTCTTTATAACACTTAAATCTGAATAGATATTTATGTCTTCCTTGAGTAACATGGAAAAGTCTCCATTGTTGAGAGCATGGATGAGGGTTTTCTTAAGATGAAGGATTACTTAATTACATGGAAGGGAACTAAAATACTTGGAGGTGCAGTGTAGTGCTTCAGATGCTCACTGTCTGGTGGAGCAGTTTGTACTCAAAACTTGCCAGTGAAGATGCCATCACGTGTTGGCTCTTCTTATTGACATAGAAAGGACTTTGCCTAATCAAACCTGTTCATATAAACTGGATATTTGTCTAATCCAACCCAGCAGGAATGGAAGAGAAGGACTTTTTTTTCCCATTTCTAGCGTGTATTTTGGTTGTATTCTTTTTCTTCTGAATAATTATTATCAAAGTGATGTACAGAGGGGTTACAGTTTCATACATAAGGCAGTGGGTACATTTCTTGTATGATTGGTTGCCTCCTCCATTTCCTCCCCTCCCCCCTCCCTCTAAGAGAAGGACTTTTAAAGGAAATACTTAGTAATGACTCAACTAGAGAAGGTATAAACTAGCAGCTTCTTGGAAATCAGCCTGTTTTGCTTCCAGTTGGCAGGTCACTGTAGGCTAGGAAGTCTAATGTCTATCCCTAACAGTGGAATGGGAGCTTGGGAGAAGACACACACCAGTACTCCCCCCTACAGAAGGGGGAAGTCTTGAATATCTACTCATGTATAACTGAGATAGGGCCGATTGAGCCCAAGGCCCAAGAGCATGGCTTGCTAGCCAAATGTTCTATCACTAAGATGTACTTCCAGCTCCTCTGATATCATTTGATATCTATTGCCAGTTAAAATGTTCCACATTTTTTTCAAATTTTACTTTCTTTTTTTCATTTCTTTATTGTCAAAGTGATGTAGAGAGAGGGGTTACAGTTTCATATGTAAGGCAGTGAGTACATTTCTTATCCAACTTGCTACCTCCTCCTTCATTTCCCCCCTCCCAAATTTATAGAAGTATTCAAATAAATGTACAAGAACATACCCAAATCCATTGTAAGTGAGGTCCTGGCTAATCATAATAATGGTGGCTATTTTATTTTATTGTTGTTTGAGACAGGACCTTGTTAGGTAGCTCAGGCTGGTCTCAAACTCTAGCTTCCTCCTACGTCAGCCTCCTGAGTGCTAGTAACAAGTCATATACTACTACTTCAACTATAGGGCTTTCTTAGTTTGCTATTTCAAACCAAGAAGGCTTAAATCCTGCCTGGAAGCAAGAGCCCTAGAAACCTCCTGGTAGAGTGAAGTAGGATTTTTTTTTTCCCCCTGGTCCTGGGGCTTGAACTGTGGGTGTAGATGCTGTCCTTGAGCTCATTTTGGTTAAGCCCACTTACCACTTGAGCCACAGCTTCATTCTAGCTTGTTCTGTGACTAATTGGAGATAAGGTTTGCATGGACTTTCCTGTCTGGGCTGGCTTAGAACCACTATCCTCAGATCTCAGCCTCCTGAGTAGCTAGGATTGTAGGTGTGAGCCACCAGTGCCTGGCTGGCTTTTTCTGTTTATGTGGTACTGAGGAATCGAACCTAGGCCTTCATGTATGCTAGGCAAACACTGTACTACAAAGCCACATTCCCAGCCAAATTGACAGTATTTTATACTCCGGGAATAAAAAATTACCCAAGATTTAGTAGTGTTCCTAGGAAATGGTTTTGAATATGTCCGAATTTACCAGATTTTTGTTTTGTTTTGCTTTTTGCATTGGTCAAGGGGGCACTGTCCCTGAGCTCTTTTTTGTTTGTTTTTGGTGGATTGCAGGCCTTGAACTCATGGCCTGGACACTCACCGAGCCTCTTTGTGTCCAAGGCTATGGTTCCTACCACTTTGAGTCACAGCTCCACTTCCAGTTTTCTGGTAGTTTATTGGAGCTAAGAGTCTCACAGACTTCCTGCCTGGGTTGGCTTTGAACCACAGTCCTTAGATCTCAGCCTCCTGAGTTGCTAGGTTTACAGGCCTGAGCCACCAGTGCCTTGTTCAAGTAGGCCATATTCCCAGCCCCTCTATATGATCTTTAAACTGCCTTCTTCCCTTCCCCCCTTCTTTTAGTTAAACAGCTGAAATAAATGAGCTTATTAAGTGCCTTCTTGAAGAGTGGGGACTTTTTGTTGTTATTGTTGTTGGTCATAGGGCTTGAACTCTGGGCCTGGGCACTGTCCCCAAACTCTTCAACTCAAGGCTAGTGCTCTACCACTTGAGCCACAGTGCCACTTCCCGTTTTCTTGTGGTTAATTGGAGATAAGAGTCTCACAGTCTTTTCCTGCCCAGACTGGCTTTGAATTGGGATCCTCAGATCTCAGCCTCCTGAGTAGCTAGGATTTACAGGTGTGAGCCACCAGCGCCCGGCTTGGGACTCTTTTTATGTGTCATGCTCTTAACTACCAATAGATGGACATCTTATTCATTATTTTTGTTCTTGGGTTGGAGATTGAACTTGGGGCCTTATGCATGCTAAACAAATATTACCATTAAGTTACATCCTCTGTCTATGTTACTGTGCATGGATTTGAAAAGATCTTATGGTTATGGGAATTTGAGTTCACTTAAAAAAAAATTTTTTTTTAAGTTTGTGCTGGTCCTGGGGCTTGAACTCCGGGTCTGGTCACTGACCCTGAGCTTTTTTGCTCAAGGATAGTACTCTACCACTTAAGCCACAGCCACACTTCTGGCTTTGTGGTATTAATTTGAGGTGAGAATTTCATAGACTTTCCTGCCTGGGCTGGATTCAAACCCCAATCTTCAGATCTCAGCTTTCTTAGTAGCTAGGATTGTATATGTAAGCTGCTGGTGCCTGGCTTACTTTAAATTTTAATTGCAAAGTCTCCTATTTTTCCTAACTCTGTGTATAGCCTAAGTAACTTAAGATTTGTCTAAATGAAACAAACACTCAAACATCTGTATTACTAATAAATGTTCTTAAGAGCAGAAAAGCATCATCAATGTTATATGATCAGGGGCAGGGTCTGTAGTTGAAAAAATCTTGGAATGTAAGACAAATCAGTCTTTAGGGTCAAGTCTCTACCAGTTCTTCATACTAAGCATCATTTTCCTATCATATAATATATATCAATTTTTGCTGTTATCGGGGCTTGAACTCAAGACTTGTGCTTTTAGTTGACTCTTTTGCTTAATTAAGGCTGGCACTCTACCAGTTGAGCCACACCTCCACTTCTGGCTTTTTGGTGGCTAATTGGAAAAAAAAGTTTCTTGGATTTGTCTGTTCAGGTTGCTTCAAGCGTTAATCCTCAGATCTCAGCCTCCTGTGTGGCTAGGTTTATAGGCATGAGTCACCAGCATCTGACTGGTTTTTTATTTTAGCTTTTTTTAAAAGATAGGTTATACTATGTATACTGGCTGGCCTTGGACTCAAGTGCTTCTCCCAGCCTTAGCCTCCTAAGAAGCAAGGACTATAACTGTGCATGCCATCACATCTGGCTCAAGCAGTGTGTGTGTTACTGAGTTTTGAACAAAGGGACTTGTATTTGCTAGGCTTAGCACTCTGCCACCTGATTGAAACCCCCAGTTCTATTTGCTGGTGGATATTTTCAACATAGGTTTTTGCTTCCTATCTGTGCCTACTCTGGGGCTGTAATCTGGCTACTTTAGGCTTTCCGTTATTTCTGGGATTACAGGCATGAGCCACCAGTGCCCTGTTTTCTGTATTGGAGATTGAATTTAGGGCCTTAGGCTTTGCTAGGTAGAACAGTATTATATTAGAAACTTTGAGGTAGAAACTTATAGCGAAGAACAGGGAGACTTGGGGATTGATAATTGGAAGAAATCTTTTTTGTTTTGATACAAGGTCTCTCTGTGTAGCCTAGCCTGGCCTAGCCTTGAACTCAAGCTCCTCAATATGTACCCATTTGGAAGATGAGAGCCTGTCTCTTGCAAACTAACAATGAGAGCTTTTTAGCTAGTAGTGGTGCCCAGCACTCAGGAGGCTGAGGCAAAGAAAAGGCTGGGGGGTTGCGGGGGGGGGGGGGGCGGCTAAAGTGGCAGAGTGCCTACCTAGGAAAAAGGCTGGCAGTTCAAACCCCAGTACTCCCCCCCTCACGCCCCCCCACACAGTGAGGGCTATGCAAGAGCAACTAGGTTTCTTGGGGTAAAAGTTGTCTTCTGGTCTACCACCCCTTGGGAGCCCCCACAAAGCTTTTAGGTAGCAGCTGCATTACTTCCTAACCCCTATGAGGGCAAATACACAGGTAGGCTGAGAGTGGTTCCTTGAAGTCAGTCACACCAGCAGGTTTCTCTCTGCTTCCTTTGTATCAGCTGTCTTTGCCTCTTAAATGCTAGCAGTAGGAATCCTGTGCTTTTATGGTCTGGTTATATGCAAATACTATTGCCCAGCTGCTAACTAACAAGGTGGTGTGTGTAGTGTTTGGATTTTGTTGTTGTTGTTGTTGTTAGACAGGGTCTGGATGCTGTCCTTGAGCTTCTGCTTAAGGCTAGCACTCTACCACTTGAGCCACAATGCCACTTCTAGCCTGAGTAGCTTATTGGAGATGAGAATCTCACAGAATTTCCTGCTTAGGCTGACTTCAAACAGCGATCCTCAGATCTCAGCCTCCTGAGGGTAGCTAGGATTACAGGCCTGAGCCACCAGTGCCTGGCTTACTATCTTTTCTTCCTGTCTGAGTCACTGAATGCATGAGAGATGTGTGCCCTTGGTGTTCATTCAGTCACTCCCTTAAGGGTTACTCAGCAGGCATGATTAGAAGCCTTTTAATATTGATGGTGCTTTGGTATCAAGTTCATGTGCTTTTCTCCTTTGCCCACATCAAGGTGCTATATATAAAATGGCCCCAGGAGGAAGCACTGGTTAGTAACAAGGAATGACTTTGTTTTCACTGGGAATCATACAAAATGAAAGGAGAGGCAGGTAAGTGCAGGTTGTCATGTGCAGTCATTTCAGTTAAGCCACATGCACATTAATAACACATGTTTGTAGGTTTACGCTTTTTTATTTGCCTGAGCCCAGTGTGTTCTTAAACTTGGTGCCTTTTATTTTAGATGCTAATTAGTGCCTTGGTTTTGATTGGTAGTGAGGCCAGCAGCTAGTACGTTGCCATTGAAAATGGGTTTTGTGTGGGTGATAAATTGTAATCCCAATGACCTGAAGCCTAACAAGTGTACCCTATACCTTTGCTATTTAGGTCATTGCTATTATCAGTTCTTTTTGACCTTCTGACAATAATCATGAGCATACTAGCTTGGAATAACTAGACCATTCATAGATACACATTTACAAAAAAAAAAAAAAAGGAGGGGGAAGCTGGGTAACAATGGGCTTACACCTGTAAACCTAAGCTACTCAGAAGGCTGTGATCGAGGGTCATGGTTCAAAGATAGCCTGGGTAGGGAAGTCTGTGAAACTCTTTTCTCTAACCACCAAAAATTTGGAAATGGAGCTGTGGCTTAAGTGGTAAAGCACTAACTTGAGCAAAAAGCTCAAAGACAGAGCCCCAGGTCTTGAGTTCAAGTCCCAGAACTAATACCTCCCAAATGTAAAAACATTTAGATTTGTATAACAGCTAAGATGATCACTTGCTCTTCAAAAGAAGGCTTGTCCACATTTTACATGAGTTTTTGTGCTAGGAAAAAGCAAGGTGACCTCATCTCAGTTTTTTTTTTTTTGCCAGTCCTGGGCCTTGGACTCAGGGCTGAGCACTGTCCCTGGCTTCTCTTTGCTCAAGGCTAGCACTCTGCCACTTGAGTCACAGCGCCACTTCTGGCCATTTTCTGTATATGTGGTGCTGGGGAATCGAACCCAGGGCTTCAAGTATACGAGGCAAGTGCTCTTGCCACTAGGCCATATCCCCAGCCCCTCATCTCAGTTTTGAGGTGAAGAAATAACTTCTAGATTCTTTTTGTGGAAACAGTCTCTCCTTGCCTAATTGGTTGGGCCCACTGTGGGAGATCTTCACTCTATTTGTACAACTTTGGTGAAAGTAGATTCTTGCAGCTCAGTGTCATGTTGAAACATTTTTCAGAATGCATGAAAATACAGTCTGTGAACTGTATGTTGGAGGCTTCAGGGTTTGCAGAGTTCAGATCTGCAAAGACTAATTGTATAGATAGAGCTAAAAAGTACATGAAGATCTGGAGCTGAAATAAGATACAGCTAAGGGATATAGTGCCCCTAAAGCTGTGTTTAGAGCTCTTGCCAAATGTGTATAAAACTTTGAGTTCGATCCCTAGCACCACCAAAACAGCAAAAGGGAAAAAAGAAATAAGCAATCCAGCCAGCTTGCACGCATTTCTGCTGATTGTTCCAAGTGTCCCTTATGCTCTTTCAGCATTTGAAATCTGTTCACACTAGAATTGAAGTAGAGAATCACCTCATCCATTTTCCTTTGCTTTCAGAACCTTCAAAAGAGATTGTGCAACTGGTGTTTGGGGGGACAAAGAGGGTGTATTTTGAAATAGCCTGTGTAACAGTGACACATTTGGCTATCTAAATAATCACTTTGGCTGAGATTTATGTTCGTTTTATTCTCTCTCTGGTAAAGATCCAAACGTGGCTCCTATCTCAGTCTCCCCTACTCCTTCCAGCTTAATTTGTCAGTTCCATTCTTAAACTGGTTTCCTGAGCCAACTCATCTCTTACTGAATGAAGTGATGTTACATTTTAAAACTATTATGTAGGTGACAAGAACATTTTACTCAGAACACTCAGGCTGTCTAGTCACCACAGGCTTTATAGAAAGAAGTAGCTTAGTCTGACCCAGCATTAGATTTGGTTTTCCAGGGAAAAACATGTTTTCAAAGTCCTGGCTTATGATATGAACACCTGACTGTCCACTGGCTGCTTCTAGGATCTCTGCTGCCCTCCAGCTTCTTTTTTTCCTTGGTGACTTTAGGTTTTCTAAGGCGTTATTTAGAAAGCACGACTCAAGGAAACTTCCTTGTTACCAAGGTTTTCTTGGTTCCTAAGTATTGCTTTGCTTGTTGCTTAAAATACGCTGTCAGCAGTTCTCTTTCCATAGAAACTGAGTGCTTTCAAGCCAACAAGGCTTTCTTGCCACAGTTGGAAGTGTTACGACTCATTAAAAGAAAAATTCTCTGTAAAATTGTAGCCTGATGAGACTAAATGGCAGCCAGGCTTGAACAAGGAAAGATTATTTTATGTGCTGCTATTGTTTTTGAGTCTGTCCATATCCTAGAGACCGGGTGAACTCTGGCTTCCTAGTACTACAGTTTTGCCTTGCTTTCTGCTCTTCCCTGGGAAACTGGAAATAACAGTATGTATGGGGCTATGGACTAGTCCTTACGTATAGTCCTTATGTATTCACATCCTCTCCTTTCTCCTTCAGACACTCTGAAACTTAAAAGATGAGACTACTCACTTTTCTATAACCCCTTCCTTTCTGCTGTTTACTTTTCCTTCCTATAGAACTGTTGCTTTTCGTTTAAAGGGTCACTATAGAAGCAGAATATAAAATATTTAAGGATTCCAAGCATCTAGGTACTGTTGGAACATGCTGGAGAGTATAATCTCTTTTTGTACTTATAGAGCTGATGTTTGGTGAAAAATTGTATGTTTGTGCATGTGTTTACTGTGGTGTAGCTTCTTTACTCTTGAGGCTGAACAATCTCCAGATCATTCATTTGGTTTTCAAATGCATTGTCTGTCTTTGTCTTAACTGTCTTGTCCAGCATATTTGTTTCACACTCAAATTTGTACTCTGAAGTCTCTTAATAACCAGTAATATGGAGTTATTTTAAATTGTGAGATTTCCTAGGTTTTAGTGGACTACCATGCAGGCCCTGGTGGCTCATGCCTGTAATCCTAGCTACTCAGGAGGCTGAGATCGTAGGATCATGGTTCAAAGTCAGCCTAGGCAGGAAAGTCTGTGAGACTCTAATCACCTGAAAAGCCTGTAGTGGAGCTGAGGCTCAAGTGATTGAGTGTTAGCCTTGAGCACAAAAGTTCAGGGGCAATGCCCAGGCCCTGAATTCAGTCCCCAGGTCTATTACAAAAAAGAAAATAAATAAGTAAAAAAAGGTTTTGCTAGACTTGCTTTTGATCATTTTGTCATTGTTCCACCAGAGGGCAGTGAAGGAACAGACAATGTAGAGTGCAGACATTTCCTTTTACTGAACAGCAGAGCAGGGTTACCTGCATTGGAATGTATTCAGCATCCATGGTTGAGATCTAGTCTTTGTGTGAGCAGATAATGGTGCTGGACAGGCAGAGCCTCAGCCTCAGAATTTGATCTGTGAGGTTGTTATGTGAGTTAATTTCTAAACCTGAGTCTTTAACCAGCAGCAATACACATTATTTTCCTCTTTAGCTAGAAATATATACATATGCATCACCTTTTATCTCTAACCATCACTTATCACATAGCCTTCTAGGCATATTGTATGATGTTACTCTGCTTTGTTTTCCTTCTAGCTTTTACTACTGTCTGAAATTGGTGTGTGTGTGTGTGGTTTTTTTTTTTTTAATGGTCCTGGGCTTTCACACTTGCTGGGCAGGTGCTCGGTATACCACCTGAGTCACTCCTCCAGCTAGTTGTCTGTAAGTTTTTTGTTTACATGTATATATAGTCTGTCTTTTCACCCCCATCCCCCCTTCAAAATATAGTACATATTTGGCACTTGGGAGGTCCTCAGGAAGAAAGAAGAAAGGAAGGTGTGTTTGTTAAGACTAGCAGTAACTATTGAGGTATTATACTGTGGGGTATGTTTCACTTTGGCTATCTGATAAAACTGAATCTCTCCAGACCAGTCTTTTCTGACCTCTCCTCAATTTAGGTCCTGACTGTTGGGAAGGGTGAAGTGAATACTTTTCTGAGCCTCTTTCATCTCTCCCACCCTAGCTTGCCAGCAAAGCGCGGACAGAGAAGGAGGAGAAGCTGAGCCAGGCCTATGCAATCAGCGCTGGTGTCTCCCTAGAGGGCCAGCAGCTCTTCCAGACCATTCACAAGACGTGAGTTGGGGAAGGGTAAGGGGTCTCTTGTCCTAGGAGTGATGTTGCCTGTTTGTGTTGTGTGGGGGACGATGAGTATTGTGTTGGAAGCACACTGGCATCAAGGGATGTGGTGCTTGTTGCTTCTTTCCACACAATAGTGTGCTCATACCAGTTATCTCTGGGCTTCCATTTCTTGTCTCTAAAACTTTGGGTCCCTTCTAGACCTAGTAGTTCAGATTCTGAAATAGTGATTTCTTTCTCAGTATTTTCTTGTTATCAAACCTTTCTTTAGAAAGCTGATGTTACTTGTTTGTTTGTGTTGGTCCTACAGCTTGGGCTTGAACTCAGGTAGTGGGCGCTGTCCCTGAGCTTTTTTGCTCAAGGCTAGAGCTCTACCACTCGACCCACAGCTCCACTGCTGGCTTTTTTTGGTGCTTGGAGATAAGAGTCTCAAGGACTTTTCCTGCCCAGGCTGGCTTTGAACTGCAATCCTCAGGTCTCCTGTGTAGCTAGGTTTACAGGCAAGAGCCAAGCTACCAGTGCCCAACTTGATGCTGTCTTACTAAGGGAAAGTTATCAATATCACTTTAGCATGTGTACACTGGGATGTACAGTAGGGAGTTAGAGAGTACAGAAGGCTACCTCTTACCACTTCCAAAGGCATTTTGTCACAGTAGAAGTCATTTGACTCTCCACTAGCTTCCCTAGCTGCTGTAAACTGGAACATTTGACACTTCCCCTCCCCCCTGCTGCCTTCTGTTACTCTATTTAACCACCCAGGGTCTGGTGCACAGATGGCAGCTGGCACCCGAGCTGTCTGAGGCCATGTGTATCTGAGCATTTACAGGTATGTGAAGGAACTCTCTTGGTAGTATCAGCTGCCCTGGGATTCCCCAAGTGTGAACTCAAATGTTTTTCTCTGTCTGGCAAGTGTCCAGCTGTCTGGTAATTGAGAGGGGCCACCCCATGGGGTGTAGTAAGGGAAGAGTACAGATAACTTTAAGAAGGGAAGTTTGCCTGTCTTAAGTGGTGTTTCTCCTGGTCAAGGATAGGCAATCTATCCCAGTGGTCCAGATCTGCTCATTTCCATGTACGTTGTCTGTGGTGGCTGCATTTGCCCCACAGTGGCAATGTTCAGTCATTGTGACAGAGCCCATATGGCCTAGAGAGCCTAAAATAGGTTTTCTATGACCCTGGACACTGGGCAGAGGTTGGATTTGATCCCAGCTGCTTCAGAGTAACAATTCCAGCCTTTGCTTGGGTTAAATAGGCATCAGTTTCCAGCCAGTGGCACCCAGAGAATATTTCTTGGTTCTTCTCCCTGGGTTGCTGCCATCTAGCTGTTAGCTGAATAGTAAGCTTAGGAGCTTGGGGTCTGTCTGCTGAAGTTCTTTATCAGGCAGGAGATGTGCACTATTTCAAAGAGAAAACTTCTTTGAGATGGTGGGATCTTTTACTTTGTAGTAGCTCAGACTAGTCTCAAACTCACTTCATAGCCCAGACTGGCTTGGAACTTGAACTTCCTGCCCTCCTGCCGCAGTCTCCTGTGCTGGGATTATTTGCATTTGCCACCACTCCTATTGGTTAAGAGGTGACATTTCACCTTCTGTCTTCTCCTTCTAGCATTAAAGACTGTAAATGGCAAGAAAAAAACATTGTAGTCATGGAAGAAGTTGTAATTACACCTCCATATCAAGTGGAAAACTGTAAAGGCAAAGAGGGGAGTGCACTGAGCCATGTACGCAAAATAGTAAGTAAAGGTGCTGAGAAGCTTAGGGAGAGCCACCTTCCCCTTGGCCTTTACCCTCCAGCATCAGAGTAGATGCTATGCTTTTGTATCTACAATGCTTCTCTAGCATTTCTGCCTGACCTTCTTTACTATGGGGCTCTGTAGCTGTGGCTTGTATTCTCCATTCCAGTCTACTGCCCTGGAGTGAGCAATGTGGAATAAAGTGAGGAACAAACTCTATGTTCTTTACATATGGCTTTAGCCAGGCCATTCCATAAGATGCCTGAACAGTTCTTCTCAGTCCAGGCTGGGTTTTTCTCAGGTGTTGGTGCTCTTCAAGGAAGGAATGGTTGCTGCAAATCTGTTGCCATGAACATTTCTGGTCCTTTGCATCTTACCTGACTTCGAGACTGAGACACAACATTTGTAATAAACTGGAAAAAAAAATCCTTCTGTTTTTTTGGTCTTAGAAGAATACTGAAAGACCACTCTCATGGATTTAAAAGTATGAGACTAATTCCTCTCTCCCTTAGCTTTTCACTTTATACCTATATCAAGAAGGGAGGAGGAATTTTGTTTGTAATAATCTCCCCTAGTTTTATTTCATATTTCAGCTTACAAATTTAGCTTCCTCAAAGCTAATTTTAGCTAATCTGCCAAAAATGTGGTTGAAATAAAAGGCTCTTGCCTACTTTGTTGGGAAGGCTGGTAGACTGTGCCAAAGGTACCTATACAGCCAGAACAGCCAGGCCAGGGTTGGTAAAGCCTGGACTCATTTGTTTAGGAGCTCTTGCTTGCCCACCTCATTTTCTAACTTAGCTGCTTGATCTCTTGCAGGTTGAAAAACATTTTAGAGATGTGGAAAGCCAAAAGATACTGCAGCGTTCACAAGCCCAACAACCACAGAAGGAGGCTGCTTTGTCATCCTGAGTCCACACACATGGAGGACTCTTCCAGCATCCAGCCAAGAAGGCGGTGGTGGTGGCTTCAACGGAGGCAGGCCGGGGGAGGGAAGGGATCCTATATTTCTTGTTGGCTCTTGTGAACAAAGGGTCAGCATTTCCAAATCTTAGACTTGAACAAACAAAACACCCAACAACAAAAAAAAAAGAACAAGAGAATAATTTAAAAGTTAAACCATTACTTGACTAACAGACTTCGGTCCACCATGTCCTTTTCACAGCCCCCTATGGAACAGTCATCTTGTTAATTTTATTTTTGAAAAGTCCTTTCCCACTTTGCCCCTTCATCTCTGACTTTCCTAATCTGTTCCTGCAATTCTGTTTTTTATAAGTGGTTACACTTGCCTTCTGAATGACTGAAAGAAACTTTTACATCTCTTCTTCCAAAATAAAAGTAACAAGCTGACTGTGATTCTTAAGTTGAGATCAGAGCAGCTGGGGTCTCACTTTAAATTTTTCCTTTTTTTTTTTTAACTTTTTTTCTTTTCTTTTTTTTTTTTTTTTTTTTGCACAGGGCATGGCTTGAATTAGTTTTATTTTTCTTAACTTTAAATATATATATGAAAATATATATTAAAATGTTCTCTAAATATTTTCTGCTTCTTGCAGGTCTCTTTTTACTAGATCATGGCCACTCTTTCCACTTCATACCTCTGAGAAAAGAACTGTGTTGCCCTTTCTACCACTCATACCAAGACAGCCAACTCGGTTTCGTTCACAGCAGGATCTCCTGCAGCACTTGTAGAGCCAGTGTGTGCAGGTGGGATTTGCTTTGAGGGTCCTGATGGCCTTTTAGTCTTTAACTGTATGTACCAGTCTTGCATTTGGCCCCAGCCTCAGGATTCTCCTTTTGTCTCACTTGATGGTACTAGAAGAACCTCTTACCACTCTCCACGCAGGAAACAGCTGCCTTTTCCCCCGTGCCTCTGCAGGAAGAACTTTCTTGCATGGCACATCTCAGCTCATCCTTCTCTGGGGCTGATTTTTTCTTCTAAGAAACCTGGAATCCATCTACTCTCTTAAGTCCTATATTCAGAGCTTCTATAGAAGTTTCTCTTCTGCCATCCTCTGGCTCCTTCTTCCACCCCCTGAAATCTTACAAGCTAATGATGGTTTGTATACGCTCAGCCAATGGGCAGAAAACCTGAAAAGAATTTCTGGACTTTAGCCCACCAGTTTGTCTGGTTTGACTAACCTGCTGAGAGCTGAGACTGGCACTCACTGCCTTTGTGCCTTCAGGGCAGTCTCATGGGCAGAGTGTGCCTCCAGCTGACTATCAGGCACTGAGTGGGACATGGGTGATGCTCATGTGACTGGCTAGAGCTTTGGGGGTGGAGTATGGGCTCTTTTTTTTTTTTTTTTTTGGCCATGATCTCTTTCCCCTTCCTTTTTTTTTAATTAAATAAATGGATCAAAATTAAATAATTCAAGCCCTGCCTTCAAAATGAAAAAAAATTTTTTTTTTAGTATTGTTTAGCAAAAACAATAAAACCCAAATTTTTTTAACCATCATTCATGTCTCGGGTTTGTGCGTGCTTTAGAACGCTTTGAGGAGGGAATCCAAGGTAACCAAAGAGGGCATGTGTGCTTGTTTGACCTATGCCTTTGAGTTTCCTGCTTCCTCTTTTTATTCCTTTTCTCATCCTCTGAGAACTCATTCAGAAATGTGCAAATTAGGTGATTTAAGAAAGTGCCTCAGAGTACCAAGTTTTGTGGAAATGGATGTGGGAGCAAAAGATATGAACCTCCTGCTCCATCACAAAGGATAGAAGGCGAGAAGTAAATCTTTAAATCCACCTGTTATTGATCTGAATTCAATTTAAAGAACCGTGCTTTTGATTTAGTCTTTTTTTTTTCTTTTTTGGTACTGGGGATTGAACCCAGGACATTGCACTTGCTAGGCAAGCACTTGGCCACTGAGAAAAGATTAAACAGGAAAATGAAAAGAAACCTTGTCACTCCTGGGAAACTTGAGATTCAGTAAAAGTAATGAAGGTATTGTAATAATCACTGGGTAATCACGAGCCTAGAGGAAATTTGTTACATGCACTGTGTCTTCAGTTCCCTCCCGGTAGTGTGTAGGGCTGTGAATCCACTGTCATGAGTGTTAGCTGATTTGGGCATTCTAAAATGAAAGAACTTGGGCTGGGAATGTGGCTTAGTGGTAGAGTGCTTGCTTAGTATGTGAAGCCCTGCATTCGGTTCCTCAGTACCACATAAACAGAAAAAGCCAGAAGTGGTGTTACGGCTCAAGTGGTAGCGTGCTAGCCTTGAGCAAAAGAAGCCCAGGCCCTGAGGACTGGCAAAATAAATTTAAAAAATTAAATGAGGAAACTTGAAGTAGCTCAAGAGATGGAGTTAGTATGGCTGAAAGACAATCAGTGAGGCACAGGAGGAAGAGCCTTTGGAGATAGGAATGGGGTTCAAATCCTCACAATTCCATTTCTCATTTTGTGTCTTGTTAAATCATTTCTCCTGCCTGAGTCTTCATTTTCCCAACTGTAAACATGGAAATAGCACCCATCACTTAGAACTGATGTGATGGGCTAAAGGTATTTAAGGTATCTAATGCTTAAAAGGTGCTCTCTATTCCTTTTTTTTTTTTTTTTTTTTTTGCCAATCCTGTATTAGTTTATTCCTAAGAGGATTCAATCAGGAGTGGATTAGGTGATTTCCAGAGTTCTAACTTTGCTTGAAAAATCTTTGTTTAGAGCTAAGTGAGATGATACATGCATGCGATCCTAGCACTTGGGGCTTAGGCAGGAGGATCAAGAATTCAAGTCCTGCTGGGTGCCGGTAGCTCACACCAATAACCCTACTTACTCAGAAGGCTGAGCTCTGAGGATCACAGTTGCAGATCGAAGGCAGCTGGGGCAGGAAAGACCCTGAGACTTATCCAATTGAACACCAAAAAAAGAAAAACTGATGGGTGCTGATGACTGATACCTATAGTCCTAACTATTCAGGAGGCTGAGATTGAAGAATCACAGTTCAAAGCCAGTCTAGGCAAGAAAAATCTGAGATTCTGTATCTCTAGTAAATTATCAAAACAGCTGGAAGTAGAGCTGTGGCTCAAATGGTAGAGTGCTGGCCTTGAGCAAAAGAAGCCTAGACACAACACCCAGGCCCCAAGTTAGGCCCAGGTATTCATACACACAAAATTCAAAGCTATCCTGGGCTACATAAGACCCTGTTACCCTGTGAAAGTGGTGGTATGGCTCAGTTGGTAGAGGACCATCCTTGAGTGTAAAAGCCAAGTGAGTACATGGGTCCTGAGCAGATGTGAGGAGAAGTCTTTTGAGGGTATTTGAAGTGAGGCTGATGGAAAGCATTCAGGCAAAGGTAGGGGGCCCAGATCTCTGCCCTCGATTTTTCATGGATATCTATCTCTTTCTGAAGTCTCTACAAAATGTCTCTATCATTTTTTTTTTTTTTTTTTTTTTTTTGGGCCAGTCCTGGGCCTTGGACTCAGGGCCTGAGCACTGTCCCTGGCTTCTTCCCGCTCAAGGCTAGCACTCTGCCACTTGAGCCACAGCGCCGCTTCTGGCCGTTTTCTGTATATGTGGTGCTGGGGAATCGAACCTAGGGCCTCGTGTATCCGAGGCAGGCACTCTTGCCACTAGGCTATATCCCCAGCCCCTACAAAATGTCTCTATCATTTGACAACCACTTTCCTTTAGGGTAAAAGTTGCACTGAGGTCAGTAACTTGATCAGAGTCCCCCCTGATTCCTTGGGATGGCAGAGTTAAAAAAAAACAAAAACAAACCCAGGCCTTGCCATTCATGGGCGTGCGTGTGCATGCGTTCCTGGGCATGCCAATACCAGGGCTTAAATTCAGGGCCTGGGTGCTGTCCCTGAGTTTTTTTTTCTTTTTGGTCAAGCCTAGCACTCCACCATTTGAGCCACAGCTCTACTTCCTGCTTTATTGGTGTTCCATTGGAGAAAAGAGTCGCACTGACTTTTCTTGCCTGGTCTGGTGCTTTTGTTGTTGTTGTTGTTGTTGTTATTGTTGTTTTTGGTCAGTCATGGGGCTTGAACTCAGGGCCTGGGCACTGTCCCTGAACTTTTATACTCAAGGCTAGTGCTCTACTACTTAGAGCCACAGGGCCACTTCTGGTTTTCTGGTGGCTAGAGATGGTCTCATGGACTTTCCTGCCTGGGCTGGCTTTGATCTTAGCCTCCTGAGTAGGATTACAGGTGTGAGCTACTGGCTCTGGGCTCTGGTCTGTCTTTGAGCCTTAATTCTCAGATCTCTGCCTCCTGAGTAGCTAGGATTACAAGTGTGAGTCAGTGTTGCCCAGCTTCATTCACGGGCTCTTAATGCAAGTCTACATCCTATATACTCCTTACTTCCCTTTGCCAAGTTAAGGATGGAACACAGGACTGTTGAGAGAAGATGCCCCCAGGATTGGAAGGACATTGAAGCTTGGAAGAGCATGGTACAGAAAGATCCCATCTGTGACAAAACATACACAAACAGTTTTGTAATATCTTTCTTGCTATAGGTCATTTTTCCTGTGTATACCTCACCCCCCCAGCATCTGTTCACCTGCTGCTGCACAATTTGTTGAGGGTTTCTGCTGTTCAGAATGTCCAGTTGCTGTTATATAAACAGCCTTGCCACAGGGATTAATACTGAACCTGCTGTTGATTTGGTGTTTTAAAATTTTGGAAATTTCTTAACCATTTCAATATTAGTTCAAGTTTCTTGCCTGTGAACCTCTTGACTCTCCTGACTGTGCTGGTCCTAGGGCTTAAACTCGGGGGCTAGGCACTGTCCCTGAACTTTGTTGTTGGTGATGGTGGTTGTGGGGCTTGAGCTCAGGACCCGAGTGTTGTCCCTGAAGTTTTTTTTTTGCCAGTCCTGGGGCTTGAACTCGGCCTGAGCACTGTCCCTGGCTTCATTTTGCTCAAAGGCTGGCACTCTACCACTTAAGCCACAACACCATTTCTGGCTTTTTCTATATATGTGGTGCTGAGGAATCGAACCCAGGCCTTCATGTATGTAAGACAAGCACTTTACCACTAGGCCATATTCCCAGCCCCTGTCCCTGAACTCTTGCTCAAGTCTAATGCTCTATCATTTTGAGCCACAGCTCTACTTCCAGTTTTCTGGTGGTTAATCAGAGATAAGATTCTCCCGGGGACTTTTTTGCCCAAGCTGGCTTTGAACCATGATCCTCAGAGCTCAGCCTCCTGAGTAGCTACATTTACAGGCTAGTGCCACCAGTGCCTGAACTTTTTTGCTTATGGCTAGCACTCTACCACTTGAGCCTCAGCTCCACTTTCCTCTTTTTGGTGCTTAATTGGAGAGAGGTCCCATGGAATTTTGGGTGTCAGCGGTTCATGCCTATAATCCTAGTTACTCAGGAGGCTGAGATCTGAGGATCACGGTTCTAAGCCAGCCCAGGCAAGAAAGTATAAGACTCTTACCTCCATCTAATCACCCCAAATCACAGACTTTCCTGCCTGAGCTGGCTTTGAACTGTGATCCTCAGATCTCAGCCTCCTGTGTAGCTAGCATCACAGGCATGCGCTACCAGCACCTGGCTTCCTAACGTTTTTGGAGTTAAGAATGCATGTATCACCAGGTGGTTCACACCTGTCATCCTCTAGGAGGTTTGAAGCCAACCAGGGCAGGAAAGTCCATGAGACTCCTAATCTCTAGTTAACCATAAAAAAAAAAAAAAAAAAAAAAAAAAAAAACCCAGAAGTGGAGGTGTGGCTCAAATAGTAGGGTGCTATCCTTGAACAAAAAAAAAAGCTCAGGGACAGCAACCCCTCCCCCAAATAAGGCTTTTTGGTCATACATAATCCTGTCCTGCCTGAGGATACTGGTAGCAATGTAATTAATATTGGAGGCCCAAGTGCCGAAGGAATATTAGCAGGAGATAGTGTGGAAGCTGGTTATAAGATGGCTTAATTTCCCATTGCTGGAAGCCTCGGATGTGTCTTTTTGTTCTTGTTTATGTGTCCTAGTACTGAGGCTTGAACTCAGGGCCTTGATCTCTACCCCTTGAGCTGTGCCTCCACTTGTGGTTCTTTTTGCTAGATTAAGTGTTTTCATCAACTGGGTTTGCTTTAAACAACCATCCTCTGATTTCAGTTCCCTAAGTGGCCAAACCTGTTTTGGATAAATACTCACCTTTGCTGGGTGCCAGGGGCTGATGACTGTAATTCTAGCTACTCTGGAGGCTGAGATCTGATGATCGTGATTGGAAGCCAGCCTGGGCAGAAAAGTCCCTGTCAGACTCGTATCTCCACTACTCAAAAAAGCTACCAAAAATTTTTATATATAAATATATATAAGCATATATATATATATGGCATTGTGGCTCAAGCAGTAGAGCTCTAGCCTTGAGCATGAAGAGGCTGAGGGACAGCGTCCAGGTCCTGAGTCTAAGCCCTAGGACTGGCAAAAGGAGGAGGAGGAGGAAGAGAAAAAAATACCTTGTACTCACATTTGTGTTACTCTCTCATACCTACCTGATGACATAAAACAGATTCAGTAGTCATCAGTATGATTAGATTTGTTGCTTGACCAAGATGACAGTGATCCAGGGTGTTTTTTTGTTTGCTTGATATTTGAGCCACTGTTTTTTCCTAGACTGGCTTTTAGCTTGTGATATTCCTGCCTCAGCCTCCGGAGTGTTTGGATTAAAGCTGTGCCATCCACCTCTGGCTTTCTGATTTCTCTGGAGCAGGCATTGGGGTCAAATTTTGTCATATTGTGTTCCCATCCCTCTTGCCTTTTTAAAATTGCTAGTTTTGTTGAAGTCTGAGGTAGAACTAACTTCCTTTTTGAATTGGCAGGGTAGAGCAAAGCAAAGGCATATTCCTACTGACTTCTTGCCTAGCATCCACTAAAGCCACAGCTCTACTTCCAGCATTTTGCCCATTCATTGGGAATAAGATTCACGTGAATTTGCTTGAGCTAGTTTTGAACCTCAGTCTTCTGATTTCAGTAGCTTTTCTACCACTTAGCCACAGTTCCACAGTTGGCTTTTTTTTTTTTTTTTTTTTGGTGACTATTTGGAGAGAAGAATATCACTGATTTTCTGCCCAGGCTGGCTTCAAACCATGATCCTCAGATCTCAGCTTCCTGAATAGCTAGGATTACAGATGTTAGTCATCAACACCCAACTTGTCACATATGAATCATCTCTCTATTGCTTATTCAGATTTAGTGGTAGAGTGCTTGCCTAGCATGCACAAAGCCCTGGGTTGAATTCCTCAGCACTACATAAACAGAAAAGGCCAGAAGTGGCATTATGGCTGAAGTGGTAGAGTGCTAGCCTTGAGCAAAAAGAAGCCAGAGACAGTGCTCAGGCCCTGAATTCAAGCCCCAGGACTGGCAAAAAGAAAAAAAAAAAGACACAAAATTTCAATCTGATCTCATATGGTTGGTAGCAATCAAGGCAAATGCGCTGAAAATGTAGAAAAGTAGCTTTAGGCCATCTGTATGAGGTATCTATAAAATATAAATGAATGTCATGTTTAGACATGTGTCCTGACCCCAAGATATCTCATATATATGAAATTTTCCAGTCTGATAAAACCTAAAATCTTACATCTCTGGTTCCAAGCATTTCAGATAAGGCATATTCATCCTGCAATACGTAATACAGTGTAATGGGAATGTAAATAGTTGTTATGCAGACATATTTTTTCTCACAATATTTTTATCTGTAGTTGATTGAATCTACAGATTCAATCTGAGATGGTTAGACCAGATTGGTGTGGGTAAGAAGTTCTGTCTAAAGCCAGTGCCCGTGGCTCATGCCTGTAATCCTAGCTTCTGAGGAGGCTGAGATCTGAGGATTGTGGTTCAAAGCCAGCTCGGGCAGGAAGGTCCATGAGACTCATCTCCAGTTAACCACCAGAAAAATGGAAGTGCTGTGGCTCAAGTTGTGGAGCTCTAGCCTTGAGCTGAAGAGCTCAGAGACAGCGCCCTGGCCGAGTTCAAGCCCCATGATTAACCAAAAAAAAGTAGTTCTGTCTAAGGCTGGGAATGTGACTTAGTGGTAGAGTGCTTGCCTAGCATACAGGAAACCCTGGGTTTGATTCCTCAGTATCATATACACAGAAAAGGCCAGAAATGTTGCTGTGACTCAAATGAGTGCTAGCCTTGAGCCAAAGAACCCTGGGGACACTGCCCAGGCCCTGAGTTCAAGCTCGAGAACTGGCAAAAAAGAATGAACAACAACAAAACAACTGTCTAGTGGTTTGGTGAACAGACAACGGACAGATGGTAAGACTGTTCAGTACCTTTGGAAGTGGTGCTCAAGCATTTAAGGTATAGCCAGTTACCCTGTGTGACTGCCAGTCCTGTCAAGTGACAGGATGCAGACCCAGAAGAGATGGTGGGTTGATTGCTTAGGAAATATGGGTGTGGGGGGGGGGTGGCAAGAAGGAGCAGGCCAGATAGGCTTCATAGGATTGTTTTATAACACATAGTTCCAGTAGTGGCCCTGAACACCTTAGAGCTGTGCATCCATCCCATTTGAATCAGAGATGGATGAAGAGACTGGAAAAACAAACCAATTGGAAAAGTTCTGTGCTATGTGTCTGTATTGCGAAGAAAATAACTCATGTGGCTGTCACTGAGCAGTGGGGCGAATAAAAAATTACCCGTAGTTTGGATTTTCACCTTGAATCGAAATCTCACCCTCATACATATACAGTACCATCCTATAGTTTTTTGTTTTGTATTTTTCCAGTACTGGGGCTTGAACTCAGGGCCTGGACACTGTCCCTTGGTTCTTTTGCTCAAAGCTAGTGCACTACCACGAGCCACAGCACCTCTGGCTTTTTGGTTAATTGGACCTCAGGTCCCAGTCTCTTGAGTAGCTAGGATTACAGGCATGAGCCACCAGTGCCCAGCCCAGCCCCTAGTTCTTTGCATATGTTTATTGTTATGTTTCTAATATACTCGGATTTTGTCCGAGGTTGGTCTCCCGTCCTCCCCTCTACCTCCCATCCTGGGGCTTCAACTCAGGACCTGGGCACTGTGCCTAACTTCTTTTGCTTAAGGCTAGACTTCTGAGTTTTTCTGTTTATGTGGTGCTGAGGAATGGAACCCAGGCCTTCATGTATTCTAGGCAAGCACTCTACCACTAAGGCACATTCCCAGCCCTGAGCCCTGTCCTAGTTTTTTGTTTTGTTTTGCCAGTCCTGGGGTGTGGACTCAGGGCTTGAGCACTGTCCCTGGCTTCTTTTTGCTCAAGGCTAGCACTCTATCTCGTGAGCCTGCTGAGGAATGAACCCCAGGGCTTTGCATACTAGACAAACACTACCACTAAGCCACATTCCCAGCCTTCCCCCGCCCCCCAAGTATTTCTGTTAAAAGTAAAATCTGACTGCTAGGCACTGGCGGCTCACACCTGTTATCCTAGCAACTCAGAAGGCTGAAATCTGAGGATCACAGTTTGAAGCTACTCTGGGCAGAAAAGTGTGAGACTTTTTCCCCTAATTAACCACCTGGAAAACAGAAGTGGAGCAGTGGCTTTAACCATAAAAACTCAAGGACAGCACTCAGGCTCTGAGTTCAAGACCCAAAGACTGACCAAAAAAAGTAAAAAGAAAAAAAAAAGTAAAAAGGAGTTTCATTGTCTGGTTTTCACTGGCAAATTGAGATTTTTTTTTTTAATTCACATAGAAAAGCACCTTCCAGGGATGGGAAGCAGTCCTGAATTAGATCATTTGCTGGGGAGGGAGAGTGCTGACTGGATCTTACTAAAATATTGGAGGGCTGGGAATATGGCTTACTTGTAGAGTGCTTGCCTCGCATGCATGAAGCCCTGGCTTCAATTCCTCAGTACCACATAATCAGCTGGAAGTGGTGCTGGGAGTCAAGTGGCCTTGAGCAAAAGAAGCTCAGGGGCAGTGCCCAGGCCCCGAGTTCAAGCCCCATGACTGGTGAAATAAAATATTGGAGAGTGAATTTATGTATTAAAGGGTATGTATATCGTGTGTGTGTTCCCAAAGATAGGGCAGCTTTGTTTTAGAAACCTTTATATACTGACCACCTGCTGTTGACTAGACATAATGGCAGTACCTTTGTATGTGTGTATCCTGGGTTTTGGTGGCTTTTTTGGGGGGGGGGCAGTTAACTGATTGGAGAGCCTCATAGACTTTCCTCCCCAGGCTGGTTTCAAACTGCGATTCCTAGATCTTCAGTCTATCTGTAGGATGTCATCCCATCTCACAGATGAGTCTCAGCTGAGGTAAAGTGGCCCAAATCACCTACTAGATTTCAGTTTAGAGTTCAGGTCTGGTTGTATCCAGGCTGTATATCCAGCGATGATCCAAGACTTCTGATGTTCTGACCCCATGTTGCTTCCAATAGTGTTCAATTCTGAAGGTTACAAGAAGCCCTGAAGTCTCCATAGGTAGGAGGTTGGGCTGAATTCCCGCAACTGGAATGCATCCTTCCCTCCGGAACTAAAGGGCGAGAGCATTGTTTCCGGGCGGAGGGGGAAGGAGGCAGTCAAAGGACCGGAAGTTCGTGTTTTATGGTGCCTGCACTGGCTGTCCAGACCCGGTTGAGGCTGCAGCGGACTGCCCTTTCCCAAGATGGCTTCGAAGATAGGTTCGAGACGCTGGATGCTGCAGTTGATCATGCAGTTGGGCTCGGTGCTGCTCACACGCTGCCCCTTTTGGGGTTGCTTCAGCCAGCTCATGCTCTACGCTGAAAGGGCCGAGGCGCGTCGGTGAGCGTGCCCGTTTAGTCCGCGCGGCGGGGGGCGGTACGGCCTGTCACCAGAGCTGGGGTACGGTGATGTGGGCAAGTTGGGGCTCAGACATTGGGACCCTTGGACTGAGGAATTGGGAAGGGATCTGGCCAGATCTGATGCTGCAGTCTTAGATACCGGAGAGGTCTACAGTTTGGGGAAACAGTACAGTTTGTGGGCACTACCGGGATCTCAGGTTCTTTGTTGCTTCATTCTGACCTGCTTCCCCACTCTCGGCTCACAGGAAGCCGGACATCCCGGTGCCGTACTTGTACTTCGACATGGGAGCAGCCGTGCTGTGTGCCAGCTTCATGTCCTTCGGAGTGAAGCGGCGGTGGTTCGCTCTGGGGGCTGCACTCCAGCTGGCCATTAGCACCTATGCGGCCTACATCGGGGGCTACGTCCACTATGGGGACTGGCTGAAGGTGAGCGCGTCCAATCTAGAACAGACTTTCCTAAGGTCATCCCACAGTTACCACACTGGTAGGACCAGAACCCAGGTTCCCTAGTACCTAGAATCCTATACACCATTACTTTGGTAATAATCCCAGACTGATAGGGCAGAAGGGATTTTGGAGACTACCTGATCTACAGATCTGATTTCAGGAACTGTAACTAAGACAATACATGCCAGAACCTGTGCCAGGCACGCGGGCTTGGAGATAAGGTTAGACCCCGGGACTGTCCATTCACTAGAGGAGGCACTTATGTGAACAACTATGGGATCAGTGGGGGTTTTAGGTGGAATAGATTCTACTACATAGAAGAAAGACAAGAAAAAAGAATGAACGTGGGGCTTAGTCTTCAAACTTAGGGTCGGGGGAGGGGTAATGTGTGGTGTCTGGGTTATGCCACTTACTTTCTGTAGGACCATGGACATTTTTCTTAATCCCTCTGGGCCTCAGTTTCTACTTCTGTAAAAAAAAGAATTATCTATCTCTGCTGTACGTGTCCATCGCACTTGGAATAGGTAAGAGGGTTCATCAGATGGAATGGGAGATATAGAGATGGGCTGCCAGGAGATATGTAGGTGCTGCAGTTCCTGAGTTGGGTCCCCTTGTCCCTGCTTAGGTCCGAATGTACTCACGTACAGTTGCCATCATCGGCGGCTTCCTGGTGCTGGCTAGTGGGGCTGGGGAACTGTACCGAAGGAAACCTCGTAGCCGCTCACTACAGTCTACCGGCCAGGTGTTCCTGGGTATCTACCTCATCTGTGTGGTAAGTTGAGGTCCTGTTGGTTGGAGGTGACTGGCTAGATGTGAAATGGGGTTAGCTCAGACCTGGCAGAACCCAGGAAAAGGGAGCAGAAGGCCTGTATATCGTTCCTGATGGCTTGGCTCCCAGGGGCTAGCCTGGACACCTTGTGGGCCTTGAGCTATCCATGCACCTGAACTCTGAGCAAGAGTCCCTTCTCCCACTTATATTGCCATCAAGTAGAGACCATTTATATTATATTAAACCTGAGAGGAAAACAAACTAGTTCCCTTGTGGCTCCAGCCACTGGTAGGGAGATGTAGTGTGCTTCCAGCCCAAGCTAGGACTCTGCCATCTAGAGCTGATAGGAGCTACCCAAGGTAGACAGTTTTGGCACTTCCTGGTGCTAAGGTGAGGGTGTAGACAGGCTACAGGCACCTGGCGTCATCTTAGTGACTAGGTTCATGTCCCATGTGCAGAGTTCTGTGTGGGCTTCCATGGAGTATTCAGAGGTAGGAGCCCCAGGGGAGTGGTGATACAGCAGAGCTTCTTGGGGGCCTTATAGTCAGCCTGACTTTTAGAGTCCCCATCCTTACAGGTGACTCAGAAGCCCACTAAGCAAGGGCTGACTTGTATGGTCCTTCCCCAGATGGGCATTTCTGCCTTCTGGAGAGGCTTAAAGGATGATGTTTTCCCCAGGCCTACTCGCTGCAGCACAGCAAGGAGGATCGTCTGGCATACCTGAACCACCTTCCAGGAGGGGAGCTGATGATCCAGCTGTTCTTTGTGCTGTATGGTGTTCTGGCCCTGGCCTTCCTATCAGGCTACTATGTGACCCTGGCTGCTCAGATCCTGGCTGTACTGCTGCCCCCCATCATGCTCCTCATCGATGGCAATGTGGCCTACTGGCACAACTCACGGCGTGTTGAGTTCTGGAACCAGATGAAGCTCCTCGGTGAGAGCGTGGGCATCTTTGGGGCCGCTGTCATTTTGGCTACTGATGGCTGAGCTTCACAGTGAGCGCCTGAGATAGGCACAGGAAGCCATTGAGGACCAACCCTGCCTTCCACCTTGCTGACCCACTGCTGTTTATTCATGGTTCTTAGTGTTTCATACTTTTCTTTTTATAGTTAAGAGGCAAGTCTCTTTTCCTAATTTGTGGCTGGGCCCATGGGAGGGTAGGAGCCCTGATGCTAACACTTCAGGTTGTTGCTGCTGCTGCTGCTTCTTTTTTTTTTTTCTGTTTGTTCAGAGGAGTTGCTCTCAGAGTATCTTGGGGAGAAGAGTCCCTGAGAAGGAAATAAGGCAGGGTTGGGATGCAAGTACTGGGAGTGGGAGACAGAAAGCTCTGCAAGTGAACAAATGTGGAAAGTCCCCTTTGGACGTGGCAGATGCAGTTAAGCTCTGTGGTGCTTTTCAGAGACAGCATGGGGGTGGGAGAGTGGTGTGGACACATGGACATGGACCAGGTCCCCCTCCTGAGGAGCAGTGGAGCCTGGTACTCTAGAAGCTACTTGGATTCTCAGGGTATGCCAGAGCAAACTTGTAGCGGTTGTCACTCACCTTGAATGCAGAGCAGGCTCTAGTCTGCTCGGGCACAGGCAGGGTGGAGCAGGTAGTGGCCAGTGGCCCACCTGCTGCCATTGTCTCTGCAACTTTATGGTTGGCCTGGTGGAGTCGAGTGCCTACCCGAACACCAGACACACAGTCCTCCAAAATAAACTTTTTTCTATACACATTCAGCCTTGTTGATGTTTTTTCTATGGGATGCTTTGCCATCGCCGCGGATTGATTTTGCCTTGCTTTTATTTTGTATTGGGGATTGAACTCAGGGCCTCATGTTTGCTAGGCATTCACTCTACCATTGAGCCATTTCTGCAGCCCCAGTGGTTTCATGAACACTTATGCCCAGGGTGGCTGTGAACCCCTACTTGCTGATCTCTGCCTCTCAAGCACTTAGGATCACAGGCTAGAGTCTCTGTGCTTGGTAGTCTTGATAGCTATCTGGTTAAATCTATGGGATTTAACCATTGGAGAACTTTGATTCTCCCATAATTATTCCCGTTCTGAGAATTTGTATAGTACTTTGGCTTTCTGGCTGGGTGCCATCAGCTCACACCTGTAATCCTAGTCAGGAGGGTGAGATCTGAAGATCAGGATTCGAAACCAACCCAGGCAGGAAAGTCCATGAGACTCTTATCTCCAATTAAGCACCCAAAATGCTGGAGGTGGAGCTGTAGCTCAAATGGTAGAGCACTAGCCCTGAGCATAAAAACTCAGGCCCTGAGTTGAAGCCCCACAACTGCCATGTAAAAAGAAAAATAATCTCTAAATCTGACCTATAGATGAACCTCAGTGGTACAGCACTTGTCTACCATGCCCTTGTTCCTAGATTCCAGCTCTGGAACTGCAAAACAACCAGCTTGCAAAAGCTCAAGCTCCCCAGCTGGGAATATGGCCTAGTGGTAGTGTTTGCCCCATATACATAAAGCCCTGGGTTCAATTCCTCAGCACTACATATATAGAAAAGGCCAGTACTGTATATGTTCTTGATACATTGTATATTGTATATATGTCTACCTGACCTAGAGAAGGGAAAGAAAAACAGGGCGTAAGATATCACAAGAAATGTACACACTGCCCTACTATGTAACTGTACCCTTTTTGCACAACACCTTGTCAAAAAGATTTGTGTTCAATTAATAAATAAATTAAATTTAAAAAAAAGAAAAGGCCAGAAGTGGCGCTGTGCTCAAGTTGGCAGAGTGCTAACCTTGAGCAAAAAGAAGCCAGGGACAGTGCTCAGGCCCTGAGTCCAAGCCTCAGGTCTAGCCAAAAAAAAAAAAAGCTCCAACTACAGCATGGAGGTTCAAAAAAAAAAAAAGTTGACAGACTTCTGGGCTCTAGATTGTTGCTTAGCTGCCATGTGCTGGTCTTGTAGAGATGGTGTGATCACCAGTGTGACCAGACAGAGTAACCAAGTCTGAGCTCCTAAGTCAAGCCATCTCATGGCTTCTTTGGGCTCTTGGCAGTAAAAGATGAGCTAGCTGCTGCTGTCTGGGCTAGACTCAGAAGCTAGACTCAGAAGGGAGGTTTAAGTGGAGTCCTCCTACCAAAAGAGGAGTGGAACTGCTTTGTGGTTGAGTGGAGAAATGGAGGATGCTTCTGACATGGCATAGAGCAGCCCCTCTAGGTGAGGAGACATGGCTGTGTTCATTAGTGGGGCCCCACTTTGAGCTCCTGTGTTCCCTTGAGGACCCTGTCTCCCCAGATGAGCTCTTGCTCCTAGATGATCACTGCTAACTTCCTCTCAAGTGTGAGCTGATTCAGACACATATTAGTATTTTAATCAAGCCTTCTGAAAAATTATAAGTCCCAAAGGAATTTAGGAGACCAGGCAGGTCTGTGTGGGGGAGGTGCTATTTTGGACAAAGGAGCCTCAAAATGTAGTACAGAGCCCATAGAAACTGACCCATCCCCCCCAGTTATCCCTCTCTGCCCATCCCCAGGCTGAAAATAGAAGGCCACCTGGTTGCGACTTTGGAACAAGTCTGAGTCTTAGGCTGGCTTCCCTCCTTGAGCTTGTCCCACTTGGGTACCCCTTGAGTCAGAGCAGGGGCTGCTTTCTCTGTAGGCCACTCAGCCAACAAGCCCCATCCAGCCTGTGGCAGCCTGGGCTCACCCCCAGCAGGCATGGCTTTTGGTCTGCCCTGGATGTCCCAGGGCCTGTAGGGCCCATAGCATGGGTCAGCTGCCGGGGTCAGAAGCTGGCTTGCAGAAGGAGTCCGGCAACCCCTTGGCATGGTTAACAAGTTCATAAGAGTCCCGGATATCAGCCAGGCCAAACCAGAAGAAGATCCACTGTTTGTTGGAGAAGCTGCCATCACAGTGCTTGAAGTACCTAGATTGGGGAAGGCAAAGGGCAGCTTTTAGGGCAAGGCTGGTGATCACTAGTCACAACTTAGGTTTTCATGACTATTATGTGTTTATTACATGTGAAAACACTCCACTTGAACTCTGTCTTATTTTATCCTCATAGCAGCAGGCTGAGCCTGTCATTTCAGGCTGTATTGTCATTTGGTGAAGAAGCAGCCAAGGCTCAGAGAAGTTAGGGCACTTGTTAGGGTGACAGCTAGGAAGGTCAGCATGAGTGTGTCGCTGGCTCTCCACTGCTTGGCCACTTCTTAGTGTGTATGGGGGGAGGGTAAAGGGGGACAGGGAAAGGGTCTGGCTGCTGAGGGAAGGCTGCTGGAGGCTGGGTAGCCTGGAGTCAGAGGGCTGGCCATTGGGCCTGAAAAGAGCTGGGAAGAGTCAGGATTTCAGAGCACCTGAGGAGAGGCAGGCTGTGTGGTCCGGAGGTAAGCAGAAGTGTAGTCTTTTTTTCTTCTTTTTCCAGTCCTGGGGCTTGGACTCAGGGCCTGAGCACTGTCCCTAGCTCCTTTCTGCTCAAGGCTAGCACTTTGCCACTTGAGCCACAGCGCTACTACTTCTGGCTTTTTCTATATATGTGGTGCTGGGGAATTGAACCCAGGGCTTCATGTATACCAGGCAAGCACTCTTGCCACTAGGCCATATTCCCAGCACAGCCCTGTAGTCTTGAGTCTTTTCACTAGGTGACCCAACCCTGGGTGGGACTTACCCTCTCAGAAAGGAGACTAGTGAGTGGAAACTGGCTAGAGAACCTCAGGGCAGGGATGAGTGGGGCTCAGGGGAGGAGTGCGGGACTTACCAGGGATTGATGGGGTTAGTGACTCTGGAGCGCCAGAACAGAGTTTGCAGGTCCTGCCGCAGGCACTCCCACAGCATCTGACCAGAGCCTTGGCCCTGGCGGCTGGAGCCTACCACGAATTTGTCCAGGTATGGGGTGCCCCCCAGAACCGGCTCTACTGTCAGAATGGCGGCGGCATTGTACCTGGCACAGTGGGAGAGGCAGGCTGGGACCACTCCTTGGCCAGCCCGAAGCTGCCCAGCTCTGTCCCTGCCCCCTGGGAGCCCCCAGGCTCACCCCTCGGACACATAGATGGAGTGCAGTCGCGGGCGCAGCGAGTCTAGGTAGTCCTCTCGGAGCTTTTTGCGAAAACTGGTGTTGACTAGATTCACCAGGCGGTCCTGGTCCAGGTTTTGCAAGTTAAACACTCGCAGCATTCTCTCGGCATTCTTGAACAGGGTGCCGCAGCCTGGGGCAAACAACAAGCCGGGGAGGCCTCAGGATGGCCCAGAGTCCGTCCCTCTCAGTGTGTGGCCCGTTTTTGGCTGCAGGCGGGGCAAAGGTTGGGGGACAATATCTCTTGGGGGACCCTCAGTGAAACGACTGGATTCTACCTAGCCAGTATTCCCTCCTGTTTTTCTCAGTGCGGCTTCCCGCCCTAAATTTCTCTCCAGCCCCCTCGTCCCGCCCACCACCTAAATCCCGCCTACCTCTCCCAGTCCCGTCCAATCCCACTCCTCCAACCCTCCCAACGGAGCCCCGCCCACACGGGCATCTCCAATTCGTCGTTCCTCTCCTGCAAGCCCCGCCCACCTGCCATTCTTTCACCCCAGTCCTTCTAGGGCTCCAGTCCGCCCAAAGCCCGGGTCTCACCCGGGTTGCGTCACCCTTGGGTCTCTGGCCTTTCTCACCTCCCCGAGTTTCGGCAGGGGCTGGCGGGGAAGCCCCGGCTCCGGCTCCGGCTGGGTCCGGCCCGCCCTCCCGTGGCGCTCACCCTTGTTGCTGAAGAGCTCGGTGAGCAGCGTGCTGGCGGCAGTGATGACCGCGGAGCAGTAGTGGGGCAGGCGGCTGAGCACGTCCACGATGAGCCGTATCTGCTGCCGCTCCTTGGTGCTTAACCACTCAGCGTTGGCCACCAGGTCCAAGTCGGCGGGCAGGTTCACGTTGCTCAGGACCTGCGTCGGGGCAAGATGAGCCTCCAGCCCGGGCCACGATGCGTCCCCGCCCCCATGGCACTCCTGCCCGGAGGACCTCTCCTCCTTCGCCCTACTTTTCTCCTGGAGTTGCAGGCCAGGCAGGGCTGGTCAGATCTGGGGGCACCAGGGGCCAAACCCGGCTTGAGGGCCTCAGCCCCCCCCCCCTAGAGCCACCGGGTGGGGGTGGGCACGCGAGGAGGGGCGCACCTTCCGACTGGCGTTGCGCAGGCCGCCTGAGTTATTGAGGAAGACGATTTTGGTGGGCTGCAGCGCTTTGGCCAGCGACGCGGTCACCTCCAGCGAATCGAGGAGCACAGATCGGCGCGCGGCCGTCTCCCCGATGGGGCACAGGATGGGGATGCTGTTGGACTCCAGGCACCACTGCAGCAGGTCCGTCTCCACTGAGACGATGCCGCCATAGCTGTGGGCCAGACCAGGCGCTGGAGAAGTCCCCTCGAGGCGGGGCGAGCACAGTAGCCTGCCCTGAGGACGCAGGGACGGGCAGGGCCGGCACTAACCTGGCATGGGGGGCGGGCTCCGCCGCGCTCAGCACAGACCCGCCACCAAAAAACGGCACGGCGGTGGCGGCGTTATGCCGCAGCTCGTCCACCAACACCTTGCAGCTCTGGGCAAGCTGTGTTTTGGCCTCCCAGAAGGAAAGACATCCCGAGGGCGCCGTGGGGGCCGGCAGCCCCAGGACCACCAGCGGCTTCATGTCCATGCGCTGCAGGAAGGCCAGGGCGAAGGCGAGGCTGGATACCGCTTGTGGGTACCTGAGCACCTCCTCGTCCACCTGTGGAATGGAGGAGTGGGTGTTGGGGGTGGGGGGAGCAGCACTGGCACTGAGCCACATGCTCCTACTGTCTGGCCCTGGGGACCCTCAGTGAGGGCCCTCTGCTCCCCTGCAAGACCCCATTTCTGGCCACCTGCACGTGTCTGCTCCGCCCTTTGCCCATTGGGTCTTGCCACTCCCTTACACCCGTGATCCTGCCTCCTGCCTGCGACCTTGGACTCTGGGATACCTTGGGGGGAGGGGAGGTGGCGGCTCTGCCTTCTGAAACCCTGCCGGGGCGCCCACGGGGAGGGGGCTTCCTCAGACTTCACCCCCGAAGGCTGGCGCCCGACTTCCAGCCTTGGCGCCGGGTGGGTGTCAGAAGAGCGCACGGCCTCACGCATCCCCAGTGGCGGGCCAGGGCCCTCGTGCTGCGGTTCCCGGGTCCGCCGCCGGTCCTGCCGTGCCCGACCCCGCGTCGCCCGCACCACCCCTGTCCGGTGGCCGTCGCCGCTCGCTCACCTCGATGACCGCGAAGGGCTTGTCCGCGGAGTACTGGCAGGTCTGGAACTGCGTGAGCCAGTGCCGGGCCTCCCCAGGGCTGGCCCCGCACTGGCTCAGGAAGGCCTGGATGTCCCGCTGCACCAGCGAGCGGCCCGCGGGGGGCGCGGGGCTTTCGGGGGGCGGAGGAGGCGGCGTCCAGAACGGCTGCTCGGTGGCCGGCGACTGGGCACCGTCTTCCGCGCCCTGCGTCTCCTCCCTCGGGGGCTGGGCCCGCGCCCAGGCGGTGCTGAGCCGGCGTCCCGGGCTGCCGCTCGCAGCCGCCCGCCGCCCCGTGCTACCGCTCAGCCTCCGGGCGCCCCGAGTGCCCCTCAGCCTCCCGCCGCCCGCAGCTGCGGTCCGCAGGGTCGTGGCTACCCAGGCCGTCGCCATGACGACGGCCAGCCCTCTCCGCGCCCCCCCTCCCCCCAGGGATGGAAGTCTGTCTGCTACACCCCGCGCTGAGGGGCTCTTAACCTGTCCCTGGGTGGGGCTGGAGCAGGCCGAGGCGGGTCAGGACCCGGGCTCTGGAATTACTTCTGGGTGCCTTTGGAGAGGGTCAGTCCATGGGTCAGGGGGCGGGGCCGCCAGGAACCCCCGCCTCTGGAGGGGGGGGGGTGTGGACGGGACTCACCGCCAGGCCGAGATAAAGGTGGGGTGAGGGGGGGCAGGTGAGCTCTTTAATCAGCTGCCAGGGCGCCTTCCCGGAAGGACCCGGGACCTGGGAGAGGTCTGGGGATGACGCGCAGGTGCCGAGGGAGGAGGGGAGGGACTGGCCGACCTGAACGATTAGGCTGGGTGGAGGACGGGAACCCCTGGCCAGATTACTCTAAAAGGCCTACCCCAGGAACTGTTTTCTTTCTTTAAACTATGTCAACTTAAAATCCATTTATCTCTGGACTTCGAGTGGGAGGCCAGTGAGTGAAACAGGCGATAGATAGCCTTAGCCATAAAATGAGAGAAAAACCAATGTTAAGTTCCAGCTGAATAGGGAGGCCTATGGAAGGCCTTTCACGTGTAGTAATGGAAAATGACTGAAACTAAAAACACCTTTCCCTCTTGGCCGCAGGCTTTGCATGGTGTTTCTCTTCCTCACTCCCCTCCTCAGACATACCCTGTGGCTGTAAAAGAGATAACCTGAGAAGAGTGGGCCCTACTGTTTGTTGACACGTCTGCTAAAAACAGATGTTTCCCTAGAGCTCAAGATTCCATCTCTGCACAAAAAGCCCCCCCATCCTGCCTCTCCTCCCTTGACCAACTGTCACACACACACACACACACACACACACACACACACACACACACACACACACACCACCCTGCCTGACTTTAGAGGTAGAGGTAGAGACCTCAGTGGTAAGATTGTCTTGCCCTCATCTCTCTGGGTGAATGACTCTGGCTTCCCCCTTAGTCTTTTGCCCCAAATAAAAGTCTGTTGATTTGTTTCTGTCCTTTCTTTATCCTGATACTCTCCTGACTCAGTTTCCTTCCATACAGAATGCCAGGCACTGTGGAAAACCCTTCCCTAAATCCTGACTCGTCTCATCCCCATATAATCACCCTCATTTTACAGATGAGGAAATGGAGGCACAGAAATAGCTGAGGGCCATTCTGCTCATAGCAGGCATGCTGGTCTTTGAAGCAAAGTAGATCTTACTCAGACTCGGGGCTTGGAAAGAACTAGAGTGTCCCCGCTCTCAGAGGAAGTGAGTCAGTGTCACCTGCCACCAGGCCCAAGTGCTGCCTGAAGGCGCCTGCCTGAGCGATCGGCTGGATCGGTTACATCATCCCGTTCCTCCACACAGTTGCACTTGGCCCCGTCCCACTCCCTGTGAGAGAGAGGGGGGATAGGACTTCCGACATTGGATATTGTACAGGGGACATGACCTGGCCAAGGTCACACAGCTTGTCAGTGTCATGGTCAGACCCTAAGTTCCATTTCTGGTCTTTGCTTTTCTTCGTGTGGTCTTCTGCTCCCCAGTCTGGGACTCAGGTCTTCTGCTTCAATAGGAGCTGTCACTTGGGCCACCTCCCTCCAGAGTATGGCGGAGGGCTGGGGGCAGCTGGGTGGGAGAGTGTGTGCTTTGCAGGGGCGAGGCCCCACGTTCCATCTCCAGCCCCAGAAAAACAATGCGGAGATTGCTGGGGGTGTCCCTCTCCAACTACCTGCACAGCTGGAGTCTGGAGGGGGAGGGGAAGCCGACCCCAGCGACCTCGGTGTTGACATTTCCGTTCTCTAGGCTGGGAGGGTCTCCTCTCACCACTGCCAAGCCCCACCCACATACATTTCCCAGAATCCCCAGAGAGGGCCTAGCCCCTGAGGCCTAGTAGTTTTTCCTTCACAGCTCTCCTCACCCTGAGGAAACCCAACTACAAAGGTGCTCCCCCTTCCAGCCCATCAGACTGCCCTCAGATTCTCCCCAAAGTCTCTCAGCCTTCCTTGTCTTAGACTGCTGCCCAGGGCTGCTGCCTCCCTCCTCAGAATGGGGGCTTCCCGAGTGCCCACCCACCCTGTGGGAGTCCTCTGCACCTGCTGTGGGCCAGATACTAGTTTGGAAGCTGTGTCCAATCCCTTTGGGCATCATCCCAGAGGGCTGTGTCCCCGGCAGCCAATGGGACCCCGGAGTACCCCTGGTGAATGATTAACTCTAGGCTCATTGACCTGGGGCCACTGTGTCCCCTTGGCCTCTCCAAGAGGGAATGGCTAGCCCTGCCTCTGGAGAGGACAGTGATACATAGGCCCTGTGGCCAGAACCCACCAGGCCAGGTGAGGCCCATAGGACCCAAGCTGCTCTGTGGTCCCAGCTTGATTTATTTTTTTCTTTGCCAGTACTGGGGCTTGAACTCAAGGCCTCATGTTCTTACTTGGCTTTTTTGCTCAAGGATGGCACTCTTATCACCAGAGCCATATCTTCATTGCCAGCTTTTTGCTAGTTAATTGGAGATAAGAGTGTCTCTGGGATTTGTCTGCCTGGGCTGGCTTTGAACTGCCATCTTCAGATCTCAGCCTTCTGAGTAGCTAGGATTATAGGTGTGGGCCATCAGCACACAACAGAACAAAACTTCTTGGCTTTAGCCCCTAACTGCATCCCCCTCATCAATGGGAGTAGTCCCCATTTCTTCGCTCCATTTACATTCAAACCCCTTGGAAATGGTGAACAACGTTGCCCCCCAGTTTCTTCTGTTTGTTGTCATGTGTCTGAGCCAGCACTGGGGTTTTAAACCCAGGGTCTCTGGCTCTTGCTTAGGGTTTATCCCCCCTCTCTTCCATACCTCACTCTGTTGGGTTAGCTCGTCCTTGAAGCTGGATTGGTGGGTAGTGAAGGACTTATTTCTCCCCTCTTGGCCCAATCTCTTTATGTATCTAAAGATGGAATATGAAGGATTGACTCCCCCCCCCCCATTATCTCAGGTGCACAGATAGTGAGGTGAAGCCCCAGGTATGTGCTGATATGCTTGTCTCAGGCAGGGCAATCTGACCTAAGCCTGGCTGTAAACATTGCATTATGGGCCTAAACTGTGGGGAACTCTGAGGCCACGCTGAGACCCCCGAAAGGGTTAAGTGATTGAACTGGACTGAGAACTGGACCCTGAGAAGGTCAAACTGTCAAGGCAAGACAGATGTAGAACTGTTTGAACATTAAAAAGCTTGAGGTCGTTGGGCTGCGAATGTGGCTTAGTGGTAGAGTGCTTGCCTTGCATGCATGAAGGCCTGGGTTCCATTCCTCAGCACTACACAGAAAAAGCCAGAAGTGGCGCTGTGGCTCAAGTGGTAGAGTGCTAGCCTTGAGCAAAAAGAAGCCAGGGTCAGTGCCCACAGGTCCTGAGTTCCAAGCCCTCAGGACTGGCCAAAAACAAAAGAACAACAAAACAAAATAGAACTTGAGACTTTCAGTAATGGTCACTAACCCTATTTATTCTCTGCCTGCACCTGAAGTCACCCTCTCTCTACTGAAAGCAAGTAACCTCTGTCTCCTCCCTCAGACCCTACAAAAGCCCAACTCCAACCCCACCTCCTTGAACAATCTCCGAATGCATGGGAAAGTTGCTGCCCCTCACTGTTCTTCAGTAAACAGTCCTCACCTGTGGAAGATGGAGTCCAGCCTGTTTCCTTCCTTTCTCCTCCATTTTCCTAACAGGAAGAAGAAGGTCTTATTATACTACCCCTCTGCTTTTACCTGTGCTTGGATTTTTCCAACCTAGAAAAGATTCCGTGTGATCTGCAATGTACCAGTTCCCAGTCTGACATTAAGTTAACATGCAATAAATGCTAGTTTCTTTTCTCCAGACCTAGTTTTCCTCTAAAGCTTGAGTGTGTAAAATACAAAGCACTCTGGAAATACCTAGTACAAGGAAGAGGAAGAAGCTCCTGGATTTATAGATTGGCAAATTTTAGGGGTGTGGCTCAAGTAGTAGAGCCCTTGCCTAGCAAGCAAGAGGCCCTAAACTCAATCCCCAGTGCGCCCAAAAATAAAAATGCAATTCAGCTTCAAGAGTCCCACCAGACTCTGTCCAGCAGGGGGCGCCCTAGACTTTGCCTTTTCTCTCTCCAGTTGCTGATGGGAGGGTTTGTAGACAGAGAAATATTATCAGCTGTGTAAGAAAAATGCTGCAAAGTAGTACTTGACAAAGACCTGCTTGAAAAAAAGTTAGGGGGAAGAGGGAATAAAAGAATTTGCCACAACCCCATGACAAGTTTCTGCTGCCTGAAAGACAGAAGATACTGTTTTTGTTTTTGCCAATCCTAGGGCTTGAGCTCAGGGCCTGAGCACTGTCCCTGGCTTCTTTTTGCTCAAGGCTAGCACTCTACCACTTGAGCCACAGCGCCACTTCCATTTTTTTCTGTTTATGTGCTGCTGTGGAATCGAACTCAGGGCTTCATGCATGTAAGGCAAGCACTCTACCACTAAGCCACATTCCCAGCCCCTGAGGATACTTTTTTTTTTTTTTTTTTGGCCAGTCCTGGGCCTTGGTCTCAGGGCCTGAGCACTGTCCCTGTCTTCCTTTTTGCTCAAGGCTAGCATTCTGCCACTTGAGCCACAGCGCCACTTCTGGCCATTTTCTGTATATGTGGTGCTGGGGAATCGAACCCAGGGCTTCATGTATACAAGGCGAGCACTCTTGCCACTAGGCCATATCCCTAGCCCCGAGGATACTGTTTTAACTTAAGTTTTGATGTATCCCCAATTCCTGTAAATACAACCACTGACTCAGAAAAACGGCAAGGAGCCTTTATTACCATGTGGGCCCACACGCCACTAGTCGAGTAGCAGAGTACAGTGGTGAGCCTTTCAGCAGGGTTTGTATAGGTAAAAACTATATACAGGTGGTTTACATGGAAGCAAGCAGATTTACATAAGCAGAGGTAGCAGTTAGTAATAACAGGAAACAGTGAAACTGATTAGGGCACTTCCTAACCAAAGTGGTTATACATAAGCAAAGTGAACTACTTATTCCTAACAAAAGTGGTTATACGTAAACTAAATGAACTATCTAGGGGAACAATAAGGGACAATCTGGACCCCAGTTATCTCTGGGGAACATGAGCTTCCTGGAGCCCTACCACTCATGACATATTTGCAATCCAAAGAGGTTCCCAGGCTTTTCCTAAGCTTCACTGTCATTTTCTGAATTCCAATAACCTGGTGTTTATCTCCTAACGGACTCTTAGAAATTTCCCTTTAATGACTGGCCTAGAATTTCTCCTTACAAGGAAGCTCTGCCTCCAATAATTGGCCCTAAGACGTCTGTCTTTTCTCTGATTTTACAAGTTCCACACGAATTTCATGAAGTAGTCCTTCCAGAGATCCCAGAAGGATGGTTTTAGATATGTGGTGATGTGTTTTCAGGGCACAGGTGAAGTTATGCAAGCAGCTGGAAAAGGGGCCTGGGGTGGTCTGAAGAGGTGGCAGATGTTATGGGGTTCAAGGGAGGGGAGTCCCCATCCCTCCAAGAGTCCACCACTCAGAGACAGTCTCAAGCAAAAAGATGAATTTACTGGGAAAGCAAAAAGTGAACTGGCCGGCCAGGGACGCAGCACAAACTCAGGAGCTGAAACTACGCCAGTGAGAAGCGGGCTGAGCAGCCAGGGACACGGTGTACCACGAGCGGTGCTCAAATTGGGTTTATAAAGGCAAATACCACATGGTCAAGCCTGGCCACACGCAGGTGGCCAATGGAATTACAACCTGCCACATAATATCTGTTTGAACCCCACACAATGCAGGTGGATAGCTTACTCATGGCGGCGGGAGTACTATTGTTAACCTTGAAAGTTCCACAACACAGGTGTTCAAGCAGTTTCTTATCACAGCGAGGGGGACCTTCCCTGGATTCTGAGAAGACAGGGCGCGGCCCTCAACCCTGAAGCTCAGGGGCAGGGGAGATCATCATGAAGATGGAGTCAGCTTCTGCTCTCTTTAACTAATCTGAGATGGAATCAGTCTGACACCCCTCAACAGCGGACAAAGCCTCAGAGTGAACCCCCTCAGCGTGTCCCCGGGGCGAGCATGGGCTGCCAGGAGAGACTATAGAAAGAGGATCCCAGGGTGTTATATGGTAAATTATCCCAGAAGCCACATATTGAAGGATGGAATCTTGGAATCTTTATTAGAGCATTAGCAATCTGCCTGCGGCCAGTTGTTACAAAGGCCCACAGCCCACAAATACACTTAACACTATCAGGACACAAGCCTGAGAGGGAAGAAAGAACAAAAACCATACCAACATACCAATTCAGCTCCAATGGGGAGCTGACGTGGGACACCACGGTGACTGGAGATAAGCCAGGAGACAGGACGTGAACATGGAGATGTGTGGCATGGCATAATGGTGCCTGAGCTGGCCTGACCCTAAATGGGGTCAGGTCAGGGGGCAAGATCACAGGAAGCTCCCAGTCCCAGGCACTTGACTGATAGGTTCAGTAACCTATAGGTCAAGTGCTCACCCCTGTCTCTAGGGATTCAGGAACACCTATCACCTGGGGTTGGGACTTCCCCTCCTCCAGGAATTCAGGCACACCCTTCAAGACAGGTAGTGCAACTCTCCATGTGGCCAATGATGGCGCTGGCCAGATCTGACCTCCATATTACAATGGTGGAAGAGAGATTGGAAGGAGCTCAGAGGAAGGAGGCCAATCTGGAGTAGCCCACAATCCACCGGTAGGGCATCTCAACAAGGAAAGGGCAAGCTGGGCATTGGTGGCTCAAGCCTGTAAACCTAACTACTCAAGAGGCTAAGACCTGAGGATCATGGTTCAAAGCCAGCCCAGGCAGGAAAGTCTATGCCACTCTATCTCCTGTTAACCACCAAACCGACAGGTCCCAGGCTCTGAGTTGAAGCCTCCATACCAGCACAAAAAAAGGAGGGGTGGGGGAAGGGCAGCTCACAATGTAAGGAGAAGGGCTTGACATCTTTTCATGACATTCAGTGGCGTCGGAGAGAAGAGGGGAGGAGTTTAGGGTGGGACTGCAGTATAGAATTCCTGGAGAAGCTGTATCTGGAGAAGCAAACAATTTTGTTTGTTTATTTATTTTGCCAGTCCTAGGGCTTGGACTCAGGGCTTAAGCACTGTCCCTGGCTTCTTTTTGATTAAGGCTAGCACTCTGCCACTTGAGCCACAGCACCACTTCCGGCTTTTTATCTATATATGTGGTGCTGAGGAATTGAACCCAGGGCTTCATGTTTGTGAGGCGAGCACTCTACCACTAGGCCATATTCCCAGCCCTTTATTTTGTTTATTTATTTATTTTTGCCAGTCCTGGGCCTTGGACTCAGGGCCTGAGCACTGTCCCTGGCTTCCTTTTGCTCAAGGCTAGCACTCTGCCACTTGAGCCACAGCGCCACTTCTGGCCATTTTCTGTATATGTGGTGCTGAGGAATTGAACCCATCGCTTCCTGCATGCTAAGCCTCATTCCCAGCTCCTATTTGTTAGATTTAAGATACAATCTCACTGTTGCCCAAGTTGGTCTTCAGCTTCTGGATTCGTAGGAGCCTCCTACAAGCATCACTGTGCTTGGCTCCAAGTCTTTATCGTTAAAGTAGGGTCTGTGGCACCAACCGGAGCTGGTTAGAAATGCAGGCTGAGCTGGGGGTTGTACGTGGCAAGTTTGGATCTCCAGCAATAAAAACAAGGAACACAGGGCCCAGCCTATGAGGCAGAGTCTGCCTTGTCCCCAGCTGCGAGGGGGTTCTTATATGTGTGGAAGTGTGAGAGGCAGCATGGAAGAGATGGGCATGGCTCCTCTGTAGACATGGCGGAGCTGGCAGAGGGAGGTGAAGAAGTGGAGGGATGTAGCTCAGGGCTATGGTGGGTGCTCATGGCTGTGTGGGGTTGGGGAGTTGTGTGGGACTCCTGGCTAAGGTTGTATAATGCCAGGAGTCCTCTCCATCATTTATGGCTAACATGTCCCTGGGGAGCGGGCATCCATCTGTGTGTCCCCTATGACAGGAGTGTGTGGAGTGTCACAAGTCTGTGTGTGCTCCAGGGTGCTGGTGTGTGTGGAAGGTGGAGAAAGAGTTCGTGTGTGAAAATATCCTTCATGTGAAAATCTAGCTAGTGGCTGGAGTTTGTAATCTTACTCAGGAAGCTGTGGTCCAGGGGATCAAGGTCGGAGGCCAGCCCTGTCAGAAAAGTTCACTAGTTTCTCTCTCCAAAACAAACAGCAAAAAGCTGGGGGCATGGAGGCATAGCTCAAGGGGTAGAGTGCCAGCCAAGCAAATCTGATGCCCTGAGTTCAAACTCCAGTACTGTCCAAAAAAAATGAGTAAATAAAGATAAACAAGAGAATTTCAGCTTCCTAGACTTGGATTTCCATGTTGGGACCCACAGCTCAAATACCTGCAGTTCCCAGGTTGTTATTACAAAGGGTTGCCACGAGGGGGCGATGGACACCTGCTGCTCTGCCTCCCCTTGCAGAAGCGAATGTAGGGGAAGCAGGCTAGCGTGTTGGGTCAGGGACGGGAGGACAGCTCATGGGGCCTGGCGCCTGGGCTTACCACCACTGCCCAGGGCCCTGGCCTCCTCCAGTCCACCTCAGACCCCTACCCAGGGACCCTAACCTATTCCAGGGGAAAAAGCACCTTGTGCTGAGGCATCAAGGTGCCACCTAAGGGGTGGTCGGTGGCAAAGGCTCTGACGAGAGCAGCGGGGGTTTATGGGGTGAGAGCAGGGGTCCACTGACCCACCATGGCAGTGGGAGGGGCAGAAAGGCGGCTGCGTACCAGGGTGGACTTTTCTGTTTTATTAGTATACAGAGGTTGTATACAGGGAGTTTTCATTGTGACATTTCCATATATGCATATAATATATTCCTTAGCGCCTCCCCCCCTCCCCACACCTGTCCTTATCCTGCCTTCCCCATCTTCAAGCAATTTCTACAGGTTTCATTGTTCCATTTTCATACATGCAAATAAACTGGACCATATTTATCTTTATTTACCTTCTTCATTAGCCCTCAACCCTTATCCTGGTGCCTCCCCAATAAAGCCTGACTTATTTTCCTGCCATTCTTTTTTTTTTTTTGTCTTTTAAAGTGTAGTAATTGTACTAAAGGTTTTCACCATGGTATTTCAGAAATGCATTTTTCTTTTGCCAGTCCTGGGGCTTGAACTCAGCTCCTCAGCTCAAGACCACTACTTGATCCACAGCACCACTTCCAGTGTTTTCTGTTTATGTGGTACTGAGGAACTGAACCCAGGGCTTCATGCATGCTAGGCAAGCACTCTACCACTAAGCCACATTCCCAGCCCTCACTAAGATCCTTTATGCTCTCTTTCTACATAGTTAAAATGGATCATTAATTCTTTATCTTCCATATTTCTATTTCCCTCTCCCCTCCACATCTGCACTGAGGCTGAATCTGGCTTTGAACCACAATCCTCAGATCTCAGACTCCTGAGTAGCTAAGTCTGAGTCACTCATGCCCAGTACTGGAATTTGAACTCAGAACTGTGGTTGTTCAGGTCAAGCTCTACCACTTGAGCTATGCCTTAAGCTCTCTTTTATACTATTTATTTATTTATTGGCTCCGTTCCTGGAGCTTGAACTCAGAACCTGGGCACCTCCCTTAGCTTCTTTTCTCAAGAATAGTGTTCTACCACTTGAGCAATAGCTCCACTTCTGGCTGTAATCCCAGCATTGGAAAGTTGAGTCAGGACAATCTCAAATTTCAGGCTAGCCTGAGTTATGTAGAAAGTTCTTGTCTCCAAAAAACAATCTCACATACATCCATATACAACACACAGACACATATACACACTCACATACAAACTTAATAAACAAGAAATTCTAAAATCAAATAAATGAATACATCAATTAAATTACTTGAATAGACCAATTTGATCATAGAAATAAGAGAATACTATATAGGGTGAGGGTATAGCTCAATGGTAGAACTCATCTACCTATCATCCATCCATCCATCCATCTATCTTTGGTCCCAGTTTGGAGCTTGAACTCAGAAACTAGGTGCTGTTCCTGAGCTTATTTTGCTCAAATCTAGTGCTTTAATACTTGAGTTACAGCTCGATTTCCAGAATATTTTTCCATTTTTCCTTTTTGTCAGTTGTGGGGTTGGATCTCAGGGCCTGGGCACTGTCCTTGAGCTTTTTTTTTGCTCAAGGCTAGGTGCTGTATCACCTTCAGCCACAGCACCATTTCTAGTTTTCTGGTAGTTAATTGGAGATGAGAGTCTCATGGACTTTCTTGCTCATGCTGCTTCAAACAGCGATGCTCAGAGCTCAGCCTCCTGAGTAGCTAGGATTACAAGTGTGAGCCACTGGCGCATGGCTTAAAACTCTTACATAGCATGCACAGGGTTGTAAGTTCAATTCCCAGCATTGAAATTAATCTATTTCTGAAAAATAAAGATAATTGGTTTTAAAACATAAATAAAACAGAAAAAATGTATATTCACCAAAAAGGAGAAAAAAATGTTGAGTTTTGCATTGTATCAAATATGTTTGCTGTCCTGGAGATTAGAAAAACAATAAAATGTCATAGTGCCAGGGGTAGGAATGTGGGTTAGTGGTAGAGTGCTTGCCTAGCATGCATGAAGCCCTGGGTTCGATTCCTCAGCACCACATAAACAGAAAAAGTCTGAAGTGGCGCTATGGCTCAAGTGGTAGAGTGCCAGCCTTGAGCCAAAGAAGCTCAGGGATAGTGTCCAGGCCCTGAGTTCAAGCCCCAGGACTGGCAAAAAAAGAAAAGTCACAGTGCCCCTGGTATGTATTTAAATACACAGTGGCCATCATAGCAGAGAAAGACTGGTCAGCCTCGGAGTCCCCGGGGTGTTCCAACCAGTGATTCCCCAAGGAGCGTGCAAGGGCTGCGGGTAGGGAGGTCAGGGAAGCCTGGGAACTGAGGACGCATTAGAAGCTGGCCTGGCAAAGTTGGTTCCCATCTGTCATTTCGGTTCCGCTTCTGTTTAATGCTTCCTGAGCAAGGCTGTTGACCTTTCCCTGTGATTTCTTCCCGAGGCTTTTATGCTCATAAAGATCTCTTCCCAAAACAGAGCTGGTAGTTCTATGTCTTCCTGTTTTCCCATGGCTTGCTTTCCTTCCACAGTTAACTCTTGCTCCCTGGGAGCTGTACTGGGGAGCGCTGGGGCTGGGGTCTCCACACAGAGCCTTGTGGCTTCCTCCTGTTTCCCTCCTTCCCAAAGTGCCAGAGCCGCCCCCCCCCACCTCGCCCTCTCCTCTCCCTGTGGTGGGATAGGTAACGAGTGGGGAGGGGGTGTGCGGCCCAAAGTCTTGATGATTGGAGTTGAAGATCCATTGGAACATGGTAGCCTGGAAGCATGGGAGCCGCAGAGCAGACTTTGCCAGGACTTCAGCCTGTGCACGTGGCAGGCTGGGCTAGAAGATCCGGGGCCTGTCTTCCTGTTCATCCTTTCCAACCCCAGCCGTGACTCTCAGAGTCCTCTTTCTTCCTTTTTATAAAAATACAATTGAGGGCTGGGAATATGGCCTAGTGGTAAAGTGCTCGCTCGTATACATGAAGCTCTGGGTTTGATTCCTCGGCACCAGATATATAGAAGACGGCCAGAAGTGGCGCTGTGGCTCAAGTGGCAGAGTGCTAGCCTTGAGCAAAAAGAAGCCAGGGACAGTGCTCAGGCCCTGAGTCCAAGGCCCAGGACTGGCAAAAAACAAAACAAAACAAAATTGATTGACCTGTTTGTGTGTGTGTGTGTGTGTGTGTGTGTGTGTGTACACGCATACTCAAACTGGGACTTGAACTCAGGATCTTACACTCTTGACCAACTTTTCTCCTCAATGCTAGCACTCTACCACTTGAGTCACAGCTCCACATCTGGCTTTTTGCTGGTTAATTGGAGCTATGAGTCTCACAGAACTACAAGATGAACTACAATGAACTACAAGATTTGGAAATAAGGGGTTGGGGAGATGGCCTAGTGGCTAGAGTGCCTGCCTCATATTCATGAGGCCCTGGGTTCAATTCCCCAGCACCACATATACAGAAAACGGCCAGAAGTGGCACTGTGGCTCAAGTGGCAGAGTGCTAGCCTTGAGCAAAAAGAAGCCAGGGACAGTGCTCAGGCCCTGAGTCCAAGCCCCAGGACTGGCCAAAAAAAAAAAAAAAAAAAAAAAGATTTGGAAATAAGTGGTTTATCTTTGACGTTGTTATTTCCAATGTACCCTATGAAATTATGCCTTTTTCATTTGTCTTTCTTCCCCATGCTTTTGCCCCTGTTGTCACTCTAACTGCATTTGGTACAGTGGCTATTGTATGTACGTCTATCAGATCTAGGGAAGGGGAACACCAAAATGGAGAGACAAAGGTAAAAGGTGAACCAATGCAATAGCAATACTTACAAGACAATATACTGTAAATCAACTGTAGATCACAGGGGAGGGTGGAGAAGGAACTGGGGTGGGAGAAGAACGAAGGAAGAGGTAAAAAGTTTGATAAGAAATGTACTCACTGCCTTATGGATGTAACTATAACCCTTCTGTACATACTTTGACAATAAAAAATAAACTTAAAAAAAAAAGAGTTTCACAGACTTTCCTGCCAGGGCTGGCTTTGAACCACAATCCTCAGATCTCAGCCTCCTGAGTAGCTAGGGTGACAAGTAGGATGGTTGATCTGTTCTTTTGCTTGAATGGAGCTGTGTTCCCCACTAGACCGGCAGGGGGGAGAGGGGGTGAGAAGCAAACAATGAAAACCGCACGGTGGCTTCCTCATAGTCCCACCAGGAGAGACAGCAGTGGCGGTGGCAGGAGCTCTCGGCCACTCTGACCTGTCTGCTCCAAAGCCCTGAGGCAGGTTGCTGGACGAGGGTCTGGATCTGGGACAGACAGAGACAGGATCCGGACAGAAAGAAACCAGGATCAGGGAGGCCGAGCTGGAGGATGGGGACGCGTGCGTTGCCTCTCAGGGCTTCACAGCAGTTCATTACAGGAGCAGTAATTAAGGCCAGAGCGGCTTCCCTCTGGAGGCTCCGGGTGTGATTAAGAAGGCAGGGAGGAAGGCCCTGCCTCCTCTGGGCACAGTGGCAATGGAGTCGTGACGGCAGGCTCACCGTCTCCCACATCTGTGCTGATCACCAGAGGAGGGCTGCGCACAGTGGCCGGGAGGACTGTGCTGCCATCTGGATTCCTGAGGGCCTCGTGGCAGCCTAGCTTTGCAAGGCTGGGGCCAGACTGTCCTGACCCTGAGCATTGTCCTTTTCCTGCTCTTTGACATTAGACAGGCTACTTGACGTCTCTGAGCTGCCTTCTTTATCAGTAGCATGGACTGAATCACGTGGACCATGTCGGCTCACTGTGGGTATCCAATGTAAGATGCTGAGCAGTGTGCCTAGCCACAGCAGACACGAAGCGCTAGCCTTCAGAAACGTGTCGCTAGGTTTGGTATGGTGGGCTCTGCCCCTAATCCCAGATACTTGGGTGGCAGAAATCAGGAAGACTGTAGTCTGAAGCTAGCCCAGTCTCCTCTCCACCAACCATCCCCCCCCAAAAAAACCCCACAAAGTTAACAATATTCCATCTCAAAAAAACAAGACAGGTGTGATGGTTCACTCACTCCTGTAATCCCAGCTCCATTACAGGCAGAAGTAGTAGGATCTTAGTCCAAGGTCAGCCGCAGACAAAAGTTGGAGACTATCTGAAAAATGACCTAAAGCAAAAAGGGCTAGGATGTGGCTTAAGAGGGAGACTACCTGGCAAGTGTGATATGTTGAGCTTAAATCTCAGTATCACACACAAAAAAAAGAAAGAAAAAATTGTGGCAGCCAGGTCTGAGGTTCCACCTGTGAGCAGGTGAATAGGCAGAGGGATAAATATTCGGGCTGCCAGATGATGGCCCATGGCCTGAGACCTGGTGCAAGCATTTCATTCATTCATTCATTCATTCATTCATTCATTCATTCAGTGTATCAATACTGGAGGCTGAACTCAGGGTCTGGGAACCAGGGAACCTAGGAACCAGTTCCTTAATTTTCTTTTGCTCAAGGCTGGTGCTTTACCACTTGAACCACACTTCCACTTCCGGCTTTTTGGGTGGCTAATTGGAGAGAATCTTGTGGACTTTCCTGTCTGGGCTAGTTGCAATCTTCAGATCCCAGCCTTGAGAGTATCTGGGATTATAGGTGTGAGCCACTGGTACCTGGCTTAGTTTTAGATTTTGATATCAACTTACAAAATATATTTATTTGTAAACATTCTTTTCTTTTTTTTTCATGTATACAAGGCAAGCACTCTTGCCACTAGGCCATATCCCCAGCCCCTGTAAACATTATTTTCATGTAATGTTTAAGGACCTCTCCCTTTTCTTTTTTTTTTTTGCCAGTCCTGGGCCTTGGACTCAGGGCCTGAGCACTGTCCCTGGCTTCTTTTTGCTCAAGGCTAGCACTCTGCCACTTGAGCCACAGCGCCGCTTCTGGCCGTTTTCTGTATATGTGGTGCTGGGGAATCGAACCTAGGGCCTCGTGTATCCGAGGCAGGCACTCTTGCCACTAGACTATATCCCCAGCCCTCTCCCTTTTCTTTTCATGATAAAAGTCATAAGCACTTTTCTCCAAGTTTGGAGAGGAAACAAAGTTTTGGGAAGCTCCACCCACTCATGCAGCCAGACAGGATTTAATTAAGAGCGAAATTGAGATTTAATGAGACTGCAGGCCATGGTCTAGACTGAGACCATCAATTTCAGCAGCCTCGGGGTGCGCTATGTGCCTCACCCCAGGAGAGGAGGGAGTGGGCATGTGGAGGATGGCCTGAGATCTGCCCTGGGGATGTCTACCTCAGTTTCTCCACCTGAAAGGGTGGAGCTTGGAGCCATAGGCTGCTGTTTTTGTCGTTTTTTTAAAATGTGTGTTGGTCCTGAGGCTTGAACTCAAGGCCTGGGTGCTGTCCCTCAGCTTTTTTTTTTTTTTTTGGCCAGTCCTGGGCCTTGGACTCAGGGCCTGAGCACTGTCCCTGGCTTCCTTTTTGCTCAAGGCTAGCACTCTGCCACTTGAGCCACAGCGCCGCTTCTGGCCGTTTTCTGTATATGTGGTGCTGGGGAATCGAACCTAGGGCCTTGGGTATACCGAGGCAGGCACTCTTGCCACTAGGCTATATCCCCAGCCTTCTGGCTTCCTTTTTGCTCAAGGCTAGCACTCTGCCACTTGAGCCACAGCGCCACTTCTGGCCGTTTTTCTGTATATGTGGTGCTGGGGAATCGAACCTAGGGCCTCATGTATACGAGGCATATCCCCAGCCCTCTGTCCCTCAGCTTTTTTACTCAAAGCTAATGTGGTTCCACTTGAGCCATCACCCCGCTTGTGGCTTTTTGCTGGTGAAGTGGAGATAAGAGTCTCACAGACTTCCCTGCCTGGGTTGGCTTTGAAACCACAACCCCTTAGCTCTCAGCCTCCTGATTAGCTAAGATTACAGGCGTGAGCCACCAGTCCCTGGCTGGGCTTCTTAGCACAAGGGAGGTGCAGGCTCTGGGTTCAGACAGCCAGCGTCAAATGCCCGCTTGGCTGCTGGAGGCCGCGCCCTGGAGATCTCAACCGACCCCCTAACAGGGTGGGAGAAGGAATCAGATGGTGGGAACTCTTGTTTGGCATCTTGACCCCAGCGACAGCGACACACCATCGCTGTTAGTGTTGGTGAGGAAGGCAGGCTGGTGGGGGGCTCCAGCCTGGCTGGGGAGGGTGGGGCCGTGGCTGTGTGGTGTGGTGGTGGCAGCAGCGGCGGGGTGGGGGTGTGGGGGAGTGGGGGAGTGGGGGGCACAGGCGGGCAGGCGCACACAGCTCAGCCGGGCCCAGGCCCCAAGCCTGTCCATGGGGTCAGGGACACAGTCAATAGTCACAGGGGAGGTGCTGGAAAGGCTCCCAGCTTCCTCAGGGTGGGGGGCCCTTGGCAGTGACCCCATCACTTTTCCGGTCCTTATCAGCAATGGGCTGATAAGGCGCTGAGCCGCGGCTGGGGTTCCGGGGGCTAATGGAGGCCGGGCCAGGCGCGGGTTCCGGCGCGGGGCGGTTTGTGGACAGAAGCCTGGGTACACAGACACCACTTAGCTGCGCAAACAGCCTGGGGTGACGCCCAAGGGACTCTGCAGGGGGCTGGGCTGAGTCGGAGCGGGGATCCCAGGGGCGATGGGTCCCTGTGAGGCGGACCCCAGAGCCCAAGGAGGGCGCAGACACAGCCCTCACTCCCCCCACCCCGCAATGTCCCCTCCAGCCGGGCCGTGTCTCCCTCCCCGGTGTGTGGCCTCAGCCTGGCTATATCTGAATAACGGGGTGAGTGGGGCACTGAACAGCTCCCAGGGGTTGGTGACTTCACCTGTGCCCGGCAGGGACACGGGGAGCAGCAGGCCCCTGGAGAGCAGCGTACCCCCTTTCCGCTCTGCCTCCTAATGCAGCAGCCTTCACGACCCCCGAACCCTCTTCTCCTTAGACCTCCCTCACCGAAAAGCACCTGAAGTGGGCACAAAACGAGCTGCTGTCTCCACACTACAGAGCCTGTTGGCACAGAACTGCTGGGCACGGGGCCCAGCTTGGCCCAGCCTTAGACTTGACCAACGTCTCATCATCTTTCCTAGATCCTGTTACATAAGTGATGGTCGCTGACTTAAAATAATTTATTATTATTATTATTATTATTATTTTAGAACCTGGCACCCATGGCTCATGCCGGTAATCCTAGCTATTCAAGAGACTGAGATCTGAGAATTGTGGTTCAAAGCCAGCCTCAGAAAGAAAGTCTTTGAGACTGTTGTCTCCAATTAACTACTAAAAAAAGATGGAAGTGGAAGCGGTAGCTCAAGTGGTAGAGTGGTAGCTTTGAGCACAAAAAAGCACAGGGACAGCACCCAGGCCTTGAGTTCAAGTCCTAGACCAGCAAAAAAAAGGTTTGGAAATGGACATGTCGGACATGTCAGATGGTACTGATCAACCCATCAAAATTTGGAAGGGAAACCAGCAAGTTGGAGATTTTGTTTTGTTTGGTTTTGTGCCCATCCTTTGGCTTGAACCGAGGGCCTCATGTTCTTGCTTAGCTTTTTTCACCAAAGGCTAGAAGTATACCTCTGCTTTTGGCTTTATGGGGTTCATTGGAGATAAGAGTGTTAGGAAAGATCAAGTGGATGAAAGGAAATAAAGAAGACAGAAAGCTCAACAGATCAGAACAGGCTATAGTCATTGCTGCAGATTCCCGCAGAGGGACTCCAAGCAGAGTTTGAGGAGCAAGGAGTTAGGAGCGCAGGGGTTACAGGGTTTAAATATCAGGGATGAGGGGCTGGCTATATGGCCTAGTGGCAAGAGTGCTCGCCTTGTATACAGGAGGTCCTAGGTTCAATTCCCCAGCACCACATATACAGAAAATGGTCAGAAGTGGCACTGTGGCTCAAGTGGCAGAGTCCTAGCCTTGAGCAAAAACAAGCCAGGGACAGTGCTCAGGCCCTGAGTCCAAAGCCCAGGAGTGGCCAAAAATAAATAAATATCAGGGATGAGTGTTTCTGGAATGTCTTTGTAGTAGTAGACTGTCCTGGACTGCTTTGCACATTCAGGTAAGACCTGGGATGAGGCTTTGATGGCATTAGCTCAGGGATAGTGATTCTGATAAGGTTCCTCGGGGGAGGAGAATTCCTGGTCAGTGGGCCATGCCATGGAACATCATTGAGTTATGAGAACAAAGCAAATTCCCATCAAAAAGTCTCTTGAATTTGTCTGCCTGGGCTGGCTTTCAACCATGATCCTCAGATCCCAGCCTCTTGGGTAGCTACAATGACAAGCCACCAGTGCCTCACAGGGGAAAGGATATTTGTAAGGGATTTATGTCATATATATATATATAATATACATATAAACATATATAAACCACTTTTACAAATCAATAAGAAAATGGTAGACAATTCAATAGAAAAATGGGCAAGAGACTTGATAGAGAATTCATGAAAAAGTCCATCAGTCAATAAACAAATGAGGGCTGGGAATATGGCCTAGTGGTAAAGTGCTCACCTCGTATACATGAAGCCTTGGCTTTGATTCCTCAGCACCACATATATAGAAAAAGCCAGAAGTTGTACTGTGGCTCAAGAGGTAGGGTGCTAGCCTTGAGCAAAAAGAAGCTAGGGACAGTGGTCAGGCCCTGAGTTCAAGCCCCAGGACTGTCAAAAATAAATAAATAAATAAAATAAACAAATGAAAAGTTGATCTGATCACTAATTTAGTAGGCAAATGCAAGTTAAAACCAGAATGTGATTATTGCTACCCACCCATCAGAATGGTTAAAATGAAAAAGATAGATAATATCAAGTGTTAGCAAGGATGTGGAGCAACTAGAACTGTCATCCCCCTCTGGGGGAAAAGTGGAAATCGATAAATCACTTGGGGAAACGTAACTAAAACTTAACACAACCATCTCCATAACCCACAATTCCTATCTTAAACGTAGACAGAAAAATATATACAGGCCTGCCTGTAGACACTTCCAAGAATATCATAGACACTGTCATGATAATACCCCTAATCTAAAACTACCCAAGTGACCAGCAACAATAGCATGGCTAGATGGGCTGCAATATGTTCACACCACAGAATATTATATTCTAGACAGAATGAGCAAATTATAACTACAATATAACGATACAGATAGATTTCACCAATATAAAGCTAGGCAGAAGAAGCTGGACCTGAAAAAAAATAATACCATATTTAACTCCATTTACGTTACAGCTGAGGATAGAAAGCTGGAGGCCGGTGAGTGGGCAGTGCCTGGGGTGTTTCAGGGATTCCTAATGTCATCTGTCTCCTACGCAGTGTGCTGGTGACACAGATGTGTTTGGTTTGTGAAAATCCACTGAACTGAACAGTTACAACCTGTAGACTTTAATGGATGTGTGCTGGTCTTCCATAAAAAGTTGAAAAAAAAAAACTAAAACATTTATGGAGCCACCATTTGGATGAGCTTAAGCTGTATGCTACCAATTTAACTCTTGGCCTTATGATCCCTCCTCCCTTCCCCTTTGTCTATTCTGGGCCTCAGCCAGCTGTCCATGTCTCCATCTCCCCCTCCCCCTCCCCCAACCTGCTTCTGGCTGCTCAGATTATGCAAATTGTATTCTAATAGATAAGAAGAATTTTTTTTTTGGTCAGCTAGGGGGCTTGAACTCAGTGCCTGGGTGCTGTTCCTCAGCTTTTTTTTGCTCAAGGCTAGCACTCTACCAGGTCAAGCCACAGTGCTGCTTCTAGTTTTCTGGTGGTTAAGGGGAGATTAAGAGTCTCGCAGATTTTCCTGCACGGTGTTGGCTTTGAACCACAATCCTCAGATCTCAGCCTTTTGAGTAGCCAGGATTATAGGTGTGAACCACCAGCTAATATATAAATTTTTGTTGTTGTTGTTAAGTAGTACTTTCTTAGCCAGGCACTAGTGGCTCACACCTGTAATCCTAGTTACTCGCTGAGATCTGAGAATAACAATTCAAAGTCAACTCTAGCAGGAAGTCCAGGAAACTAGAAGTAGAGCAGTGGCTCAAAATGGTAGAGCAGTAGCCTTGAGCAAAAGAGCTCAGGGACAATGCCTCAGGCCCTGAGTTCAAGCCCCAAGAATGACCAAAAAAAAAGGTCTTTCTTTAGCAGGATAGATGTCCTAGCTAATCAAGATCATGGTTTGAAGCCAACCTAGACAGACAACTTTGAGACATTCTTATCTCCAGTTAGCCAGCAAAAAGCTTGTACTTTAAATTACGCCCCTCCCCCCTCCCCCACAAAGATGCTATATCCCAAAGCACAGTGCCTGGTCCCGACCCATGTATCAGAGAGGGTTGGTTCAGCCATGCGAGAAGAGAAACACAAAGTAACAATGCTCTTAAACCCTTAATCCAGTTCTCCACTATGAGCAGGCTCAGGCTCAGCAGGGCTTGTGAAACAAAGAGGTTGGCAGATGAGGGCTGGTTTGGGAGTGAATTATGAGGAACCTAAGATCCTTAAAGCTTTGTTTTTTAAAAAAATTCTAATTATCAAAGGTATGGCCCTTATCTCCTGGGACAAAATGGCTTCTTGAGCTCAGCCATGAAGGATTAATTCCTGTAGACAAAAAAAAGGGACAGAAGGAAAGTGTACCGTAAAGATGTGCCTTAAAGGTATCCTCTTTAGGGACACTTCATAGAAATGATAAATGTTATTTCCAATTGCAATTCATTGGCTAGAATTTAATCATACATAAAAATATACAAATAAATATGAATACATGTATATGATTAAATATTTTAATGAAATATAGAAACATTTATCTATTTATATGTAAATAGTATTTATATGTTTATCTATAATTTAATATACAAAATATATAAGTATTGGTTGGGAATGTGGCTTAGTGGTAGAGTGCTTGCCTAGCATGCATGAAGCCCTAGGTTTGATTCTTCAGCACCATATAAACAGAGAAAACCAGAAGTGGCGCTGTGGCTCAAGAGGTGCTAGCCTTGGGCAAAAAGAAGCCAGGGTCAGTGCTCAGATTCTAAGTCCAAGGCCCAAGACTGGCAAAAAAAAAAAAAAAGAAAAAAGAAAAAAAATATATGTATATATTATGTTTTATAAAAATAAAAATATATAGTCATATATTTAATCTTACAAGAGACTGAGGAGTGTGATTTTTTTTTTAAATTCTGTATGGGAAGTGGTGCTATGGCTCAAATGGAAGAGCACAAAGAGGCTCAGGGATAGTGCCCAGGCCCTGAGTTCAAGCCCCACACCGACTAAATAAATAAATAAAATAAAAATAAAAAATTCTGTATGGCTATTGTCATACAGATAAGTCATAGGCTATCTGACTAATGTAGTGGGAAGAGCAGATAGTAGGGACAACCAGGAGGAACCAAAGAGTGTACCCACCTACCCCGAGTGTCCAGGACTCCAAACTGGTAATTTGCTGGCCTTGATCCAGCCTGGTCAGTGAGCTCTTTGCGTCCCCTCCCCCCCACCACCACAGTGTCCTGTCACATCCCCTGAGCTGGGACCTTGGGCTCAGGGTGCCACAGGCAAGGATGGACCCGCTTGGGGGGTGGTGAGGCTGTGTGGCAGGGATCACGAGGGTTGGGAAAGGGGGGGCGAGAGCCCCAGCCTGCCCACCCCTGGCTCTTGCGTAGTACTGAAGACCCCATTTAAGAACTAGGGTGTAGAGGCCACGCCCTGCACGCTCCAGGCTCCTGCAGCATTTTCCCAGAGCTTTCCCTGAAGCCCCGCAACTGTGGAGCATGGACTCTAAGGAGGAAGAGGTGCCGGGAGATGGGCCTGTGGGTCCCCAGGACCCCAGAGGACTGCTGGGCCAGGGAGAGCAGCGGAGGCCCGCAGAGGTGCAGCCAGCTGGGCCGCTGGGGTAGCAGCCAGATGGTCTCAGGAGTTGAGCCGTGGAGCCAGCTGCAGGCCCGGTGTCCTAGGCCCTGGTTTCTGCTCAGCTGGCCCACCTCCTTCTCAGTGAGGGGGCAGGGGGGTGGGAGGCAGGTCATTTTCTTGTTTTTCTCTCTGCTGTCACCTCCACACCCTCTCTGATGGATGGCTCAGGTGGAGTCACAACTAATCGCTTTGGAACTAATGAAGCTGCTATGGATCAAGAAGATGAGTTCATCCTCCCTCTGCCAAAGGCCACGGGGCAGGCATGGCGGCTGACTTGGAACCTGGGGAGCTAGGGACCAAATGGAACCCTCCAGGGAGGAGAGGCCAGGCAGAGCATGCGACTTTCCCTAAGTCACACTTGGGGAATTCAAACTCAGAGCAGTCAGACTCTAGAATCCTTTCTACTACCTTATGTTTGTAGGTGTATGGGAAAGGAAGATGATAGAGATGATGAGGTTGATCAGGATACCGCATATACACTTGGATGGGAACACCACAGGGACCACCCCCTACCCCAATGTATGTTAATACAAATGTACCCAAAAGGAAAGAAAGAAATGCTCTGACACAACTTAGATGGCTCACCTTGCGTTGGTGTGATTTTTGGTGCTGATGGAATGACTGGGCTGGAAGTGGGGAGCTGCACAGTCTTGGGTCTGGACTTAAACAAGGCCCACAGCAAAATCTCTTCTGACACTCTGTGGAGTGGGTGAGGTGTGGGGAAATGGCTGGCAGGCTGGAAGAAGGCCTAACTAGTTGAGGGCCAGGTAAAGATAGTCCAGGACTGAGCCAAGTGGCAGGTGGTGGCCAGCCATCATGGGGTTTTATCCTTAGGCTATTCTGTTCAGCTTTATTTTTTCTTCTTGCCCCCCCCCCACTTATTTTTTTTTTTAATTTTTTGGCCAGTTCTGGGCCATGGACTCAGGGCCTGAGCACTGTCCCTGGCTTCTTTTTGCTCAAGGCTAGCACTCTGCCACTTGAGTCACAGCACCACTTCTGGCCGTTTTCTATATATGTGGTGCTAGGGAATTGAACCCAGGGCTTCATGTATACGAGGCAAGCACTCTTGCCACTAGGCCATATTCCCAGCCCCCCCTACTTATTTTTATTTTATTTATTTATTTTTTTGGCCAGTCCTGGGCCTTGGACTCAGGGCCTGAGCACTGTCCCTGGCTTCTTCCTGCTCAAGGCTAGCACTCTGCCACCTGAGCCACAGCGCCCCCTCTTGCCAGTTTCCATATATGTGGTGCTGGGGAATCGAACTGAGACCTTCATGTGTAGGAGGCAAGCACTCTTGCCACTAGGCCATATTCCCAGCCCACTTATTTATTTATTTATTTATTTTTTGGCCAGTCCTGGGCCTTGGACTCAGGGCCTGAGCACTGTCCCTGGCTTCTTCCCGCTCAAGGCTAGCACTCTGCCACTTGAGCCACAGCGCCACTTCTGGCCGTTTTCTGTATATGTGGTGCTGGGGAATCGAACCTAGGGCCTCGTGTATCTGAGGCAGGCACTCTTGCCACTAGGCTATATCCCCAGCCCCCAGCCCACTTATTTTTAATTATTCAAGTAATGTGTGTCTTCTCTGGAGAAATATAAACCATAAATGGGTGCTACTGAAGGAAGATGGCGCCGCCATAGTAGGGAGGCACCCTGACTCGCTCCAACTGAATAGTGAGCTGGGAACTCCAGTACCCAACACCCCATCAAGAACCCAGCAAAACCAGCAGCCAGAAGCAGTGGAGAAACGCAGGAAAACACAAAGGAGTAAAAAAGAAGAGCCGAAAACCAACACGGAGCTGGAGAATCTCCGGGGCACCCTCCCCCCACCAGCCGACCCTGGCCCGAACAGGGCCAGGCTGGCAAAGGGGACCCGGTGATCAGCAGACCGACTGCCGGGAGCACAGAGTCCAGACAGCGGGACTCCACAGACACTAGGGAGAGTGCGGATCAAGACATACGGTGACGGCGGCGATGGGAAGTTCGGGTCCACACCGGGAACAGATGGATGCAAGCGGCTGGGGAATCCAGCGCGGCAGAAGGGGAGAGCCGGGGATGCCACCACGACACTTCGCCAACCCTGAAGGACCAATGGTGGCACAGGACACACACACAATCCAGGACCAGTGAGTCCCCCATTACCCCCTCCCCCAACGGGAGACCAGCTGAGACCCAAACCCTACAAAGAAGCTAGAGCTCCCTCCCTCCCCTCCCCACCCTGAGGGAACAAAGAATCCCCAAATCAGGCGGGAGCTCCCATCAGGCGCTGGGAAGTCACAGGAGTTTAGCAGGGGAAGGGAAGAGCAGTCCCAAGGCCGCACAGGATCCTGAACTGGCCGAATCAGCCCTGCCCCCCTCCCAACAGCGCCCAGGGATGGCTGGCAGTGCAAGCCCCACCCGAGGTGCCTGGACCTCGAGGACCTTTACAATTAAAATCACAGGCGCTGGTGGGCAATACCAACACAGCAGGGACACCTGGGCCTGATCACGTGCCCCCCCCCCCCCGAAGTGGAGGCACAGTCTGAGGCCGCTAACCCACGCCCGGACAGTTGATCCCACTGGGCCCCACACGTACCACCCCCCACAACGGACTCACGGGAGGGCACAAACACAACCCAACAACCCGGGGCTTGCTCTGGGAGGTGTACCCCGCTAAGGTGGACGGGGCCACAGCGCCACGCCTGTTATAGCGGGCACACAGCGCACAGGTGGGTGGGACCCCCGGCGACAGTGCCCGCTCTGGTAGGCGTACCCCGCTCAGGTGGGCGGGGCCACAGTGGCAGCACCTGCTCTGGTAGGCGCACCTACACAGGAGGAAGGGCAGAGCTATCCATAGGCCCATGCCCACTCAGTTTGGCGCATTTCACACAAGTGGGTGGGCTGTCCCCCAACAACACCGGCCCCGGAGTGGTCCACACAGGAAAGCGAACTGCCTGAGAGGTGAGCTCCTCTGACCAAGATACAGAGTAGAAAAAAGAACCAAAGAAGAGATAAGCCTCCACGCCACGCTGAATCAGCGACCAGCAAGCCCCCAACAGGGGCACGCTAGGGTCAGCACAGCACAGCGGCAGGACACTGTCCCGCAGAGAAAGACACAGAACCTACCAGCCCCCAAGTGCAGGGAGAGTGACCACCTCAGCAACAACCAAGAAGGTCACGCTCACCCATTGGGAAGCAAGGTTCAAAGCCAAACCCAAACCCAGAGCCAGGACACCAGGACACAAGGCTCCCACCGGCGGACCAGCGGGAACCAACACAAAACCAAACCAGAGAAGCCACCCACAGATCTCCAGATGCACAAATCACAAAGAAATATAACACAGTTCATCAAAGAGCAAGCCAACTCGCCAGCTCCAAAAAAGCAGCACGACTGAAGAGGAGGTGGAGAATAAAAAAGCTAACGAGGCCATGTTAACAGAAATGATGGAAAGCGTCAGAAATGAAATCAGAAAACAATTCCAGGAGTTTAGAGTGGAAATCTTGAAGGACATCCAGGAAGCCAAGAAAGAAATGGGGGCTGGGGATATAGCCTAGTGGCAAGAGTGCCTGCCTCGGATACACGAGGCCCTAGGTTCGATTCCCCAGCACCACATATACAGAAAAACGGCCAGAAGCGGCGCTGTGGCTCAAGTGGCAGAGTGCTAGCCTTGAGCGGGAAGAAGCCAGGGACAGTGCTCAGGCCCTGAGTGCAAGGCCCAGGACTGGCCAAAAAAAAAAAAAAAAAAAAAAGAAAGAAATGGAAGCAAAAATGGATACAATGCAAGCTTCCTTTAAAGAAGACCTTAACATCCTGAGAATTGAAATGCATGAAAAAATAGATTTAAAATACAACTCTTTAAAGGAAGAAATTTCCACGATCAGAGCTGATCTGACAACCATAAATAGCTCTCTGACATCCATAAGCTCCACAATTGAATCCACAACACAAAGAATTGACCATATGGAATCCAGAATCTCTCGCCTGGACGATAAAGCAGCTGACAACAACCAGAAAATGACCACACTCCAAGAAACGGCGAAGCTTCAGGGCAGACTAATCCAGGAACTAATGGACAAAGACAAGAGATATAATCTGCGCATAATTGGAATAGAAGAAGGAGCCGAATACCAGAGCAGAGGGCTCAATCATGTTTTCAATAAAATTATTGCAGAAAACTTCCCCAATCTCACAAGGGACCCCATCCAGGTAACCGAAGCCTATAGGACACTTGGCAGGCCAGACCCCAGAAAAGCCACCCCAAGGCACATAATATTCAAGACTTCAGATCTCAAGATTAAAGAGCAAATTCTGAATTCAGCCAAAGCGAAGAAAGGAATTTTCTACAATGGGAAGAGGATTCGAATAACAGCAGACCTCTCCACACAAACTTACCAAGCACGAAGTGAGTGGAAGAACACCATCCAAGTACTTCAGGCTAACAATATGCAACCTCGGATCAAATATCCAGTGAAATTGCAGTTCACATTCGAAGGGACAACCAGATCTTTCCACACCAGAGAGGAGCTAAAGGAGTATGTGAATAAAAAAACAGCCCTACAGCGAATTCTAAGAGCGGAGCCCCATCCAACAGAGAACGTACAAGACACACAGACAGAAACAGAAAGAAACTACAATAGCCAAAGCCCAACAGAAAGAACAGCTCACTAAAGACAAGAAAAAAAAAAGAGGAAAAAACAGCCCAACAAGAAAATGGAAGGAGAAAAAACACCCTTATCCTTGATCTCTTTAAATATAAATGGTTTAAACTCTCCGATAAAGAGGAGCAGACTGGCAGAATAGATTCACAAACAAAAAGTTGACATCTGCTGTCTACAAGAGACCCACCTTACAACAAGGGACAAAAACAGGCTCCGAATGAAAGGATGGAGCAAGATCTACCAAGCAAACGCACCTACCAAAACAGCAGGTGTAGCCATTCTGATCTCAGACAAGCTGGACTTTTCATTAAAATCAACTCAAAAAGACAAAGAAGGTCACTACATTTTAATACAAGGAAAAATCCAGAATCAAGATATCACGGTGATAAATGTATACTCACCGAATAAAAGAGGCTCTACATATGTCAAGCAGATTCTCACAGAATTACAGAACAAGATAGACGCAAACACAATCATAGTGGGTGACTTTAATACCCCACTCTCTCCAAGAGACAGATCCAACACCCAGAGGATCAGCAAGGGAGCTGAGGTCCTAAGTAACACCATATCCCAAATGGATCTGACAGACCTATACAGAATCTTCCACCCTACAGAGACCCAATACACCTTCTTCTCAGCAGCCCATGGATCATACTCCAAAATAGACCATGTCATAGCCCACACAAAGAACCTCAGCAAATACAAGAGTATTGACGTTATCCCATGTATTATATCCGATCACAGTGGATTAAAGGTAACCTACAATAATAATGGTTACCACAGACGCTATACACATTCTTGAAGGCTAAACCCCACACTGTTATCCTACACTTGGGCCACAGACCAAATTAAAGATGAAATCAATGAATTCATAAGCCACAACGACAATGAAAATACATCACAAAGAAACCTATGGGACACAGCTAAGGCAGTACTGAGGAGCAAGATCATCACCCTCAGCACTCACATTAAAAGAATGGAAGCAGAGCAGGTGAATAACCTCATGATGAAACTAAAACAACTGGAGAAACAAGAAATGACAGAATCTAAAACGACTAGGAGGAGAGAGATCACAAAGATTAAAGAAGAGATAAATCTGATTGAAAATAGAAAGACCATTCCACAAATAAATAAGACTAAAAGCTGGTTCTTTGAGAAAATAAATAAAATTGACAGACCCCTCGCAAGACTTACAAAAAAAAAGAAGAGAAGAGACTCATATACGTAAAATCAGGGACTCCACCGGAAAAATTACAATAAGTACACACGATATTCAAACAATCATAAGGAGCTATTTCCAAAACCTCTACTCAGCAAAAAACAATAATTTTACAGAAATGGATCAATTATTAGAGTACAAACTGCCCAAACTGAACCAAGAAGAAATAAATCAACTAAATAAACCAATAACTTACAGTGAGATACAGGAGGTAATCAAGAACCGCCCAACAAAGAAAAGCCCAGGCCCAGATGGATTCATCAATGAATTTTACAAAACCTTTAGTGAGGAGCTAATACCAATACTCCTCAAACTCTTCCGTGAAATAGAAACAGAGGGAGAAATCCCAAACTCATTCTACGAAGCTAATATCATACTCATTCCCAAACCAGGCAAAGCCCCAACAAAAAAAGAGAACTACAGACCAATATCACTAATGAATACAGATGCAAAGCTCATCAATAAAATATTAGCTAACAGGATCCAGAAACTGATCAAGAAAATCATACATCATGACCAAGTAGGCTTTATCCCACAGTCACAAGCATGGTTCAACATCCGTAAATCAATCAACGCAATTCACCACATAAACAGATCTAAAATTAAGAATTACATTGTTATCTCAGTCGATGCCCAAAAAGCCTTTGACAAAATACAACATCCATACTTATTAAAAGCTTTGGGGAGAACAGGAATAGATGGAACATTCCTCAAAACAATAAAAGCCATATACAACAGACCAACTGCTAATATCATATTAAATGGAGAGAAACTTAAATCATTCCCCCTAAACTCAGGAACAAGACAAGGATGCCCACTCTCCCCACTTCTTTTCAACATAGTGTTGGAATCCCTAGCCATAGCAATAAGGCAAGAGGAGGACATCAAAGGGATCCACATCGGCAAGGAAGAAATCAAGTTATCCCTATTCGCAGACGACATGATCTTATATCTGAAGGACCCAAAAAACTCAGTCCCCAAACTCCTACACCTAATAAACCATTTTGGCAAAGTAGCAGGATACAAAATCAAGCCACAAAGGTCAGCAGCTTTTCTGTACACCAGCAATAGACAAACAGAATAGGAAATTATGGAAACAATTCCATTTACAGTAGCCAAAAAATGAATAAAGTACCTAGGGATCAACTTAACCAAGGATGTGATGAACCTATTTAATGAAAACTATAAAAATCTAATAAGGGAAATCAAAGAAGACACAAGGAGATGGAAAGACCTCCCATGCTCATGGGTAGGCAGAATCAATATAGTGAAAATGGCCATATTGCCCAAATTGTTATACAAATTCAATGCAATCCCTATCAAAATCCCAGCCACATTCTTCACTGAAATAGAGAAATCAATCCATAAATTCATATGGAACAGCAAAAGACCTAGAATAGCCAATGCAATTCTAGGCAAAAAAAGCAGTGCAGGAGGTATCACAATACCAGACTTCAAGCTCTACTACAGGGCCATCATAACAAAAACAGCCTGGTATTGGTATAAAAACAGATCGGAAGACCAATGGATTAGAATTGAAGATCCAGAAATAAAACCGCGCTCTTACAGTCAGCTGATATTCGACAAAGGAGCTAAAGACATACAATGGAATAAACATAGCCTCTTCAACTACTGGTGCTGGGAGAACTGGGCAGCCATATGCAGAAAACTCAAAGTAGACCCAAGCCTATCACCATGCACCAAGATCAACTCAAAATGGATCAAGGACCTCAATATCAGACCTGAATCCTTGAAACTACTGAAGGACAGAGTAGGAAAGATGCTAGAACTTATAGGCACAGGAAGGAACTTCCTGAATAGAGTCCCAGGGGCACAACAAATAGGGAAAAGACTTGACAAATGGGACTACTACAAATTAAAAAGTTTCTGCACAGCTAAGGACATAGCCACCAAAATAGAAAGAATATTTACCAGCACAGCAACAGACAAAGGTCTGATATCTGTCATTTACAGAGAACTCAAAAAACTAAGCCCCTCCAAGCCCAATAAACCAATTAGGAAATGGGCAAAGGAGCTGAAGAGAGACTTCACAAGAGAAGAAATAAAAATGGCAAAGAAACACATGAGGAAATGTTCAACATCCTTGGTAGTAAAGGAAATGCAAATAAAAACAACCCTGAGATACCACCTCACTCCAGTTAGAATGGCCTATACTCTGAACTCAGGCAACAATAAATGCTGGAGGGGGTGCGGGGAAAGAGGAACCCTTCTCCATTGTTGGTGGGAGTGCAAATTAGTACAACCACTTTGGAGAACAGTATGGAGGTTTCTCAAAAAGCTCAATATAGACCTACCCTATGACCCAGCCATACCACTCCTAGGCATCTATCCTAAACAGCAAGTCCCAAGATATCAAAAAGACATTTGTACTTCCATGTTTATCATGGCACAATTCACAATAGCCAAAATATGGAAACAACCCAGATGCCCCTCCACAGACAAATGGATCCAAAAAATATGGTACTTATTCACAATGGAATACTACATAGCGATTAGGAATGGTGAAATATTGTTATTCGCAGGGAAATGGTCAGAACTCGAACAAATAATGTTGAGCGAGAAAAGCCTAGAACACAGAAAACAAAGGGGCATGATCTCCCTGATATATGACTGTTAACAAAGGGAGACAGAGACAGTAGAGACCAAGTCTGTGTAACCAAAAACTGCTTGTCAAATAGTATTCCCCACAGAATTGGGGCAGCGACCCAACAGTATGTAACTAAAACCAAACAATTACTCAACATATAAAGGTCAAAAATTGACCTCTCAGTGGAATACAATAGCTCAAAAGCTATGTATGTACGTTCATATAAGACTACTGTCGACATATTGTTTAATATCGACATTGCATTTAAAGCCCTAGGTGGACTTTCTTGGGCGTGGCCACGTGGCTACTGTATATGTTCTTTTTTTTTTTTTTGCCAGTCCTGGGGCTTGGACTCAGGGCCTGAGCACTGTCCCTGGCTTCTTTTTGCTCAAGGCTAGCACTCTGCCACTTGAGCCACAGCGCCACTTCTGGCCATTTTCTATATATGTGGTGCTGGGGAATTGAACCCAGGGCTTCATGTATACGAGACAAGCACTCTTGCCACTAGGCCATATTCCCAGCCCCTGTATATGTTCTTGATACATTGTATATTGTATATATGTCTACCTGACCTACAGAAGGGATAGAAAAACAGGGCGTAAGATATCTCAAGAAATGTACACACTGCCCTACTATGTAACTGTACCCTTTTTGCACAACACCTTGTGAAAAAAATTTGTGTTCAATTAATAAATAAATTACATTTAAAAAAAATTAAATAAAAATTAAAAAAAAAATGGGTGCTACCGACTCATGCCTATCATCCTAGCTACTCAAGAAGAGGTTGAAACCCAGAGGATCATAGTTAGAGGCCAGCTTGTGCAGACAAGTTCACAAGAATCCATCTCAAAGTAACCTTCAAAAGGCAAAGCTAGAAGCATGGCTCAAGTAGTCGAGTACCAGCTGAGCAAATGAGAGATCTTGAATTCGAATCCCAGTTCTAGCAAAAAAAAGAAAGGAAGGGAAATAGAAACTATAGATATGCAGACAGAAAGAGCAAGCGGCCTACATCTCACCAACACCATTGTTTTTGTTTTTGGTTTTTTTTTTTTGGCCAGTCCTGGGCCTTGGACTCAGGGCCTGAGCACTGTCCCTGGCTTCTTCCCGCTCAAGGCTAGCACTCTGCTGCCACCTGAGCCACAGCGCCCCTTCTGTCCGTTTTCCATATATGTGGTGCTGGGGAATGTAACGGAGAGCTTCATGTGTAGGAGGCAAGCGCTCTTGCCACTAGGCCATATTCCCAGCCCCATCACCAACACCATTGTTACAGCTGACTATTCAAGTTGCTCTGACTGAAAATGTTCATAATGAAATGTTGAGGCTGGGCTGGGAAGGTGGCTTAGTGGTAGAGTGCTTGCCTAGCATGCATGAGGCCCTGGGTTCCATTCCTCAGGACCACATACACAGAAAGAGCTGGAAGTGGTGCTGTGGCTCAGGTGGTAGAGTGCTAGCTTTGAGCAAAAGATGGTGAGGGACAGTGCCCAGGCCCTGAGTTCAAGCTCTAGGATTGGAAAAAAGAAAAAGAAGAAAGAAAGAAATGTTGGGGCTAAAAGTCCCACAGCCCCAACTAAGCCTCTTTTCACATCAATCTCTTTATTGCAAACAATAATGTAGTACATTATGGGTATTTAGAGTATACTGGGACAGTGCAGGCCTCTCCTCACTGGTCACAGTGCTTTGACCATCTACTTTTTTTTTTTTTTTTGCCAGTTCTGGGCCTTGGACTCAGGGCCTGAGCACTGTCCCTGGCTTCTTTTGCTCAAGGCTAGCACTCTACCACTTGAGCCACAGCGCCACTTTCAGCTTTTTCTGCTTATGTGGTGCTGAGGAATGGAACCCAGGGCTTCATGCATGCTAGGCGAGCACTCTACCACTAAGCCACATCCGCAGCCCTGGTCATCTACTTTTCATAGATGACAATGAGATGAACTAACATGCTCAGATCCAAGCCCCTGGGGGAAACTGGATCAGGCTTTGAAGCAGGCTGTCTGGCTCTGGAGCAGGGCTCTGAGCTTGGATACGTAGCCTATCCTCAGATATCCACCCATCTGCCTGTCCTTCCCTCCACTCTCTTCCCCTCTCTTTTCTCATTCTCTCAGCCTCCTCCAGCCTCCCTCCTGTGTGCTGGGGCTATGGGAGCATGCCTATCACCTTGCTACTGCTCCTGGATGTGACCCATGGAGGACTCAGACCTCAGTGTAGGCAGAGCTTTTTCTTTTCTGTGGTGGCACTAGGGTTTGAACGCAGGACTTTCAACTGGCTAGTACTTGAACTATACTCCTAGAATTTTTTTCCAGTTTATTTTAATTTTTTAATTTTCTTGTTTGTTTGGGGTTTTTTTTTTTTTGGTCAGTCATGGGCTTGAAGTCAGGGCCTGGGTGCTGTCCCTGAGCTGTTCAACTCAAGGCTAGTGCTCTACCATTTGAGCCACACTGCCATTTCCAGTTTTCTGGTGGTTAATTGAAGAGTCTCACAGATTTTCCTGCCTAGGCTGGCTTTGAACTACCACCCACAGATCTCAGCCTCCTGAGTAGCTATGATTATAAGCCTGCGCCATTGGCTCCGGCTTTTCTTGTGTTTTGTCTAGCTGCCCTTATACCCCAATTTTTCTGCCGATGGTTCCCAGAGTATCTGGAATGACAGGTATATACCACCATACCCTATTGCTTGAGACATGGTCTCATGAATATTGAACATTTTATAAGATCCTCCTCATCTTCACTTCATGACCAGAAAAAACATAAGCTGTTCCTTGGCTTTTTTTTTCTGTTGTAAGACTTGAACTCAGAGCCTGAGCACTGTTCCTTCTCAAGACTATGCCTCTACCACTTTGAGCCACAGCTCCACTTCCAGTTTTTGAGTGATTAGTTGGACATAAGAATCTCATGAGACTTTTCTGCCCTGTCCGGCTTTCAACTGTGATCCTCAGGTCTCAGCCTTCTGAGTAACTAGGATTACATGTGTGAGCCACCAGAGCCAGGCAGTAGTAATTCTTATAACCCCCACTGTAGTCAGATATAGAATAATAGTCCCCTGACTGGTATGTGTGTGTGGGGTGTGTGTGTGTGTGTGTGTGTGTGTGTGTGTGTGTGTGTGAGCGCGCGCGTGTGCTGATCTTGGGACTAGAACTCAGGGCCTGAGCCTTTTTGTTCAAGGCTAGTACTCTACCAGTTAATTCACAGCTCCAGTTCCAGGTTTTTGGTGGTTCATTGGAGATAAGCGTCTCCTGGATTTTCCTACTTGGGCTGGCTTCAAACTGTGATCCTCAGATCTCAGCCTCCTGAGTACTTAAGATTACAGGTGTGAACCTAGCTTCTCACTCCTGATTTTTCGACAGTTATTAATCTGCTCTTTACCACTGTATGTATCTTTTGAGACTGTCATATTAATGGAATTATACAGAATGTAACTGAGACAGGCTTTATATGCTCAGCTTAATGTCTTCGAGGAAAATCTAATTGCTCTATGTCTCAATAGTTCATCTCTCTTTATTACTGAGCAGCAATTACCTCAATTTATGGATATAGCAGACATGTGGATGTCTAAGGAAGCCATTTGGCTCTGGTCAGCTTAGCAATTATAACAGATCTGTCATGGACCTTCCTACACAGCCTGCTGCGTAGACAGATATATTGATCTTTGTATAATAAATACCCTGAAGTGGGATTTCTGGCTGACAGACACCTCATGCATTGAGTTTGCATTGTTCTAGTGCCTCATGATATTGACCATATCTATTCATGTTCTTAATTGCCACTCTTATTTGTGAAGGGTTGATTTATATCTTTTGATCATTTCTTTCTTAAAGTTGCATTGTTGACCTTCATATTGTTGAGCATCTAGAGTTCTTTCTAAGTTCTAGAAAGTCATTTGTTGGATATATGATTTGCAATCACTTTCTTTCAGTTTGTAGCTAGTCCTTTTATTTTCTCTTTCTTTCTGTGTCACTCTGTGTGTCTCACTGTGTGTGTGTGTGTGTGTGTGTGTGTGTGTGTGTGTGTCTAGACAGACAGACTGTCTATCTATCTCTATCTGTCTGTCTATCTCTATGCTGGTTCCAGGACTTGAATTCAGGGCCTCATACTCTTGCTCAGATTCCTCACTCATAGCTGGCCTTTTACCCCTTGAGCCACACCTCCAGTCTAATTTCTCTTGCTGGTTAGTTATATATAGAGTCTTACAGACTTTTATGCCTGTGCTGCCTTTGGACTGTGACCCTCTAGATCTCAGCTTCTTATTTTGTTTTTGGTTTTTTGGCCAGTCCTGTGGCTTGGACTCAGGGCCTGAGCACTGTCCCTGGCTTCTTTTTGCTCAAGGCTAGCACTCTGCCACTTGAGCCACAGCGCCACTTCTGGCCGTTTTCTGTATATGTGGTGCTGGGGAGCTGAATCCAGGGCTTCATGTATACGAGGCAAGCACTCTTGCCACTAGGCCATATCCCCAGCCCCCGATCTCAGCTTCTTGAATGGTTAGGATTACAGGTGTGAGCTAGTAGCACCTAGCAAAAGTCAAGAATCACCTAATTATGTCTTTTGCAGAGAAAAATTTTAAGTATAATAAAATCTTATTTTAAATTGGATTATTGGATTTTTTTTTTAAATCTTAGAAGTTTCTTTATGAATTTCTTTGTGTGTGTGTGTGCCAGTCATGTGGCTTGAATTCAGGGCCTGAGCACTATCCCTGAACTCTTTTTTTTTTTTTTTTTTTTGCTCAAGGCTAATGCTCTAGCACTTGAGCAGCTCTACTTTGGCTTTTTTGGTGATTAATTGGAGATAAGAATCTCACCAAGGGGGGAAATGGGGAGGGCGGGAGGTGGGGAGAGTGATAAGGGAGGAGGTAACAAGTTGGATAAGAAATGTGCGCACTGCCTTACGCGTGAAACTGTAACCCCTCTGTACATTACTTTGACAATAAAGAAATGAATACAAACAAACAAACATACAAAAAAACCCGAATCTCACCGACTTTCCTGCCTGGGCTGGTTTCAAACCTCAATTCTCAGACCCCAACTTCCTAAGTCGTTGGATTATAGGTGTGAGCCACCTGCCCCTAGCTCCTTTTGAACTTTTTGATGTGATCTATGGAGCCAATCATGTTATCTATAATTAGGAGTGATTTTTATTTCTTTTCAGTTTATAGATCTCTTATTACCTTTTGTTGCCTTAATGCCTTGGCTACAGTTTCCAATGTGATGTTTCATAGGAGTAATAAGCCTGTAGAGGCCTACTTTTTCCTAATCAAAAGGGGAAAATATTTGATTATCTACCACTAAATCTGGTGTTACATGTTCACTTTTTTTTTTGTAGCTGCCTTTGGGTTGAGGGAGATCCCTTCTATTCTGGGTTGGCTAAGAGTTTTGTTTTTAATTGTGAATGGATGTTGACTTTTTGTCAAATGCATTTTTCTTTTTTCCCCCTTTCTTTCCCTTCTCCTCCCACTTGCTCTTGCTCTCTTTCTTTCTCACAGGGTCTCACTGCATAGCCCAGGTTGGCATTAAACTTTTTTTTTTTTTGCCAGTCCTGGGGCTTGAGGTCAGGGCCTGGGCACTGTCCCTGAGCTTCTTTTGCTCAAGGCTAGCACTCTATCATTTGAGCCACAGCGTCACTTCTGGCTTTTTCTGTTTATGTGGTGCTGAGGAATTGAATCCAGGGCTTTATGTATGCTAGGCAAGCACTCTACCACTAAGCCACATTCCCAGCCCCTGCCTCAAAGTCTTGACCTTCCTGTCTCAATCTTTTGAGTGCTAGGATTATAGGCACACACTCACCTGCTCAGCCTCAATATTTTCCCCCTTTATCGATCTATGTAATATTTGATTTTCCAACTTTAGGCTATAAATGTTGTGGATTAAAGTGATTGAGTTTTGAAGATTGAACCAACCGTGTATTGCCAAGAAAATCTCATTTGGTTAGAGCATATATTTCTTTTTTATGTCACTGTTTAATTTGAGCTACTACTCCCAGCTGTGTCCAAAATTTATAGCAGAATCCAGTGGCAATGGGAGAGACAAGATAAAGGGTATTCACTATTTGCAAACTAACCTTGGCTTTGAGTTTAAACTGAAGCGGGGAATGAAGAGTTAAAGTAAACCCCATTTTCAGGCAGCCCCCGTTTTGTTGTCTGTTTAAACTGTGAGCAAACCCAGGACAAGCTTATTATAATGGGCCCAGCTGGTCAAGAACTCTAACCGCTGGGAATGCTTAACTCTAACCATCCCCAGAATGCCTCGAGCCCTGTGCCTCGAGCCTGAGCCAATCAGATTTGTACCTGTGTCCTAATCTTGCTTGCTTGAACACCTGATGGCTGTAACTTTGTTTTTTGCCTTTATAAGCCCTGTGTAACCGCAACTCGGGGCTTCCTCCTAACCTCCGCTGTGTCGATGGGTAGGATGAGGCCCGAGTTGCAGCCCGCCTGAATAAAGCCTTGCTTTGCTTTTGCATTTCGGAACGTGTGAGTCTCGGTGGTCTTCTTGGTGGTCGTTTCGCGACTTGGCATAACAAAACCTAAGAACAACAAATAAACCAAGAAATACAGGCTGGAGATACAGTTCAGTAGTAGAGCGCTTATCTAGCATACTTAAGACCCTGAGTTTGGGAGCTGGGAATATGGCCTAGTGGTAAAGTACTCGCCTCATATACATGAAGCCCTGGGTTTGATTACTCAGCACCACATATATAGAAAAAGTTGGAAGTGGCACTGGGACTCAATGCTAGCCTTGAGCGAAAAGAAGCCAGGGACAGTGCTTAGGCCCTGAGTCCACACCCCAGAACTGGCAACAAAAACTAAACAAATAAGCAAAAAGACCCTGAGTTTGGTTCCCAACATTTCAAATGCATAGTTACGTAAATAAGTGGATAATGTGCTTTAGTCATTTTATTTTGACCCTGCATGTATAAATGTACATTTAGAGGTTTCTTTGAGTCTCCTGACTCAGGTTTCCCTAGATTTTCTGGCAATAAATTCTACCCACAATCCTATAATCCTTCACTTACAAGTTCCAATTTCTTTTTTTTTTGGCCAGTCCTGGGCCTTGGACTCAGGGCCTGAGCACTGTCCCTGGCTTCTTCCCGCTCAAGGCTAGCACTCTGCCACCTGAGCCACAGCGCCCCTTCTGGCCGTTTTCTATATATGTGGTGCTGGGGAATCAAACCAAGAGCTTCATGTGTAGGAGGCAAGCGCTCTTGCCACTAGGCCATATTCCCAGCCCCACAAGAGAACTTGTGAGAACTGAAAGACACTTATGAAACAAGTGGATGAAGAACCATATAGAGTTTTTAGGATTTACCTAAATATTGTATAGTTATATCTCACACTTGATTCAACCTTCCAGCCATTTTTCTCTAGTTGGTGTTGGTCTAACTTCATTTCCAGGAAACATGACATTATATATACTCAAAATGAATCGGTTTAGGTAATACTTAATGTGATTACAATGAAAGGATTACAAGGCCAATGCCATGTAATGATTACCATGATGCTGTCCTTCATTCCATCAGGAATAGACTCAACTGGCCTTTGGTAAAGAGGAATTCAACCCAAGGCAGCTTTTCTAGAACAGGAACCAGCTATGACCCTATGAGTCTATTTTTGCACATGGATTAAGAATGTTTTGTGTGTGTGTGTGTGTGCGTGCATGCATCAGTACTAGGGCTTGAATTTGGGGCCTCATGCTCTCAGTTGGTTTGTCTTCTCTGGCTGGTGTTCTACCAGTTGAGCCACACTTCTGCCTTTTTGCTGGTTCATTGGAGATAAGAGCCTTATGGATTTGTCTGCCTGATCTGGCTTCAAACCTCAATCCTCAGATCTCAACCTCCTGAGTAGCAAGGATTACAGGTGTGAGACATTAGTGCCTGGTGAGATTTTTTTTTTTCTTCCCAAGATGTGTTTGAAGAAATCAAAATAAGAATTACAAGAGTTATCTAAAATTCAGCTTTTTTTTTTTTTTTTTTTTTTTTTTTTTGCCAATCCTCAGGCTTGAACTCAGGGCCTGGGCACTGCCCCTGGGCTTCTACCATTTGAGCAACAGTGTCACTTCTGGCTGTTTTTGTTTATGTGGTACTGAGGAATCAAACCCAGGACTTCATACGTGCTAGGCAAGCACTCTGAGCCACATTCCCAGCCCCCAATTCAAGGTGTCTTTTGTTTTTGTTTGTTTTTCTTGGTCCCAGGGCTTGAACTCAGGGCCTGGGTGTTGTCCCTGAGCCTCTTTGGGCTCAAGGCTAGTGCTCTACCACTTGAGCCATAGTGCCACTTCCAGCTTTTTATAGTGGTTAATTGGAAATAAGTCTTGCAGACTTTCCTGTGTGGGCTGGTTTTGAGTTACAATCCTTATAGTTCAGCCTTTCGAGTAGCTAAAACTACTGGCACAAGGCATCGGTGCCCGACAACATCACTATCTCTTAAGCTCACCTGCCAGCTTTAAGCAGCATCCACGGTTCAGTATGGCTTGAGCAGCAACCATGGGCATCATGCACTCACCCGTCCTAAGCGGGCCCTCCTCGCAGTGCTCTTGGGAAATGGGGAAATAAGTCCCGCCTCCTTGAAGGTGGCCAATGACACTGTAGAGGGATGAGCTCATTTCTCAGTGCCATGCCAAGAACCAGATCAGAACATAATTAAGCCAGAGGATATTTGTGCTCAGGACAAAATGAATATGCTCACATTTCTTTCCTTTTGCCAGTACCAGGGCTTGAACTCAAGGCATTGTATTTGCTAGACAAATACCTCCAGCCCTGTTTGCGGGCTGACTTTTTATTTATTTATTTAGTGCTGGTACTAGGATTTGAACTCCAGGCCTTGTACTCTTTTTTTTTTTTAAGGTATGTTTATTTTCATGATATATTTTACGTCAAGCACTTGAATCAAAATTCAATCTCCGTTGAGTTCGCCTCTTTCAGAAGACATTTTCTTTTTCTTCTGAGTAAAAAAAAAAAAAATCTGGTCCTTGTGAAACCCTGGACATCTTAAGTCTGTTGAAATACCAGGTTTTAAACACATTCCAGGAGACCTGTTCAAACTAAAATTCTTTTGTATATTTCTGAGGGGCCTGAGGGGGAAAATGACTTATTTATGAGGAAATGTGCTTTATCTTGGAAATTGTGTTCAAACATAGCTTGCTGTTTTGTAGGATGAACGCTTATGAAGCTAATAGGAGACCATCTCTCAGAATTGGACAGGTTCCTTAACTTTTTGCTTGCGTTTCTGAACATTTGTGAATATTACACATTTCTTTCTAAATTATTCTGGAGTATGAAAATGTCAATGGTACGAAACACCTCAGTACTGGAAGGATCCACATACTACTTTAGTAATGTACCCAAGCTAGCTAGGATGACTACAGCTTTTAGGGTACACAGAAGCTACCATAAGGTGTATGACATTTTGATGGGAATTAAATATTTTTGAACATGCTTCTTCGACAGCCAGTGTTAGATTTTTCAGATCGACACAAAGCACAATGATTACTCTAAATTCAATATTTTCAGATTCACATATTTAAAGTCATGTAAGCTGCAAACCTCCCTGTCAAAATTACTGGCTGCCAAATTTATACCTGTTTCTTCAGCTGTATCTTTTGATATTTAGAATTTTTAAATTTCTGTAAAGTAGATTTTGTAGAATGTAATGTGTTTACTGCCTTTGTGAAGCGGTATATAATTGTATAATTTCTGTGTGTAAACTGAGTGCTTGGGCGTTCAATACAGTATTCATATAAAACAATAAATGTTAATGTTATGAAAAAAGTTCAATCTCTGGATTTAATATGCATCCTTTATAATTACATCTAATCATTATCTGAAAATACACACTGAACTAAGTCAGCTAGTGAAACTGTAAACTATAAACCTCAGGGGCAGGGTCATGCATGATCAGTTCAGTCACGATGCTACCGTGTTTTAGTCTGGATTCACATTTGTTTCCATCACATAGACATCCATTTTGAGTTAGCTCAGACAGCAGAGCCTAACAACACAAAGGTATGTTGTCTTAGAGGAAATTTAGTTTACTACAAAAAACTTCAAGAAGAAAAATCAGGACTCTTGATCAGAAGCATTCGGTGCTCGTGTTACGCTGCTGCAGCAAAGGTCTGGAAGGTAAGGAGAAAGCGTTTCCTTTGCCCACTGAAGACATAATCAATAATGACATTGCCAATAAAGGATTACCTGGACACAGTTTTAGCCAGTGTTATGAAAAGAAAACATTAAGAGTAGTATCACTCCAGGAAATGGAAACAAGAGTTTTCTTTGTTAAAAAAAATAGAGTAATATCTATAAATACAAGCATGATTGGGTTTTTCCTTCTATAAATAATCTTTGAAATGCTAAAAGGGTGCCAGCTGAGGTTCTTTTCTGTAGTGAAGCTTCAGGTGCACACAGATCATCCACTGATGGACCTTCTCTTAGTATTCTTTGGAAGCTGTCGCACTTGGCTTGATTGTAGGAGAATCTGGTGTCCAGTTTGCTGGGCAGACTTCTCCATGGGCTTCCACAAACTGGAATGCTTTCACCAAGCGGAGGGTCTCTTTCACACTCCCGTCAACTGGCAGGTCATTGACACTCAGATGCTTGATGACTCCATTGGGGTCAATTACGAAGAGACCTCTGAGTGCCAGACCAGGACCTTCTAACAGCACACCGTAGTCCCGGGAAATCTGTTTGGTTAAATCGGACAAGAGTGCGATATTCATGTGGACCAAGCCTCCATTCTTCCTTGGTATATTGATCCAGGCAAGATGGCTAAAGTGGGAGTCCACCCAAACTGCGATGACCTCACAGTTCACGTCCTGAAACTCATTGGCTTTGTCACTAAAAGCAACAATTTCTGTAGGACACACAAAGGTGAAATCCAAAGGATAGAAGAAAAGCACCAAGTATTTCCCCTTAAAGTCATCCAAGCTAAGCTCTTTGAACTCTCCATTGACAACAGCTGTGCCTTTAAAGTAAAGTGCATGTTGGGTAACAGCAGGAGGATGAGGAACTAGTACTAAAGGAGAATTTTGCTTGAGTAGAGCCAGACCACAATGTGTTTGTCAAGCAAGTTCTTCTAGAAGCAACATGCCTAAGGGCTGCAGAGGCAGAAATTCCCCGAGAGATGGTGCTTGCAATGTCGGGTAACTGAGGCCCGGAGCAACCTCCCGGCAGCCGCTGCCATCTTCCAGCGCACGCGGGAACTGCGGGGCAGGGCGGGCAGGCCTTGTACTCTTGCTTGGCTTTTTCACTTAAGGCTGGACTGCTACCAATTGATCCATACCTCCACCTCTGGCTTTTTTGCTGGCTAACTAGATATAAGTTTCTCGTGGACTTTTCTTTTTTCTTTTTTTCTTTCTTTTTTTTTTTTTTTTTTTTTTGCCAGTCCTGGGTCTTGAACTCAAGGCCTGAGCATTGTCCCTGGCTTCTTTCTGCTCAAGGCTAGCACTCTGCCACTTGAGCCACAGCGCCCCTTCTGTCCTTTTCTATATATGTGGTGGTGAGGAATCAAACCTGGGGCTTCATGCATATGAGGCAAGCACTCTTGCCACTAGGCCCACTAGGCCATATTCCCAGCCCATCTCATGGACTTTTCTACCTATGTTGCCTTTGAACCGTGACCCTCAGATCTCAGCCTCCTGACTAGCTATGATTACAGGTGTGAGCCACTACACCTAACTAATACTCAAGTGATTCTGTCCCTCTACCCATTGAGGACAAGTTGAAGGGTAGGTCCCAGTCACAAGTTTACAGCAACATTTGGTTGTGAAGTTTCTCCCCTCGCAGATGTCAGCATCAGCCCCCCACCTCCCCTCGGCCAGCTCCCAGAGGTGCCTCGCAGTCACTGAGTCATGAGGCATGGTACTGGTGGGCGTGTGGATGGGAGCTGCTGAACTCATTGATCCAGAGCTCAGACATCCTCCTCCCTACTAATCAACCAATTAATAAAACCTTCCAGGAGGAGGTGGTGATTAATGAAGCCATCTGTGGGCCCTGTAATTGGGGAGTAGAATTGGAGGGAGGGGGCCATGATGGATAGGCTAAGCTTGTAAAGAGATGGGGGTCTCCCAGTCGGCACTGCGGGGGCCATCTGTATTCCTGTTTACTTTTACTCTGAAGCTGAACATGGGAGTGGATTCTTTAGGGATTGGACACTGAACCTGGGCCTTCCCCATGTTCTTTGCATCTCCACTTTTCTCCTTTTCTGTCATCTGTCCTCAGACCCCATATCACAAGGCTTGGGGAGGGAGGGGACCCAGGGATGATGGATTCCCTCACTTAGGGAATGTGTGCTGGTACTGGAGCTTGAACTCAGGGCCTCAACCTTTTGCTTGGCTTTTTCACTCAAGGCTAGTGCTCTACTATTTGAGCTATACCTTCATGTCCGGTGTTTTTTTTTTTCTGGTTAATTGTGAATAAGAGTATCTCAATTTGTCTTCCCAGGCTGGCTTTGAATTGTGATCCCCAGATTTTAGCCTGCTGAGTATTTAGGGTTACAAGTGTGAGCCATCCGTGCTTGGCATCCTTCACCTCTTTTTCTTTGGGGTTAGTACACCAGAAACACCTCTTACACTCCTGGCAATTGTTGCAGGGTTAAAAAAAAAATCAAATGTTCCCCTCCCCTATCTTTGTCACTTAAAGCCTGCAGGGACCTGGGCTCGGGCCCTGATCCCTAGGTTCCCAGTGGCCTCACAGTTCTGGTGTGGACATCATTTCTTCTCTTTCCACAGAGATGCAGAATTCTTTTATTCCTGTCATTTCTTCTCCAACGAAGACAGAGGCTTATCTTTATGCATCTTTTCTGAGATCTCCTAAAACTGGGGGTGCCCAAGGATATAGCCATGTCTCTCCTGAGACTGGGGTTTCTGAGGACAGGTCTGTGGTTTGTCCTCAGACACACAGGATCCCTAAGCAGAATGACTTTTCTCCTCCCTCCTCTGACTCTGCTCAACAGGACACCCAGGTGTTTCTTGGGTTGGGGGGGGGGCACAAAGCCTGACTGGCTGATAAGGATCCATTTCCTGAGAATGCAGATGATTGAACTATAAAAAGGTGATTGAGGGAGCCCTGGACTCTTCATCTCAGGAGAGCTCTAAAAATAGCACCGAGGGCCATCTGTCTTGGAAGGTGGAGGTGCTGGCTGTGAGCCAGGGACTTGGGCAAGATGGCTCCTCCTGCCTCCTGGGGAAGGAAGCTGTATAGGCTCTGGCCAGACCAGGAAAATGGATCTGGAAAGAGCTTTATGAGAGACTTTCTAGAACTCTCTTTCTTTCTTGGTGAGGTGAGGAGGCTCTCAAGGGGTTGACAGTCTGGAGTCCTTCTCCTACTGGTCTCTTAGAGTGGGTGGTGGTTCTTGACTTAGCCATGCATCTCCTGCTCCCACACTGGCTCTGGGACCCAGAGCCATGCCAGGAGTGGAGCCTGTCTATCTTCAGGATTGACAGTGCCTCTTCCTGGGTGTATAGCCATCTTCTATTTCCTGTTTGCATCCTGGCTGATGTCTCAGTGTTTCAGTGTTCTCATGGCTTTGTTGGGTAGGATATGGGACTACTCAAGAGTACTGTACATGCCTAACAAGTGTTAGTCCCCTTGTCTTTCCTTCGGAGGCTTTCAAAGCAGGACTTGGCTCCAGAATCCAGTAGAGGCTGTCACAGGCTGAGACAGTTGCAAAAGACACCACTGCCCTCTGAATGACACCCGGATGGGAGTAGGAGCTCCAGGCATGTGTGTCTGGACCAGGATCTGTAATTACCGGGCTGTATGCACAGGTGGTTCATTCAGCTGATACTGGAGACTGGATTACCTTCCTTCTGCCTTCCTCCTCCTCCACCTTTTTATTTTTATTTTTTGTCTGTTGTGAGACTTGAATTCAGGGCCTGGGCGCTGTCCCTGAGCCTCTTTGTGCTTTCCACTTTTTCTGTTTATGTGGTACTGAGGAATCAAACCCAGGGCCTCATGCATGCTAGGCAAGCAGTCTACCATTAAGCCACATTCCCAGCCCTTGAGACAAAGTCTCTCTATGTAGCCCAAACTACCCTTGAACTTACAATCCTTCTGCCTCCACTTCTCAAGTGCTGAGTTTCCTCAGCTCTTATTGGAGAGAGGACATAATGGTGTCCAGAGAAGCTTCTCCCCAGGACATCATAGAAGATCAGGGGCTGAGTCATATGCTCCTATCCCTGCCTCTAGGAGAAAGCCACCACCCAACCCCAGGTCCTGTCATTCAAGGGCCCTTCTCCAAGGTGTTAAGGCCCAGAAGATAAGAACCGTATGCTCTGGAAGGAGCTGTCCCAGGTCCTGCTGGTTGGAGAAAAGTTTTGCCCTTGCCGTTCCTCACCCCCACCTAGGACCCGCTAGGGAGGATGGAATCTCATCCCTCCATCGAGGGGATGCCCCTGGAGTCTGGATCCAAAGGCTTCCTTAAGAGGCTAGACCTGCAACTGAGGTGTGGGAGGCGGCCCTAGGGTGAACCAGAGGTCCAGACAAGGCACCCATTCAGTGGGACCTTGAGTCTGAGCCTTGCAGCTGCCCCCTCTGCACCTGCATGGCGAGACATCACGTACTAGCTGGAGGAAACTCAGCAATGGCAGGGGTGGAGGGAGGAAGGGAGGGAGGAGGAAGGGCCCTCCTTGCTGGCTCCCCTCCCCCCTGGGCTCCCCCTCCCTTCCCAGGCCAGGGGATATAAGCCCCGAAAGAAGGGACAGCGCTGACAGAGGCCTCAGCTCGACCTGCAGCTATCGATCCAGCCCTCGGCACTGCCCTGCCTTCCACCTCCCGCCCATCTCCCTGCGCGCGCTGTGAGTGCCTAAGGGCTTGAGCATGTCTGAGACCCAGCTGTTTTGTGGGGAAACTGAGGCTGGGCTGAGGAGGAGCAGGGAGCTGGAGGGGAGAGGGGCCGCCAGAGTTGGGAAGAAATCCAGGAGCAGGGAGGTCAAAGTAATCTTCCATGATTGCTTTGGGCTGCAGAGGGAGTGGGGAGGCACGAGATGGGGGCTCTTGGATGCTGACAGAAAGGTGGTGTGGTGCCCAGGAATGCACAGCGAGGCTGTGGCGGGTGGGGTACCGGGCCCTGAAAGGCCCCCCCCCCCCCCACCGCGGGAGCCTGAGGTCGAAGGTCGGGACTCAGGATGGCCCCGGCTCCCCTGTGCCCTTCCCAGATGGTGACTGTGCTCAGGCCGTGGCCTGCCATGGCCACAGTGCTGCTAGCCCTGCTCGCCTGCTTGGGGGCGCTGGTCGAAGCCTACCCCGCCAAGCCCGAGGCTCCCGGCGAAGACGCCTCCCCCGAGGAGCTGAGCCGCTACTACGCCTCCCTGCGCCACTACCTCAATCTGGTCACCCGGCAGCGGTGAGCGCATGCGCGGCCGTGGGGGGGCGGGGTCGGGCCTGGCGGGCGGAGGCCCCGCCCACTCTACCTGGGCTCTAACCACGCCCCGTTGTGGCCCCGCCCCCAGGTATGGGAAACGGGACAGCCCGGATGCTCCCTTCTCCAGGCTGCTCTTGGCCAGTGACCAGGAGGACCACCTCGCCAGGTCGCGGTAAAAACGCACACACACACCCCCCTCAACTGACCACGCATGCTGGTCCCTGGGGTGACCTGGCTCACGGAACCCCGCCCTGGCACCTGCACGCACGACTTCCCCAGCCTCATCTCCCCGAACCCAATTCTTTCCTTTCCTTCTAGCAGGCCAGAAGGCGCCCACCCGTGGTGAAGACCCCCTGAGCCTCCTGAGAGATGTGTGAACCGCACTGATCACTGGCATATTCGGTTCAGGATGGAGACCCAGTGCCCGTTTCTCAGCGCCCTCCACTGCTCTGCCCCCTGGGCTGGAGGGCTGTGTGGTAACCCTCCCTGACCCTCAAATAAAGAGCAAATTTCACAAAGCGCAATGTATTTGTATTTCCTTTCCTTTCTCCTGCGTGGAGGTGGTTTCAGCAGGGCCAGAGAAGTAACAAGACAAAGTGGGGCCTGGGAGAAGGGCTCCCTCTGCTCCTAGCCTGGAGCTGGACAGCGCCCCAATAAGACACTGGACAAAGGACCCAATGGCAGGAGCTCCAGGCCTTGTGAGGGAGGGGTAGGTGAGAGTTCTTGAAAGGTCTGGAAAGGAGCTGGCTAGGCAGCCTAGGACGGTAGCTGGGGATAGAACTGCCCAGCTCCACCAAGATAAAGACCACAGAATGGGATTGGGGGATTCAGGCACCAACTCAGGGAGACTCCCTGAGGAGCTGTTATTAGTTCCCAGGGCAGTAGTAGCTGGAGGTTAAGATGGGGTGGGGAGAAAGAGCCATTGGGGATGGGTGAGGGGTGAGGTGGCAGAGGAGGTAGATCATATCTGAAGTCCCCTATCCCCTGAGTAGGAGGGGCAATAGGAGCATTGAAGCCCTCTTTGCCTCAGCAAGTGCTGTCTCCTCTTCAAAGCACACTCATTGCATTGGTTACTGACTGTGCCTTTCTGCTGACAAAGCCATAGGGACACCCTCTGGTGTTTCCCCTCCCCCTCTCCCACTAGAGACCAAGATATAAAGGCGCTGCAGGGCCTCAGCAATGGTGGCTCACACCTGTAATCCTAGCTACCCAGGAGACTGAGATCTGAGGATTGTGGTTCAAAGCTAGCCAGGGCAAGAAAGTCTGTGACATTCTCATTTCCAATTAACCACCAAAAAAACCCCCAAAAACCCAGAAGTGGAGCTGTAGCTCAAGTGGTGGACCACTAGCCTTGAGCACCAAAGCTCAAAGACGGAACCCAGGCCCTGAGTTCAAGTCCTAGGACTGTCACCAAAATAAACAAACACACAAACAAATAAGATCTGGGAATGTGGCTTTGTGGTAGAGTGCTTGTTTAACATATATGAAGCCCTGGGTTCAATTCCTCAGTGCCACATAAACAGAAAAGGCCAGAGTGGCACTGTGGCTCAAGTGGTAAAGTGCTATCCTTGAGCAAAAGAAACTCAGGGACAGTGCCCAGGTCCTGAGTTCAAACCCCAGGATTGGCAATAAATAAATAAGTTTATGGGTGTATAAGCTGGGCTCCAACCTGAATCCTCTGACACTCTTCCTTCTCAGATCCTTTTTTTGGAGGGTGGGGGCCTTGCAAGACTGTTTACAGCTAGATGACCCTGGGAGGAGAGAAGACTCTAGGGCTGGTTGTGTCATCTCTCTCGGGGAGGGCCCAGCTTGAACATTGTCTATGGTCGGGACCTGTGGGTTCCCCCCATTCATCCTCCCCAGTGTTCCCCTCAGCCTGCCTTCAGTAGACCACAGCAGGTAGGTAGAGGGCTTGGATCAGGTCACTGCCTGTGTGAAGTCTGATCCTGGGCCAGGTGTCCCCCCCACCCCCAGAGCCTTTTCCCTCTATTCAGCATTAAAATATCTTTAGAGACAGCAGTTCACAGAAGCCAGTCCTGGGAGGTTGGAGTTAGTCTCTTGCTTTTCCACTTTCCATCCCCCACCCCCTTTTTTTTTTTTTTTTTTTTTTTGCCAATCCTGGGGCTTGGACTCAGGGCCTGGGCACTGTCCCTGGCTTCTTTTCACTCAAGGTTAGCACTCTACCTCTTGAGCCACAGCACCACTTCTGGTGCTTCATGCATGCAAGGCAAGCGCTCTACTGCTAAGCCATATTTCCAGAACTTTCCATCCCATTTTGCTTCTGGTTCCCTCCCCAGGAGCAGGAAGGAGTTGACAGCATGTTGGGTGAGGGGAGGTGACCCTCTTCCCTTTGCTTCTCCATCAGTCTTCATTCACCCTGTGGTCCCAGGTGTTTCTGGGGCGTCCCACTCCCAGTCTTATTACTTGTTGGTCTGGGGTTTGAACTCAGGGCCTGGGCACTGTCCAGGCTTTCCTGCTTGAGGCTCTACCAGTTGAGTCACAGCTCCACTTTCAACTTTTTGCTGGTTAGTTGGAGTTAAGAGTCTCCACGGACTTTCCTGCCCAGGCTGGCTTCAAACTTCGATCCTCAGATTTCAGCCTCTTGTGTAGCTGGGATTATAGGTGTGAGCCACCAGCACCCAGCTCAGCACGTGCTCTATCCCAGCACTAGCCAGAACTCTCCTCCCGGTCTACAGGACATGGGGTTGGCCAGGGCATTGGCAAAGCTGGTTTACCTCTGTGACATGACAGAACTATAAAAATGGCTCTGGCACCTGAGCCAGCTCCAAGGTTCACAGACCAGCTAGTGGACTTGAGTCCTGAAGAAGCCAGTGGCCAGCACAGGTTATAGCAGGTTCCCAACCTGTTGGAGGCCCCCTCCCCCGCTTTCAACCAGGCCTGGAGCCTGGCGCCCTCTGGTGGCAGCTTCAGCCTTTACCTGCCGAAGCTGAGGCTGCTTGGCCTGATTGACTGCCAACAGCAAAGCTCTCCTGTTTTGTACTTTGGAAAATCCAGGCACAGAGAAGTGCCTAGGTGGATATGATGAGTCCCACATCAATTGAACATGGAGAGAAATTTACCATAGAACAGCTAATGGGATTGAGTCCCCAGGTCCACACAGCTAGCCAATAGCAGAGGTAAGATTTGGGCTCAGGCCTGTCTGACCCCTAAGCCCACCATTCCAGATTCACAGGTATTAGGCATGGTCTTTCTCCTCCACTCCCCAAATGCCTCCCCTCCCCAACCCACACATGCATCCTGCTGTTCTGATGGGAGACGGAGGTCCTATGCTGCCTACACAGCCTCAAGGTGGACACAGCCAATGACAGCCCCTTCCTGAGCTGGGGAAGAAGGGTTTGGGGTTAGGTAGGCATGTTGAGAAGGAAGACTCAGAGGCTTCTGCTGGGGATGGGGCCAGAGTCAGTGGGGGTGGGATTCACAGACAGACTTGAGCCATTGGGGGTGTTAAGAATGAGTCTCCACTTCCTCCCCCCTCAGGCCTCCCTTTCCTCAGTTAAGAGGCTGGAAATGAAAGCAATATGTTGAAGGGCAAGTTTGGGGGTAAGGCTTTATTTCAAACTGAGATCTCCCGTGGACGGGCTGCGTGGTCTGGGGTCAGATAGTTCACATCTCAGAGCAGATTTCAGTGTCTGAGTCAGTGAAATGGTTGCTGTAGGGATCCATCAAGGTGGCTGAACTGGCAGCTCTGAGACTCCACAAATGATGCTGGATTTTGGCACACTCCTGGGGTGGGGCTCCAGAGTGGGAGAGGAAATGGCTATGGGGAGTGGGCACCTCATAGTGAACCCCTTAGTCCTTTTACTCTGCGAGCTACATGCTCATCAACTGAGTTTCTCCATGCGGCTTGGGTCCCCACTCTTTCTACTCATCTGAAGAAGACCCGAGGTTCTTTTCCTGTCACTTATTCTAGGAAAGGCCGGAGGCTCCAACATTCATCTCTGGGATTCTGGAGCACCTGCCTCAACCTTGTGCCCTGAGGGAATCTGTGTGGTGACTTGGCTGAACTTGAGGAGGCAGGGGCGGTGTCTAAGGCCAAGTCCAAGAACCTTGCCCTTCATGAGCCAAACTGGTTCTGGTGCCCAAAGGAGGATGGACTCATGGGAGACTTTGATCGTGCTCCGATTTGTCCACTCTGCTGTCAATCTGGCTCGGTGAACACTGCTCAGCCCCCTCCTGTCCCCGGCCCCAGTGCTGGTGTGTGGGCACCAGGGAGACAGTGAGGCGGGTGAGGGCTGGGGAGAGAGAGAGGCTGACAGGAGGCGGGGACTCTAGGGGGAGGCTGAGGACTATAAAGGGGCCTCACTGAGGACAGGGAGACCCATCTGGCCTGCAGTACGTGCCCGCCTGGTCCAATACTCACTCACTCAGGACTCAGGGTAAGTGAGTGCTCAGCCTGTCGGGGCCTCGGGGGGCCTCCTGAGGCTGTAACAGAAGTTACCGCTTTGCAGAGTTGAGAGCCTTAAGAAACCCAAGGCCCTTCTTGTGTCTCGCTCTGTAGCTGGACAAAGCAGACGGAGGGGAACTAGACCCACATGGCCATGGATTTCTGTCTTTGGCTTCTCAAGTCCATCCCATGTGTCCCCTCCCCCTCTGTGGGTGGTGGTAGGTGCTGGCGATCCCTTGTTTTGTCCCTTACTCTCAGGCTCAGCCTGGAGAAATAGCTGACAATGAAGGGCTGGAGGATGGGGTGGTGGTCAGGTCCTGCTTCCTGGCAAAGCAACATCTGCAGATGTCCCCTAGCTCCTCAGATGGCTGCTGCACGTCGCTGCCTGTCCCTGCTACTCCTGTCCACCTGTGTGGCTCTGTTGCTGCAGCCGCTTCTTGGTGCCTGGGGAGCCCCCCTGGAGCCTGTGTACCCAGGTGACAATGCTACACCCAAGCAGATGGCCCAGTATGCAAGCGACCTCCGCAGGTACATCAACATGCTGACCCGGCCTAGGTACGTACCAGAGGGAGAGAGATCCCAGCCCCTGAGGCCTGGCCCTCTGAATTCCCGACCATGACTCCACTCCTAGCTGTAGTTCCTCCAGACCTGCTTTTAGGAAAGCAGTGCTCCTCTCTCTCTCTCTCTCTCTCTCTCTCTCTCTCTCTCTCTCTCTCTCTCTGTGTGTGTGTGTGTGTGTGTGTGTTGCTTGAACTCCGGGCCTTGAGCTCTGCTTCAGTTTTCTTATTCATGGCTGGTGCTTCACCACTTGAGCCATGGCTGGTTAATTGGAGATGGAGTCCATTGGACTTTTCTGTTTGAGTTGGCCTTGAATCTGCATTTTCCGGGTCTCAGTGATTACAGGAGTGAGTCATCATGGCTCTGACAAGTGTCTCTTTGAGTGGCCTGGGCCTGTGTACCTCAGGCAGTAGGGGGGATGGGGGGGCATGAGGCAGGTGAGCTGGCATCTGGGCACAATGCTTGCCCTGCCTGCTGCTTCTCTCCAGGTATGGGAAAAGGCAAAAGGAGGACATGCTGGGCTTTGGGGATTGGGACACCTCTCATACAGCTGCTCCCAGGTAAGTTTCAGCTCCCCGGGGATGAAAATGGGGCTGTGGGAAGGAGAACGGAGGACCAGGACAGTCTTCCTGAAGATTCAAGGGTGGCCCAGCATACTGTCAGTTTATGTTTCTCCTCACAGGGGGCTCAGCCCAGTGGATTTGTAGCACCTCTTCCTGTCTCCTGTGACTCTGTGGCAGTGCCAAGTTTGCTCTCTCCTTGGCACCCTTGGCTTGTGACCAAAGCATGCTCCCTGCTCCTACATGGGCTAAATAAAGCAAATCAAAACCATGGCCTCTCATTGTCTCTGTGGGGTAGAAGGTCAGTGTACAGGAAATGGAGATGGGAGGCAAAGTGGAAAGGGGGCTGCTATACATGATGCAGAATGTCTGTTGGGGCATTGGAGTTGCCTGATACATCAGCCTCACTTCATAGAGGACAAGCTGTGGTCCCCAATGGAGGCAGGGACTCCCCAAAGCTCAGGGAGCCACTATGCAGTACTGTGGCAGCCTCACTAGGTCTTCCTGATCGGTGGCCTGACGCCCAAATGTAGCCAGCAATGCTTTCCCATGTCTGGGCAGTAGATAAAGAACTCATTATACTGAACTGCCCTTGGCATCAGAGTCAAGGACAACAGCCAGGGATGGCTCTGGTACTTAGGCCGCGTGTGACCTAAGAGCTGTTCTCTAGAAATTTGTTGAGAATGGGAAGTTCTGGGAACTCCAGGATGTATATAGGCAGATCAGAAGATGTGTGGCCCCCTGGGGACAGGGATGGGGTATGGTTGGCCTTGAGTTCTAGTTACCTTTGGGAGTCGAGTCTATGGACTGCAGTTCTGGGGATGGTGGGTGAGATCTGAGATCCAACCGAGGAGTCCCAGTGGGCCTCTGTCTACCTTTTCCCTTCTCAGGCACCCTGAGTAGATGGGGATGGGACGGGGAGGGGAAGGGGGTTGTGGCAGGGAGTAAATCCCTCTGAATTTTTTTTTTTTTTTTTTTTGGTCAGTCGTGGGGCTTGAACTCTGGGCCTGGGCACTGTCCCTGAGCTCTTCAGCTCAAGGCTAGAGCTCTACCACTTGAGTCACAGCACCACTTCCGGTTTTCTGGTGGTTTATTGGAGATAAGAGTCTCACAGACTTTCCTGCCTGGGCTGGCTTTGAACAGAGATCCTCAGACCTCAGCCTCCTGAGTAGCTAGGATTGCAGGCGTGAGCCACTGGTGCCCGGCTTCTCTGTCCTCTTTCTTGTGAACGAAGGACAGTCATGGAGGCGGAGAAGAGTGAGTGACAGGACTTTCTGGTTAATAAATGGCTTCTCCCCTACATACTCGCTGGGAGGAAAGGCGGGGTGGTAGATGAAGGATCCACTTCTGGGCCCGATCACTTTGCACTAACCTCAAGGCAAATATCAAGTTCCTGTCTGGTGGGTGTGAATAGCCTGGATCTAAAAGGCAAAAGGCTTCTTTACAGGCCACCACAGCTAGGCCGAAGCTTAGCCCAGAATGATTTGTAAATCCAAAGTGTGTTTGGACGGGGTCTGGTTCTAGTGAAACAGAGTTTGAGTGTAAATGGGAGTCTGAAGTTCCAGCCCTTTCTCTGGCAGCTTAGGCCATGGGTTCTCAGTGCAGAAAGGTATAGACATTTCCTAAAGACAGGAATTAGCAACCCCATAAACATAAACCTAGGTGTACTGCTGTGATGGGAGGGGCTTGTGCTCCTGTGCAAATCTCTCTGATGGCCAGAGCTCAGGGCTGAGTTAGGCTCCTCCCCTTTCCCTATCTGCCCACGGTGGGGCTCAGAGGGTCCAGAAGGCCTGTTGGACATGTTCCTGTGCCAACATGGCTTCCTAGACTGTCCTGTTCAGCAGGCAGTGAAGGGGGTGGGCCTCTGGCGGGAGCCCTTGCTTTGAGGTTGCTGAGATTGGCTTCTCCTCCTCTCCCTCCCTTGCTTTGCCTCAGGGTCAGAGCCCTTCACCCCTGCAGAGGTGGATTCGGGTGAGGGGGGAATGGGCTACTGGGAGGGCCCAGAAGACCCTTGGCCACAGAAGTCATGGAAGCAGCAGGGATTTTTTTTGTTTGTTTCTCTTTATGGTTTTCATTTCCGGGTGGAGAGAGCTCATGGTGTAAAATAGTTGGTGGGCCTGTGGTAACAGCTGGGTCAGGCATCTGGAGGTCAGGGTCCATCCAGCCTGGAGAAGGAAGGCCCGGGGCCCTGTGCCCGGCTCCTGGCCCCCAGGAGCTCCCTCTGGCTCTCCCCTACGCTGCCTTGAACGGGTGTTGGTAATGAATGCCAGGCTCTCCTACCTGGGGCGGGGAAGGGAGGCCTACGGTCGGGGTCCCCCGGGTTTGGGTTTCATGAAGTTCCTTGGAGGCAATTTTGTGGCGCTGGGTGGGTGCGGTTTCGTGGAGTTCGACGGGGGGGATTTCGTGTGGTTCACTGTTTTCTTCTGGGTTTTGGGCTTCTTCAAGCTAGGGAACACATGGATGTAGCGGTCATGGGGAGACTATGTAGAGATTGGCGGGGTGGGGTGTAGGGGTGCCAGGTGATTCGCCCCCTCCCCCCTCTCCCTCCCTGGTGTCCTCCGACAGCGCACCTGACATTGAAGAACTTCTCCACATACTTGTGGAGCTGGCTGACGCTCCCAGGCCAACTGGCCGCCCTGGGCCCCCGGGGCGACCGCAGCTGTTGCTCCTGGGCCTGAGCACCCCTGGGTTGTAGCAGCAGCAACAGCAGCAGCAGCAGCAGCAGCAAGCACGGCAGAGCCAGCGCGCACGCGCAGAAGCGCGAAGCCGGGGTCTGGAAGGGGTGGGGCAGACAAAGCCGGGCGGTCACGTGACGGGTCTGCCCCGGTCGGCGCAGCCCTTGGACCGGGTCTGAGCCGTGTGGGCAAAGTCAGGGTCGTCAGATCGCTCAGATCAAGGGATGTGTCTGCCTCAGGGGCATAACAGCACCTGTAGAGGGACATCCTGAGGCCCCAGCAGAATGAACCGTGCACACCTGGATACGCACTTCGGACCCCTCAAAGCCCTGAGGATGAAATGCACCAGGAGTTTCCCCACACACAGCACCCCCCCCCCCCCGACTTAGACACACAAGGCATGGAACGATTGCTTAGCTACCTCACCTCTCTGACCTCTTCCACAACTCCTCACTCACCCCATTTCGGCCCCTCCTGCTTCCCTGCTTTTTCTCCAAAATGCTTGACAGGCTGTTATCTGCCTGAAAGTTCTTCCTCCAGATATCTGCATGGCCAGCTCAGACTGAGGCATGTGCTAAATGGATCTCACCCTGACACCCCTATTTAAATCTGCAGCCCACCCCTCATCTTGCTCTAGTCCCTTACCTCCTGCATTCTGCTTTCCTACTTAGTTTATGCTGTAAGTACTTACCATCTTCATTGTCCTTTGCCAGCCACATCTCCTCCCTCTGCTAAGCACCTTTGCACACTGACTCTTGGCTTGCTTTTGACTATTGACTATCACTGACATCCAAAACATTGTGGGGGCATTTAGTAGCTGCTCAGTCACACACAGTAAGTGAAACACACAGACATGCCTGATAATTCAGTGCAAGATACCCATAAGTCTATCTCTCTCTTTCTTTCTCTCTCTCTCTCACACACAGACACAGACAGACAGACAGACACACACATGCCTTTGAACCCCTCAACCCCCTCTTAATCAGGAACTTCCCTTTCTCCCACCTCCCCAAGCAGAATCAGGAAACCCTAGCAGCTGTTGTGGCCATTCGAATGCCTGAGGAGATGAACTCAGCTTTACTCCTTAATGGGGACAGCCTCCTTCCTGAGCTTCTGGAGAACGCAGCTGACAATGATCCCCAGACCTGACATTACCATGGTGCTGGATGGGTGCAGAGCAACACAGCCAAAAGGTCTCGGTGCCCTTTATATTCTCCCAGGTCCTTTATAGTCCTGTGCCCCATGTTCATCTAAGGTCCCACCCCTAGCTCAGTCTCCTGCTCCAGTATCATGATCCAGGGGTTGGTGGGCGAGGAAGCACATGGCCTACTCGGTGACCTGAGCAGAGCACAGTCCTTGCCAGGGGCCCAAAGGAGTGGGCGGCAGAGGCGGGGAGACACTTGGGACTATGGTAACTTTTTGCTCCATGTGCACAGAGCCTAACGAGGAAGTATTTCTGGGGTTGCCAAGGGGCTGAGTATTAAGGGCTCTTTTTGGTGTCAGGAGGGGGTTTTGCTGAGGGACAAGACACCCTTGACATCCAGCTGGATCCAAGGGCTTCCTTCCTTTCTCTGCTCTGGGGCCACCACCCTCCTCCTCTTGGCCTCTAGGCCTCTGACTGGGGAGCAGGCAGAATTGTTGGTTCTAACTTAAGGAAGTGTATCCCCCTACTCATTTATCCTAGGGTTTTTGTCAGTCTCATAGTCATATTGGAACCCCCAGTGGTGACTCGCTGAGCCCTCTGTAGATTATGAAGGGGTGTCTTAGCTGCATAAACGATGAACGCAGGCTACAGAGCTGCAGTACGGGCCTGTCCTGTCCTTCTCCCTGCTCAACATGGTGGCTTTTCTGGGGCTAGGCTGTAAAATGTGGGCTGCTTCTTTGTGCCCATCCTTCTCCCTAGGAGAGGCACAGTAGGAAGAGCAGGGTGTTAAGGGTGGGTAATCCTGATTTTACCACTTTCTGGCTGTGTCAGCTTGAGCAAAATACATTATCCCCCCCTGCCAGCGGAATGGAATGGATTACCTTTATAGCATGGGAGAGGTGTGAAGGTCAAAGTGCAGATGCTCAGTCCCTGGACAGCTCCCGCGACATGCCATGACTTGCGCGAGCCCCCACATTCATGATGCATTCTTTCCCCTTAGTCCCATGTCATCCGTCTCCATCCCCTCCTTGCTAACGTTTGCTGTCCTCACCTGGTGTAGCTGTTTCTCAGGGACTTTTCTAGTTAACTCTTCCGGGCCCTCCAGCCCTGGTGACAAGATGGACATCAGGTACTGGCACGTCACTGCGCTTCTCTGAGCATGGTGTCCTCACAGCAGCCGTGGGGGGAACTCAGCAGCTAGTTGAGGGGTGTTGGGAGGAGATGGAAGATGCCAACCCCAAGACCCAGGAAGCTTTGGAGTCTCCCTCTGTCTCTGTTGGGAATTGAGCCAGAGCTCTTCAAGGCAAAAGAGCTCTTTTGCTTAACTAGCTTTGAGTTGGATTTTTTTTAAATACTTGTTTCAAAGCCAAATCTAAGTATTCCAAAATCATTCCACTAATAACCTTCCTGTTCCTTTCAGGATGGAGGCCGAGCATCTATGTGGGATACTTTGAAAAGCCCTCAGAGCTTCATCCCTGCCTACTTTTTACTTTATATAGGCTGGTGTTTAGTTTGGGCTCAGGGCCTGAAACATGCTTGGCTTGTTGGTTCAATTGGTGTTCTACCACTTGCCTTCAGTCCTGCTTCTTGCTGGTTATTTTTTAGATAGACTCTCACAGACTTTTCTGCCCTGGCTACCTTCAAACCTCCATCCTTTAGGTATCAGTTTCCTGGGTAGTTAGGATTACAGGCTTGAATCACCAGCACTTGGCTTTAGCTTAATTTTTACTTACTAATTTCTTTCTTCCTTGGTCATCTTTAGTTACTTTTTTTTTGGAAACAAAGTTATATACATTTATATGAATGACATATCTAATCAAGTAGTAGCTGTTACTTGGAAAATTAGTCAGACAACAAATGCAAGCTACGAAACTACTAGCTGATAGCTTAAAGCTGTAATTCTACCTACTCAGGATGCTGAGATCTGAAGGATCATGGTTCCAGGACATTTGTTCACTTTTCTTTTTTTTTTTTTTTTTTTGCCAGTCCTGGGTCTTGGACTCAGGGCCTGAGCACTGTCCCTGGCTTCTTTTTGCTCAAGGCTAGCACTCTGCCACTTGAGCCATAGCGCCCCTTCTGGCTGTTTTCTGTATATATGGTGCTGGGGAATTGAACCCAGGGCCTCATGTATAGGAGACAAGTACTCTTTGCCACTAGGCCATATCCCCAGCCCCCATTCGTTCACTTTTAAAAGTCAATTTTATGGAAGAGTAACTTACAGTGAAAGTCACCCACCATCGAGTGAACAATTGGGTGCTGTTTGACAAACAGGTAACCACTCATGCATTGCAGAGCTAGAATGTTTTTGTCGCTCTAGCGAGTCGCTTCATGCCCCCTGGTCAGTCTGGTTCTGGCCGTTTTTGTTCACCCTTATGGGTCAGTCCAGTTTGTTCTTCTAGAACTTCATATGCATTCAAAGTGGTCCCCCCCCCCTTTCTCACCACTAAGTTTTTGCTGTTTCCTCAAATCACTAGGCATCTTGGCCATCTCTTTCCTCTCACTGCTACGGTGCCCTTCCATGAGACGCCATCCTTACTGTTCACTGGTAATGCATTGCTCTGTTTGGCCACGCCTCCTCCCTCATCGATCCTTCAACTTGAACCCCCCCAGTAGCCTTCTGAAGAGTTCTGAACTTTGACATTCCCCACACCCCAGCCTCTACTGTACATAGAATTTCTTTTCTTTTTTTGCCAGTCCTGGGGCTCAGACTCAGGGCCTGAACATTGTCCCTGTCCTCTTTTTGCTCAAGGCTAAACACTACCACTTGTGCCACAGCGCCATTTCCCACTTTTTCTCTATGTGGTGCTGAGGAATCGAACCCAGGGCTTCACACACGCAGGGCAAGCACTCTACCACTAAGCCACATTCCCAGCCCTGTACATAGGATTTCCTTAGGGGCTGACATATCCAAGCCAACCAACCAAACAACCAATCAACCAACTAGTCACTGTTGTATGGCTCTGTCCTCTAAGATGCTGCAACTGGAGTTAATTGAGCACGTACTTGATGAAAGGTTCTGCTCTGGATACTACAGTGGCCGGAAGTACTCAATAAGACAATCACTGTCCTCAAAGTACTTCACAGGCTGGTGATGGTACTCATACCTATAACTTTGAGATTGAGATAATTCTAACATCTGAGGATAATGGGTTAAAGCCAGCCCAGAGAGAAATACCTGAGACTTTTTTTTCCCCCCACTTAACCAGCAAAAAGCCAGAGGTGGAGGTATGGCTCAAGTGGTAGAGCATTGCCTTGAGGAAAAAAAGCTCAAGGATGTACCCATGCTCTGAGTTCAAGTCTCCAGGACTGGCATTAAAATATTTTAAGATGTACTAGCCAAGAGACCAACTCATGGGAACTCCTGATGAAAAGGCTTGCTTTCTTTCACAGAGGGATAGGAAATCCTATCCCCAGCTTCCCATATTACAGATGAGAAAAGGAAGCCACACAGCAGGTTTTCTACAGAGGTGGGCTCTGCAAGCCAGAAGGCTCTTCCTTGGGAGTCCCTGCCCACTGTGGTCAAGAGCTGCCAAGCTGTCTTTGAGTCCAGAGTGTGGTGCCAATAAAGGAGTTAGGGTGAATTAGCCATAAGTATCTTAATGGAGTCTAGATAGATTCAAGATTAGGTTAAGCTGTGATGGATAACAGCTCAGCATTAGCAAGCTTACAAATTGTTTTTAGGATTTTTATTTTAAATTTTAATTTATTATGATTATTTTTATCTTATTTTTTTTTTATCAGTACTGGGGCTTGAACTCAAGGACTTGCATTCTTGCTTGATTCTCCCTCAAGGCTGGTACTCTATCACTTGAGCCACAGCTCCACTTTTGGGTTTTTGCTGACTAATAGGACATAAGAGAGTCATAGACTTTTGTACCAGGGCTAGCTTTGAATCTTAATCCTCATATCTGAGCTTTCTAAGTAGCTAGGGTTATAGGCATGAGCCACTGGTAGCCAGAGGGGTCTTCCATTGATTCGCAAGTTCTTCTCCACTTTGCCAGTGGGCTCCCTGCTCCTGGCCTATCACATGGTGCCCACATCAAAGCCATTGAGACCTCATTGGAAGGAGAGAGAGGGGAGAAGCAGGCGTCCCGTATGGGACTGGGCCAGGGCCACAGGTAGGTGTGTGGGCAGCAGGATGAGGACATGCTAGCCTCACCAGACACTTGGGGCTCTATAAATCCTGGAGTGCACCCTGCCTGAGGTCAGTCAGAGCCCAGCAGAAGATCAGAGACAAGGACAAACACTGACCACTGTCCAGCTAGTACCTAGCTAGAGCCTGCCCAGATGTATTACCAGGAAGAAATTACATTTATGGATCACTTTCGATGTGGCTGGCCTTGTGGTCACCATTCTACAACTTTCCTTCTACAAGGCAGAGGCTGTTAGCCCAACTGTGCAGATAAAGAAATCGAGGCTCAGCTAGGTTGTAGACACGCGCACACTAAGAGCTAGGCCATGGTTTCAAGATTGTCTGTCTGTCACCCTGATGAGGTAACCAACAGAGTAAAAACCAGGAAGCAGGGAGAAATTGGGGGTGCTGGGTCTAGGGAGGGGAGGGGCAAGGAGGCTGCCTCTTCTCTGCTTCCAGACAACCTGAAGTAATCACAAGCAGGTTAGGGGTGGCTCAGGGGGTTGGGAGAGAGTAGACCGCACTTCAGGCTCTGTCTTGCATTTGGGGAGGGAGCCAGAGGCCAGGACCTTGATCCTTCAAAAACCTCCTTTTAGTCCTGAAGGGGAGACCCAGTTGGCTGTGTGGATGTTGTGCTGAGGCTGAGATTGGGGAGGCAGACACAATGTCTTAAGAACAGTGGCTTTCAAAGTGGGGTGCACCTCTGGGTACTCGATAAGTCTTTGGGTTCTGAGGAGAAAAGAATGGAATGAATCTATCTATCTATCTATCTATCTATCTATCTATCTATCTATCTATCTATCTATCTAGATATCTATATTTGCCAGTCTTGGGGCTTGAACTCAGGGCCTGTACTGTCCCTGGCTTCCTTTTGCTCAAGACTAGCACTCTACCACTTGAGCCACAGTGTCACTTCTGACTTTTTTGGTTTATGTGGTGCTGAGGAATTGAACCCAGGGCTTCACGCATGCTAGGCAAGCTCTCTACCACTAAGCCACATTCCCAGCCCCTGGAATCTATATTATAGTTTAAAATAACATTTGAATTTTTGTGTGTGAATGATTTTTAATATACATAATAGTTCAATAGCTCATATAAAGTAACTTACAAACAAACGTTTATCTATCTATATAGCTACATGGTGTTTCTATTATCTGCCTATTTATCTCATCACCTACTTATCTACCTACCTACCTGGAACTAAGGGCTTTGAACTTCTTTTTGTTGTTTAGGGTACTTAACAGAAAAAGCTTCCAGAACAAGACTATGGAAAAGAGGAAGGCCAGGAAGCCAAGACAATGGGTATAGATTAACTGGGCAAAGCTTTGGCATCTTTTGGTGGCCATTACAGGGAGTGTGCAACCCCACTTGCAAGGATGGATCTGCTACAAGTTTACAACATGGTGCTTGAACTCTGGGCCTAGGTGCTGTCCCTGAGCTCTTCAGCTCAAGGCTAGAGCTCTACCACTTTGATCCACAGCATCACTTCCAGTTTTCTGGTGGTTAATTGGAGATAAGAGTCTCACAGACTTTCCTGCCCAGGCTGAGTTTGAACCATGATCCTCACACCTCAGCCTCTTGAGTAGCTAGGATTATAGGCATGAGCCACTGGCACCCAGCAGGGCTCCAAGTTTTATGACTCTGTTCCCTGACTCCCAAAGCTAACCCACCAGAAGAAAAACCTCCATTTTAGGAGAAGCACAGATACTTTCTTCACATCTGTGACCTATGGGGTTGATGAAGAATGATAAAGTTAGTGATTCACACCCCAGAGGCTGGATTCCCTAGCTATGGTGGGATGTATTTTGCAGACCCTTCAAACCTGCTTCCCTTTACACCAGTAGTATCCCCATTGCTTTGGACCCAGATCTTGCATTTATGACATCTCTATGAAGACATTCAAATAAACCACTAGACTGTGCTTTGGGCTTCAAGTAGCACACCCCTCCCAGTCTCCATTCCGGGAGGGCAGATCCCTAATCTAGCTCAGTATCACAGGAACTGGTACTTTATCTAGAAGAAACAGGAACAAACACCTGATTCTTCATTAAGAAATGTTTCTGAGTTAAGCACTGGTGCCTTGCACCTGTAATCCTAGCTACTCCGAAGACTGAAATTTGAGGACTGCAATTCAAAGTCAGCCCAGGCTGACAAATTAAGAAGACTCTTTTTTTTTTTTTTTTTTTGGCCAGTCCTGGGCCCTGGACTCAGGGCCTGAGCACTGTCCCTGGCCTCTTCCCGCTCAAGGCTAGCACTCTGCCACTTGAACCACAGCGCCGCTTCTGGCCGTTTTCTGTATATGTGGTGCTGGGGAATCGAACCTAGGGCCTCGTGTATCCGAGGCAGGCACTCTTGCCACTAGGCTATATCCCCAGCCCAAGAAGACTCTTATCTCCAATTAACCAGTAAAAAGCTGGAAGTGGAGGCTGGCTCCATTGTAGAGCATCAGGCCATGAGCAAAAAAGCTGAGTGAAAGTGAGAGAGAGGCTCTTGTATTGTGCACACATACACGCGCGCATGCACACACGCGCACACATGCATGCACACGCACGCGCGAAGGAATAAAGGAAGATGGAAGGAAGAAAGGAAGGAAAGAAGGAAAGAAGGAAGGAAGAAGTATTAACTTCAAAGGGCTCTTGAGATTAGAACATTATGATCAATTGAATTGTCTGGTCCCAAACAGATAGGAAGGGTGGAATTCTGTGAGGCCCTCATTAGAGAGATATCTATGGACAAACTAATGGAGGAGGCAGCCTGTAAGAATAATGAGGGGGCTCCACCTCATTATGGAATCTTATTTTGTCTTGGAGATCTTGAATGGGAAAGGGCATTTCTGAGAATTGTGACAGGGTAAGAGTTGTCTGATTGAGAAGTACTGAATAGATTGGATCCACTCAAGATCTTTCCTCTTTCTCACCAATGGAAAATTAGGTATGTAATTCCCTGATCAGAGGTGGGCAGGTGAGAGTTGAGGGCAGCCTTTATAGTGAGAAGAGACTTGTATTCAATTGGGAAGATGTGGCTTGAGAGTAGGGAAGAAGATTGGAAGTAATAAGGATCTTAGGAAGCCTTTTTCATCAGGTGGAAGCTTGCAATTCCAGTCACTGACACTTGGGGTCACTAACTTCCTTATCAGTAAATGTTCAGGGCAGCGAAACCACCTTGTTGTCAGCAGTTTGACCCACCTCTGTGATTTTCCTATTCCTTCACCCTATACCTACACCCCAATCTTTATCCTGAGTCTCCTGGGACTCCAAGACCAGCCCCCTGCTTCCAAGACAGATTTCCAAATCAAGACATTTCTGAACTTTCCTAGCGCTGTCCAAGATGATTTCCATTTATTTGCTTCTTTTATTTTTTCCACATTTTCATTAGCATCAATCAGTTGAACAAGAAGGGAGGGTTTCATCGCCCATACCTCTTTCCAAACCAATCTCAACAGGTTTCGTTGTTCCCTTTTCCCACATTTAGTATACATTAAGGATACCCCTCCTCCTCCCACTAATACCTACACCCCAGACAGGATCTGTTTTCATTCCTGCCTGCAATCCATTTCTGATCTTAGTAGTCCAGTGGGCAAGCAGAGAAATTCCTCTCCCCACCCCCATATTGCAGAGGACAATTGGAGAGAATGGGGAGGGAGGATTACCTTGGCTGCCTCTAATGTTCCAGGCACTTTGAATGAAAACTAGTCTCTCTCCTCCCCTCCTCAGCCTCCAGCCTTCAGAGGCCCAGTGCTATCTTTTACAAGCAGGTTTGGGTGGAGCCCAGGAGGTTGAGCACAGGCAGGGTTGTGGGTTTAACCCTTTGTTTTCCTCTCCTTTGTGGTGCTAGGGATTGAACGCTGAGCCTCATCCATGCTAAATGCTGCTGTATACTGAGCCACACCTGTATCCCCTTATTTACAGGATTCAAGTTAGCTTTTACTTTATTCTGTGGACCTAGAGGCCTGGGATATCTCCCCCAATCACTCCTAAAATAGGGGTTTAAATCCCTTACAAGAAGACTCTCTCTCTCTCTCTCTCTCTCTCTCTCTCTCTCTCTCTCTCTCTCTCCAAATTTTCTTGAAAGTCTAGGACTGAGGCATTTACCATACCAAGTTTTAAAACGCTGTCATGGGCAGGTGGCCCGAAAATTGGCACCCTAAGAGCACCCAATCCCCTCCTAATTGTAGATAACATTCAATCTAACCAGGAGCAGGAACGCAGGTCCAAGGATCCCATTAAGGGGGCGGGTCTCATTAGGACACAATCGCCCTTCTAAAGGATCCTTAAGCGCCAGGGACACTAAGTGGGTACGCGTCGTCGTAGTCCGTGCTTCCCCGGGTGGAAGGGGGTCGTGGTCTAGGGGGGCTGCCCTCCTAATCATCACCTCCCCCTGCCCACCCACCAGCTACCGGGCGAGGCTCTCCACCCCCTCGTCCCCCGGTCTCCACCCCCCTCACCTCTGCCCTCCCCTTTCTGTCCCCGCCCCCTCGCGCGGCGCAGACCGGGCCCTGCCGCTTTAAGAGCCGGGCTAGCGATTGACAGGCAATAAACGCCGCGCGCGGGGCTGCGCCGGAGTCGCCGGGAGCCAGGGGCTCCCCAACGCGCAGGTAGGTGCCCCCCCAGACCCCAGGCCAGCACCCATCCCCGAGACCGCGGCTGCCGGGGCGCCCTGGCACGACACTTAGGGTCCTCTTCTCTGCGCGCATCCAAACTCCCGGGCCCCTCTCCCCCAGGCGCACCCCCACCTTCTCCAGCCTCGGCCCCCCCCACCTCCCAGGCCCTCTGGGGTGGGGGGGGGACGGGGGACGGGTAGGGAGATCCAAACCCCGCTGTCTCCTGGCGTTACCCACCCACACCCCTCCGTCCTCCTCTGTGGTGGGGCTTCCAACGTGACCTCGGACACCGGGGTGCCCAAGCTGTGCGGCGCCCCGCTATCCTCGCGGCCCCTCGGGGTGCTGTCGGGTTAGTGGGGGGGGGGAACCTCGAATCCCGGCATTACGTAAGAACCTTGGCGCGCTTGCTTCCGGCGGCGGGGGAGTTCGACCGAGGTGGTGCAGGGTCCCTGGTCACCTCGTCTCCCCGGAGGCCCCACCGCCTCAGCCTTCCCTGGGAGGGGGCTCCGGGAAGGGGGTGCAGCGGCACCCCCACATCTCTCAGGCAGGGGAAGGCGCTTGTGGAGGGCGGGGGCGGGGGCCAGAGTTACGAGGTCTGGTGCCAGAAGCAAGGAGCCAGGATGACAAAGTTAGATCAACCGAGGGGGCGGCGGGGGATAAGGACGGGGTGTGGGGGGGGGGGTGGCTCGGGGGACCGTCAGCCAGTGACCTCATCCCGCCCCCTCCCGCGGGCGCCCAGCAAAGCGCCTTCTTTGATGGCGCGCCACACGCCCCCCCTTCCCCCGGGTCCTAGCGCGCGGCGCGTTCGGCCTGGGCTGGGATGTGGGGAGGGGGGGGGGAGGTTGGGGGGGCGATCTGCTTGTGAGTGCCGGCACGTCCGCCTGGTCTCCAGACCCCTCCCGCCCTCAGCTCTGGCCAGCCCTCCCCACGACCCGCCGGTCCCCAAAGTGCCTTTGTCAGACCTTCCTCCACCCTCACCTCTCGGTGATGGAGAGATGGGTGGGCAGGCGGGAGGAGGTCTCCCCCTTCCAGGCTGGCCGGCCTCACTGTGGGGTGCGGGCTCCACCCTGAGAGGCCGAAGTGGGTGGGGGGGGGGGGACGGTGGGCGGTGGAGGGTGCAGGCTTTTGGAGAAGGAGGTGAGGGTTCCCTGATGCCTGGGCCCCAGACTTTTGGCCTAAAGCCAGGCTGGCTTGCCTGGCACTACCCTTCTCCTGTGGACACAGCTGGCCTTGCCCTCTGTGAAGCTCGGGTGGGGGTGGGGCAGAGCGGGCGACAGCGTGGGAACCGGCTCCCCAGGGACAAACTCCAGGCAGCCTGGGTACATCTCCAGGGGCTGGGCGTGGGGTTCCATAGAGGCTCCCCCCCCCACCCCCCACTGCCTCTTCCCACTTCCAGCTCCAGGGCTAAGGACTCCTGTCCTCCCCTCTGACCTGCACCAATGACCGGGAAGAACAGCTCCAGCAACCTCCTGCTCTCTAGGAACTGTACCAGGGGCACCGGCTGGCACAGTGGGTCTTGGGCAGTCCTCCCAGCCTGGATGCTAGTGTGAGACAGGTGTCCTCTCCTATTCTCAGGAGCAGGTCCAGAAGGAAGCGATTCATCCACTCTTTTGTCATTTCACTCTTTTCTTTTTGGTCGTGGTGGGGCTTGAACTCTGGCTCTACCACTTTGAGCCACAGCGCCACTTCCGGTTTTCTGGTGATTAATTGGAGGTAAGAGTCTCTGGGACTTCCCTGCCCGCTGGCTTTGAGCCAGGATCGTCAAGATCTCAGCCTCCTAAGTAGCTAGGAGGACGGGCCTGCACCCTGCTCTTTGGTCGTTTCTGCCACCAGAGCTCAGGTGACCTGCTCAGGCCTGGGAGAAGAACGGAACTGGAGAGTTTACTTGAAATGGAGGTAGTGGTTCCTCTGAGAAGAATCCTTCCGGGAGAAGGAAGTGAAGTAGCCAAAGCTCTCCCACTCCACGGGCCCAGCAGGCATTCTGTCCTAAAGTGGGCACTGCCAGCTGCCCCCCCCCCCCAACTCCCCCATCCCTGCTGTGAGCCACTGCCTCCTGTTGTCATGGCAACTGGGGAATTAGTCTTTTTTTTTTTTTTGTCCCCAGCAGCACATGCCCAGGAAGGCAAGGGGAGAAAGAGTGAGGGGGTAACCCTGTCCCCTCTTGTCCCCTGTGGTCCCCTGTCCCGAGAGAATGAGAAGCAATTCTAGACCCTTACCCACCACCACTTAGGAAAAAAAGACAAATGACAGGTAAAGACCTGCTGATAGATCTGTTTGTTTTTGAGATGAATCTTGCTTATGGTGCCCAGGCTGGTCTTGAACTCCTAGGTTCAAGTGACCTTTCTCCTGCTGCCTCCCAAGCTGCTAGGACTATAAGTGTTTACCACCCATGTACAAATGCTATTTGTTTAGAGTCATAAAAAGTGGTTATTGTGTATAGTTCTTCCAATGAGCTTTGTGACCCTGAGAAATTTGATTAACCTCTCTGATCTGTCCCTGTGGTGTCTCCTCCTCCTCCTCCTCCTCTTCCTTCTCCTCCTCCTCCTCCTCCTCCTCCTCCTCCTCCTCCTCCTCCTCCTCCTCCTCCTCCTCCTCCTCCTCGAAGGAGCTATATGCTATTCCTGCTATCCAGGACATTTGGGGTCACTGTGGCTTTCCAGCTCCCAGTTTCTGGCCAATGCTGTCTCCCTCCTGTGTGTATGCTCCTCCAGGGGACGCCCTTCCTCTTCCTTGTGCCCTGCTTTGCTCTGCTCTCTTCTTATCTTCCTCTCTCCCCTCTCCAGGGGAGACGCTTCAGAGCCCTTGCAGACCTCATCATGCCTGTTGCTGCCACCAACTCCGAGTCTGGTAAGAGGGGGGTGAGCCTGTCAGCTTCTTTCAGTGGTTCAGAGGGTCCCGTGGGGGTGAGAGCAGCAACCCCACCCCCACCCCATTCACTCCACTGCTACTCAGCCCTTCACCCAGGCCATCTCCTCTCTGTGGGCTCTGTGCTGGGACAGAAGGGGTTGGGCAGCGTTCCCAGGAAAGGGTCCCCAGGAGAGGCTTGAGGGCCAGTTCTTGGAGGACAGCCCAGTGTAGGGCTGAGAGGAACCTCAGACCAGCTGGAAAGGAGTGCAGGGGCAACGATACTAGGTGCCATGCTGTAGGCTGTAGGTGGTGGACTGCTCAGACAAGCTGGAAAGGCCTGGAGCCAGCAGCTAAGTGTCATGGAGGCTGCTTTTCGTTTCCTCTTCTGTGAAGAGGCTGAAGAGGGTGAAAGGGAGAGAATGTCACCGTTATCCTGCGGCTGTTACTGTCTTGCTATGTCCCTGACCTCATGGCCTGATGTCAGCCACCACCTGTTGCCTCTCAGTCAAGGTGATCAGTCAAGGTCACTGTTCTTCGCTTTTAGTGATCTTCGAGGAGCCTGATGACAGTGATGGCCCCTCATCATGCATCTCATTCCAGGGGTTCACGCACCCATGAGTGTTTTCTGGGGACCCATCAGGTTAATCTCCTAGCTTCCAGGCTCTCCAAGGCCCTGCTGCTTTGGCTTTGCTTTGAGTGGTGAGAATTTCCCAGCTGAGATGCAGCTCCTTCCTGGCCCTGGGCCTTGCCTTTCTGCCATTGAATGTTCTAGGCTCCAGAGCCCTGGGCCCAGGAGAGGCCTCATCTCAATGCATTGGTAGTCTTCTGGTTTCTGCAGCCTTGGAGGGCTCTGGGCCTCCATCTGCTGCCCAGCCTGCTGCCACCCCCTCACCTCTGCTTTCTCTCCCCCTGCTCCATTTTTCCTGAGCCCCACTGTAAGCTGCTTAGGGGGTTAATTAAACTCATCCCCAGCCTGTGATTAAAGGTCCCTCATCTGGAGCAGCCCGGTAAACCCATTAAAAGTGCCCAGCAGGGATGTAGAGGGAGGAGCAGGCCCAGCAATTTGGCTTCCCAGCTGCCGGCCATGTGATGGGGGCACAGTAGGCTTGGGGGACAGGGAATAAAGCTTAGGGGGATGGAACTCAAAGGATTCCTGGGGCCTCTGCTCCACTGGATGCTGTGTCTGGGACTACTTCTGCCTTCTCATATTCAAAGGAAAAAGTACAAACTGTTCCTCTTCCCAGAGCCAGTCCTCCAAAGGTGTCTTAGTTCCCAGCCTCACAAATCAAAGGGGTGCATTCTTCTCCTTATCATCTGATGGTCGTTTCTCTTCCCATGGGACTGACAGACAGCTGTGCTCAAGATGAGCTGTGCTTGGCTAAGGTCGGATCCTCTTCCCCCTCCCCTTCTGCCTGTGTCTTCCCCTTCTATCCTTTCCCTGCCATTTCCCTTCCCTTTCCCAGACATCGTTGCCTTGGGCTCTACAGAGATGAAGTAATGGAAGTTCTGCCCTTTCCCATGGGTCAATAGACAATAGTGTGAGCATGTTCCTCTTGTAGAGAGATGCCATCTGAATGTTGAGTTAGGAATAGGTGGGGAGGACTGGAAAATATGTGGGTGATGGCATGAGCTAAGAGTTTGGAGATTTTATTCCTGACCCTTCTCTTCCACCTTCACCAGACTCATCGCTTTTTTGTTTGTTTGGTTGGTTTTTTGTATGACTGTACCTGGCTGCTGTCCCTTGAGCTCTTTCCGTTCAAGGCTAGTGCTCTACCACTAGAGCCACAGCCCCACTTCTGGCTTTTTGATGGTTAATTGGAAATTTTCCTCCTCAGATCTCAGCTTTCTGGGTAGCTAGGATTACAGGCATATGCCGTCAGTGCCTGGCTCTATTCCTTTTAAAAAATCAAGCGGGGGGGGGGGGTGGGGGGCTGGGAATGTGGCTTAGCGATAGAGTGCTTGCCTAGCATGTACAAAGTCCTAGGCTCCATTCCTCAGCACCACATAAACAGAAAAAGCTGAAAGTGGCGCTATGGCTCAAGAGGTAGAGCAAAAAGAAGCCAGGGACAGTGCTCAGGCCCTGAGTCCAAGCCCCAGGACTGGCAAAAAAAAAAAAAAAAAATCAAGGTGGGGATGTGGGTTACTTTCAGATAGAGCTGTTTCTTTAAATCTTTCTTGCATTCCTAGTTACTGTTCTGGTGTGTAATCTGCCTGCTGCCCTGGCAACTAGGGGCATGTGGTGACCCAGTGCCACTCCTCAGGGAATGGTTTACTGGTGGTTGCAGCCAGTTTCCAAGTAGTGGCCTCATGGGTACAGAGACTCAGAGGAATGGGGCACAGGGCCAGGGTAGCTGCCAAGCGCGCCCTCCGCCATCACAAATGTGCCCTTGTATCTTCTCTCCCCCAGTTCCAAGACACCTGGCTTCTCTCGTGGGCATCGGCCCTCACCCTAGGGCAGAGCTGATGAGAGATGGGGAGAGGATGCTAGATGTGGGCTCCAAGGGCTGGGGCCTTTCCTGCCTCAGGGGTGTCACCCTCCCTCCTCCTCCTTCCCTCCCTTTACTGGTGGCTGAGCCACCAGTAGGAGGAAGCATTTGGGGTTGAGGTATTTGCTTCAGGCCATCAAGGTACCACTATATCTTGGACCTACCTAGAGTGGGTTTGAGTGGCTTCCTTTGATCGAGGAGTCCCTATAATTGAAACTGGAGGAGGAGGAGGCAGAGACCGGAGGTCAAAGGTCTGGGGGAGAAGATGGCATGGGGTATTGTAAAGGAGGGACTTCCAGGAAAGAGGGGTGCCAAGTCCCGCCCTGGGTTTCTTTCCCTAACCCTAACCCTGAGAGGGCAGGGTCCCTGGGCGCCACGCCAGTCCAAAGGGGCTTACCCCCACCGTCCACGCCTTCTCCGGCCCCTGCTTCCCTCCCTGGTACTAAATGATGAGGGTCAGGGCATCTGTGGGATGGCTTTCTCCGGTCACCGCCCTCCTCCCACCGGTTGCCACCTCCTCCCCACTCCATAGCCTAGCCGGGCTTTGGCCAATCAGTAAGGCAGTGAGCAGGCGGAGCGTTGCTATTGGCTGGTTCTGCGGCGCTCCCGGAGTCCCGCCTTCTCCAGCGCTGCCAGGGTTTGGCCGGGAAGGCGGGCGGGCAGCGCGCAGGCTTCCCAGGTGCACGGTGCCTGGCTCGCTATGGCTGGCAGCCCAGGCAGCGAGGCCTCCTTGGAGGGCATTTCCTTGGGCTCCTCTGAGGAAGCGGAACTCCGGAGGGAAGGTAGGAAGTTGGGGTGTGTAGGTGGGGGTGTGTGGAGAGGGCTTGCTCCTTAACTTACCCCCGCGGCGGCAGGGTTTGGAGGCTGGAAAGGGCTTTCCAGAAGGGGGCTGGCTCCCCGAGATTCTGAAAGGTCTTGGGGGCCTGGCCCGCTAAGGCGGGCGGGGGGGGGGGGCTGACCTGGGACCAGGGCGTCATCTCCCCTGATTGTTTCCCCTCCTCCCCCCAATTACTATGCTGCTGGGAAGTTTATGATCAGAGTACATCACTGGCACAGTAGGACGGGTCCCTGCCCTGGCGCCTTTCAGAGCCCATGGAGGGCCTGGCAGTCTTTAACCCCTGTGAGGCCCAGGCCTGCACAGGAGGGACCTGGAAGACAGGCTGGGATGTTGTTTCTGGAGAAGGTAAACAGGAACCCCAGAACCTCCTCTGCCAGCTGGTTTCAGTGCCCTGCCTGCCCATCCTCCACCCCTTCCTAGAGGAGGGGAGCCTTGACAGGAGTGTTGAGAGGTGCTGGAAGTGTATGAAACCTCCCCCACCCCTTTCAGGGCCTGGGTGCTGTTACATAGATGCAGACGTGGGTGGCAGGGTGGCAGAGTAATGATACCCCCTGCCCATCTCTGCCCCCAGCTGGGCACACTGTGCTTCTCTCTCTCCTTCTCCTGGAAATCTGCCACAGCCTGGAGCTTCCATCTCTATCAGGCTTGCTTATCCCACATCCTCAGCTGTTCTCATGGCCTTGGTTCTATCTCTTCTGCCCTTGGGTGTCTGCAGCAGCCTAGGCTCAGAGTGCCTGCTTCTCCAGTTCCTGCCAGTATTCCAGGCCTCCACTACGACTTCCTACCATTTATGTTAAATTTTCTGACAAATTGATTACTATCTGTCAGAGCTGAAGAGAAAGACTAGGGCCAGTAAGGGACAGTGACTTATGTCATGCTACACTGAGTTAGTGGTATAGCCAAGAAAACTTCCCCTACCCCTAAGGGCCTCTGTTCCAGGCATACAGGGCCTGGGTGCCTGTGCGAGGAGAGAGAGAAATGCTGTTGGGAGCGGGGAGAGGGTTGCGTGGTGGTGGGATTTGGTCTTCTGTGCCCAGCAGGTACCCAAGTGTCTCACTGCCTCCTTTGTCCCTCCAGCCATGCAGCAAGTCCTGGACAACCTGGGATCCCTCCCCAATGCCACAGGTGCTGCAGAGCTGGACCTGATCTTCCTTCGAGGCATTATGGAAAGCCCCATAGTCAGATCCCTGGCCAAGGTATAGTGTTCCAGGGAGGTGGGCGCACAGGGTGCAGTGTCTGGGGAACCACAGATGTCCCTGGGATGGGGCATGTAGCATAAGAAGTGCCCTGAGGGGGTGTGGGGAAGAACACCATGACCATGTGATGAACCGGAGGCTGTGGGGGGTATGGGGGCCTGCCCCCCATACCTGGCTAATGAATGTTGGATGGATGTTTGGTGGCTGCAAGCTTGTGGAGGGTCTGGCAGGTAGAGAGCCTGCCTGTGTACTGAACTTCCAGTTTGTCCTTCCCATTCTTCTGACTTTTGGCATTTCAGGAGGGTGGATCGGGTGGGAAACAGATTCAGCAGAAGAGGAAATGGCAATACTTGGGTGAAGTGGCTCACACCTGTAATCCTAGCTACTCAGGAGGCTGAGATCTGAGGATTGTGGTTTGAGGCCAGCCCAGGCAGTAAAGTTTGTGAGCTTCTTCAATTAACCAGCCAATTCCAGAAGTGGAGGTATAGCTCAAGTGGTAGATTGCCAGCCTTGAGTGAAAAAGTCAAGAGAGAACGCAAGGCCCAGTTTAAGTCTCAGTACTGACACATACACACAATAAAGAGGAAATAGCAGCTGGGCACTGCTAGCTTATACCTATAATCCTATCTACTCAGGTGGCTTAGATATGAGGATCATGGTTCGAAGCCAGCTCAGGCAGGAAAGTCCATGAGACTCTTACCTTCAATAAACTATGCAGAAAAAGCCAGAAGTGGGATAGCACCCAGGCCCTGAGCTCAAGATACAGGACTGGAGAGAGAGAGAGAGAGAAAGAGAGAGAGAGAGAGACAGAGAGAGACAGAGAAAGAGACAGAGAGAGACAGAGAAAGAGACAGAGACAGAGAAAGAGACAGAGACACAGAGAGAGACAGACAGAGACACAGTGACAGAGACACAGAGAGAAGAAATGGTAAAACACTGGTCATAGCCATGCTAAAAGCAGTTGCACTAGGTGTTTAGGGAGGGAGGTTGAAAACAGGTGCTAACTCAGTCTGGGGAGATGGCTGGAGAGACTTCCTGGAGGAAGGGTCCTCTACTTGAGTGTGGAGGATGCAGCGGGTGGGGTTCCCTGGGCCACAGAAAAGAGCTCCAGCAGGAACAGCAAGGTGAGAAGAAACTGGAAGTGTACAGGGACAATGTGCTGGTGTGAAGCTGGAGCCCTAGGTGTGAGACAAAGAAAGTGTCAGGTCATGGAAGGTCACATCTGGGGTTGCAGAGACCAATTAGGGGCTGTGTGGTGATCCCAGTTAGGGCTGCTAAGCGCCACCTGGTGCTGGTAGAACTTGGTGTATGGGGTGGGGTATAGCACATGGGGGTGGGGGGGGGTGGGCTGACCTTGGAAGTGGCAGCTACAGACTCAGGCTTGGAATTCGTAGTGGAGGCAGGTCAGTCTTGCAGGACTTAGGGGTCAGGGACTGAGTAGGGAGATTCAGAGATGAAGGTGACTTCGTCACTAAAGGGGACACAGACTCAAATGAACAGGAGCCTGGACTGCCCAGGGCAGATGTTGATTTCCCAGAGTGGCAGGCAAAGATTTCCCAGAGCAGTCTAGAGACAAAGAGAAAGAAGAGGGTGGCTTTGACCCAGGGTATATGCTGGCCTGCCAGATGCAGGAGGAGCCATGAGGGGGCCTGGAGAAGGGCTCAGAGCCTCACCTCTGAGACCCGGGGTGGGAGGAGGCAGCCAGGGAGAGGATGGAGGCGAAGGCCTGGGCTGTGCTGAGATCACAGAGTGTTTAGGAGTGCAAAGGCAGTTTACAGATGGAGGAGTAGACCCAGGTCAAAGAAAAGAAGCTAAGGAGTAAAAAATTTCCCAGGAGGACAGCTGTGGGGTGATCTGACTTTGTAGTGTGGGCAGCAGGTCATGGATGGTAAAGATGCCCAGGAATGAACACTGTGCTGTGGTGGGCATGGCTTGTGGATATCAGAATCCAGGCAATAGCAGGCGTTGGTGTGGGAAGAGGACTGAGGCAATCCCAAAGTTTTCAGTGAATGGTGTGGAGAGTGACAGGAAATGAGCGGTGAGCAATGGCTGACTGGGAGGGAGAAGCCAGTAGAGCCAGGTGGTGGGTTTTCTGTAGGGATTGGGACTCGTATTGCAGGCTGTGGTTGGCTCTAGGGTAGACGAAGCAGGTCCTTCTGCAGGGGACACTGACCTAGGACACAACCTCGACATGTTCCCATCTGCAGAATGGTTGAAAGCCTGGGAAGTTAAGAGCAGACATGGAAAGCCCCAGAGGGTTAATAATGGCTTGAGCCACTGGTGTCGGTCCGGAGGGTTCCAACGAGAGGTCCTTGTTTTCCACCAAGATCAGAGGGGTTGGAGTGGGGAGAGCAGGACCAAAAGTTCTCAAGGAGATGGCCGTGTAGTGTTTCTACACTTGCAGCTTTCAGAGGCTCTGGGTTACCTGGCAGAGCAGGTGTGACTCTGGCTGGACCAGTAATTAGCCCTAGCTTCTACCTGGCCTAAGCTTCCGGTCTATACTGAGCCTGAGCCTGGCTTTGCTGAGGATGATTTTGAGAGCAGAATGATACAAATGGTTACCATAGAAATCCTGATCATTCTCCTGGCTCTGGGGCTTGCTGCCTCTCAACTGTAGTGTGTGCATGGTGCATGGATTATGTATATGAAACATAAGAATGCCTTAGCAATGCCATAGTGAGTGAAAAGTGATTAGTAATATTAAATAAAAATCATATCTTCAGGAACATGTGTGTGTGTGTGTGTGTGTGTGTGTAATTTTTTTCACTTTTTTTTGAGGTTCTGTTTTTTTTTTTTTGGAGGTAGGTGGGTACTTACCACTGAGCTACACCTCCAGCCACATGATTCCCTTTTAAATTATTAATTTATTGTTATTATAGAGGTGATGTGCAGAGGGATTACAATTACATGAGTCAGGTAATGAGTACATTTCCTTTTGTACAGTGTCTTCTGTTCTCTCCCAGCCCCTCCCTCCCATCTCCACCCACAGGTTGTATAGTTCACTTTCATCCATGTCCAGTGAGCTCCAAGGCTGCACTTTTCACCCTTTTTTCCTCATATTCTGTGCCCTCCCCCCTCCCAAAGATGTACACTTGAATACACCATACGTAAGATAAAGAAGACACAATCGTCAAAAACTAAAAACAAAAAAAAAGTAAGAAAAAAAGAAAACAAAGGGGAGACAAAAAGAAATCTCTTGTTTCCATATCTTGGAGTTCATTTCAGCATGTATATTATTTTATATAAATGTGAAGAGGCACTTAGGCATTGCACCTTTGTATTTCTTTCCTAAGAATATCTTCTTTTGGTCTCACTGTGTGTGAGTATCTAGAATCCTGTGTAGTTTACATGATTCCCTTTTAAAAGTAAAAGTAACTAAAACCAGCCCAGCTACTGGTGGTTCATGTCTATAATACTAGCTGCTCAGGGCTGGGAATATGGCCTAGTGGCAAGAGTGCTTGCCTCGTATACATGAGGCCCTGGGTTCAATTCCCCAGCACCACATATACAGAAAATGGCCAGAAGTGGCACTGTGGCTCAAGTGGCGGAGTGCTAGCCTTGAGCAAAAAGAAGCCAGGGACAGTGCTCAGGCCCTGAGTCCAAGGCCCAGGACTGGCAAAAAAAAAAAAAAAAAAAAAATACTAGCTGCTCAGGAATCTGAGATATGCGATTTGAAGTCAGCCTGGGCAGAAAAGTCTTCTCCAAAAAGTAAGGCTGGTTGGCTTGGTTGGGCTGAGATCTAAGGACTGTAGTTCAAAGCCAGCCTGGGGAATAAAAGTCTGTGAGACTCTCATCCCCAGTTAAAACCAGCATAATGTCAGACTAGAGGTGGTAGAGCATGGTGGTAGGGTGCCAGTTGTGAATAAGGAGGCCAAGCCAGAGTGTGAGGCCCTGAGTTCCAGTCCTAGCACAAAAAAGCAAGACTAGAGGCATGGTCGAAGTGGTGGTATGCCAGTTGAGCAAGCATAAGGCCCCGAGTTCAAACTGGTGACAGATTCCTAACATTGTCCTGGGCACAGTAATGACCTAGAGCCTTGGGAAGCCTCCATCTCGCACTTGAGCTCCGTGGGCTATGCATGCTCTGGGGAAGCAACTCTTTGAGGCCCATTCTTGTGCCTAAGTGAGACTCCTTTATCCCTTCCATGTGTTTCCCCTAGCCAGCATGTAGCCTTTGTTGAAGACATGCTGTATGCTGTATCTCACTGAATCCTCACACTATTCCTATGTGTTATTGAAATCTCCCTGTCTTGAGCTGGGTGTCGCAGCTTCTCCTAGGAGCCCTACCACCCAGGAAGCAAAGACAGAAGTATCTCTGAGCCCAGGAGTTCAAGACCAACCTGGATATCGTAATAAGATCCGTAACATAAACAGTCCCTTCCATCACCCTACTTCAACATTTAACAACTCATTCATCTATCTCTCTACCTTCTTCTCTCTCTCCTGAATTAGACTGAAATACAGACATGATATAATTTTACCTATAAGTAGCTCTTTATGTATTTATCAAAATATAAGGATCTCTCTCTCTCTCTCTCTCTCTCTCTCTCTCTCTTTTGGTGGACCTGGGGTTTGAACTCAGTCAGGTGCTCTAGGTGAACTAGTCAGGTGCTCTACTGCTGAGTCATGTCTCCAGTTCATGTTTGCTCTGGTTATTTTGACATAAGATCTTGCTTTCAGTGTCTACACTGTGGTACTTCTATTTTAATATGCTTTTTACCATAGCTGATGTGACAGGTGTGTAACATTTTGCCCAGCTGTTGGTTAAAATGGAATCTTGAGAACTTTTTACCAGTTTGGCCAGGAACCACAATCCTCCCAATGTCAAGCCTCCCAAGTAGCTAGGATTACAGATGAGAGCCACCATCACTGGCTTCTTTTTTTTTTTTTCTTTCTTTTTTTTCTTAAAGTAATCATGCTTTTTGGCTGGGAATATGGTCTAGTGGTAGAGTGCTTGCCTCGTATACACGAAGCCCTGGGCTTGATTCCTCAGTACTACATATGTAGAAAGAGCCAGAAGTGGCACTGTGGCTCAAGTGGTAAGAGTGCTAGCCTTGAGCAAAAAGAAGCCAGGGACAGAGCTCAGGCCCTGAGTTCAAGCCCCAGGACTGGCAAAAAAAAAGTAATCATGTTTTCATTCCCACACTTCAAAACCTAAGCAAACAGCATTAAGACCTCTGGTCATTGTTTTGAAAGATATCAAACTGAAGTCTCAGACTATATATCAGAATTAACTCCAAACAGAAATCTAGATGTGAAATATCTTAGAAGAAAACTGTGTAGGGAAAGCCCCCACTTCATGCTTTAAAGTTCAGATCTATGAAAGATTAACTGAATTCAACCACGTTAAAAACGTTTTTTTGCATGGCAAAAACACCATAAGCAAAATCAAAAGGCATATGACAAACTCAAGGGAAATGATTTGCAAGAAGTATCACAAATAAAGGGCTAATCTCAATATAGAGAGAACATTTAAAAATGAGGGAAAAAAGAAACAAATAGAAAAATTGGCAAAAACCATGAACAGACAGTTTACAGAAATAGATATAGGCAGATGGTCCTTAAAAATCTGAAGAGATGCTTGTCTTCATTTGTGATAAGCAAAATGCAAATTAAGCCCTACTGAAAAGTCATTTCTCGTCCATGGGATTGGCAGGCATTCAAGGGTTTGATCATCCGGGAAACCTCTCGTCATGCTGCAGGGAGGGCAGATTAGCCCAGCCCACGGAGGGGAGCTTGTCAATAATAAGAAAATCACACATGTATTTATTGCTTGGTCCTGCAAGGCTTGACATGGAAGGTTTCCACAGACACAGAACTCTGTGTGTGTGTGTGTGTACGTGTGTATGTGTAGCTAACACAGTTTATCTGTAGCAGTCTTATTTGCAGTAGCAAAATACTAGAACCAACCCAAATACTCAAATAAATTACAGGACTCCAGCCATGCAATAGAGTCAAATGCAGTAATTAAAAAGCAAGCCAGGTGCCAGTGGCTCATGCCTAGCTACTCAGGACCTGTGGATTGCAGTTCAAAGCCAGCCCTAGGCAGGAAAGTCTGTGAGACTCTTAGCTCCAATTAACCACCAGAAAACTGCAAGTGCCACTGTGGATCAAAGCAGTAGAGCTCTAGCCTTGAGCTGAAGAGCTCAGGGATGGTACCCAGGTCCAGAGTTCAAGCCCCACGACTGACAACAAACAAAACACTAGGAAGCCACACCTGATGCCTGTAATCCTAACTACTCAGGAGGCTCCAATCTGAGGATTGAGGTTCAGTCAGTCAGGGCAGAAAAATCTGTGAGTTTCTTATCTCTAGTAAACCAGTAAAAAATAATAAAAAAGATACACTAGAGGCATGGTTCATGTGGTAGAGCATTAGTCATGAGTGAATAAGCCAATTGAGAGCATGTGGCTTGAGTTCAAGCCCAGGTACTAGCACAGAGACATAAAAAAGGAAGATCTCCATGTGGCAGCAAAAGAGTGATTTCTAGGGCATATTGTTAGGTTAAAAGAACAGACAACAATTGAGCTAAACTAAACCCCCCAAGTATCAAAGATTTCCATGGGTACTAGTGGTTTATGCTTACAATCCTAGCTACTCAGGATGCTGGGATCTGGAGAATTATAGTTCAAATCCAGCCAGAACAGAAAAATTTGCAAGACTCCATCTCCCGAATAAGCAGCAAAAACTTGGCTGGAATCCTGGCTCAAGTGGTAGAGTACCAGCCAAGCAACCAAGCTGTGTGAGTGTTAGGCCCTTAGTTCAAACCCTGATCTGGCAATAAATAAATAAAAGAAAGGAAGGAGAAGAAAGGAAAGAAGGAAGGCAGACAGAAATACAAATAATAAGTCAGACATGGTAGTGCGTACCTGCAGGCTGAGACAAGAGAATGGAGAATCTGGTTCAAAAAAACCCCTCAAATCAACCAACCAAAGAGCTCCTAGAAAGAAGTAGAATAAACTATGAACTAGTGAAAGTGGTTCCTTCTAAGATCTGGGTGTGAATGGGGTAGGAGGGATGTGCATGGAGCTCTTTGAGGTTACCTGTGTCTGTCCTGGGGCTTGACCTTAGAGCCTGGGCACTAATCATTTTAGGGGAAGAAGTGGGCGAGTCTGTGGGTGTATGTGCTTGTGTGTGAGGGAGCTGTGGAAGCTGAGACCTCAGGCCCGGCAGGGGCTGGGGGTGGGCAGAGGCTGGTTGGTGTGGGGATGCTGGGAGCTGGGGGCAGGCCGCTGTTTCACATCCCAGGGCTCTCGGGAAGCAGCCGGCCTCACCTGTCCTGTCCCCACCATACCCAGGCTCATGAGCGACTGGAGGAGACGAAGCTGGAAGCTGTGCGGGACAACAACCTGGAGCTGGTGCAGGAGATCCTGCGGGACCTGGCCCAGCTGGCGGAGCAGAGCAGCACCGCAGCGGAGCTGGCGCGCATCCTCCAGGAGCCGCACTTCCAGGTTTCTGGCTGCTGGGGCTGGTTGGGGGAGAAGTGGGCGGGGCGGGGCATGCGGCCCAGGGCGGGGGGCGGGGGCTGAGTGGGCGGGGCAGGCGGTGGGGGCGGAGCTGTTTGAAGCAGGGGAGGGGCAGGTTGCTGGGGGGGCGGTGAAGTGGGCGGGGCATGCAGCTGGGCGGGACTCTTCAGGGAGGAGGAAGTGGGTGGGGCATGAGGCTGATGGTGGGGCTTGAGGCTGTTGGTGGGGCTTGAAGCTGATGGTGGGGCCAGCAGGAAGTTGGAACTAGGGTGGGAAGGCACCCCTAGGGCATTGCCTTAGTGTCCCTTCTTTTCCCATCATTTCTCCAGTCCCTTCTGGAGACACACGACTCAGTGGCCTCCAAGACTTATGAGACCCCACCCCCCAGCCCTGGCCTGGACCCCACATTCAGCAATCAGCCGGTACCTCCAGATGCCAGTGCGCATGGTGGGCATCCGCAAGACTGCAGGAGAGCACCTGGTGAGGGGGCCAGGCAGGGCCAGAGGTGGGGGGCAGGAAAGGTTAGGAGGGACTGAAGATGAAGATCAGCTTAGCTCTCTGCCCAGGGAAGGTCTTATGCAGACCCAGGAGAGCACAGATGCCAAAGCTGCCAACACATAGGTCAAGACCTCTCAGGGCTGAGCTTTTGCCCCTTAATGCCTCTTGTAGTGGAGAACTGGAGCAGGGCAGGTGCTGGTGGCTCACTCCCGTCATCTTAGCCACTCAGAAGGTTGCGATCTGGGGATCGCAGCCAGAAGTGGAGGTCTGGCTCAAGTGATAGAGTGTTGGCCTTGAGTGAAAAGACCGAAGAGAGTGCTTGAAGCCCTGAGTTCAAGCCCTAGTACCTGTTCACGAAGTAGTGGGGGACCAGATGAAAGAGGATTTTGGAGTGGGGGGGTGAGTGGGGACAAGGAAGGAGGCTCATTAGGTGACCCATCTGAAGATTCTGGCTTGGAGTCTCATTACGTACACCTTCTGTCCCTTAGGGCGTGACATTTCGGGTGGAGGGTGGCGAGTTGGTGATCGCACGCATCCTGCACGGGGGCATGGTGGCCCAGCAAGGCCTGCTGCACGTGGGGGACATCATCAAGGAGGTGAATGGGCAGCCGGTGGGTAGTGATCCCCGGGCGTTGCAGGAGCTCCTGCGCAGTGCCAGTGGCAGCGTCATCCTCAAGATCTTGCCTAGCTACCAGGAGCCCCATCTGCCTCGTCAGGTGGGTTTTTCTACGCAACCCTCCACCCCTCACAAGGTCCAAGGGATGGTGGAATCTCCCAGCTGTGAGGGCCACTCGTCTCCTGGAGCCTCTCCTCTCCAGGCAAAACAGACAACAGGACCACAAGGCTGAGGGTGTAGCTCAGCCCTGCATTATGTACGTGCTTGTGCCTTTGTCTGTGGGCTGCACTTGGGCATGCGTGAGAGATTTCTATGCTTTTCTGCCACTTGAGTATATAAGAGAACATCTATATCATAAGCAATGGGCTTTGCACACATAGGTGCTCCGGTGCAGGGTGGGCTTGTCATGTGCCCTGGACAGCTATCTCCTGATTGGTAGATTGCTTTGCCATTCTCCCCACACACACTGTACCCCTCACCATCCCCACAGCTCTCTCTCTCTTAGAGCCCTCTGTTCTAGGAAGGGGGTAGTAGCCAGAGAAATAAGGGGTTAGGTCCCAGGTTCCTCTATCTGGGTGACCCTGTCTCCTCAGTCTTGAGACCAGTTCCACCCCTGAGCAGTTTCTTCATCTTGAGTCTTCTGTGTGTCAGGAAAAACTGGAAGTCGGGGTGGGCAGGCCTGGAGACGTCAGTCTTCTGCAGAGGGGGTCAGTTGATAAGAGAGGAAAGGGTAGGGGGAAGACCACAGGCCACCTTCCCTTCCAACAGAGACTCCCTCTGTTCCTTCCCTTATCTTTTCACCAATTTCTGGACCTAGGTATTTGTTAAATGCCACTTCGACTATGACCCAGCCCGGGACAGCCTCATTCCCTGCAAGGAAGCAGGGTTGCGTTTCAATGCAGGTGATTTGCTCCAGATTGTAAACCAGGACGATGCTAACTGGTGGCAGGTGAGCTTTGGGGGTTACCTTCAGCTTTTCCAAGTATGGTGGAGACGGGGAGAGGTGAGGGCACGTGGAGTGTGGCTCGTGATCATTGCAGGCCTGCCATGTGGAAGGGGGCAGTGCGGGGCTCATTCCCAGCCAGCTGCTGGAGGAGAAGCGGAAGGCATTTGTCAAACGGGACCTGGAGCTGACCCCCACCTCAGGTAGGAGCTCACTCCCCCAGCCCCGATCTGGGAGTGTGGCCTGGCCCTAACTGCCTTACTCACCCACCTCCCTATGGCCAGGGACCCTATGCGGCAGCCTTTCGGGAAAGAAGAAGAAACGAATGATGTATTTGACCACCAAGAATGCAGGTGGGTATTAGCACCTCAATGACTTGTGACTTTGTTCTCCTGCCTCAGCCACTGCCAGCCTTGGCCCTGCCAAGGTTCCCCCTCTTCTCCCTTACTCCCAAATCCTTTTATCCTTGACCTCCCTGAGGCTCTGCCCCTCCTACACCAGGCAGTCTGATGAGCAGTGCCATCCCCCTCCTCCCCCGTGTCCAGAGTTTGACCGCCACGAGCTGCTTATTTATGAGGAGGTGGCCCGCATGCCCCCATTCCGCCGGAAAACCCTGGTGCTGATTGGGGCGCAGGGTGTGGGCCGGCGCAGCCTGAAGAACAAGCTCATCATGTGGGATCCGGATCGCTACGGCACCACGGTACCCTGTGAGTGGAAGCTGGGCCCTGCTGGGTGGGGGTGTGGAGTAGGGTAGGGACTGGATTCCCTCAATGAAGGAAGAAGTTTATATAGTACTCAGTCTGGGCATGAGCTTTGGGGTGCTCGCCCTCTGTGGGTGGCAGAGGGAACTGCAGGCTCCGGAACTGGTGGATGCGGCGGCCTGCGCCTTTCTTTTTCCCATGTTTCATTTGCTTACAAGCCATGGCAAAAGTGAGTATGGCCTTGTGGCTGGCAGGGCCTCCGAGTGATGGGACCAGCGGGGGCCCGAGTACAGGTGCTGGAGAGGGCAGCACTGCTGGTGAACGCTTCTGGCTCCTTGAGGCAGGCCTGAGTGCTCAGGGCTGCTTCGGCCTTGTGGCTTTGGGTGGTCTATTGCCTTTCTGGGCCTCACTCGCCATCTATGAGCACTGGAGTGGGCCAGGTGCTCACTGAAGGCTCTCCTGGAACAGAGTCCTGGTGTGTCCAAGTGTGTCTGTGCCCATGGCGAAGGTGAGGGCAGGTGTGTGTGAGAGAAGGCAGCCATGCTGGGAAGGGGGGAGGACAGGCTTCACCCCCAGGCCTGAAAATGCAGGACTCACCTAGAACGTGTGCATGTGTATTTGCGATGGCGTGTCCTGTCTGTGACAGTTCGGTCCTTTCTCCCTCCTCATCCCCAGACACATCCCGGCGGCCCAAGGACTCAGAGCGGGAAGGCCAGGGCTATAGTTTTGTGTCCCGTGGAGAGATGGAGGCCGACATCCGTGCTGGGCGCTACTTGGAGCATGGCGAATATGAGGGCAACCTGTACGGCACACGAATCGACTCCATCCGGGGCGTGGTCGCTGCTGGCAAGGTGTGCGTGCTGGATGTCAACCCTCAGGTACGGCCTGGCTTGCCAGTACGCTCCCCAGGTACTCTCTTCCCCTTTTGTCTCCCCATGTACCCCTCAACCACTGTAGGGACCCAGCCCACCCAGAAGCCCTCCTCTCTCAGCTTCTCACAACCTCACTCCCTGCTCCTCCAGTTTGTCTACTATTCATCTGCAGGACTCACAGCCCAGAATCCCAGGCGCTCCTTTCTCACCCACTCTCGGGTGTCCACCCTGTCACTCAGCCTTCTGTTCCCAGGACATGTGTGGGGATATACTCCCCACCCTGTTCGTCTCTTGCAGGCAGTGAAGGTGCTGAGGACTGCCGAGTTTGTCCCTTATGTGGTGTTCATTGAGGCCCCCGACTTCGAGACCCTGCGGGCCATGAACCGGGCTGCACTGGAGAGTGGGGTGTCCACCAAGCAGCTCACGGTGAGTGGCTCTGAGCTGTGGTGGGAGAGGTCTGATGGTGGTAACTGGGATAGGCTCTAGCTGATAGAAAACAAATGATGGTCTAGGAGCTGGGTGGAGCTGGCTCACTCTCCTAATCCTAGCTACTCAGAAGGCTGAGATCTGGGGATCATGGTTCAAGGTCAACCTGGGCAGGCAAAGTCTGTGAGACTTCTTTTTTTCTTTCTTTTTTTTTTTGTCCTGGGGTTTGAACTCAGGGCCTGGGCACTGTCCCTGAGCTTCTTTTGCCCAAGGCTAGCACTCTACCACTTGAGCCAATGCACCACTTCTGGCCTTTTCTGTTTATGTGGTACTGAGGAATTGAACCCAGAGCTTCATGCATGCTAGACAAATACTCTACCACTAAGCTACCTTCTCAGTCCTCTGTAAGACTTTTATCTCCAATTAACCACTAGAAAACCAGAAGTAGCACTCTGGTGTTGAGCAAAAATGCTAAAGAAAGCTAGGCACCAGTGGCTCACACCTGTAATCCTAGCTACTCAGGAGGCTGAGATCTGAGGATTACAGTACAAAGCCAGCTCAGGTAGCAAAGTCCATGAGACTCTTATTTCCAATTAACCACCAGAAAACCAGAAGTAGCACTGTGGCTCAAAGTGGTAGAGTGCTAGCTGTGAGCAAAAGCTCAGAGACAATGCCCAGACCCCAAGTTCAAGCCCCACGACTGACCAAGAAAGAAATGAAGGAAGAAAAAGGATGGTGGATGGAAGGTAGAGGGAAAGGGAGTGGTCCCTATTCATGTTGTCAGTTAGGTAGTACTTTTTTGTTTGTTTTTTAGGGTTTTACTATGTAGCCCAACCTTGCTTGGAACTTATTATATAACTCAGGCTAGTCTCGAACACAAAATCCTTCTGCGTTAGCTTTCTGAATGCTGGGATTATAGGCATGCACCACCATACCTAGCAAAGGATTGAGATTGTGTGTGGGGGTGTGTGTGTAAGGATAGAATCCAGGGGCTTCCGTGTGCTACACAAGTGCTCTACCACTGCACTGGGACTGTTGATTCCTGGTGTATGGATGTGGAAAGGGAGGCCTGAGAAGGGAAGTGAAATGCCTAGTCACAGATACCCTGAGGCACAAGAGTTTCTGCTCCATCCATTTTGTGGGGACAGTACTGGCCAAGGGAAGCTCCAGAGGGCCAGTGGAAGATAGGTTAGGCAAAGGTGGGCAGGGGCTGTTCCATGAGCTTGCTGCTGGGACAGGGCCAAAGGGAGGGAGAACGCCAAAGTGGAAGGCTAGCTGGGAGGACGGGTTGGTATCTGGGACCAGGGAGATCCTGGTGGAAAGGCTGTCTGCCTTCCTCCAGGGCAGGATGGGTCAGGTTTGCAGAATTCTGAGCCCAGGGGTCCCTCTGCTGGCCCCACCTGTTACTGCAGCTCTCAGGTCCTGCTGTCTGAACACCGTGTAGGCTTGGGAGAAGCTGTGGGGAGTGAACCTCTACCCCATTCCCAGTCCCAGCTCTAAGTCTTTGCCTGATCCTTGCTCTGGGCACCTCCACCTGGCAAGAAATACACTGGACTGGAGGCGCTGGGAAGCAGCTGGTCTTGGCATACTTAATTTTCAAATTCCCTTCCCCACCCCTGCCTAGCCAAGGCCCACTGTTGAAGGGTTATCACCCGAGTCACCTCTCAAGCTGCTTGGAAGCCTGGTCAGCCTGGGGGAGCATGAGTTGGGAGTCAGCCCTATTCGGCCCCGGGCTGCGGGCTGCCTGTGACCTCTGTGTACTTAGTTTTCTGTTGTAAACTGAGGAGAATTAACCCACCCTTGCAGATGATAGTGAAGATTCTTTGGGTTCCAAAGTGTTTAGTTCCCTGCCAAGCACTTCCTATAGTTTATTTCCTTCCTTCCACGCATCCATCTGACCCTAGTTGCAGAGCTCTGCCTTAGGGTATCCAGGGAGGTACCCTGTCTCCCTGGCCACTGTGCTGGGGACTTTGGAGGGAGGCACAGGCTGTAGATCCCTGATGTTGGGGGGCGAGTTGTGGGCGCCGTCTGATGGGAGGCCCCGCTGTGTCTGGCAGGAAGCAGACCTGAGACGGACAGTGGAGGAGAGCAGCCGCATCCAGAGGGGCTACGGGCACTACTTCGACCTCAGCCTGGTCAACAGCAACCTCGAGAGGACCTTCCGTGAGCTCCAGGCCGCCATGGAGAAGCTGCGGACGGAGCCCCAGTGGGTGCCCGTCAGCTGGGTGTACTGAGCCTCTTCACTGGGACTTGGTTCCCTGCTGGGTTGTGACCTACCACCCGAATCCATTCCTTTCCCCACCCGTGACCCTCCACAGCCACAGCCACAGTCTTCGGCCCCCACCTCTGGCTTTTCTGGGTAACAGCTCCCAGGAGGCTGGAAGACTGGCTTCAGCACAGAGGTGTGCCCTGCCAGGGAGCTGGGTGTTCATGGGGTACCTTTGTGCCCAGGTGCTGTCCACTCCCAGGCCCACTGGCCACTCCATGTCTCTCCCTAAAGGGCCAAGCTGCACCCCGGGAGTATGCCAGAGTCACCCCCATTGTGCTCAGTCAGAGGAGAGCAAAACTGCCTGGGGACCCCATGGTCAGGGGCCCCCTGCCACCTCTCTGCAGCTGCCTTTCCTCCTCCAGATTGACCACTCCAACCCCATTCCTGAGCTCTCCCACCCCTCACCCCTGGTCCTACATAAAGGCCTTGGGCTGTTTCCTTTGGCCAGTCAAGCAGAGCTGGGCAGTGGTACCAGTGGGCCATCTTGGAGGCTGGAGGACACAAACCATGAGTGGTTGTCGCAAGTGGGCAGCGTAGCCCTCAGCTGCCTTGGAAGGGGTGGACACTGCCCTGCCTGCCCTCACCCACAGCTTCTCACTGCCAGAGTCTCTCCACAGCCTTCCCCCATGTGCCCTTGGCAGGTCATCCCTGCTCCCCAAAGGGCAAGGCTGGCAGCGGCTGGTAGGCTCAGCCCAGGTATGTGTGTATGTGTGTGTGTATATGTGTGTGTGTGTGTGTGTGTGTGTGTTAGAAGGCTGAGCCCTGTGCTCAGGCACCTGCTGTATGGACTGAAGGGCTCCAGGGCCTATGGTGGGGGACCCGTTCTCCCTATTCAGGAGTTTTGTCCATGTTGATCTTTTTGGCGGGGTCCAGGAGGCCTACTCACACCAGGGCTGCCAGGGTGGAGGTAGAGGGACTTGTGAATGTCGGCTTGGAGGCCCACAGGCTCCCTCTAGTAGCTTCTGGCACTTTGAGGCTGTGCAGCCTGTGGCTCCGCTTGCTTCAGGGCTGGGCTGTGTTCTCAGCCCTGTTGTGGTTGTGTGTCAAGCTCGGTTTGGGGCAAGGGGTGGCGGGGAACTAAGGATTGTTTTCTTTTGGAGATTACTCTCTGGGCTCCATTTATGGGGGAATTCCCCACCAGCTCCATTTCAGTAAGACCCACATCCCACACTCCAGGGCCTTGGCCTTCCCCAGCTGGCTTCCCCCACGCTCCCCCTGTCCCCTGTCCTGAATGCCACCCTCCAGTCCTGGGGGAGGGGCAATTCTGTAAAATAGATGAATCCCTTTTAAGAAAAGAATCCTGTCCTACATGACCTCGGGGCATCTCACCCCTCATTCTTCCTGAGGTAAGCCTGCCCTCATGGGGGACCCTCAGAACCCCCATTCCTGTGCCTCCGGGTTCTTCTGTGTGTCCAGTCAGCCTTGGCTGCAGTGTCAGTCAGAGCTGACCCCTGAGCCACTGTGTGTCTGTTTCCTAGGGAAGGGGAGAGAGAAGAAACAGAATATTTATTACAAAGGTTAGAAATATATTTATTATATTAGGAGTCTCGTTTGCATCAGATATGCAAAAGAGGTGTAGAGGTCAAGTCAGCTCCCGTCTCATTTGCATAGCTCATCTGCAGTCTTTATATTCCTTTCCCCTTGGAGTCCTGAGTCTTTTATCCTTGGTTCAGTGCTCCCTTGGGTCACCCTCCCCCTCTGCCCAGGAGACTGGGGGGAGGGGAACGGGCTGTTTTCCTGCACATTTGAGGCCAGTTCCCATCTTCCTGGGAACCTTGAAGAGGTGAATGGGTTGTGGCTTGCTGGAGAGGTAGCACTGGCCATTTCCCTGGCTGTCCCACATAGCAGGCCTGGCACCTGGCCTGTCCCCTCTGAATGGCCTCCTGCTGAGCCCCGCCTGCTCCCCAACCCCTGTCTGGTGGCTGTGGAGGTCTTGTCATCCTCAGCTCACCCGGCAGCGGCAGCGCCAGGGCTGGTTGTAATAGGTGTGTCCTCCCAGAGGCAGCTCTGCCATTGTCCTCCCTTGCTCCTTCTGTGGACTTGGATTTGGGGGGCCTAAAGAGAATGAGAACTCGCCCGTCGGGGTTCACACTCAGCCCTAGGCCAGTTGCCCTTCCTTTCCTTCTCCCTCAGCTACCTACTCCCCTCTGGTTTTCTTTCTTTTCCTTTTATTAAATGTGAAAGCAAGTCTTTCTGGACCCTGATTGTTGGCGGCTGGGGTTGGGCGGGTAACTTTGGGGGGGAGCTGAGGGCTGGGGAGCACAGTCCACATGATTCAAGAATGGAATGGTGTGTCTGGTGTTCTCTCTGTCCCTCTGCACTCTGTGTCCCCAGAAGTTACTCCTGGATGCTTGTGCCCAGGAATCAGAGCATTCAGGGGGCTGAGGACTCAGGAACCCCATGGCTAATTCCTGTGGTGCCACCTAGAAGAGCTTCCCCTCCAAAGCTCGGCTTTGTCCTCTGTAAAGGTGCCAAGATGCCGTGGCTCCCCCAGTGATGAGTTAGGGTTGTTAAGAGGAGATCCACACAGGGGCCATGAAGGATGTTGAAATGTCATCCTCTCAATCACCAGCACCATCAAACAAAGAAGGAGGTCACCCAGGTGCCATCACAGGGGTGTGTGTAATCCACCAAGGCTAGGAGCCAGCCATCTTCCCCTTGAGCTCTTTAGGGGACCTGGCATACCCATCCTCCAGTATCACTGGGTCCTCAGGAGCAGAGCTTAGGTGGGCACTGTGTCTGTGATGGCCGGGTGTGGGTCCTGCCCTCTCCCTTGCTTTTCCCCAGAGCCTCAGTCACACAGGGATAAATGACAAGGCACAGGGGTAAATTGGCTGGTGATTTAGAGCCACCCACAAGGGCCTAGATCACCTAGGTCATCAAAGATTATTAACATCTCTCTTTCTGAAGTACCTGACCCTTTCCAGCACAAAGACTGAATCCCTCATCATCTCACTTTAGGGACCCACCTGCTACCATGCTGCTAGGCCCCACCCTCCCTTTTTCCCCCATTACTGGGGTTTGAACTCAGGGCTCTGCACTTGCTAAGCAGACACTCCACCACTTGAGCCACTGTGCCAATCCCATTTTGTCTTTGTCAATTTTGAGATAAAGTCTTGCTTTATTCCCTAGCCTGCAGGCCTGCAGTCCTCCTATTTGTGCTTCTCTTTGTTGCTAGATGACAGTTGGGCATTACTACTCCCAGCCCTTGATTGAGATAAGAGTCTTTTTTTTTTTTTTTTGGCCAGTCCTGGGCCTTGGACTCAGGGCCTGAGCACTGTCCCTGGCTTCTTCCCGCTCAAGGCTAGCACTCCGCCACTTGAGCCACAGCGCCGCTTCTGGCCGTTTTCTGTATATGTGGTGTTGGGGAATCGAACCTAGGGCCTCTTGTATCCGAGGCAGGCACTCTTGCCACTAGGCTATATCCCCAGCCCGAGATAAGAGTCTTTTGACTCACAGAAGCTGTGACTCTTATTTGGAATCTCTGCCTGGCAAATAGCTAGATCTCAGACTTGAGCCACGTTGACAGGCTCACTTGCTTTTCTTATTCCTGGATGATGTTCTCAAGGACTAAAGGCATAAACCACCAGCATCTGGTTTCCACATCTTCCTTAACTCTCCAAATACAGATAAAGCATTTAACATTGCCCTGTGGTGTACACCGTGCTATTTACCATTGTTAAGGCAACAGGAACCAGCAAATATCAAGATCAGAGGATAAAGTTTATTGCTAGCAACCCAAACCAGGCTAGTGCCAGAAAGAGTTCAGATAATGAGGGAGGGGAGACTCTGGGTTTTATACAAGCTGGTTACACACAAAGACAGGCATTAGTCAGAAAGGCAAAGGCCAAGAGGGACGATGTCACCCAGGTGTGCAATTTCTACCCATGGGCTTTCTGTTGTGCATCCAGATAGCCCCACCTGATCAGCCCAAAGCTCCCATTCCAGTGAACAGCCTTACCTAGCCACATTCTGGCAAAATAGCCTTCCCTAGAAAGTTCTTTGATGGGAACATAGTTACTAGGGATGGTAACTATGCCAACTTGACTGTGGCAAGAAGGAAAACAAGTTTAATAGCACATCAATTCATCATCTGAGGCACACTGGTAGGATGAAGTATTCTTCAGTTGATAAATACCATATAAAAGGTTTGGAAAACCTGGAAACTTGTTGATTATGTAATCAGTACAGAGGAAATCAGTCAAGTTGTAGATACAATGAATTACTTGGTAGACAGAACATCATGGAATTAGGTATAAGAAAAAAGACAGGGGCTGGGAATATGGCCTAGTGGCAAGAGTGCTTGCCTCATATACATGAAGCCCTGGGTTCGATTCCTCAGCACCACATATATAGAAAAAAAGGCCAGAAGTGGCGCTGTGGCTCAAGTGGCAGAGTGCTAGCCTGGAGCAAAAAGAAGCCAGGGCCAGTGCTCAGGCCCTGAGGCCAAGCCCCAGCACTGGCAACAAAACAAAACAAGAAAAAAGACAAGGGGGGAAATATAACCAAATGAGAGATGGGCTGGGTGGCCATGAGAGGGCATGTGGGGGAGTTTTTTCGTGTGTGTGTGTGTGTGCGCGCGCGTGCGTGTGTGTGTGTGTGTGTGTGTGTAGGTACTGGGGCTTGAACTCAAGGCTTGGGTGCTGTCTCTGAGCTTTTTCAGTCAAGACTGGCACTCTACCACTTGAACCACACCTCTGCTTCTGGCATTTTGGTGGTTAATTGGAGCTAAGAGACTCATGGATTTCCCACCCCGGCTGGCTTCCAGATCTCAGCTTCCTGAGTAGATTTACAGACATTAGCCACAGGTGCCTGGCTTGTTTTTCTTCTTTTGTTCCCCCTCCCCATTCCTTAGTTTTATACACTTAGCTTCTCTTCCATTTCATTTTCCAAAAGAAAATAGAAAAAGAGAACTGAATTGTGCTACTTTTCACTTTCTCTTTCCCCAGGGGCGGCTGCTTCTTCTCCTTCTCCTTCTTCTTCTTCTTCCTTCTTTCTTCTTCTTCCTTCTTCTTTGTCCTGGAGCTTGGACTCAGGGCCTGAGCACTGTCCCTGATCATCTTTTTGCTCCAGTCTAGCACTCTACCACTTGAGCCACAGCACCACTTCCACCTTTTTCTATATATGTGGTGCTGAGGAATTGAACCCAGGGCTTCATGCATATAAGGCAAGCACTCTACCACTAGGCCATATTCCCAGCCCCTCCCTTCTTCTATAGATATCCACTTCCAGCTCCCAACCCTCTCCCAGCCACCCAAGCACATGGAATTTTAACCCTTTCTGGACAAGGAAGGGGCCATGCCCCCAACATGTGCCTGACCCCTGTTGGGTGATGGACACATCAGGAGGGACCACTGAGATCACACACATACTACAAATGTTGGACTCTCTAAGCTGGAAGGAGCCACCAGGCTCTTGGATGTATCTTCACAGTCGGGAATGAAAATTGCTGAGCACATCATAAATGTAGAGTCCTGGGCCCAGGCCCACAGATGATTTTGGTGGGTCTCCGTAGGGCTTGGAAATTTGAAGGGCTAGGGTACAGTTGGTATACAACCATGTGTATTTCCCCTTTCTCAGCAGAAGATGGAGGAGAATTTCAGGGAGAAAAAGAGAGGGCATCTGTGGAAGGAAGGAAGAGGTGGGGGAAGCAGGGCCTGCCACTGGCCGCCCAGGTGGAGGGGGGGAAGGGGGAGGGGGGGGTGGTCCTAGGGTGGAAACCAGTCCGGATATGCTGAGCCTTGCCTGGCCTTGCTGAGGGTCCACAATTGTGCACCCTGCCCAGGGAGGTGAACATGATCAAGGAGGTTCCAGCCTTCAGCTGGAACTGGGAAGCCACCATGCCCACAAAAAGGGGGCCTTGGGAGTGGGGGGCAGATGGCCCCTAAGGCTATGGCTGACCGCTCTGGAGAGTTAGTACAAATTTAGCCAAGCAGCTTCCTGGACAGGCCAGGGGGCGGGGTTTGCATTACACGGAGATGAACTCGGAGAAGCCCAGCTCCTCCTGAGACATCTGGAGGGGAGGAGCCAGGATCATGCCTTCCTTGGGGTCCTCAGAAGGAGCCTCCTCTTCCTCTGCCTTCTGGAAAAGCAATAGTGGAGGTTAAAAAGCAGAGCCCGGATGTTGTTCAGGTCTCCAGGCCTTGTCTGTAGGGATGCAGGAACTGACAGTCTCCTCCCAGAGACCCTAGCTTTGCTCTGCCACCTCCCAACCCATCCTCCCTTCCCCACCCAAGCCAGAAGAATAGCTTCGTGCCCTCAGGCTAGAGTCTGACTATGACTGAAAAATCCTGCCCCTGCTAAAAGCTCTTTTTGGAGGCAAGGGTCTGACTCTGTAGCCCAGACTGACTTCAGATTTGCAATCCTTCTGCCTTAACCTCCTGAGTGCTGGGATCATAGATGTGTACTACTGTTCTAGTTCAGCTTGGTGGATATATAGTTCTTTAAGCTGACTCCCAACTAGCAATTTGAAACCAACCTCCCTTCCTTCCTTCCTTCCTCCCTCTCTCCCTTCCTCTCTCTCTCCTTTCTCCCTTTCTCTATTTTTCCCTCTTTTTTCTTTCTTTCATGTGCAGCTGGCACTTGCATCTTTAATTGGTTAATTGGAGATAAGAATCTCATGGCTGAGCACTAAGGGCTCTCACCTGTAATCCTAGCTACTCCTCAGGCTGAGATCTGAAGATAGCAGTTCAAAGCCAGCCTGGGCAGGAAAGTCCTGAGAGACTCTTAACTACTCAGAAAAAGACAGAAGCAGCGCTATGGCTCAAATAACAGAGCAATAGCCTTGAGAAAAAGAATCTCAGGGACAGGGCCCAGGCTCTGTGTTCAAGCCCCATGACTGATAAATAAATAAAGAATCTTAACAGACTTTCCTGCTAGTGCTGGCTTTGAACTGTGATTCTCAGATCTCTGCCTTCTGAATAGCTGAGATTATAGGCATGAGCCACCAGCACATGGCTAAAAAATGTTCTAGATAGGAACACACACACACACACACACACACACACACACACACACACACACAAACGAGGATGTGAGCAAGAATTCTGGCTGTCCGGGTGAAACGACCCTGTGCTCTGTTGAGGTTGCTGGGCCAATGCAGGAGTATGGCGTTTGGACAGAGGTGGCAGAGGAAACAACCCTTCTCTCGTCCCCTCATGGCCCATATAGACTCTGGGCCTTCCATCCACACCTGTGGGAAATGCTGGATCCCCTTACAGGGGCTGGCAGAGGGCTCCGGGCTGTCACCAGGCCTGATGGGCCCTGCAAGGCTGATCACGGTATCCTCAGGGGCCCAGCCGTTCCCCAGCGCCTGTAAAAGACCCTTGTCAGAACAGCCCATTCTTGGCAGCAGGCAGGAGCCAAAGTGGAGTGGCCATTGGGATGGGGTGGGGGAGTGGGGAGGGAGTGGGCAAGCAAGGCAGGGCAGGGGTGAGAGGAAGGACATAGCTCCAAGGCTGCCCTGCGACTTCCTACACTCATGTGACCTTGGACAAGCTAACTCTCAGAAGATGTTTCCTCAGCTGTAAAATGGGGACGTGAAGTTTTTCCCTCGGCATTGTAACAAATCATTAGATAGCACCTTACACCAACCAATGAGAACTTCTGGAATGACTGGCTTGCTTTTGGTATGATGCTTGTTTGTTTTAAACTCTTTAAAGCAAGAATTAAAAACAGGAGGGGCGAATGTTCCCTGCAATGCTTGGAGACAGCAAAGCTGTCGATTTCACATTCAGAGATCAAGGCTACTGTCCCTTCCTTCCTTCCCTTCCTTTCTTCCTTCCTTCCTTTTTTCTTTCTTTCTCTTTCTTTCTTTCTTTCTTTCTTTCTTTCTTTCTTTCTTCTTTCTTTCTTTCTTTCTTTCTTTCTTTCCTTTCTTTCTTTCTGTCTTTCTCTCTCTGTCTCTGTCTCTCTCCCCTTTCTTTCTCTTTTCTGTTTTTTTTTTGTGTGTGTGTGTCAGTCATGGGGCTTGAACTCAGGGCCTGGGTGCTGACCTTGAGCTCTACAACTTTGAGCTACAGAGCCACTAATGGTTCTCTGGTGGTTAATTGGAGATAAGATTCTCAAAGACTTCCAGCTGGGGCTGGCTCTGAAACACAATCCTTAGATCTCAGCCTCTAGAGTAGCTAGGATTACAGCTGTGAGCCACCAGTGCCCAGCTCTCTCTCTCTCTCTCTCTCTCTCTCTCTCTCTCTCTCTCTCTCTCCCTCCCTCTCCCTCTCCCCCTCCCTTCCTTCCGTCCTTCCTTCTGTCCTTCCTTCCTTCCTCCCTTCATTCCTTCCTTCCTCCCTTCCTTCCTTCCTTCCCCCTCTCTTTTGTGTGATGTTTGAACTCAGAGCCTCATAATTTCTGGGCAGGTGATCTACTGCAGAGTTGTACTTCCAGTCCTGTTTTTGATGGTTATTTTTTATATAGGATCTCACTTTCTTCCCTGGAATATGCCTGGACCATGATCTGCCTAATTTCAGCTCCCCATAATTGCTTGCCACATCTGGTTTCCCTCTGTTGAGATTACATCAAGGATTTATTCGGTCAGTGCTGGCCTGTAACTTTGATCTTCCCACAGTTTAAGATGATGGGAATGCTCCACTGTGCCCAGCTATGGGTTGAGAAGGGTTCTATACACTGGCACCCATCTTAAGGCTTCATTCCTTTGTTTGTAAAATGGGGGGAAAATAATCTCTGCCTCAGCCTGGCACCGATTGCTCACACCTGTGATCCAAACTTCTCAGGAGGCTGAGATCTGAGGATTGACATTCAAAGCCAGCTTGGGAGACAACTCAGAGAGGCTCTTACCTCCAAGTAACCAGCAAAAAGCTGGAAGGAGAGGTGTGGCTCAAGTGGCAGGGTATCAGCCTTGAGCAAGAAAGCTAAGAGTGTGAGCCTTTGAGTTCAAAGCCTCAGTACACACACACACACACACACACACACACACACACACACACACACACACACACACCAAAATTCCCTCACCCTCCCTGCATAGGTTGAGATTCAAGGACATACAGCTCAACAGATATGAAGTGGATAATCCTACTAACAATAACAACTTTGGGGAAGGAAAATATCCACACCCTCAGCAAAGTGGGGTTGTCACACACTTCGGCCTCTCTTGCAGACAAAGTAAAGCATCTCTTTCCCTCTCTGAAGTGAATGTGGGCTAAGAAAACCCCCAAGCCTTCCTTTCTGCCTCCAGCCTTGGCTGAAAGCTATCGGAAGGCCAGCCAGGGACAGAAACCAAGAAAAGCAAATACTCTCAGCTGGTCATGCCTCCGATCTTTATGGGGCTCCCTGTCCCATCCTTCCCCGCATAAAAGGGGACCTCTGCCCACAGGCCCAGGGCCTTTACACATCTTCTCCCATTGCTACAGGGTCCTCAGACAGAAGTCCAGGGCAGTTTCATCCATCCCCTGGAGGCTGTGGAGTGGGGAAGGAGGAGCACCGGTGACCAGCTGGAGCACAGCTTGGCCCTGTCCTCATGAGTCCAGGCCTTGCACAGCAGCCAGGGGGTGGGGCTTTGAGGGTGGCCAGTGGTGGCCAGAAATCCTTCTGCCTCTGTGACTTTTCCCTTACTCCCCTCAGCCACCTTTGGCCACCTTTGGCCTTGTCTGGCTTCCTGAGACAACACCAGCTGCTTCCTAAGTTACGGAAGAGCCCATCCGCACCCCAGCCCTCCCTAGTGGGATCAAGCCTGAGCCTTTTGTCCTCACTGGCGCCAGGAAAGAAAGAGATGGTAGCGTTCCTGGCTCTGTATTTGGGGGAGTCAGAGTGGAGACAGTAAACAGCAGGCGGTGTTGCGAGGAGGGGATGGTGGAGTAGAACCAGGTTCTCTAACCTTCTCCCCATCGTAGGTGAGTGGGTATGGGAGGGGCCTTCTCCTGCAGAGGCCAGTGAGGGAGAGTCCTGGAACAGGTAGCTGGGTAGGTTCCCCTCCCTTAGGGCACAGGGACCCCCTATTCTTTCTGCCCCTGGTCTTTAAAGCACTGCCCTAAGCATGGGTTCTGGAGTCACCACACCATCATGGCTTCAGCCAAGGAAACTCAGAAATAACAAGTATTCTAGAAAGAGGAGAGAAATCTAGGCCCATGGCCGAATGCTGGTGCCCACACCTGTAATCCCAGATACTCAGGAGGCTGAGATCTGAGAACGGTGATTCCAAGCCAGCCCAGGCAGCAAACGTCAAGAGACTCCTCTCCAATTAACCAGCAGAAAGCCAGAAGTAGAGGTATGGCTCAAGTTGGAGAGCTCCAGCCTTGAGCAAAAAAAAACAACAAAAAGCTAAGGACTAGCACATAGGCCCTGAGTTAAAGCCCCAGTGCCAGCAAACACACACACACACACACACACACACACACACACACACATATGTGTCTAGGTCCAGCTTTCCATTTGGGCTACCCGCTGTGGGACCCTGAACAATACCTTTAGGGTATCCTCTGGCCTCAGTTTCTTCCTTGGCTGAAGAACACTAGAGTGGCCATTGTTGGAAGCATCACATTCAGGGTTTTGGGGCCCCAGCCTGGTTTCTGAGGGGTTGGTTGGGATGGGAATGGAGGGAGAGCATATATTTCTAACAGACAACTCTCACCCCAGGTGCTACCAGGTGCAAGGGCTTTCAAGTGAGACCAGAGAAAGACCGGGCTAGGTCATCTCCAAGGCTCCCTCTGGACCCAGTGCTCATGTCTAATGGGAGGATAGGAAGGACGGGGAAGAATGCTCCTATGGCAGCTTGAGCTCCCTCCTGGTCCCTAGTGGAAAGTTAGGGGCAATGAGGGGCCTCTCTGTTGGGCTTGTACTGTGAAGGCCACATGCTGGTCTGGGGCCTCATAGAGCCTTTGGATCACACAGGGGAGAGGGGCCAGAGGCAGGAGGCCCTGGAGCCCTTCAGCCCCTCCGTGCTTACCAAGTCTGGGAGGTAGACCTTATCATCCCTCTGCTCGTTCTTCTGTTCATTCCTCTGTGTTTCCATGGCCAGCTGAGCTGAAAGAGACCCAGAAAGAGCATCACAGCCAGTGGTGGCTGGTAGCCCCTCTCACTGTTGAGTGGTCCCTCATGCCTTCCAGCAGAGGTTTCCAGAGGGAGCTGCAGGAAGCCCCTTGTAGCTCAGCCTCTATGGGCTGATCTCTTCCGAGATTATTTCTGGTGAGCCAGAAAGTAGTTGGGGAAACAGTTTGTATATGAACGTGGTTGCTTCTCAAACTCAAACATGCTTGAACCTTTTTCCAGTTGTGTGTGTGTGTGTGTGTGTGTGTGTGTGTGTGTGTGTGTGTGTTGGTACTAGGTTTGAACTCAGAGCCTGGAACTTGCTCTATCTCTCAAGCCACACTCCCCGCCCTTTTCACGTTTTGGTTTGTTTGTTTTTTGTTTTTTACCAGTCCTGAGGCTTGAACTCTGGGCCTGGGCTCTGTCTCTGCGATTTTTTTGCTCAAGGCTAATGCTCTAGACCCTTTGAGCCACAGTACCATTTCTGACTTTTTTCTGAGTAGTTTATTGGAGCTAAGAGTCTCTCGGATTTTCTTCCCAGGCTGGCTTTGAACCATGATCCTCAGATCTCAGCCTCCGGAGTAGAGGAACCATAGGTACACACCACAGTCCCCAGCGTCCCTTGATATTTTGATATTAATTCCATATGCAATTGATCATGTTTTGGTTATACCGAGTTAAATAAACTATACAACCAACATTAATTTCACTAGTTTCTTCTCACTTTTTATCATGTGACTACTAGACAAAAATCTCAATTTCATGTTTGGCTATTTTCATTTGACGTGTATCTGTCATTTGAGAAACTGAGGCTCAGAGAAGTTAGGTGCCTTGCTTGAAGCCACACAGCTAAAACATGTTAAAGCTGGGATTAGAACCCAAGCCTCTGAAAGAGACTGAGCACTTTTAGAAACCCAATGTCCATCCTGTTTCTGTTTGGTCTTAAATGCCCCCTTGCCAGTCCCCACATAGAAGCTGGGTCTGCAGAGACTGGACAGGGACTTGGTGACTTGCTAGGACAGGAAGAAAAAAATGACTGGGAAGTGGTGCCCCTGGGGTGTCCCTGCGCCTCCCACCCTCCTGCCTTCCCTGCTCACTCACCTTTTGTTCTCCACCGGAACACATGGCTACCGAAGGCAATCAGGCACGTGGCCAGCAGGAGCGACAAGATCACCAGAACAGGGGCCAACATACGGACCATTGGGATGGTCACCCTGGACGGGGGCCGGGGGAGGGGGGTGGGCAAGATGGAAGAAGCCTGGTGTTCAAAGCCAGCCTGGGCAGGAAAGGCTATGAGACTCTTATCTCTAACCACCAAAAAGCTGGAAGTAGAGCTATGGCTCAAGTGGTAGAGTGCTAGTCTTGAGCCAAAAAAAGCTCAGAGACAGTGCCCAGGTCCTCACTTCAAGCTCCAGGAGGCCAAGATCTGAGGATGGTGGTTTATAGTCAGTCTAGGCAGGAAAATTCCTGAGACATTTTATCTCCAATTCACCAGCAAAAAAATCAGAAGTGAGTGGTAGAATACTAGCCTTGGGCAACATAAAGCTCAGGGGCAGTGCCCAGATCCTGAGTTCTTGGCTGGCACACACACATACACACACACACACACACACACACACACACACACACACACACACACACACACGCTACAGCTGAGAGAGGTGGATTCTGGGGCCAGGCCTGTGTGTCCAAGAAAGCTGGCTCCTGTAGTTTGCAATGTACACTGCTCAAGGGCCTCTATAGAGGAATGGGGCTGAAATCTGCCCTTTATGCTGCAGATGGTAGCTATGACAAGAGGCATGTCTGCTTGGAGAAATGAGTGTTAGGGTCTTTGTCTCTCTGTGTGTGTGTGTGTGTGTGTGTGTGTGTGTGTGTGTGTGAACGTGCACACTGGTTAGGGCACTTGTATGGCTGATGTTCTGCCCCTCAAGCCATGCCTCCAGTCCAGTTTTTTTTTTTTTGCTGGTGAATTTGCAATGGAGTCTCACAGACTTTTCACCTCGGCTGCTTTCAAGCCTTAATGTTCAGGTCTCAGCCTCCCTCGTAGCTAGGTATCTGGTGAGTTTCGGGTCTTATTGGCTGAAAGGCACTTGGCAGTTCAGTGCTGGCTGATCACCTGTGCTTGGAGCTGCCGCCGCCGGGGACAGGACTGGCGTCCTCTGCCGTGGTGGGGTGCACGGGGATGGCTGGACGGGAGCTCCCTGCATGGGGAGAGGTCGTTGTGTGAGGAGAGGTCTCTGTCTGTGGAGAGGTTCCTGTGTAGGGGGAGGGTCCTGCAGGCCATATCTGGACCGCCCTTGGGGACGGTGTGGCCTCAACCCCTGCTCTCCCCTGCTTGGCTGTGGCGACTGTCGGGCGGAGATCGGAAGAAGCTACAAGTCCAAAAGCAAGGCCTCAGCACCCTGCTTGGGCCTCCAGCCCCAGCCCCCCACCCTCCCACCCCGCAATGGCCCTTGAACTTTAGCCTCCCCGGGAACCAATTTCTCAGATCATTGTCAGCTAAAGGGCCCACCCTAAGCCATCAGGCAGAGGCCCAGGTGAGGCCTTATGAGCAAGCAGGCCACCCGTCAGGTACCTCCAGGTATGGTTTTAGCTTCTTTCTGTGCACCTTCTGTCACCACCCCCACCCCCACCCCTGCCACCTACAAGATGTCCACCTACCAACTGCTTCCAGCATCCAGGACCTGACAGGGCAAGGTAGTAGGGTTGCCTTTAAAGGTCAGGGCCCAAAGTCAGACTTTCTGGCTCAGATCCTGGATGGAGCAGAGTGAGAATGAGCCTTGCCATGGCCTCTGGCCCCTTCCTGGCTCTTCCCACGTGACCTGGAGCAAGCACGCTAGCTCCCTGAGCCTGGACTTTCTCAGCTGGGCAGGCTGGCTCCCAGGTTTGTTGGGGGAGCAGCTGATGGGTGATTAAACCCAATGGCAGGTGCCAGGTAGATACTCATTGGATGTTTCCTGAAGTAGTGGGGGAGAAGGGACGGAAAAACCATTCACTCACTCAATGCTGGGGGCTGAGTGTGCCAAGCTTTTGTCTTGGGCTGTGGGCGCTGCAGGCTCGGTTTAGTGGTAAGAGGCTGGAAGGAGGGAGTGGGAGGGGGACAGCTGGGGCCAGTGGTACTGGCGGTGCCACCCCGATTGCCTAGAGGAAAGGGAGAGGCTGCTCTCAGGAGAGGCAGGAGGCTCAGGGGCAGCCACTGGTCCTTCCTTGGAGCAGAGGGCAGCTCCTCCTTTACCCTCAGAGGTCATGGATGATTTGGGGTCCTCCTCACTGTACTTTCTTGGCTTCCCATTACTTCAGATTTTCCATGTCTGTGACCCTCAGCTGCTCATCAACCAGCTCCTTCCAGGCCGCCCAACCCACAGATACCCTTCCCCTCCTTCCCTCCTTCTCTCCCTCCTTCCCTCCTTCTCTTCCTCCTTCCCTCCCTCCCTCCCTTTATGTTTTCCTCTCTTTCTTTCTTTCTTCTTTCTTTCTTTCTTTCTTTCTTTCTTTCTTTCTTTCTTTCTTTCTTTCTTTCTTTCTTTCTTTCTTTCTTTCTTTCTTTCTTTCTTGTTTTTTTGTTTTGTTTTTGGTGCTGGTCCAGGAGCTTGAATTCAGGGCCTGGGCACTGTCTATTAGCTTTTTCATTCAAGGCTAATGCTCTGCCACTTGAGCTACACCATTATGGTGGTTAATTGGAGACAAGAGCCTCCTGGATTTAACTGTCCCAGCTGGCTTTGAACCGTGATCCTCAGATCTCAGCTTCCTGAATTGCTAGGATTACAAGGATTACAAGGATGTGCCACCAGTACCCGGCTACCTTTCTCATTCTCTATTCTAACACACACTCACTTTCTTCTTGGAGTTTTCTAAGTAAATAATAAAAATCTTCCGCAAATGAAGTGTGTCTTTTACTTTCCAGCTCTCGGATTCTCTGTTTTGCCCTTTTTCATTGCCTAGCCCCTCCAAACAAGGATGAGAAAAGAAATGACAGTAGATATAGTTGTCTTGTCTGGACCTTTCTAGAAATTCTTTTGGATGTTTTAATGCTGGACAGAGCGCCCATTGGCTTAGGAAAGCTGATGTTTTCAGGAATTTGGAGAGCTGATTGTTGTTTTTTTTTTTGGCCAGTCCTGGGCCTTGGACCCAGGGCCTGAGCACTGTCCCTGGCTTCTTCCCGCTCAAGGCTAGCACTCTGCCACTTGAGCCACAGCGCCGCTTCTGGCCGTTTTCTGTATATGTGGTGCTGGGGAACCGAACCTAGGGCCTCGTGTATCCGAGGCAGGCACTCTTGCCACTAGGCTATATCCCCAGCCTGAGAGCTGATTGTTTTAAACCATTGGTAGCTAGAAAATGGGAGAGGACCCACAAAAAAGACAAATGCAACCAATCCGTGTCCCCAGCCAGCTGCCGGCGTCTCGCAGAACAGCACTGCCATCGCCTTCCAGAGAGGCTGGCAAGGTTGGACACAGGAATCCAGGAAAGCATGTCTCACACACAGCGCTGAACACGAGAGCCACAAGCACAGAGGCAATTGATCAAGCTAGGCACAAGTGACAGGTGAGCACTGATAAGAAGAGGGAGAACATCTTCTCTATCTGAGGATGGAGCCCAGGGACCTCTCAGCCCTGTTCCTCCATTGAACTGTATCCCTACCCCAGCAATGTGTTTTTGATGCTGCAGTTAGATTTCAGCGAGTTTAACTTTATTCTCCTGGGTTAAAGAGCCATGGCCAGATGCCATAATCCTAGCTTCTCAGGAGGCTGAGATCTAAGGATTGAGGCTCAAAGCCAGTCTGGGCAGGAAAGTTTATGAGACACGCTTACCTCCAATTAACTACCAAAAAAAAAAACCAAAAACAAAACAAAAAGCCAGAAGTGGAGCGGTGCCTCAAGAGACAGAGTGCTAGCTTTGAGCACAAAAGCTCAGGTACAGAACCCAGGCCCTCAGATCAAGCCGTAATACTGGCAATAAAAATAAATAAATAAATAAATAAAGAGCCATGGATCAATGGAAGTACTCTGGCTCTGGGGATGGGCCTGGGTATTTGGGCTTGAATTCAGGGCCTGGGCACTGTCCCTGAGCTTCTTTTGCTCAAGACAGCACTCTGCCACTTGAGCCAGAGTGCCACTTCTGGCCGTTTTCTGTATATGTGGTGCTGGGGAATCGAACCCAGGGCTTCATGTGTATGAGGCAAGCACTCTTGCCACTAGGCCACATTCCCAGCCCCTCCTCCCCCCAGCTTCTTTTGCTCAAGGCTAGTGCTCTATCACTTGAACCACACTGCCACTTGTGGCTTTTTCTAGAGTGTATGTAGTAATGAGGAATCAAACCCAGGGCTCCATACATGCTAAGCAAGCACTGTATCACTAAGCCACATTCCCAGCCCTGTTTGGTTTTTTTCTTAAAGCTGGAGCTCTATCACTTGAATTCCACATCTACTTTCAGCTTTTTGTTGCTTGTTTGGAGATAAGAGACTCAGAATTGTCTGTTGGGGTTGGCTTCAAACTGTGATCCTCAGATCTCAGCCTCCTGCGTAGCTAGGATTATAGACCTTGAGCCACTCATGCCTAGCAATGATTTAAATTTGAATCCTAGCTCTACCACTTCCTGCCCTGAGGCCTTAGGTAAGTCACTGAGTGGCTTACGCTTGGTGCTTCATCTGTGAAATGGTGGTAAGACCTCTGGTTGTCTTTGCCAACCAGAAAACCCACTGTCCTGGCCTGCTGTGGCTTCTCAGGTGCAAATGGGGCTCCCAATTCCCGGGAGATGCTCCATCCCCAGCCCCTAGAATCCCCATGTCCTCCCAGACATGGCTGGATTCTAGGCACACCTAGCATTAAAGCCACCAGCAGAAGGAACCACACAGTTATGGCTTAGGTGACACTGAGCTGGCTCTGAATGCAGCTTCAGGAAAGAGAGAGACAGAGAAACAGAGAGAGAGAGAGTGAAAGAGAGAGAGATGCAAGGAGACACAGAGAGGCAGAAATAGAGAGAGAGTCTGTCTGTGTGTCTGTCCTTATCCCCCTTGGGGTGTGTATTGAGTCCCCCAGATTCTCCAGTGCATCTGATCATGGAGGAAAGATGAGGAGCAAAGCCTGCCATGTCAGCATTACATCCTGCTCTGCCCTGCGCCAGTGGTATGAAAGCAAGTCACAGCACCGGAGTAGCTGAGACTCGACTGGCACTGTCTGTGACCTCGAGATACTTGTGAGGCTGGAAGGGGAAACTGAGCTCATGGCTGAGGCCCTAACTTCCCTCCATCTTCCCCCCTGCTTCTCCTGTCTCCCAGGAAGGGGGAGACGTTACCTGGAAAGATGGTCAGCGTCACCTCAAAAACCTGATCAAAGCCCAGGATGTTGATGCCACACCAGTATTTCCCGGCATCCTGCAGGGTGAGGTGCTTCACTGTCACGGTGAACGCGAGCTCTTGGGGGCTGTCACGGATGGACACCCTGTCCTGTGTCACCTCCTGGTCACCTCTGGTGTAGATGGTGTTGGAGCAGCGGGAGATCAGGTGCCCGCCCTGCCTGCACCAGTATTTCCCGTGTTTTATCCACTTTTTGCTGTAGGTGCATCTCACGGCCAGAGTGTCGCCTTCAAAGCCGCTCATCTCCTTGGGGCCCTTCACGTCTTCATAACCTGAAACTACAGCAGGATTGGTGGGACTTCCCTGACCCGAGTCCCAAGTTTAAGACTAGAAGTTTCCATTTTAATAGGAGGAAGGAAGGCTTTCCTGCCAGCCCTTCTGGGGGTGTCCCTAAGACCCAGTATTCTTTCCACTTAGTTGGGCTACTGCTCTTTCTCTAAACCTCCTATATTGGGATGGGGGACAGCTGGGAGTTTCAAACCAAGAATTATCATTTAGTAGTATCTGTGTCCTTGGAGAAGTTGCTTAACTTGTCTGGCCTCTGCGTTTTCTTATTTATACTTGATGATAAGGTTTCATAAACTACATCATAATTTTATGTTCCACTAAGAAAAAAAAATCCACTGTCATGTGAACATTAATTAGAAGGTGCATCCTGATTTTAGGTGTTAAAGGTAAAGAAAAAAGAAATATGGAGAGCTGAGGTGCTCTCTCTCTCTCTCTCTCTCTCTCTCTCTCTCTCTCTCTCTCTCTATCTATCTCTCTCTCCCCCTCTTGCTCTCAATGGGTCACACCTGTAATGCTAGCTATTCAAAAGGTGGAGATATGAAGATCATGGTTTGAAACCAGCCTAGGCAGAAAAATGAAAAAGACTCACCTCCAATTAGCCAGCACAGAGCCAGAAGTAGAGACATGTGGCTCAAGTGGTAGAGCACCAGCCACGAGGAAAAAAATGCTAAGGGAGAATGCAAGGCCCTGAGTTCAATCAGTGCATGCTTGTGCACACACATACACACACATACACACACACACACAACTGGCCAGTGAATTGATAAAACATGGTAGTCTTTTATCTCTCAGGGCTGTTGGGAGAGGCAGAGAGAGATTCCAAAAAGGTTTGCTCCTCTCTCTACTGGAGCCCCAGGCCCCTCCCGCCACCCACTGCCACCTTACCTGGGAGCACCAGATATGCCCACAGCAGGAGCAGACCCCACATGGTGTGTGCAGAATAGACGCTGCCGGCAGCTGGGAGCTCCTCTCTGAGCCTCTGGGCCTTTAGCTTCCTGAAAAAGCCCCAGATCCGGTCAAGAAAGGGAGGGGAGGGGTCACGGGTCACCCCTTTGCAGGCCCAGCCGGGGAGGCGCCTCTGCCCTTCCCTTTGCTTAATAACCCTGCCACATACTTCCTCAGCCTGCCGACCCACGCCAGTGCTTCCAGGGGCTTAAACTGTGGTTCCTGCACCCCCACGGGGTCTGTGGGTAGAATTCAGGGAGTCTATAAACTTGAATAGGAGGTGGGTGGGAAATGACATATTGACCTTCAGAAAAAAAATGACTTATTGACCTTCACAAATATCTGATACTTGTCAGGGCTGGGGATATGGCTTAGTGGCAAGAGCACTTGCCTTGTATACTTGAAGCCCTGGGTTCAATTCCCCAGCACCACATATACAGAAAATGGCCAGAAGTGGCGCTGTGGCTCAAGTGGCAGAGTGCTAGCCTTGAGCAAAAAGAAGCCAGGGACAGTGCTCAGGCCCTGAGTCCAAGGCCCAGGACTGGCAAAAAAACAAAAACAAAACAAATATCTGATACTTGGATGTTCCTTCTATTAGGAGTGTGGGGTTAGCAGAACTGAATCTGTTTGCCAACAAAAATGGCAGATCCTGGCTCATGCAGCTGTTGCTAATACCTGAAAATACTGTGTATAGGCCTAGCTACTTGGAAACTTAGTTCTTAGACTGCTACAGTAGGAGCTGGCTATTAAAGTGTTTAATTAGGAAGCTTATTTACTTGCTAGTATGTTGTAAAATTATAAGTTTTCGGATAACCATCTCATGTTTTAAGTGTATGTGTTTATATATGTATATATATATATATATATATATAGGCTTATATATTTAAAGAAATAATGGCGCCTATATATACACATACATATATACATTATATATATATATATACAGATACATACACACACTAATCTAGGTGGTGGACAATGGTACTGAGTTTAAGGCTCCATCCCAAACTGTTTGGTGTAAGTGAACTGAACACCTCAGGGGGGGAAAGGGAAAGGGGGAGGAGGGAGGGGGGTATGAGGGACAAGGTAACAAACAGTACAAGAAATGTATCCAATGCCTAATGTATGAAACTGTAACCTCTCTGTACATCAGTTTGATAATAAAAATTTGAAAAAGAAAGAAAGAAAGAAAGAAAATTAAATCAACATGGCTAGTAAAAAAAAAAGGCTCCATCCCTAGGGTCCACAGCCGAGCCTATTCCATCACCCTGGGGGGTCACATACTGCTTTTGGCCACTGGGTGGCGGTACAAGCAGGGCTGAGATGAGACTGATGCTGGTGCTGCCAGGTCAGTCCTTAGCCCCAGCTGGGGATGCTTGAAACAACAAATCAGTGGTTAATTTCAAAACCAACGCGCACACTAGATGGAGCTCTGACACAATTGTTTTAGAAAATACAGTTTGTTTCCGCCGCCCCCCCCCCCCCCCCCCCCCCGCTGCAAAGTTCATACAGGTTGTAAGCATTTTTTTTTTCTTTTGCCAGTCCAGGGCTTGGACTCAGAGCCTGAGCACTATCCCTGAGCTTGTTTGTGCTCAAGGCTAGCACTCTACCACTTGAGCAACAGCGCCACTTCTGGCTTTTTCTGTATATGTGGTGCTGAGGAATCAAACCCAGGTCTTCACACATGCTAGGCAAGCACTCTGTGGCTGAGCCACATTCCCAGTCCATAAGCAATTTTTTTTTATGCCTTAGAAAACCACCAATACTATTTTGACACTATTTCTTCTGGTTGGAATTTTACCCAGCAAGGGAGAGGATTAATATTTGAAGCATCAACAGAAGGTCTGTGGAAGGGAAGATGATAGGTGTGGCTCCGGTTAGGTAGGGACTGTGTTGCTATTTCACAGCAACTGACAGTGGTTGAGTAAGGAGTGGGAGTGTTGTATCCTTAAAAACTCCTGTTACCTAATCTCAGCCCAGGACTTGACTTCTATTTGTGTACACACTATACAGAAGGTAATTTTTTTTTGTTTTGTCGGCCGTGGGGCTTGAACTCAGGGCCTGGACACTGTCCCTGAGCTCTTTCACTCAAGGCTAATGCTCTACCACTTTGAGCGACAACTCCACTTCCTGTTTTCTGGTGGTAAATTGGATATGAGTCTCATGAACTTGCCTGCCAGGGCTGCCTTTGAACTGCACTCCTCATATCTCAACCTCTTGAGTAGCTAGGGTTGCAGGCATGAGCCACCAGTGCCATGTGCAATTATTTTATTTTACTTTTAGTTCCAGTACTGGTGCTTGAACCAAGGGCTTCACATTTTCTTTCACCCAAGGCTGGTGTTCTACTGCTTGAGTCACATTTCTTTTTTTTTGTTTGTTTTTTGACCAGTCCTGGGCCTTGAACTCAGGGTCTGAGCACTGTCCCTGGCTTCCTTTTGCTAGCACTCTGCCACTTGAGCCACAGCACCACTTCTGGCCGTTTTCTGTATATGTGGTGCTGGGGAATTGAACCCAGGGCCTCATGTATACGAGGCAAGCTCTCTTGCCACTAGGCCATATTCCCAGCCCCTGAGTCATATTTCTTGCTCCAGCTATTTCCTGGTTAATTAGCAATGAGTCTCAGGGATTTGCCAGCTGGCTTTGAATTACGATCCTCAGATCTCAGTCTCTTGAGTAGCTAGGGTGATAGGCTTGGCGATTGGTTTTTGCAGTTTAAAGAAAACTGTAGATGGCTTCATAGTCTGTTTCTACTCCCTTATTTATTACTCCTTTCACAGAATATTTTTCTATTTAATTATTTTTAGTCAGTTGTAGGGCTTGAACTCTGGGCCTGGGAGCTGTCTCTGAGCTCTTCAGCTCAATGCTAGCACTCTACCACTTGTAGGTATAAGTCACTGGTGCCTGTCTCTATTTAATTTTTTATTATTATTATAAAGGTGATCTACAAAAGGGGTTATAGCTTCATAAGTCAGATAAAGAATACATTTCTTATTGGACAATGCCACTCCTTCCCTCGCTTTCCCTCAGTTTCTCCCTCCCATCCTCACCCACAGCTGTATAGTTCATTTTCATCATAGTGTCTAGTGAGTACCACTACTATAGAATAATTTTTAATCTACTTTCCTGAAAGCCTAATGTATTCATTATAAGTCCAGGCAGGACTGACATTTCATTATGTTTTTGAGTGTTGTGAGGTCTGAGAATTGACTTTTGGAAATACGTGCCCTTTGGTGATAAATTACTTTCCTTTTTACTTCAGCTTGGGCATTGTATTGTGATTTTTAAAAAGTTAAGTGCGAGAGGTCTTACTAGTTAGGGTTGTCATTTCTGAAGAGCACAGTTGAGAGCACATGCTTATTTATGTGAAGATAATGTCATCCTTGTACCCTCCTGTATATCTGAAGTTCCTTGCCTTCTACCAGCCCCAAATCTAGCCCAACTGCTGGGCCACAGAGTTCCATTAAAACCAGATCCTTGGCCAGGTGCTGGTGGCTCATGCCTATAATCCTAGCTACTCTGGAGGCTAAGATCTGAGGATCACAGTTCCAAGCCAGCCTGGGCAGAAAAGTTTATAAGACTCTTATCTCCAATTAACCACCAGAAAACCAGAAGTGGAGCTGTGGTTTAAAGTGGTAGAGCACTAGCCTTGAGCAAAAGAGCTCAGGGACAGCATCCAGGCCTTGAGTTCTAGCCCCATGGCTGACAAAGGGAAAAAAAAAAGGGACCAAATCCTCCTGGCGAGGAGTGGATAAAGCACTAGAGTGAAGGGTGGTGGGGTGCTGGTATGGCTTCTGCACCTGTTTCTAACCTTGGCTTGTATCTTAAGAATGGTAGGGGCTCATGGATAGACCTTGTGCTGGATTTGGGAATCTGAGATGAGAGGACATGTGTGAGCTGGCATCCCACTCAGAGCCCTAGGAGGTGTCCTGTCATCACTGCACTACCAGAGGAAGCCAGAAGGGCCTCATTGTCTCCTTATGAAAGGCTCTGTGACGTAGGTTATGATTTGACTATACCACATGTGTGGACCACATTATGGTTTGGATATGAACGCTGGAGTGTCGAAGGCTTGGTTCTCCAGATGGTGGCGCTGTTGAGAACTGATCGGATTATGAGGGTGCTAACCTCAGCAATGGGCTACCTCATTGATGAGCTCCTCCTGAATGGGCTAGTTGCCGGTGGGGCTTGACTGAAAGACACAGCTCACTGGTGGTGTGATCTGGAAAGAGATTCCGTGTACCTGGCTCCTTCCCGTACTTCTCTTTGCTTCCTGTCCTCTATAAGGTGATCAGTTCTATCCTATACACCCTCTCTGCCATGATGCTGGGCCTCACCACAGACTCTCTGCCACCATGGGCCAAATCCTTTTCAGTTGTTTGTGTCAGGTGTCCTGTCACAGACTAAGTCACTTTAGCTGCTCTTGGAGGCTGCTCTTAGGCCAGGCCCTCTGGATTCCTAGCACTGTGGACACTGGGTAGATGACTGGGCTCTGCACCATGTGTGGCCTCTGACAATCAATTGTCTTCCACCTGTGACCATCAGCTAGGTGTGCAGACATTGTTCAAAGTCCCCTTGGGAAGCAAAGTTGCTCTGGGTTGAGAATCACTGCTTTTGCTGATGAACACATCTATGGACCACAGAAGTGGACTTTTGTATAAGTTGTGTCCATGTAGGTGTGATTGACAAAGTTTTGGTCTAGGAAATGAGGTTGCCTAGTATGAAACCCCAGAATCCGGAGGACCATGTGCAGTCACAAGAAGGCCTGGGCCTGGGGAATCACAGCCTCTGGCTTCCAAGATGCTCCCAGGGGGAATGAATCGTAAAACAGCAAAGCACATTCTGGGGGGAGGCCGGGTCCCCAAGAATAGGTGGCCTATAAGATGAGAAGGTTTTCCTAGCTACCGTATGGTAGCAACCCACCCAGCCCAGCCACCAGGCCTGCAGCAGATGGGCTATGAGCAAGTGCTAGACTCTCACCTGTGCAGCTGCCGAGACGTCACCTCTGGTTGTTGCTGCCACTCTGCCTGGCACCACACAGGTGTTCATTTTCTCATCACCCTCTTCTCCCACACTTAGGGCTTCCCCATCCCCAGCAGGTGTAAACCCAAATCGTCAACCCCCTCTACTGAGCCCACTCTGAAAACTTTTCCAGTTTGCATGGTTTCTGTTCAAAGGATTTAAAAAAAAATTTCTAGGAATGGCAATAAAAGTCATGGAGGAGGGCAGTCAGGAAGTGCCAGTAATTAATTCCACCTTACCCTCACAAGCCGGATGGGCGGATATGCGGCTGGCTGTCCATATCTGTGGTTTCTGTCTCTGTGATTCAACCAAACTCAGATGGAAAAACAAAACAACCCAGAAAGTAGCCAGGTAGCTGGTGACTCACCCCTGTAATCCTAGCTACTCAGGATGCTGAGATCTGAGGATCATGGTTCAAAGCCAGCCAAGGCAGGAAAGTTCATGAGATTCTTATCTCTAAGGAATTGCCAAAAAGTTGGAAGTAGAGATGTGGCTCAAGTGATAGAGTGCCAGCCTTGAGTGCAAAAGCTAAGGGAGCACATGAGGCTCTGAGTTCAAGCCCCAGAATCTGCACCCCCCACTACATGCAAACTGTTAGCAATGAAGACAGGCAAGGGGACTCCAGATAGTGAAACAAGCAGGAAGAACCTCAACACAGCTATTCCTTTTCTTTATTGAGCTCAAGGAGGCAACAATCCAGCTTGAAAGTTTTGGCAAGGAATCAGGTAATATAAAAAGTGACAGTAAACTTGTAAAAATAACTGAAAAAAATATTGCAGTTAGGAATTCATTGGGTGTTTTTCAAGCAAGTTAGACATAGCTGTAGAAATATCAGTAAACTCAAAAATACTTCAGAAGAAACCAGTTTAAACTCTGTAAGGAGACAGAATGAAGTTCAGAGAAGCAAAGAGTGAACTATATGAAATAAAAAGTAGGAAACATGGGGAAATGTGAGAATATGTGACATACATTTTACTGGAGACCCAGAATAAAAGAAGATAGGAGGTTAGGACATTAATAGCAAGAATGAGGTAAAGTATAGTGGAGAGCATTCAAAATCTGAAGAAATATACTGTATTCTTAATACATTTGTGTGTGCATGCCTTTGTATATGTGTGTACAGGCAATGGGGACTGAATTCAGAGCTTTTTGTGGGTTAATTGGAGATACGTTTCTCACAGACTTTCCTGACCGTGCTGGCTGGCTTTGAACTAAGATCCTCAGGTTTCACCCTCCTAAGTAGCCAGGATGATAGGCATGAAGCACCAGCATTCAGCATCCTGGTGCTCTTTGATGAAGTCAGTCTTTGATAGCTCAGTTCTTTTGACACGTCTCTGTCTTCGAGAGTAATTTTGTCCCTGAGCTCTTTTGCTACAATTTCTGGGGCAGTTAAGTCAAGATCTGCCCCTGCAGGGACCGTCAAGACCGTCCACCTACCAGTCATGCAGCATTACTGTTGTTTATTTGCCCTTTTCATTCAGTCTAACCTTTTCTTTGTGGGTACTAGGGTTTGAACTCAGGGCCTCATGCTTACTCAGCTGGTTTGTTAGGCTGGAGCTTTATCACCTGAGACACATTTCCAGCCCAGCTTTTTGCTGATTTTTTTTCGGAGCTGAGTCTCATATACTTTTCTGCCATGGCTGGCTTTTAACCTAGTTTCTCTGAATCTCTGCTTCCCGAGTAGCTCAGATTACAGGCAGGAGCCAACCCCCTGGAGGCATATATTGAATGTGCATCCAGTTTGTTGCGTAGTGGAGATATTCTTTGAATCATAGCTTCTTTTTTATTGATAAATAAATATACCAGTGTACATATATATTTCACTTTGTTTATCCATTCAGTGGTTGTTGGGCATCTGAATAGGATTAATGTTTCAGAGGTTGAAGGGAGCACCATCAACCCTTTGATTCCTCACACCATCTGAGAGCACAGGACCCATTCCTTCATGCCCTTCGTCCCTTTTTCTGTGTGAGGACATCTATGTAGCACCACCTTTGTGAAGCAGGCCCTCACCAGATGTTGTTGAGCTTGCTGGCACCTTGCTCTTAGATTTTTTTCAGTCTTTAGAATGGCAAGTGATACATTACTTATAAAATACTCAGTCCATGGTGTGTGTGTGTGTGTGTGTGTGTTTGTGTGTCCTGGGGCTTGAATTCATAGCCAGGGTGCTATCATTGGCCTTTTTGCTCAAGCTGACACTACCACTTGAACCACAAATTGTCTTGCTTTTTAGTAGTTAATTGGAGATGCAGTCTCAGGGACTTTTCCTGCCTTGGCTGACTTTGCGCTATCATCCTCAGACCTCAGCCTCTTGAGTAGTTAGGATTACAGAGGTGAGCCACCAGTGCTCAGCTTCGGCTCATTATTTTGAGGAGCACTGTTGTAGATAGTTTTTGAAGAATGAGTGTAAAAGTCTTCATGCACTTAGCTGTCTCACAGCCTCACCATGCCCTGCAAGGTGCTGGGTGCTGTGGACTCATTTCTTGTCTGTAACATGCTCCATCCCAGACGGAACCTCTGGGTGCTGTGATTGATGTTGTTTGGTGCTGGGGTTGAGGGTGGGGGAAGCACCCACTGAGCCCCTCCTAACTTGCTAAAATCCGCCTTCTCAGTCACCCAGCAGTCCCTGCCCTCCTGCATACCCATCCTTCCCCTAGCCTCAGTTTCCTCATTTGCAGAGCTGCTGAAATTATATCCATGTCTACCTATCTCAGGAAGGAGGGTGTTGGGAAGGGTTCTGAGAAGTACCAGGCCCATGGAGACAGCACAATAAAACCCCACAATCACTATAGCCATCCCAGAGCTCCGTCCCCCACGAACAGCCCCTGGACACCAGTCGCCTTTTCCAAGCAGCTCCACCCCGCAACACCATAATCCAACCCCGCATAATCCAATCTGCTTTCTTCCCAGTAGGACTTCTCCTTTCCTTCCAGCTCTTCGCTCCGAGGGCAGCATGAACCCATAAATCTTCTCCAGCATGTCCCTTTGTTGCAGGGAATTGTCATGGCGTTGTCTGACCGGTCCTTCCCCCCCCCCCCTACTCCCGCCCTCCCCTCCCCACAGCCTGGGAGTTTTCAAATCCAAGGCTGTCTGGTCTTGGTCACCCAGCCCTTGGCATAGTGCCTAGCACTTGGAGGATGCTCAATCAGTGTTTGCAGAATGAGATTCTCCATGGGTCCAGCAGGTGTCCACCCCTCCACTATCGGAAGCGGGGTCCGTTCAGGAGGTGGGGGCCGAAAGGAGGCTGGGGGGACTGTTCCGGGGGGGCAGGGGTTTCTCCCACTAGGGAGGGGCGGGGGGCGAGGCTGCGGTCTAGGCCGGGTTCCCGCCCTTCCCTTCCTTCTCCTCCCTTCCCACGCCATCCCGCCCCTTGGCCCCGGCCCCGCCCCACCGCCCCGGCCCCGCCCCCACGACGCCCCGCCCCGTGCGCTCCCGCCCCGCCCCCGCCCTCGCGGCCGCACCAGGGAGGGGCCCACGGAGGCGGAGCCAGCCGCGGCCGAGGCTCCCGCGCGGCTCCGGGTCCGCGAGCCCAGAAGATCTCAGCCGCGGCGCGACGAGGTAAGGGGCGGCTGCAAACAAGGGAGCGGGTGCCGCCGCCGGAGGGTGGGCCGGGCCCGCCCCTCGCGAGCAGGACAGCCCGGCGGGGCTGCGGGCGTGGGGGGGGGGGCTCCATCCCCTGCCCGCGCACCCCCTCCCCCGGCCCGCGCCCCCATCCCGTGCGCGCCGCTTCTTCCTCGTCGCTCGGCACCCTCCCCCCTCCCACTCCGAGCATCCCCGGGGCTCCGCTCCCCGTCGCCCAGCCATGCGCCTCGTGAGTCCCACAGGTTCCTGCCCTAGGCGGCTGGCGGCTGGGCTCGGCCTCCTCGGGGAGCGGAGGAGGGGGCGCCGCCGGAAGCCGCCCGGGGTGAGCCCCGCGCGCGGGCGGGGCCGGGGGCCGGGGCGGGAGGGCCCGGGCCCGGGTACCATTCTTCTGCCTCGGAGCGGGGGGTCACCGTGCTCGGCGCCGCTCTGGCCGGCTCCATGTTTGTGGAATGAATGAATCACCACACGCTCGTCCTCTTCTTCCGAAGGAGGGTGGTCCACGTACTGCAGAGTACTTCGGGGGGCCTCTTGAGAGAGGGTACCCCCCCCTTCCTGCATAGCAGAAACCCCGCTTTTCGTTTCTGCGTCTCTTCACTCCATTCTGGAGGCCTCTTTTGGGCAGTGGGGTGGGATGGGGGCAGAGTGGGTTTGTGGGCCCAGCCAGGTACTTGTTGAAGGGGTGTTGTATGTAGCCAGGGACTGGAGCAGGGTGTCTTGGGAGGTAGCTAAGGTGGGGAGGGCTGCTGGGGAGAGCTGGGGTTGGCAAGGCCATTTGCACGACCAAGGCTAGCAGAAAGCACCCATCTGAGGTTGGATTCTGGTTCATGAGTTACTTATTGAACCCTATGTGGAGCCTCGGTTTCTTGATCAGAAAAATGGGGATATTAGCATTTATTTCTCGGGGCTTTGCATACTTTCGGAAATACGCTGTATGAAATACCCAGCTTGGCCTATTGAGGGCTCTCAATAAATCATGGTTTTTGTTTTACCTTCCTCTCTGAAAAAAAAAAAAAAGTGACTGGAGAGATGTGGCTCCCATTTTCTCTGTCCCCCAAATTGGTCCTAACTCAGGTGGTTTGTGGTCACTATGCAGTGAATATGTCACTCCCTCTCCCCCCCCCCCCCCCCATCCTCTTTCCATTTGCAGAGAGAGCTCAGGACCTGACACAGGCATGCCAGTGCTGTCAGAGGACTCTGGTGAGTGCCCCCACCTGGCCAAATGAGCCATAGCCTGAAAACAGAAGCCCTCCAGGCTGGGTGTCCTAGAGCTGGAAAAGAACCAGGCTGTTTGCTGGTGCTGTCTCCATACTACCCTACCTGACAACCTTGGGGACAAGAGCCTAGAGGACAAAGGCCCTTAGCCCTCAGAGCAGGGCTGAAGTGTTGTCATAGGGTCCACACTGGTTCCAGGGCAGGAGGTCCTGCTGAGTTTGTTTTTCTTTTTCCTTCTTTCCTTTTTTTTTTTTTTAATTTTTGTGCCGGTATTGGGGCTTGAACTCAGGGCCTATGTGTTGTCCTTTAGATTTTTCACTCAAAGCTGATACTCTGCCACTTGAGCTGCAGTTCCACTTCCAGCTTTTTACCGATTAATTGGCGATAAAGAGTCTCATGGACTTTCCTACCACATGGGCTGGCTTTGAACTGCCACCCTCCTATCTCAGCCTTCCGAGTAGCTAGGACTATTTTAGACGTGAGCCACTGGCACCAGGCACTACCTCGTTTTTCTTGTTCTCTCCTTAGGTTTGCATGAAACCCTGGCGCTGCTGACCTCGCAGCTCAGGCCTGACTCCAACCACAGGGAAGAGATGGGCTTCCTGAGGGATGTTTTCAGTGAGAAAAGCCTGGGCTACTTGATGAAGGTGAACCCCTGCTTCAGCCCACTTCCCTCCTTAGGGGTGGCTCTTCCTAGCTCCCTGCCATCGGAGCCATCGCCCTGCCCCAGGAAGGTTTTCACAAGCTCACTTGGCATGGCTTTCTCTAAGGGCTGCCCTGGGGGTGACCACAGCCAGGGATGGGGGATCTTTGGGGTTCAGGGTAAACTGAAAATCAGGTATCTTTGCAGATTCATGAGAAGCTGCGCTATTATGAGAGGCAAAGTCCAACCCCAGTTCTGCACAGCGCCGTGGCCCTCGCCGAGGATGTGAGTCCCAGTTTTTTCCTTATGATGACAATGCCATTTCCTACCTGTAGGCTCCTTTCTCTTGCTTTGTCACCATTGCTTAGCTTGGGGACATCAGGGCTTGAGAGCCCCAAGTTAAAGAGATGTTTCCTCCTTGGTCCTTTCTTCTTCTCCTTGGGTCTCCTAATAGGCACAGAGGACAGAGGACCTCATAAGCCTTGGGCTGGGCTGGGAGTATGGTGCTCCCCCTCCCCCTTACGTACTGTGTGTTCTGGAGCAAGCCGTGTCCTTAGCTAGAAAATGAGAGGATTAGATGGAATCAGTAATTCTCCAGCTGTTCTGAGAACTGGCACCATGAGTAGGTCAACCCATCACCTCGGGTCCTGAGCTTTGGGAGGCCAAAATGAAGTGTGTCCATCGTACTGGCTTAGGCTTCTTCTTCTTCTTCTTCTTCTTCTTTTTTTTTTTTTTTTTTGTGTGTGTGTGTGTGTGTATGCGTACGTGTGTGAACTGGGGCTTGAATTCAGGGCCAGGGCACTCCCCCTGAGCTTTTTTTCATCAAGACACAATTCCACTTCCATCAATCACTTTTGGTGAAAGTAAGAGTTGCATGGATTTTCCTATCCTGGCTGGTTTTGAACCACAATCCCCAGATTTCAGCCTTCTGAGTGTCAAGGATTACAGGCATGAGCCACTGGCGTGTAGTTAGCTTAGGCTTCTTGATTTCTCCTGCCTGGACCCAGTCCTCTGGGCTCTGTGCTGTTCTGGTTGATGACTAAGATTAGCACCTGAAAAGTTTTCCTAAGTCCAGGAGATGGCCTGGTGAAGGTGGTTGAATGTTGTCTGCTTGGGGTGCACACCCCTATGCCTGTCACCTCTGCAGTATGATCCAGAGTGTGTGAGCTCATCCAGTTCCCAGGCAGGGTGCCACCTTGTCACTAGTTCCTGACCTTAACAGGTCACTGACAGACAAGGCTAAGTTCAAGTCCTGGCTGTGCCACTGATGAGCTGTGTGACCTTGGACAAGGTATTTAATCTCTCTGGGCCTCAGATGTTTCCTCTGTTCAGTGGCAAAATGATAGAACCCACTGCATCTAATTTGTAACGGGGATTGAGTGAAAAGGCCCTTATAAAGCAACAACACACAATAGAGGCTTAATAAATTATATGCTTCTAAGCTGGCTATTTATTGGTGGCTAACATCTGTAATCTGGGTTACTCAGGAGGCTGAGATCTGAGAATCCAGGTTTAGAGCCATTGCAGGCAGACAAATCTGAGAGATTCATTTCCAGTAAACCAGCAAAAAGGCTGGCAGTGGAGGTATGGCTCAAGTGGTAGAGGGCCACCCAGCCCTGATCAAAAAATGCTAAGCAAGATTACAAAGCCCTGAGTTCACTCCTCAGTACTAGTGTATACACACACACACCCACACATCAGCTCCTAGTAGGATTGCCTTATAGATCTGCTTGAGCTTGTCTGCTCCCTGGCATAATTTCCCCAAAGCCTCCGTCGGTCTGGGTTGGCTGAGGGTCTGATGTGCTCCTGGGTACTGCAGCTGCTCCTGGGGGAACCCATGTCTGAGGCCCAGGGAGGAGGGATTTTCCCAAAGGACTTGTGCCGCCTTGGCCAGGGGCACACCAGCCTACTGAGACATTCTGTCTCCTTCCCTTGCAGGTGATGGAGGAGCTGCAGGCCGCCTCCGTGCACAGTGAGGAGAGGGAGCTGCTGCAGCTGCTGTCCACCCCCCACCTCAGGGTAGTCACGCCACAGGCCCTGCCCACCCACACAGCCCTGTCTCCTGGGATGGGGGCGGAGGGAGGGCTGGGTCCTGAGGCTGAGGAGAGGCGGCTTCCACATGGAGCATCTTCAGCACTGGTGTCTGGGGGAGGGGAGTGGTCCCTCTGCTATAAGGTCTGAGCCTTTGACCTCTGCCTCTGGCCCCATAAGGTGTGGCACTTACCCTTTCTTTGCTTCCTGCCAGGCTGTGCTAGTGGTACACGATACAGTGGCCCAGAAGAATTTTGACCCTGTTCTGCCCCCCCTGCCTGATAATCTTGATGAGGATTTTGACGAGGAGTCAGTGAAGATTGTGCGCTTGGTGAAGAATAAGGAACCATTGGTATGTGGTACTCACCTTTCTTTCCCTGCCCTTGCCCTTGCTTACTTCTCACTCCCCATTTCTGCTCCTCCTGAAGTGTTCAGAGTGCCGCACTGTTGTGTGTAGATCACCTTCCTCCCTCCAGCTGGGGCCACCACCAAGGGGTTGGTGTTATACCAGGAGCTCTCCTGTGCCTGCACTATGTTGGGGGCTAGTAGTTCAGAGATGACCAAGGGCTGCGCAGACATGCTGGAGAGTTCCTAGGTCTGAAGACCAGGAGTCGACTACCTCTCTTGCCAATAATATATATCTTTTGTACTTTAGCTAGGCAGCATGAATAAAGTTCATAAAGTTTCACCAGTAATCCAGGCTTACTTGGTGGGTAAAGGTAGCAGGATTGTGAGTTCAAGGCTATTGTAGGAAAAGTTAGTGAGACTCTTGTCTCAAAAACAAAATACAAGGGCTGGGGGTGTGGCTTAGTGGTAAAGTGCTTGCCTATCATGCATGAAGCTGGAGAAAGCTGGAAGTGGCACTTTGCTCACGTGGTAGATCGCTAGCCTTGAGCATAGAGAGGCTCAGGGACAGAGCCCAGGCCCTGAGTTCAAGCCCCAGGACTGGCGAAAAGAAAAGAACAAACAATAACAACCCCACAAGCTTAGCACCATTGGTTTCTCATGCCTGTGAGCCTAACTACTCAGGAGGCTGAGACCTGAGAATTTAGGTTCAAAGCCAGCACAAGCAAAAATGTCCATGAGACTCTTGTCTCCAACTAACCAGCAAAAAGCCAAAAGTGTAGGTGTGGCTTAAGTGGTAGAGCACCAGCCTTGAGCAAGAACACTAAAGGACAGCGCCCAGGCCCTTTGTTCAAGCCCTACTACCAGTACCATAGAAAAAAGGGGGGCTGGAGGTGTGGCTTAAGCGCACTTGCTTAGCAGCAGTGAGGACTTGGATTCAATCCCCGGTACTACCTCCTAACTCCAAAAAAACCCCAAAACACCCTAAAAGTGAAAATACATCTGCAGGTATTGCCAATAATAAGTGGCTGACATTTGTTAAGTGCTTACTGTATACAAAGTGCTTTACTGACTTGCATGCATTCAGAGAAGAGAAGGGACTTGCTTGCTAAAGCCATATGCTTTCGGTCAATGGCAGAGCTGGGTTCAAACCTAGTCCAGCTGTAGCCCTCAGGTCACCACCTCACCTGTGCCCTGACAGCAACCACTCACCAGGTGCAGGAAATCGAGGGCTCATGAAGTAGTGGCCTTGCTCATTCCTGATGCCATCTCCTCCCTGCTTGTTGGGCCAACTCCTGGTCCCGAAGCTCTGGCGGGGCCATAATTGGTTCCTCTTGGCAACAGCAGAACGCTCAGGAACACTGTGATGGGCTTGAGGCAGGTTGTGAATTCGCTAGCACATATTGTCCTCATTATGAAATGACTGCAAGAGGCAGAGGCCCTGATGAGAGAGAGAGAAAGCACTGGATTCAGCATCACAAAAAGCTTCCCACCTTTCTGTATGGATGACCTTGAGGATGCTTCTTCCCCGACCTTGAGGATGCTTATTGTCTCTGCTTTAGTTTCTCATCTTTGTGAACCGTGAGGTGTGGAGCTTTACTTGGTGGGGGCAGATGCTGGTTGTACAGGCCCCACAGCCTTGGGAAAGTCCTCACCGAGTCATCACCCTCTGGAGTGGTGAGGTCATTGTTGGGGTCCAGTGTTTAGGAGCCCGTCCCCCATTCTGTCTTGCATGCAGGGCGCCACCATCCGGAGGGACGAGCACTCAGGGGCAGTCGTGGTGGCTAGGATCATGCGAGGGGGTGCAGCAGACCGGAGTGGTGAGTGGTAACAATGTGATGGGGGGAGGGCTGTTCCAGAGGTTTCCCTCTTCCCAGTGCTCTCTTTCTCCCTCTTCTTGGATCACTTGTTTGGGATGTGGTTTGGGGAATGCAGCTGGAAGATTCTTATTATCCTAAGCTCAGTAGAATTCGTGTGTGTGTGTGTGTGTGTGTACACTGGGGACTGAACTCAAGGCCTGTGTACTGTCCCTTTTTTACTCAAAGTTGATGCTCTACTACTTAAGCCATATCTCTATTTCCAGCTTTTTGGTGATTAATTGGTGATAAGAGTCTTATGGACTTCTGTGCGTGGGCTGGCTTTGAACTGTGATCCTCAGAGCTCAGCCTGAGTAGCTAAGATTACAGGCATGAGCCACTGGTGCCTAGCTCTCAGTAGAAATTTAACTGAGAACCTAATAGGCCTGAGGTCCTTTGGGGACTATCAGGAAGAGGCTCATGCCCCGGCTTTATGCCAGGGCCCTTTGGGATAATGCCCTGCCCCCACCATTGTTTTGTTGAGTTGCTCTGGTAAGAGGCGAGTGTTCATGTCCCAGATTAGCTGAAGTGGAAAACAGGTTGCGAATCACTGGTGTGTGGGGGAGCTGAGCCAGAAGGCAAGCCTGCTGGTATAGGGGATGGTACCCTCTAAGTCTTGGGCATCAATGTGGGAGGCCTGGACCAGCGCTCCCCAAATATCACTGAGTACACAGCATCCCTGAGCCACATGAGGACTCTGAGTCAGAAGCCAACACTTTGTGTCCCTCCCTGCAGCTACTGCTGCCGCTGGCCCAGTGCCCACTGCGACAGCAAAAAGGGCTCCATTATGCAAGGACACTTGTCATTAAAGCAGAGGCTGGGTATCATGGTGTATTTCTGTAGTCCCAGCTACCTTGGAAGCTGAGGCAGGAGGATTGCTTGAGTCCAAGAGTTCAAGTCCAGGCTAGTCAACATTGATAGACCTGGAAAGGTATGCCTTCTACTCTTGATGACATGTATTTATTTATTTTGCTGGTCTCGGGGCTTGAACTCAGGGTCTGGGTACTGTCTGAGCCTCTTTGTGCTCAAGGCTGTCACTCTATTACTTTGAGCCAATGTGCCATTTTTGACTTTTTCTGAGTAGTTTATTGGAGTTAAGAGTCTTATGGATTTTCTTGCAGGCTGGCTTTGAGCTTCGATCCTCAGGTCCCAGCCTCCTGAGTAGCTAGGAATACAGGTGTGAGCTTCTTCTTCTTCTTTTTCTTTTTTCTTGCCAGTCCTGGGGGCTTGGACTCAGGGCCTGAGCACTGTCCCTGGCTTCTTTTTGCTCAAGGCTAGTACTCTACCTCTTGAGACACAGCACAACTTTTGGCTTTTTCTGTTTATGTGGTGCTGAGGAATCAAACCTAGGGCTTCATGCATGCAAGGCAAGCACTCTATGGCTAAGCCATATTCCCATATTCCCTAAGTTTCTTTATTAAGATTTAAGAAGACCATTCCTGAGTGTACCTGCAAACCAGGAACGTGCAGAGTTAATGAGACTTTTTTTGGTGTGTATGCCAGTTTGGGGGCATGACTAAGTAAGGGTCTTAGGCTCTTGCTGAACATTTTGGCTCAAGGATATGGTTTTACCACTTGAGACACAACTCCACTTCCAGCTTGTGCTTGTTGATTGGAGATAAGAGTCTCTCAGATTTGTCTGCCCAGGCTGGAACTTTAATCCTCAGATGTCAACCTCCTGAATAGCTAGAATTGCAGGTGTGGGGCCCAGATAAAGATACATTGAAAGAAGAAGAGATGGGGGCCAGGCTCATGACTCGCATGGAAGAGCACCGATTAAGGACAAAGCTCTGAGTTCAACTCTCGGTACCCACCCCACCCCCCAAACAACAACAAAAAACAAACAGCAGAAGGCATGCAGTTTTCTGTGCCAAAAATGACTCTCTGCTTACTGGCTGTGCTATTTCTTGGTAGCCTGGCCATGGGCTAGCTGCCACGTCTTCCTGGCTGGCAGCTGCCAGCTTGTACATGAAGACCTGAGGGGGTTGAGGGTGGAGCTGGGATGCAGAGAGCCAGCCAAGCATGCAGAATGGCACAGTCTGTTCCAGCCTCGTTGCCCTTCCCTCAGGCTTCAGACCTTGAGTCCGTCCTGCAGTGGATTCCCCAGTGCCCAGGGCTCTGAGCTCAGGGCCGAGGCCCCTTCCTATGCTGACAAGTTGCTCCCTGTGTCTCCCAGGGCTGGTGCACGTTGGCGATGAGCTCCGAGAGGTGAACGGAATTGCCGTGCTGCACAAGCGGCCAGACGAGATCAGTCAGATTCTGGTGTGTCCTGCATGTGTGTTGGGAAACGGGGACTTTTTGGAGACTGTCTGAGCAGGGAGCTTTCCAGAGCCAGGGCAGATTTTGGCTTCACCAATGTTTTCTGAGGAAGCAGCAGGCAAAGTAGCCTTATAGTGTTCCCTGGGGTGTGGAATCGGGGGTGAGAAGACTAGAACTTGCAGTTCACTTGCTTCTCCCAGGCCCTTTCTTCAGCCCAGCCGTTTTCGCTACCTATCCCTTTTACTGAGCCTCCTTCTGGGTTCTGGGTTTGAACCCTGGTTCTGCCACTTCCCGGCTGTGTGGCCTTGGATACAAGGCAGGTGAATCTTCGTTCCCTTTGCTGGAAAGTAGACCTCGAGATGATCTCTCAACCAGTGCCTGGTTTGCCTTAGCAGTGAACATCAGGAGAGGATAAAACTTTCAGAGGTGAACATGGCCTCCCTGGTTCATTTGGGGGAGTCTTGAGTCAAAACTAGAATTAGGAAAGGGCTGATGCTAGCTCTGTCCTATTTATCCTAGGTTACCAACATGTTCTTTGCTAACTTCAGAGGGTTTCAGGGGCAGACACAGGATGACAGCTGAAGAGAGGAGGCCCAACTTCAGGCCTCTTGTGGGGAACACACATGTGGCCTGGCCCTTCAGCTTTTCTTTTTTTTTTCTTCCCGTCATGGGGCTTAAACTCAGGGCCTGGGCACTATTCCTGAGCTCTTTTGCTCAAGGCTAGTGTTCTATCACTTTGAGCCGCAGCGTCACTTCTGGTTTTTGAGTGGTTCATTGGAGATAAGAGTCTCACGAGGATTTTTCTGCCTGTGCTGGCTTTGAACCTCAATCCTCAGATCTCAGCCTCTTAAGTAGCTAGGATTACAGGCGTGAGCCACTGGCACCTGGCTCTGGCCCTTTGGTCTTTTAGCCCAAGTGTGTCCGTTCTCCCGGCTGCGGGCATTGACCTGTACAATGATCTGGGCCTTCAGAGTAGTGAGCTGTGGGGAGAGAATTTGGCTGGTGTGCCTTCAGGATCTGAGGCTATTCTTCCCCTAGACCCTGGCCTTTGGTTACAGGGTCTCTGGAGGAAAGGGAACCTCCCAAAAAGGTAAGAGTGGCCTGAGATTGGAGGACTATGGAGAAAATGGAAAAGCAAAGAGGAAAGGACTTACCAAGGAATAGCCCCAAGACAGGGAGACAGAGGAAAATGAAATGGAAGATTATTAGAATGGCCTGAAATGTGCCGGAGGTGTGGCTCCATTAGGAGCATGCCAGCTGTGAGCCGAAAAAGCCAAGCAAGAATGCAAAGCTCTGAACGTAAGCCCCCATAACCCCCCTCCCGCCCCTATACGTGCACATGGCCTGAGAAAAGCAAGACGGGAGCTTTGGGGGCCCCAGAAGTCAGGAGAGATGGAGAGCTGGGATTTAAATGCATGTTGTGTTCATAACGTTCTCATGTAAAGTCTCCTGTCTCTCTGTCCCATGGAAAGACAGACACTTGATGTCAGAGTTGCAGGGGAGGAGGCTGCAGGTCTGACTTTGACTATGATGATCACTTCTCAGACACACTCAAGGAAAGTTACACCTAGAAGGCAATGGGTGATTGTTTCCTCTTTTTTTAGGCCCAGTCCCAAGGCTCCATCACCCTCAAGATTATCCCAGCCACCCAAGAGGAGGACCGCTTCAAGGAGAGCAAGGTATGGGGAGGTGGGCAGGGGGCAGGAGTGTGGGTGCTAGATCCAGTTCAGCTATGAATCGTGTCATTCGGAACAGAACGTGCACGTGGCCCCCATAATCTGCCCAGCAGAAGACTGTGGTTCAGTCACAAGGCAGTGCACATGTTTGTGCCCTGCCTCTTTCTTAAATAGGATTTGACATAGTTTATTAATAAAAGACAAGGCTACTCTCGTTAAAATAAGAGATTGAGGCCATCAGAGGAGGAGAAGGGGCTGGGGGCTGGTAGCTCCCCCCTGTAATCCTAGTTACTCAGGAGGCTAAGATCTGAAGACTGTAGTATAAAGCCAGTGTGGGCAGAAAAGTCTATAAAACTCTACTCTCAACTGACCAGCAACAATCTGGTTAGGATGCCAGCCTTGAGCAAAAAAGCCTGGAGTTCAAACCCCAGGATTGGCACGTAAACACACAAAAAATGATTTATGTAGGTGGATGGAAGGTGACCCCAGCAGATGCTAATGAGGATCAGGGAAGGGAGGGCAGGGAAGGAAGGCCTGCTCCAACATGTCATCCAGCAAGTCACCGCTGTGGCACCTGCAGCCTAATCCTGCTGGGAAATGCAGGGAACTCCTGTAAGACACATGCCTCTCTTACCCCAGTCAAGAGCCTCAGGGAGCTGGGGAGATTTATACAGAAACTCCTGCCGGGCTGCATTGGGGATTAATTTTTTAGCAGTTTTTCTTGCTGGATTAGAGAAGAGAATCCTCGTCCTCCCACCTCCCCCTAGGACTGGAAGAAGTGGGTCCTTAGGTAAAGAGATAGAGGAATTGGCAGCTGGACAGCGGACGGGGCCACTGAAGTAGTCCAGTTCTGGGGGTGTGGGAAGGACCCCCTTACCACCTAAGAGATAACCCCTGTGAGTGGTGAGAAGTTCTCTTGTTTTTTTTTTTTTTTTTTTTTTTTTAAAGAAGGGTGTGATCCTTTGACATGGAGGAAGGATCAGCTTTTATGAACAAGAAGAGAATGAGCTAGACACCCGTGGCTCACACCTGTAATCCTTGCTTCTCATGAGGCTGAGATGTGGGGATTGTAGTTCAAAGTTAGCCGGGGCAGGAAAGTCTGTGAGACTGTTATCTCCAGTTAACCACCAAAAAGCTGGAAGTGAAACCTCCGCTTCCTGAGTGCTAGGACTAAAAGTGTATGCACCACCATACCTGGCTCATTTCTCTATTATGGAAGGATTTCCTAACTAGAAAATCCTAAAGTGTTATTAGGAGGATAGGAAAATATCTGAAAAGTGTTTCTGATGATCTCTCTGTGCTCAAGACTGCTTGTTTGCCCTCACTGAGGATGGTCCTCCTCACTCGGCCTGGGACGTGGTGTGGACATGTCTGTCATCTTTGTATGGCAGGTGTTTGTCTCACCGCAGCCCTTCCCATGCAGGTGTTCATGCGCGCCCTCTTTCACTACGACCCCCGGGAGGACCGTGCCATACCCTGCCAGGAGGCGGGCCTTCCTTTCCAGCGGAGGCAGGTCCTGGAAGTGGTGAGCCAGGATGACCCCACATGGTGGCAGGCCAAGCGAGTCGGGGACACCAACCTTCGAGCTGGCCTCATCCCCTCCAAGCAGTTCCAGGAGAGGTGGGTTTGGGGTGCTGTCATGGGGTGGTCCAGAGCTGCAGTGGTCCAGGTACATGACAAACTCCTTTCTGGCTGGTGTAGCCAGAACGACCCCATTAAATATGGTTCCCTGGGGTGAGTACCAATTGGGCTGTGTGCTGCTTGTTCAAAAGCTCGTGGTGATGGTTGTTTGAAATTTAAAATCAGCAAATGATCAAGTTCCTTACATAAAATGATGTGTGTGTGTGTGTGTGTGTGTGTGTGTGTGTGTGTGTGTGTGTGTGTGTGTGTGTGTACCAGTCCTGGGGCTTGAACTCAGGGCCTGGCCACTGTCCTTGAGCTTTTGTGCTCAAGTCTAGTCCTCTACCCCTTGAATCACACCTCTACTTCCAGCTTTTTTTTGCTGGCTAATTGGAGATAAGAATCTCGTGGGTTTTCCTGCCCTGGTTGACTTTGAACTGTGGTCTTCAGATCTCAGCCTCCTACATGGCTAGGAATACTGGTGTAAGCCACCAGCATCTGGTTAAAATAGCATTATTTTAGCATAAAACCTACAAACATCTTTCTGTATATTTTATTTATTTATTTAATTTTTGTGCCAGTTCTGAGGCTTGAACTCAGGGCCTGGATATTGTCCCTAATCTTTTCTTTTTTCCCTCAAGGCTAGTGTTCTACCCCTGGAGCCACAGCTCTACTTCTGGCTTTTTTTTTTCTTCTTCTTTTTTATTTTTTTTTGTATTAAACTGGAAATGAGTTTTTTGTTTTTTGGTTTTTTTTTGCCAGTCCTGTGGCTTGAACACAGGGCCTGGGTGCTCTCCCTAAACTGCTTTTTGCTCAAGGATACCACTGTACCACTTGAGCCATAGCGCCACTTCCAGCTTTTTCTGTTTATGTGGTGCTGAGGAATTGAATGCAGGGCTTCATGCATGCTAGGCAGGCACTCTACCACTAAGCCACAATTCCAGCCCCTTCAATTGGAGATAAGAGTCTCATGAACTTATCTGCCTGGGCTGTCTTTGAACTTTGAGCTTCAGATCTCAGCCTCTCGAGTAGCTAGGATTACAGGTGTGAGCCACTGGCGTGCTGCTAGCACACTTTATTTTATTTTATTTTTTGCCAGTCCTGGGGCTTGGACTCAGGGCCTGAGCACTGTCCCTGGCTTCTTTTTGCTCAAGGCTAGCACTCTGCCACTTGAGTCACAGCGCCACTTCTGGCCATTTTCTGTATATGTGGTGCTGGGGAATCGAACCCAGGGCTTCATGTATACAAGGCAAGCGCTCTTGCCACTAGGCTATATCCCCAGCCCCCACACTTTATTTTTAATTAATATATTTTTGGCTGATACTGGGCTTCAAGTTGGTGCTTTACATTCTTGATTGGCTTCCCTGTTTATAGCTGGAGCTCTTATCACTTGAGCCATGATTCCAGCCAACCCTTTTCTGGTTTATTGGAGATGGAGTCTCAAAGACTTTTTGTGCCTAGTCTGGCACTTTGAACCAAGATCCTCCAGGTCTCAGCCTCCTGAACAGCTGGGATTATAGGCAGGAGCTACTGGCACCTGGCTAACTCAATCAAAGGCAGCAGGAAATTACTCTGACTTGGTTGGCTTTGTGCCAGGCTCCTTGCAGCTGCTGTGAGCTCCTCATTTCTGCCCCATAGGAGTTTACGGTGTTGTGGGAAAGCCAGGCATTGTTCAAACACACTTTGTATAAAGGGGCCGGCTGTGAGAGAGAAGTTATGTCTGTAAGCTCATGCCAGGAGGAAGTGTCCTTGTGAGACACGCAGAGACCTTTTTTCCTGAGGTTGTGGTAATTACTTGGCACACAGAGGGATCCTCCTGTTTCAAAGCTCTTTTTTTGGGGGGGGGAGGGTAGGGGGGCAGCTAGATTTCCAAAAGGGTAGATCCTGGGTCAGAGGCTGGAGTGCACAGGCCATAACTCTTGTCACACCTTTTGCTGTGTGGAATGCATTAGCCCTCAAATCTCCCTGTCACTTGGGAATTTGTCAGAAATGTCAATATCCGGTCCCACCCCAGACCTGCTGAAGAAGAAACCCTGTGTCCGCATCTAACAAATGTTCCAAGGATTCTGAGGGTGGGAGGTCTGAGAACCAGGGCTCTGTTTCCATTCTGGCTTCACAGACCTTGACAACATAGTACCTGAGGATTGTGGGAAAGGCTCCTCTCAGAGCCTTGGGACAGTTCCTAAACTCAGAGGAAGTCTTGCCATGCCCTCTCTGCTGAGGGTCTTGTTGGATAGGGAGGACTGAGCTCTCCAGCTGATGAGTGGGGTATGACATTGGGATAACCTTTGCCCTTGTCTTTCTTGGATGTCTGGAAGCCAGCCTGCTGTTTTCCAGCTTCAGGATGATGGAAGAAATCAGCCTGCATCCCTGTGTAGCCATCTTGAATTCTACAGAGAAGAGTCAAGCTTTCTCTCTGTGAACAAGTGGGCCATGTGAAAGCTCGCTGGTATAAAATGTGCCAAAAGTCCCCTTTCTCATGCGGGCAGGATGACGCAGGAGGCCCTTGGAAGGCCCAGCTTGTGCTCATCGGTGCAATCTAGGCTTTGATTTCCCCAAGTTTCCAAAAGACTACTGTCAGTTGGTTGGGCCTGTCTCATAAACCTCTGTCCCCTTGTGTCCCCACAGACGCCTAAGCTACCGGAGAGCCACGGGGACCCTGCCAAGCCCCCAGAGCCTCAAGAAGCCCCCTTGTAAGTAGATTGACAGAGATGTCACTTCAGGGAGTGGTTGGAAAGAAGCTGACACTAAGGCTGCAGGGGATACCAGGGGTCCTTCCCGAACTTATAGATGATCAGGGGATGGGAGAGTGTGAGTAGAGAAAATGGGGTGAGTGGGGGCACCTGTTTTCCTGAACAGATGTTCTATGTTGGGGTTTGTAGATGATACATCTCTCCAAACCGTGTGTGTGTGTGTGTGTGTGTGTGTGTGTGTGTGTGTGTGTGTGTGTGGTCTGACTCTGAAAATGAAGACCACAGATGTGGGATGGGCATAGAGTAGGCTCTGAGTGATCATGGGCCTCTGAGATAGGGTTTGCCAGACATAGCAAATTCAAATAAAGCCTGCTTGGTTAAATTTGAATTTCAGATAGATACTTTGTTGTTGTTGTGTTGGTTGTGGGGTTTGAACTCAGGGCCTGGTCTCTGTCCTTGAGCTTTTTCAGCTTAAGGCTAGCTCTCTACCACTTTGAGTAACAGTGCCACTTCTGGTTTTCTGGTGGTTAGAGATAACAGACTTTCCTGCCTGGGCTGGTTTTGAACCATGACACTCAGATCTCAGCCTCCTGACTCCTGAATAGCTAGGATTGTAGGCATGAGCCACCGGCACCCAGCTAACACTTTTTTTTTTTTTTGGCCAGTCCTGGGGCTTGAACTCAGGGCCTGAGCACTGTCCCTGGTTTCTTTTTGCTCAAGGCTAACACTCTACCACTTGAGCCACAGCTCCACTTTCGGCTTTTTCTGTTTATGTGGTGCTGAGGAATCAAACCCATGGCTTCATGTATGCTAGGCAAGCACTCTACCACTAAGCCACATTCCCAGCCCGACACATCGTTTTTTAGTGCTAAATATGTCCCATGAAATATCTGGGGCATATTAAGAAATTGCCTGCTATTTATTTGAAACTCAAGTTTAACTGGGTGGCCTGTATTTTATCTGACATATCTACTGTATGTAGTACTTTACCTTTTTACAAAACATATCCACCTTCTATCTGTCTATCATCTATTTATCATACTGGGGTTTGAACTCAGCTCTTGCTAGGCAAGCACTCTACCCTTTGAGCCACACTCCCTGACACTTTTTGCTTTAGTTATTTTTCAGATAGTGTCTTAAGTTTTTGCCTGAACCATGATCTTTCTGATTATGGTTTCTTGCGTAGCTGGGATTGCAGGAATGTGTAGTACCATGACCCCTTACTGATGGTGATAGTTCTCAATATCTTTTTGCCTGGGCTGGTCACAAACCACAATCCTACTGATCTCTGCCTCCTGAGTAGTGTGGACTACAGGTGTGAGCCACTGTGTTGGCCCCTTTTACTTTTTATGTTTTGCAGTGCTAGAGATGGAACCTAAAGCCTTATGCATGTTAAGCCAGTATACTCCCTCTGCACTACATGCCTAGCCATTGCCTTTGATGGCGGTAACAGCCCTGGAAGCAGGTAGTCAAGCATCCTCTTCTACAAAATGAGAAACTAGAAGAGGTTTAGAACAATGTGAGCAGAGCTGGGGTTGAGTTTTGGAGGCCTGTGGTCGGAGGCCCCAGAGTAGAGGCACAGAGAGGAAGTAAATCTGACACTATGGGCCCCTTCCAGGGCCACTTTTCCAGGCTTGCAGACAAGTGGTGAAGCTGCTGAGTAAATGGGCCCAAAGCCCCTGGCCAGGCCCGGGTGTTGGCTTCCCTGTGGCTGCTACCCCTTGGGGTTTACTAGTTCAGAGCACAGATGTGTTGAGGATAGAAGTGGGACGGATGGAGGGCTCCTTAGGCCCGGGTAGTGGTGGCTGCCTCAGTAGTAGGTAGGACTTTCAGGTCCCCTCCACTAACACTTTCCCACCTGTCTTTTGTGCACACCGCAGATGATCAGCCTTGTGAGAAAGGTAGGAGCAGTGTTTGCCCCTGTGAGCACCCAGGGCCCCTCCGCTCCAGTGCATCTGGGGCTGACCCCATCTCCCTGGCTATTCCCAGCTGTGTGGGGTGGGGACCGGGTTCATGGCCTTGGGAACCCATCCTGTGTGCCTGACATGAAGACAGTCCTGATTCAGAACACCGCCAACTTGGAAAGGCTGTTGGGGTCTAACTGTGGAGAAATGAGTGAAATAGAAGGATTTGTCCTGGGGCAGCTAGAATGTGGGGTTGTTTTTTGTTGTTGTTGTTGTTGTTGTTGTTTTGTTTTGTTTTCCCTAAGCTCCTCCAAGTTGCTTTCCCAGAATTCACTGGCTGGCCACCCAGGGATTGAGTCCCTCTGGGTCTGAGGATGCATTCAGTGTAACCCACTCACCTCCTGTCATCTTCTTGGTTCCCAGAGACCTGTGACTGCGAGGGGCACTTCAAAGGGCACTATGTGGGTGAGTAGCCGGGCTCCCGCCTGACATTCCCTCCTGTCCACGTGTAGACTCAGGTGCCAGAGTCAGGGAAAAAGGAAGGCAGAGCAGCTTGGGCACCAGAAACTCAGCAGAACCTCACCCGCATGCTAGTTGCTCATAATCCTAGCTACAGAAGCTTAGATAGGAGGACTGTAGTTCAACGCCAGCCTGTGTAGGAAAGTCCATGAGACTCTTATCTCCAGTGAACCACCAAAAAGCCAGAAGTGGGGCAGTGGCTCAAGTAGTAGTGTGCTAGCCTTGAGTGAAAAAAGCTCAGGGATAGCACCCAGGCTGGCACAAAAAAAATCCAAAACAGACCTAGGATATGCTCTTCTCCCCTACCCCCCAGTCTTTGGGTACTATGTGTACTCCAGTATTGTCATTATCATCTTTTTAAATTTTGTGTGTGTGTGCATGTGGTGCTAGGGTTTGAATTCAGGGCCTGGGCACTGTCCCTTAGCTTTTTCATTCAAGACTAGTGTTCTGCCACTTGAGCCACAGCTCCACTTCTGGCTTTTTGCTATTTAATTGTCGATAAGGTTCTCACAGACTTTCCTGCCTGATCTGGCTTTGAACTCTGATCCTCAGATCTCGGCCTCTTGAATAGCTACAATGACAGGGATGAGCTACTGGTACTCAGCTAATAGGCAATTAAATAAACAAGCAACAAAAAAAGAACTTTGATTTTAACCTCCAATTTGCTGAAAAAATTGTGGGAATTATACCAAGAATTCCCATATACTCACATCCCACTCACTGGTTCCTAACATCCATGACACCTTCCCTTTCCTACCCATGGCATCTGTCTCCCAAGGCTCTCATCCTGTCCTTTACCCTTGAATTCCTCTGTGATTTCCCCAAGGACAAGGACTTCCTCTTATATAACATCAGGATGGTCAAATCCTGGAAACGTAACATGCTTACAGTTCTATCATCCTATATATGTGGCTATTTCAGTGTCTCCAATTGTCCCAATGATATCTCTAGGAGACCCCCCCCCCAACCTAAGACCACCCACTGTATTTGCATATTTGCATCCCCACAGATTAGACAATGGAGGCCCAGGGATACAGTGTCGTTGGATGCTAGAATTTAGATGTGGAGACCACTCCATGCCTGGCTAGGTGGAGAAAGTCTTTCCTGGGGTATCATAGGCCAGATGTCCCTATGTCCCTCTGCCCCTTCCTAAGCTGGTCTTCGGAGAAGCTTCCGCCTGGGCTGTAGAGAGAGGCCGGGTAGCTCACAGGAAGGGAAGCTGTCATCAGGAGCTGAGTCCCCAGAGCTGCTGACCTATGAGGAGGTGGTCAGGTACCAGCACCAGCCCGGTCAGCGGCCCCGCCTGGTTGTTTTGATCGGTGAGTGACGTCCTAGGTTTTCAGGGGGTAGGTTGGAAGGGGATCAGCAGAGACCCCCATCAGCTTGCCCTTCATTCTAGGATCTCTGGGAGCCCGACTGCATGAGCTGAAGCAGAAGATGGTAGCTGAGAACCCACAGCACTTTGGCGTTGCTGTTCCACGTAAGAGGGTCCCTGTGGGGGTGGGGGTGTTTGTGGGCACACACCAGTGTTTCGCAGGAAGGGGGACTCCACTCTCCCTTGCCCAATGACTGATTCTGTCCCCTACTTAGATAAGGGAGCTTGTGAACTGAGATGGGACATGGGGAGTTGCTTATACTCAGATCGGTCCCTGGGAGGAGATCTATGCTAGGAGTGGTCAGACCCACCCACTTCTAGACACTCTACAGAGAAATTTATCTCCCCACAATTTTCAGCACCTGGACCTGTCAGGGGAGGCTTTTATGCTGGTTGTTAAACTATGGAAACAGTAGGTGAATAAAAATCACTTAATTTATATATAATTTTTGAGGTACTTACGACGTAGGCAAGCACCTGCCACTTGAGCCACTCATCAGGCTGAGTAAGAGTTTCAAAGTGAGGGAAGAACATGAGAAAGGGGTTCTCACAGCCCTCCTAGGGTTGGACTTAGGTAGCCCGTGGGGACCAGAACACCCCAGTGGAGAGCTGTGTGTGCTCTCATTCTCTGGGGATCTGATTATTCCCAGAAGTGGGCCTCTCCATTTCAACATGGAACACAGTGGGGGAAACAAGCTTTTTTTTTTAAAAAAAATTTATTGTCAGTGATGTACAGAGGGGTTACAGTTTCATACATAAGGCAGTGAGTACATTTCTTGTTCAACTTGTTACCTCCTCCTTCATTGGAAACAAGCTTTTGAAAGGTATTTTCTTTGAGATCCAGCTCTGCCAAGACATATCCAGTCTATATGGGGTGGTCTGTTGTCAAGTCTCTCCTTTTGTCTCAAAATGAGAAGTCACTGGATAAAGAATTAGCCTTCAGCTGGGCCAGTTGTATTGGGGACCTCCCTTGTTTTCAGTGTAGAAAACCAACAAGATCAGGAAGTGAGGGCCTGGAAGTTCTCAGTGATACTTTAAAAGCTCAGCATTGCAATCCTAGCTTCTCAGGAGGCTGAGCTCTGAGGATCACAGTTCAAAGCCAGCCCAGGCAGGAAAGTTTATAAGACACTTACCTCCAGTTAACCACCAGAAAACTGGAAGTGGCAAGGTGGCCCAAAATGGTAGAATGTTAGCCTCGAGCAAAAAGAGCTCAGGGATAGCACCCAGGCCCTGAGTTCAAGCCCCAGGACAGACCAAGAAAAGCTCACCACAGAAAGACTGGCTTAGCCACTCTGCTACCTTCTGGCGGTGCGTCACTAGGCCCAGTGCTTAACTTCTCTGTGCCTCAGTCTTCCCAGGTCTTTTGCCTACATTAGAAAGTACTAAGTCTGGTGAGGGTGCAGTACCTGACACATGGACATGAATAGAGGCAACTAGGTTATGCCTCCCTTGGGAGGCAGGGGCCCACTTCTGGTCTCTCCCGCTGTGATAAGGGGTAGGGGGGAGGCATCTCTTCCTTCAGCTCCTCTTCTTTCTTTACAAGATACCACGAGGCCCCGGAAAAGCCATGAGAAAGAAGGGGTCGAATACCACTTTGTCTCTAAGCAAGCATTTGAGGCCGACTTACATCACAACAAGTATGTCCACTTGATGAACCGCTTGCCTGTGGGTAGCTGTGTGTTCTTGTGTCTGTCTGTCCAGCATCCAACTTGACCTGGGGGAGGGCATGGGCTTCCCAAAAAAGGATGGGGGACGCAGAAGAGGAGTTGGATTTGGGAAGTTGTCTTGGGCTTTCCTGTTTTGTTAATCTGGGAAAGCTCAGAAACTAAAGTTCTTTCCTCCTTGGGTGGTGTTTTAGGTTCCTGGAACATGGTGAATATAAAGAAAATCTCTATGGAACCAGCCTGGAGGCCATTCAGGCAGTTATGGCCAAAAACAAAGTTTGCTTGGTGGATGTGGAACCGGAAGTGAGTTCTTGGGCCGGTTGGGCATGTGTAGCTCATGGAATTTATAACTGAGGGGAACAGATTTTTGATAGCATACTGGATGCCAGGCACCAGTGGCTCACGTCTGTAATCCTAGCTATTCAGGAGGCTGAGATCTAACCTTAGTCTAAGGGACCTAAGGATCTTTAGTTTGGGTCTCTCTTTGAGAACTGAATGAAGGCTTTGAGCTTCCAAACCATGCCTTTCTAGTCACAAAGACTGCATGAATTGGAGATTACTCATGGGTCTTCTGGTGGCCCACAGGCCTAGGAGTGTAACTCTTGCATGGAACCAGTAATGTAATAAACTTCGTTGAGCCTGTAGTTCCAGCAATGGAGAGACTGAGGCAGGAGGATTATAACTTTGTCTCTCGTGGTTTCATTTGACCAACTAGACCATGACAGAGAATTAGATGAAAATGACAGGCAAAGCCAGGGCTGTTCTCAGTGCCAGCCTGCCAGCTGGGGGTGTGGGGAGCCCCTGGGGGAGGTAATGGAGAGGGCGGTCTGGAGAGCAGTTGGAAAGGGAAATCGGGGAGGGCGGGGGTGGCCACTCTGAGCAGAGCTTCAAAGCCATTTCCAGTTCCACACACGCAGCCCGCCGCAGGCTCCACAGGGGCCTAGCGGTCTTTTTAACCTTGTCTTTCAGAAAAACTTTGAACTCAAGATGGATTTTTTTCCTTTAGAGAAGCAGATCTTTGATTTTATGGTATAAACTGTAAGCTTTATTTTACAGAAGTTGGCTTGAAACACATTTTAAAAAGCACATTTTGACTTTAAGGGAAAACTTGCTCATATAGAATTACTGTGAGCTGGTAGTCAAAATTCAGAGTCTAATTTTTTTTTCCTGGAACTTGATTTCAGGGCCTCGTGCTCTTTTTTTTGCGGCAGAGGCACTCGTGGGGCTTGAACTCTGGGCCTGCGAACTGTCCTTGAGCCCTTCAGCTAAAGGCTAGCACTCTACCACTTGAACCACAGTGGCTTTTTCTGGTGGTTAATTGGAGATAAGAGTCTCACAGACTTTCCTGCCTGGCCTGGCTTTGAACTTGGATTCTCAGATCTCAGCCACCTGAGTAGCTAAGATTACAGGCGTGAGCCACCAGCACCTAGTGGGCCTCACACTCTTGCTTAGCTTTTTTTGTTTGAGGTGGGTGCTCTACCACTTGAGCCACACTTCTACTTCTGCCTTTTTACTGTTTGATTGGAGATAAGAGTCTCACAGACTCTGTCTGGCTTTGACTCTCCATCCTCAGATCTCAGTTTCTTGAGTAGCTAGAATTACAGGCATGAACACCAGTACCTCGCTTAAGAAAACAATTTTTTTTTTTTTGTCAGTTGTGGGGATTGAACTCAGGGTGCTGTCCCTAAGTTCTGTCACTCAAGGCTAGCACTCCACCATTTTGAGCCACAGCTCCACTTGTTTTTCTGGTAGTTAATCATAGCTAAGAGTCTCATGGGCTTTCCTACCTGGGCTGGCTTTGAACCGTGACCCTCAGATCTCAGCCTCCTGAGTAGCTAGGATTACAGGCATGAGCCACCAGCAGCTAGCTAAGAAAAAGAAAAAAAAATTTCCTTTTGACCACATTCCCAGTCTAGAAAAGAATAAGTGATTTTTATTGATCTCTATGTACATGTGCAGATACTGCAGATCATAGTTTAATATCAAGAGTTTCAAATAGGGGCCCGTAACGTTATACACAAAATGGACTTGTTAATAACGTGGCTTGCACATGGAAAACCTCATCTACAAGCTTGTTTCAAGCCATCCTCATTCTTGGACTCTCAAGAGGCCCAAGTCTTGGCACAGATTTTGCCTGAGTCTAGGTAGCACACTCGGCTAGACTGTTCCCATCCTCAGGAGTGGGCAGGTGGAGAAGAGATGAAGGGATTTCATTGGAGCTGGGTGAGGGGGACCAGGAGCTAGACCTCTCAGCTAAGACTTCCTTTCTCAGCAGCTGGACAGCAGGGCCCAGCTGAGCTCTGTGTCAGAGTGAAGGATCAGAGGATGTGCGGTTGGTCCGTCAGTACTCAAATCACCTGGACCTTTGCCATGTGGGTTAGGAGACGAAGCTTCCAGAAAGGACGTGCCACCATTAATTATGATACTATTTAATTTTCCTGAACTTTCTTCCCCAGGCACTGAAACAACTGAGAACCTCAGAGTTCAAACCCTATATTATATTTGTAAAGCCTGCAATTCAGGAGAAAAGGAAGACGCCACCTATGTCCCCAGCATGTGATGATACAACAGCCACATTTGTAAGTGTCAGCTTGATCATTGTTCTCTAAGGGGTGACCTTGCTGCTCAGTGTACTTCCTGTAGGGTAGGAAGATGGGACACTACCAGGTTTTCCTTCCATCTTGCCTATGGGCAAGATGAAGGTGGTCATGTGACCAGAAGGCTTGTGGTCGGACAGCCAGGAGTGTTTCCCAGCCCTGGCAGGGATGGCTTTGGGCTCACTGCCCTCTGCTCCCTCACAAAAGCTTTCTACCCCCAAACAAGGGCCTGACACCTGTCAGGGGCCTGAGCTGAAATGCCACAAACCACATTCAATTTGTTGAGCTCCTAAATTAAACCCAACCTTTGTTTTCAGTTGAACACCATCACACCAGGTCATCATCATGGTTTTCAAACCAATTCGAACTCTCAGAAAATGGCAACAGGATGGCAGGCAGCCCCAGGCCCTACCTCAAAAAAGCACCAATGCAAAGAGAGACTGGGCGTATGGCTTGAGTGGCAGACCAGCTGTCTAGCAAGCTGGATATGGTGGCACACACCCTTAGTCCCAGCACTTTACGTGACTGATGTAGGAGGATTTGTGAGTTTAAGGCCAGTCTGGGCTTCGTAATAAGACAGTGTTTCAAAAAAACAAAACCAAACAAATGAGTCAAGATGACAAAAGGGAAGATAGAGATACAAGGAAAAGAGTCTGCCAAACAGACCATCAGGTCCACAGGAAATGCCCGCTTTTGTAGGAAGTCTGACCCCCTCCCTGGACCACCGGCTGTCAAGCAAAGCAGCCCGCAGTCTTTTTCCAGTGTCCCTCTGGCAGGTCAGTCTTTCCATCTGGTCCATCTCCTTTATCACTCAGCAGGATGCTGCATCCAGCCAGACAGGCTGATGATTACATGCATCTGCTGAGGTGCTTTGTTGTCTGTGGGTCAGTTTACCTGCTAATTATGAAATCCCGCCTTTTCCTGTCCAGATGCGGCCCTCTATCCTGTAGCCAGGTGGGAAAGCCATGGTGAGGCTCTCCCAACACAGAGATTCTAACTCAGGAGGCTTGGGTAGGGCCTCAGCTCTCATTTCTGTTCATTTCATTTTTGAGGTTTGGTAATCTCCTGCCTCAGCTGCCCAAGTGCTAGGATTACAGGAATGTGTCACCAGGCTCAGCAGCATCTGAATTTTTTGTTGCTGCTGTTGTTCGTCATGGGGCCTAAACTCAGGACCTGGGTACTGTCACTGTCCCTGAGCTTTTTTGCTTAAGGTGAGCACTTACCCACTTTGAGCCACACCTCCATTTCTGGCTTTCTGGTGGTTAATTGGGGATAAGAGTCTCTGTAGTTTCCTGCCTGGGCTGGCTTTGAACCATGATCCTCAGATCTCAGCCTCCTGACTAGCTAGGATTACAGATGTGAGCCACCCAGGCCCAGCCAGCATCTCAATTTTTAATACATGTTCTTTCATAAGATTTCCATGTATGTAAATAGACCCTAAAACACATCTGGAGAAGTTTCTTCTAAAGGCCTGAATTTAGTTCAATACTGAATATGTATCTCATCTCTGAGTACCATCTAATGGGCTCAATTTCTGTCCATTTCTTTGTGACCCACAAGTTATGAGATGTCTGCGTTCTAATTAATTGATTAAGCTAATCCAACATGGGGCTAAGCAATGGCACAATGGGGATCTTTCTTATGTGATGGCAGGGGATCTTTCTTATGTGATTTTCAGGACTGTGACTTAGCTGCGTGCTGGTGGCTCACACCTATAATCCTAGCTATTGAGGGGGCTGAGATCTGAGGATCATGCTTCTCAGCCAGACAGAGCAGGAAAGTCTCTGTGAGACTCTTATCCCCAGTTAAATACCAAAAAACTGGCTTAAGCAGTAGAGTGCTAGAGTGCTAGCTTTGAGAAGTTCAAGGATAGTGCCCAGGCCCTGAGTTTAAGCTCAAGGACAGGTACTCCCCTTCCTCCCCAAAAAGGGCACTGTAACTACTTTTTTTTTTTTTTTTTTGAGACAAGGTCTCTCTAATGTTGCCCAGATTGGTCTCAAACTTGAGATCCTCCTGCCTCAGCCTAGAGCCTTGTAATGCTCAACAGACTACGAAGATGTCTCCAGCTTTTATAGTTTTTGTAATGATCTATCCTGGGCACTAAATTGCCATGCAATACTATTTTAAAATTAATTTTATTTTTGTGTATGTGGTACCAAGGAATCAAACCCAGGGCCTCATGCATACTAGGCAAGCACTCTACCACTAAGCCACCTTCACAGCCCAACACAATACTGTTTTTTGTGCCAGTACTAGGGCTTGCACTCAAGGCCTGGATACTGTCCCTTAGCTTATTAATTCAGAGGTGGCACTGCTCCACTTTTGGCTTTTTATTAATTGAAGCTAAGTGTTTCGTGAACTTTTCCTACCTGGACTGGTTTTGACTTCTCAGCTCTTAGCCTCCTGCGTTGCTTGGATTACAGGCATGTGCCTCTGGCACCTGGCTATTTATTTATTGATAACAGGGCTACTTTGAGGAAGGAAATGCAATCTCATCTCCATATGTGGATCTAAAATAGACATTCCCCAAACTGGGCTCTCAGTCAAAAGATGCACAATGGCTACTTGGTGATACCAGTGCCTATGCCATGGCTATGTCTACTGCCCAGCAACTTCCTTTGAAGCTTGATATGTTATCACTACACTCTATTTTTTTTTTGCCAGTCCTGGGCCTTGAACTCAGGGCCTGAGCACTGTCCCTGGCTTCTTTTTATTCAAGGCTAGCACTCTGCTACTTGAGCCACAGTGCCACTTCTGGCCTTTTTCTATATACGTGGTGCTGGGGAATTGAACCCAGGGCTTCATGTATATGAGGCAAGTACTCTTGCCACTAGGCCATATTCCCAGCCCCTACAACTCTATTCTTCTTTGTAGTTGGTTATTAATGGGGCACACTCATCTACCCATGACTTCAAGAGGAAAGGGAGTTCTGAGAGGGGATATCAGCCCCAGCTGCTCCACACGACCTTTTTCTTGGCAGGATGAAGCGCAGCAAGAGATGGCTGCCTCTGCCGCCTTCATTGAGCAGCACTTCGGGCACCTGGTGGACACCGTGCTGGTGAAGGAGGATCTGCAGGGGGCGTGTGCCCAGCTCAGAGTGGTCTTAGAGAAAATGAGCAAGGACTCTCACTGGGTACCCATTAGTTGGGTCAGGTAACTCATTTCCAGAACGTACAGGCTAGAGGAGACCTCAAAGGCCATGTTGTCCAGCCTCCTTTCCTTTCACCATCAGTGACTGAAGTGTGGAGAGAGGCAAACATTTCCACAAGCTCCATACTCAAGAAGAACTGTAGTGGGGAGCCTTGTTTGGGGGGGGGGGTGTGCGTGTACATGTACGTACGTGTGCCAGTACTGGGCTTTGAACTCAGGACCTCACTCTCTTGCTTAGCGTACTTCACCCAAGGCTGGCACTCCACCATTTGAGATACAGCTCCACTTCTGGCTTTTTGCTGGTTAATTGGAGATAAGACTCTTACGGACTTTTCTGGCACAGGCTAGGTTCAAACCACAGTTTTCAGATCTCAGCCTTCTGGGTAGCTAGGGTTATAGGTGTGAGCCAGTGGTGCCTGGCTTGTGGTTGGGTTTTTGCCTGTTTTCCTCTGCACTCCTTCAGGTCATACTTTGAAAGGGGAAGTTCATAAAAGCAATTCATGTCATTCTTTCAGATCTCACACACAAGTTGACCTTGATTCTTGAGACCAAAGTAGATACTGCCTTTTTTGGTAGGGTGGTGATGGTGAATCGACACAATACTGATCTATAGTGATATTTAAACTTTATAAACCTTGCTCCAGCTCTGGTGGAAGCTGAGTTTTACTCAAAGGAATTTTCCGTGCAGTTGGAATTCTCTCGTCTTCCAGCCTGAATTTTTTTTTAACATCTTTTTGAAAGTGCTTGTCTGGTAATAGAAAAATGGAGATTCCTACCTTATTAAATAGTGAGCACACCTGTGAAGTTTTCTGGAAGACTGAGGCACACTTAGCCACCCACATGAATTATGGTACTACTTGATTATGCAGTAGAGTCTTTCAGGACTTGTGAGGAAGGTAAAGCTTCGTGTCCCCTTTCTGAATGCCCTCATCCTCCTGAAAAGGAGTCCTCACTTTGATTTGTTCCATCCCATCATAGTCCCTCTGGCCTGTCCCTACCTTCAGATTATTGGGGCTTCTCCTGTGCTAGATTGTGGGAAACCAGATGACTCCTGCTGTCAAAACTGTCTTAGCCACAGTGAATCCATTGTCAAAATAAAAGGAAATGAAGTCAAGAGTGTGGGCCTTATGATCTTGTCCCAAAGTGATTGACATCTCCCAGGGCTTGTGATGCCTCAGCTACTCAGAGGAGGACAAGTGCATGGAAGGCCTTTAGAGACATGATCTGATCTCTGTCTCCCAACTAGCTATGATTACAGGCATAAGCCACTGAATTATTTTTTAGTGTTTCCTTTTATAGTTGCTTATTTTTGTGCCAGTATTGGAGCTTGGAGCATGAACTCAGAGCCTGAGTGCTGTCCCTGTGTTTACATTCAAGGCTGGCACTCTAGCACTTGAACCACACTTCCCCTTCTATTTTTGTGTTTCTCCTTTTTGGTAGTTCATTGGAGGTGAGAATCCCACCGTTTTCTTCCCTGGCTGGCTTTGAGCTGCAATCTTCAGATCTCAGCCTCCTATAGTTGCTCACATTACGGGTGTGAGCCACTGGCACCTGACTTGAGTAGAGTTGATCTTGGAACTCTTCCATAGAGACCCAGGCCAGGACTGCCCAGTAAAAGGTGAATGGCATAGGCAGAGTTGTTTATTAGGCAGCAAAGCTTGCATCAAAAGGCCATTCCCAGGCAAAAGCCACTCTAGACCATCCCATAGGTTACTCTAGAACACCCCATAGTGAAGCAGCATGGGGGAGAGGGTCCCCAACTCTCAGAAATCTCACTGTAGCCATCTGTTCTCCAGTCTGAAACACACACTCGAGCAGCAGGTGATGATTCTGTCACCCTGCATTTCATACAGCTCTGTATTTTCTGCTGCTGCTTTTACACAATTCTCAGATGAACTGGCAATGACTCTCTTTACACGTATGATAAAGCAAGGTGCTAAAATGTACTGGCTGGACCGCCATCAAGGTGCCCTCCCTGCCCCCAGGGCAAGCTGTGTCCACAGCTGTTTTCTGGCACTCCATCTGTGGGCTTAGAAAGGATAGTGCTCTAGGGAAGGAAGTCATCTGGAGGGCACATCTTTCGCTGTTCATAAAAAGCCAGTGATTTTTTTTTATACACCTGCTCACAAATATATGTTGGTAGAGTGTGTATAAGTGCAATTCCAAATCCCACTCCAGATAGCAGTACATATGTTCTGAGCTCCTGGGGAAAAGTGTTTGCAAGAATTCAGCATTCAGGCTGGGAATATGGCCTAGTGGCAAGAGTGCTTGCCTCCTGTACATGAAGCCCTGGGTTCGATTCCCAAGCACCACATATATAGAAAATGGCCAGAAGTGGCGCTGTGGCTCAAGTGGCAGAGTGCTAGCCTTGAGTAAAAAGAAGCTAGGGACAGTACTGTGCTCAGGCCCTGAGCCCAAGGCCCAGGACTGGCAAAAAAAAAAAAAAAAGCAGCATTCCACACCAAGAAATCACACTGAAGTCCTTCAAGTTGTACTTTCTCCCCCTTGCTCCCTTTGGGCCTTTAAATACAGGCAAATCTCCTACCTGTATCAACAGCCAGAGAGAATGTAAGCACTAAAAGAATTTTCCTGGGTCAGGGTTGTTAAATGAATGACGGTATATTGCCATTCATTATTTGTATCTGGGGCAGACATCACTCTTGGATTACAGAACTCTTCCGCCTTTGGCTCTTTCAGGACAGTATTCAGAATTAGTTAGGCAGAATTAGCAGCTATCTCCATCTTGTTTAGGGTCCTTGACCCAGGGGCAAGCAATCTTCCCTGAAACCCACTCCACTTGCTACAGAAGAGGGTCTTAAGTGACAGGCATTAGTCATTCACAGTGTTCTGATAAGGTAACCATTAGAGAATGGTACAAATATACACATGATCTAAAGTACGTGGATAATCAGATTGTGTATCTGCTTTTTTATGTTATCAGTCACAGTGACAGCTCTTAATAACATGTCTAATAATTACAGACTGCAAATATATGCATCAAGCCTATTTTTTGTATGTGTATGTGCCAGTACTGGGGCTTTAACTTAGGTTCTGAACACTGCCCATTAGTTTTTTTCACTCAAGGATGGTGTATTACCCCTTGAACCACACCTTCCCCTCTGCCCTTTGGCTGGTTAGTTGGACAGAGAGCCTTATGGGATGGCTTTGAGCTGAGATCCTCAGCCTCCTGGGTAGGTATGATGACCTGTATAAACCACCAACGCCCAGTGAATTTCTCTGCCCTTTATATTCTCAACTATCACTTCTTTAAAGAACAGTCAGGCTGGAGCTGGGGATATGGCCTAGTGGCGAGAGAGCTTGCCTCGTATACATGAGGCACTGGGTTCGATTCCCCAGCACCACATATACAGAAAATGGCCAGAAAGTGGCGCTGTGGCTCAAGTGCTAGCCTTGAGCAAAAAGGAAGCCAGGGACAATGCTCAGGCCCTGAGTCCAAGGCCCAGGACTGGCCAAAAAAAAAAAAAAAAAAAAGAACAGGCTGATGATAAGGCACTGGTGGCTCATACCTGTAAACCTAGCTATGTAGGAGGCTGATAATTGTGGTTTAGAGCCAGCCTGGGCAGACAAATCTGAGAGACTCTTATCTCCAATTAACCAATCAAATGCTAGAAGTGGAGGCGTGGCTCAAGTAGTAAAACATCAGCCTTGAGCAAATAAAAGCTAAGTCCTGAGTCCAAGCCCCAACACTGGCATGTGCCCACTCAAGTGTCAGCACACACAGACAATGAAAAACCATTGTCAGTTGCAAGAGGCAATGAATGATGATAGAAGTTTGTTGTTTTTGTCTAAGGCCAGAAGCTAAGCCTCCTTCGTGGGGGGAAATTTCTTATGACCACAGATGATAGGAAGAGCCATGTCTAGAAGTGGAATAAGCTGTCTATCAGCCTCCCAGACTCCCTTGCAGCTAAGGGATGGCCCTAAGACCTAAGTTAGACCACTTCAGGTATCTTGCATGATGCCAGTGACACAATGGCAGCTCGGTGAAGGCTTCTCATACACTCAGATCCCATGCGATGGCTCCAGGCTCAGCAGCGAAGGCAGCCAGCATCTCAGACCAGGCACAGCCAGGCAATATGCAGCTGGAAGTTTGGCCCTGCTGTCTCTAGGAAATACTAATGAATTTATAGTGTTTGAAATTGATTTTGAATTGAATTTAAATTGAGTTTAATTGAATTTATATTTAATTGAATTTTAATTATCTCACTACTTATACCAGACAAAATTGGTTTTCAGTGCTTGCAACTAAGAATTCATACTGATAGAGGCTGAAAGATAGGGGTGGAATTATGGAGAGCCTTGTGCATCATAGTGAAAGTACCAGCCCATCATAGAAGAATAGAAACTCATGGGAGGTAGGAAAAATGGGATAGGGACATATTTTTGCATTAAAAAATGCCAGTCATAAATAACAAGTGCCTGAAATATGGGACTTCTCAAAAGGAGAACAGCCAATAGAAGGATGGGGAAGAGGATGGCTCAGGCTAAAAAAGGGCACAAAAGTGTCTCCATAATAGTACTGTGAAATATCTTTTTTTGGTGGGACTGGGACTTGCTAGCCAGACATCTACTGCTTAGATACACCTAGTTTTGTTGTTGTTTTTTCCAGTCCTGGGGCTTAACTCAAGGCCTGGGTACTGACCCAGAGCTTCTTTTACTCAAGGCTAGCAACTCTACCACTTGAGCCACAGCGCCACTTCCAACTTTTTCTTGTGTTGTCTAAACCTTGATGCTGTCAGTGTCAGCCTTGTGACTGGATCACCTCATCCCACTTTTTCTTCCAGGATGGCATTGACAGTTTTATGTTTTCAGTATCCCCTGCCCTTGTTTCATAACACCCAATAAAAGAAAAGCCCATTGCATCTTTCTGCAATACCTGCCCCATTTTATGTTCTGAGCTTTATTGAATCATCCTGAGGTTGAACATTCAGCCATTCTGAAGTGTCTTGAGATGCTATGCAGCCAAAAAAAAAAAAATCCTACATTCTGGCCAGGGTTTTCTCTTGTATCTTTTCCATGGTGAGTAACCTTGTATTCAGTGAGAGGGAGAAGAGGGGGGAAAAGGATAACAAGAAAGCAAGAGAGTGAGAGAGAGACCAATTATATAGTATGTTCCATTTTTCTGTTTGTTTTTTTTAAGAGGGAAGGAACCGCTTAGCCATACTAAATGCCCAAATGACAGTACTTCTGAATAGTGACAACCACCTGTAACTTTTGCACAGCTTTAAAGCCACCAGGCCTTCTGCTAACTAACATCGGGACATATCACTTCCCTTTAGTCTCCTGTAAAGCCTCTAAGCTGATGACAGAAGACAGTATCATTTCTTTCTCATATGGAGAGAAGAAAAGCCAAAGAGCTCTAAGGTCCCTGAATGGATGGCCAATCAATATCTATGAGATAAGCATAATTCATCCTCTATCCTGGGCCCCTGTTCTCGTGTTCTCTCTCTCTTTCTCTCTCTTTCCCTCTCTCCCTCTCTCCCTCTCTCCCTTTCTCCCTCCCCCCTCCCTCCCTCCCTCCCTCTCTCCCTCTCTCCTAGGGTCCTGAACTCAAGGTTTCATGCTATCCCTTAGCTTTTTTTGCTCAAGGTTAGTGCTCTACCACTTGAGCCACACCTCTGCTTTTGGCTTTTTACAAGTTACATGGGTAAGAGTCTATGGACTTTCCTACCAGGGCTGACTTTGAACCATGATCCTCAGTTCTTAAGCCCCATGAGTAACTAAGATTATAGGCATGAGCCACTGGCTCCTGGCTTCCTTGTTTGCCATCAGTGGGGCTCTTAGGTATTTGGGTAGCAACTGTGAGGAAATCTTTCATAATAAAAAGTAGACATACCTATTCTTCTTGTGAAACAAGATATTTTGTTGTATTTCTGATATAACGCCTTGAATTCTGGAAAAAAAATCAGAAAGGTTCCTGTCAATAACCAAGTACTGACACTGCTGAAAATCTAAATTCTAAGGATGGCTTAGAAATGCTTAGGGGCCAGGACACTTGCAAAACACTGCAGGTGGAGCCAGGAGCTGGTGGCTGACATCTGTAATCCTAGCTACTCAGGAGTCTGAGATCTGAAGATTGCATTTCAAAGCCAGACTAGGCAAAAAAGTCCATGAGACTCCTATCACCAATAAACTACTCAGAAAAAGCTGGAAGTGGCACTGTGGCTCGAGTGGTTGAGTGCTAGCCTTGAGCACAAAGGCGCTCGGGGAGAGAGCCCAGGCCCTGAGTTCAAGCTACAGGACTGGCACAAGAACAACACTGCAGGTGGCCCCCTACCTTTTGCTTTTGTTTTGTTTCAAGGCAGGGTCTGACTATATAGCCCAGGCTGGCCTGGAACGTTTGATGGTTGAGCCTCTGCTTCCTGAGTGCCTCTGCTTCCTGAGTACTGGGACTGCAGATGGCTCCTCATTACCTCATCTTTCTTTGGTCATTCGTAAATGAAGCCAGCCAACTACATATAGAATTATACGTCCTCCATCCTTATCCATTCATCCTTTTTTTAATGAATGAGGGGGATGGAGGAAGATGCTCTCTAATGTTTTCTGAAATCCTGACACAACGGCTTTAATGTGAAGATGTCTTTAGCTGTTAGTCAACAGCTTATAACTCTTGGTTTTGTTTGCCTTGGGTGGTTTTTCTTATAGCGATGGTTACATTTCCCATGATCTAGTCATCTAGGGTCCTTCTGAGATTCTCTAGGCTGAACCCAGACAAACTGTGCGTGTATGGGAAGGTAACAAGAGTGTCCACATGCCTGCCAGTCTAGCTCCGATGCCCTGCGGTCGTAGTGGGGTTTGCGGTCACCCAGCCTCTTCAGAATGCCCTGGTTTTCCACCGTGATTCTCACTAGCTCGCGGTTCCTTGTTTCTCTATTTAGGCTGAAAAACACAAGAAGCCGGAGGTGAATAAAGAGGAAAATACCTCCTCCCCTCCCCCCAGACAGTAGTGAGGAAGGGAAGGAAGGCCTGGCATGAATGCCAGGCTGTGAAGGGTAGGGATGTAACCAGGGTGCTGAGTCCCATGATCCCCTTGGTGCCGCAGTGCCTTCTGGGAAACACGCAGAAGAGTTGCATTTTGTAACAGGATTAAGAACCTCTGGTTTCTACTGTGATGAGGGAAGGGATCTCTATGGCTAAGTCACAAACGGCTGATGACATGGTCTGGATCCTCTCACTCGCTGTGGCCTTCAGTTTCCATTGATATATCCTAGGATGTAGGAAAGGCAGCAGTACTCCTTCATTCACCTCATTCCACCAACCTTGAATAAACATTATTTGTAGCCTTGACCACATGGCTCAGTATGTTTTTCCCTTTTTTTGTGCCAGTACTAGGGCTTGAACTCAGGGCCTCATGCGCTTGCTTAGCTTTTTCACTTAAGGTTGGTGCTCTGGCATATGAGCCATACCTCCATTTCTGGCTTTTTGCTGGTTAGCTGGACATGAGTCTCTTGGATTTATCTATCAAGGCTGGCTTCAAACTGAGATCCTCAAATCCCAGCCTCCTAAGTAGCTAGGATTACAGACATGAGCTTCCTGTGCTGGATTTTGCATTAGTATTTTTACTTAAATGTCTCCCATCTCAGATTTTTAGTTCTTTAAGATTAGGAAATACTGTACATTATTTCACCTCCCTATTCCTGTGGCTAGCTCACAATAATGAGGAATAGTTGGGAACACATTTCAGGGGGACCATATTGTCATCTTAGTGATGGGGCTATGGTCTGAATGTCTTTGTACACCCAAATACTTAGGTTGAAATTCTAACCCCAAAGGCATTATAAGATGAGGCTTTGGAGGTGAGCTGAATGCCCTTATTAAAGTCAAAGAGAGCTGGGTGCCTGTGGCTCAATCCTAGTTACTCAGGAGGCTGAGATACAAGGATCAATGTTCAAAGCCTCCTTGGGAAGACAAATCTGAGAGACTCCAACAAGAAGCTGAAAGTGGAGATAGGGCTCAAGTGGCAGAGCACCAGACTTGAGTGAAAAAGCCAAGCAAGAACCTGAGGTTCTGAGTTCAAGCCCCAATACCAGAACACACACACACACACACACACACACACACACACACACACACACACACAAAGTTTGAGAGAGATTCTGCCCCTCCTGCCAAGAAGCTACAGTGACAAGATGTCATCTATGCAACTAGGGCCCCTCACCCATACCAATTGATTTGCCAACATCTTGATCTTTAGATTTCCCAACTTGCAGCACTGTGAAAACTAAATCATGGTTGTTTATAAGTCACTCCGTTTATGGAATTGTAGCCTGAACAGCGAAATTATTCTGTCATTTCAAGAGTACACGATGCATTCTTGTGACAGAGTGGAACCAGACCCTGAAAAATGTCTTAGATGGAATCAAAGGTAAAGAAGGGCTCCCAGCGTTGAAGTCTTCATTCTCACTGGCGTGACATCTCTGACCCATTCCCACTAACCCAGTGGTCTTCCTGCTTGAGAGAACACTGTACTTACAAGCCGGGGGGGGGGGGCGGTGGGGAATCCAGTTTGGCTTCTGAAAAAAAAAATATAACAACACAAAACTGTCATGCAGAGAAAGAAAAATACCTTTTAGAAAAATATTCGTTCCAGCAGTCCACCTTGGCAGGGCCTCGATGAGCGTTGGCAATTTTCTGACACAGCTGCCTATTTTCATACTCGATTTTGTCGATTTTCCTTTGCTCACCCTGGTAAGAAAGTGATCACCTGACTATAATGTTCCCACCTATAATGGCTGAGCACTGCTCCCCACCTCCCAGGATGATAGGAAATGGGCATCTTGGGGGCTCCAGAGGAGTATAGACCCAAGTTTAGAAAGCTAAGCATGCAGGGTATGGGAGACAGAGTGTTAGGTAGGTAGAAGATTTGGGGAATTGGATCTCTTTAGGACAAAGATAAAAATCAGTCAAATATATCAGCTGATGTTAACAACAAATACCTGTAGTTTGCTCAGTTTTAAAATATGATGTGTGTGGGCCACTGGAGGTTTGGTATCAACTGCAGGCTTCACTGGAGCAGATGATGAAAGAACAATGTTACACACAGGCCTCCTAGACGGCTTCCTAACCCACACACAACCTAGGAGCCTTACAGTGTAGAATTCTGACCCTGCAATTTCTAGCAATGTTAACTTGGTTGAATTCCCCCAAACTGGCATTTTTTATTTTTGAGCAGAAATGAAAATAGAATGAAGTCTAGAAAAAAAGTGTGATTTGGGCTGAGAATGTGGCTTAGTGGTAGAGTGCTTGCCTTGCATGCATGAAGCCCTGGGTTCAATTCCTCAGTACCACATAAATAGAAAAAGCGGGAAGTAGCACTGTGGCTCAAGCCATACAGTGCTAGCTAGCCTTGAGCAAAAAGCAGCTCTGGGACAATGTCTCGGCAAAAGAAAAAACAAAAAAAAAATGCAGTTGTACAGGTGATTATTCCTTCAATAAAACAGCCTCTCACTCAGTTGGTCACTGAAGTCCTATACTCTGAGTTTCTTAGATGAAATCTAAAACTAATTTGTTTTTTATACCAGTATATTGGGGGTTGAACTCAGGGCCTCACTCTTGCTTGGTTTGAAGCCAGCCTGGGAAGAAAAGTCCATGAAACTTAACCACCAAAAAGCTGGAAGTAGAGCTGTGGTTCAAGTGGTAGAATGCTAGCCTTGATCAAAAAAGGCTTAGTGACAGTACCCAGGCCCTAAGTTCAAGCCCAGTACTGGCACGCACAGTCACACAGAGTCTCTCAGACTTTCCAGCCTGGGCTGGTTTTGAACTGCGATCCTCAGATCTCAGCCTCCTAAGTAGCTAAGATTTCAGGCAGGAGCCACCGGTGCCCATCTCTAAGTCTTAGATTTGAAGAGTTTTAAATGACTGTTTCCATGATCTGGAACTCCCTGGTGGATGAGAAATTTTGTTTCTGATAGCCTTATTGACCAAGCTTAGTAGAGAAGGAAATACCATCCTATAGCCACACACTGGCCTGGCTTGCTGACCATATTTCTAGAGTGACCCCTCTGGTACCTCTAGTCTCTAGGCTGGGTCTAGCCCCAGCTGCCCACCTACCTATTTGGACTCTATTCTTGTGAGATGCATAGTGGCCAAAGTCCAGTTTTTTCTTGAAGTTTGTGGTTTGCCTATGATTAGAAACAATAACAGGGTAGGCTAAATAATCCAGGGAATTGTTCATCTTCTCTACCTACTCTCACTTCAGAAATGAGGTATGTAGGCTCCTCTGTGAGGTACTAAGCCATTTCCATGGCAGGTTGTCATAGATACTCAGTTATGACATCAAGGCCAGGTCTTGGAATAGGAGCTATAGAGCATTCGTGACTGTCTCTTGGCATTTGTTGTTGTTGTTTTTTAAACTTATTTTACTTAAGTATTCTTTGACATAAATTTGCACATGTTTATAAGATACAGAGTGGTAATTCAATACAGGTATACAATGTGTATGATCGAATGAGAATAATTAGGATTTTTTATTTTTTGTGCCAGTACTGAGGCTTGAGCTCAGTATCCCTGTGTTGTCCCTTAGCTTTACCTTGCTCTACCACTTGAGCCATACCTCCACTTCTGGTATTTTGCTGGTTAGTTGGCGATAAGAGTATCACCGACTTTCCTGCCCAGGCTCACTTTGAACCATGATCCTTAGATCTTAGCCTCCTGAGTAGCTAGGAGTTCAGGCATAAGCCACCAGCACAACACATAGCTCAGTATTCAGCATTTTGATCACTTCTACTATTTTTCTATGTGCTGGGCTTTGTCCAAGTGTCAACCTGGATGATGAGGAGTGAGGGACTCAGGAGTTCTCTCTCACCTGCCTGAAATTTGGTGCTGGTGACACCGTGTGCTGGGATGGGTGGGATGGCCCAAGTGTGGTGGGAGGAAGAATTGCCAGCCTCCATGAGACACCTTGGTCTAGTCAAGTAATGTCTACCACCATGGTTTCCTCAAACCACTGGCTTTTCCAGAAAGTGTAAGAGGACCTGAACGGTAATCTAAACCAATTCCTTCATTTTGTAGATAGAGGCACAAGTCCAGAGCAACAGCAAAGAAGCTTAAGAACCAAATCAGTGCCAGAGCTGGACTGAGGATGTAGGCTCCTGAATTCTAGGACTGCATTTGCCCCTTTGAAGGAGGAACTCTGCTGTCTTTCATGGAAGTGGGGGAGGTCAGCTTTCTTCTAGGGTAGAGACTCTCATTTGCCCTCAGTGAGAGCTCTGGAAGGGTTGAGCTCCTGACCCCATGGGATTCACAGCTGCTCTAGGAAAGGCTATTAAGGAGACTGGATTTTCTCCATGAAAGCACAGGGTGTAGATGGATTAACATATAAATCACTATTAGCACTGATGCCTTTATCTTCCTCCTTCCTCTTCCTGTCCCTCCTCTTCCTTCCCTCCCTCCCCCTTCTCCTCTTCCTCCCTTTTTCTCTTCCTCCATCCTCTCCCTTTTCCTTCCTTCCATTCTTTCTTCCCTCATTCCCTTCTTCCTCCTTCCTTTAAGAGGATCTTACTATGTAACCTCAAACTCTAGACCCTCCTGCCTTGGCCTCCTGGGTGCTAGGATTATAAATTAGGCATACCACCATACCAAGCTTGACACTTTCTTGAAGGTCACATTTAAGCTTTTGAAACAAGCCTACAAGTTAGATATGGAGTTTCCCTTATTGGAAAGAGCTTAATATATGTAATGAGATAGCAAGGATCTGAAACCCAAGTCTAAATAATTTTGTACAATACTTTTAGTATGCCTGCATTTTGACTGTGACCTGTCACAGGAGGTCAGATGTAGTGTTCTACTTGTGGCATGTCCACACTCAAAAGTTTGGGATCTTGAAAACATTTTGGATTTCCAGATCAAGGATGCTCAACTTGTATTTATTACTACTACTACTATTATTATTTTTATTAACCTTTTTATATGTAGCAGACAGGGTCAGAGAAGTTAAGTAATTCTTGGGGGTCAGAACTCCAAGCCTGGCTTGCAGAGAGCTCAAACTAATTTTTTTTCATGGCTCTACTGGGGCTTGATCTCAGGGCCTGGGCACCGTCCCTTTATGTTTTCTGCTTAAGGTTGGTGCTTTATCACTTGAGCCACAACTCCACTTCTGGCCTTTTGTTCATTGGAGGGAGATAAGAGTCTCATGGCCTTTCCTGCCTGGGCTGGCTTCAGATCTCAGCCTCCCTAGGTAGTAGCTGGGATTACAGGCATGAGCCACCAGGACCCCGCTGAGCTCACACTTTTAAGCTCCATGCTGACTTGACTCTCATCGAAAGCAGATGTGCCCCAGAGTTGGGGTTTCTCAGACTTGGACTTACCTCGGGGCCGGTAAACTGGGCATGGATTCAGCAGGTCTGGAGTGGTGAGAAGTCTGCATCGCTGACCTGGGCCAGGGTTGGAGTTTGGGTGTCCCTGTCATCCTGAAAAAAGCGACACCTTGGCACTCTGCATTTGGTTCAGAGAAGGAAGCTTCTGCATCCACAGTCTATAAACTGCTTTAGCACCAGGGTGCTAGAAGACAGGCAGCCTTTCCCCGGCAGACGTGGACCAGGGTCCTGAAGGAGCCTGGCACGCAACCGCGCTGCGCAGCAATGGCCCCGCCCACGGCCCCGCCCCCATCAACGCCCCGCCCATTGCTCCGCCTTCGCCCGGCCTCCAGCGCCCCGCCCCATAGCTCCGCCCCGCCAGCGCTCCGCCCCCAGCGCCCCGCCCCCAGCTTCCCGCGCCCACCGCCCACCCAGAGGGCCCGCCTCTGGGGCGGGGCGGAGCGGCTCCCGACTCGCCAGCCCCGCCCAGCTGACCCGGCGGCTCTCGGCTCGCCTCGCTCGCTCCTGGCCGGGCGCGCTGGGCCCCCGCCGCCGCCGCCATGTCGGGCCCTTTCGACCTCTCCGTGCAAGATCTCAACGACCTGCTCTCGGATGGCACTGGGTGTTACAGCCTCCCGAGCCAGCCCTGCAACGAAGTCACCCCGAGGATCTACGTGGGCAATGCGTGAGTCTCCCCAGCGGACCGGCGTCCCGCCCACCGGGGGCTGGGGTTGGGGGTATCTCGGGGCTCGAGTCGGGAGGGATCTGGATGCGACCGGTCCTCCCAGAGCAAAGAACGGGGGCTGGGGATGGGACTGGAGTCGACGCCCACTCCCGCGCGTGGAGCCCGCAGGCTGGATCCCGGCTGGGCCCCCGCGATCCTTCCCGGCTGCGGAGTACATGGAGACCGAGGGGTACCCAGCCTGGTTCTCAGCCACCACCCGCTTAGGGCTCGGCCTTGGGCGGGGTCAAGGCTACCATGTTCACTTAAAACAGGTGGCCCTCAATCGCGGCCCGCGCATCATGTGACAGCTGCCTGGCTCTGCAGTGAGGTCACCGCGGAATGTCTGCCTTCGCTGCCATGGCAACCGGGTGACGTCACAACCCGGGCGTGGAACTTTCCCTTGGCCCCCCCGTGGTCCTCGGTCTCGGACCAGAAGCTAGCTGGGCCTCGGGTCTCCCCGCCCTTCCTAAACCTATCTCCAGATATGAGTTTAGACTCAGCTGGGAGAAATCAAAATGATAAACTTCCTAGAGGGCCTGAGCCATCACCTGGAAAAGGCTCGCTACCAGAAAGTGCACTTTTTAATCACTTGAACATATTGGTTTTTCTCGGCTTTCTGTAATTCAAATCACTAGTAAGAATTTCCCAGCAGCGGAAGGGAACCGGCTTTAACCATTTTCAGAAGTGCTCAAATAGCAGCCAGAAGAATGCCTAGGTTAGTGTGGCCTAGGAGCTAGCTAGCTAGGGTGGGCTCTGAGGGCCTGCTTATCAAAGCCAGAAGCTCCTTGAGCCGAGAGCCCAGGGACGGCATGTCAAACACTGGTAACTCTTCCTCTCACTTTGCACAGGGTAAGAGCCCAGAGCAGGGTGAGGATGGTGTCCTGTTCCTGTGTGTATTTGTTGTCTTGCACTTAGGACCTGCTGTCTAAGCCGGCCAAGGACTGCCTCTGAAATGGGTGATGGTGCAGTTAGAGGGGGTTCATAAGGCTCAACTAGGTCTCATCCATCACTCACCATACTGAACACCTATTAAGTGTCAGAGACTACAGTGTTCATTCATGACAGAGGTGCTAATAATGAGGATGTGAATTCGTTGAATTAGAGAAGGCAAGAATGGGGGAGGAGGACCCTTCTGTGTTTTACCAGCAACTGCTTATTGCAACCCTATGTAGTGTCCTGAGCATGGATAGCTACAAAGTCTCACAGTGTCATTGAAAGACTCAATAACTGCAAAGTCCTAGGCAACTCTCTCCACCCGCCGCCTACCCAAGCAGTAAGTGGGCTTGCTGGCTTCAAACCTGCTTGCCAAGGCAGCTTGGTGAATTCAGCTATTGTTGCTTCCCAACTAGAAACCAAGGTTATGCGTGTGTGATGGACATCATGGAAGCCACATCCCTTGCCCTCTATGAAAATCTGACCTTGACTTGGCCAAGTGAGTGCTGGGACTGGCTGAATAAAAATCAAGGTTCCACCCACGTCCTCCCAGAGCAGAGGCGGGGCTTGCGTAAGCAGTGGTTTCTGGGTCTCCAGGCTTTGCAGTTGATGTGGGTGAGAGAGAGGCAGAGGATAGGGAGAAGACAGCAGGGCTGGATGTCAAGAGAAGGATCTTCGTCCATCTCCCCCCTGGATCACAGGAGAAGGGCCACTTTGCTGTTAGAATTCAGTTGTTATTCTGACATGAAAGAAAGGAGATCAGATACTTCATAACTCCCATGGTTCCTTTGGGGTCACTCATCCCTCAACTACTTAGCCTCAGAAATGTGGGTGAGAGAAAATGGCAGGAAGGATCCTTCAGGGGCCTGGCATGTTATGATTTCATTCTCTTACACTCATCTATCATGTGTTTACTGAGCACCTACTTTGTGCCAAAATCCAGAGTAGGTGCTAGAGAGAAAGACCAGAGTAGACATGGTTCCTCTCTCAAGTTTCTCAGAGCCTGGGCTTCCGAACAAACAAGTGTAGGCCAAGTTGGTTGGAATAGTAGCACTTACTGCAGAGTCAGGTTCTGGGCACAGAGGGCTCCTCTGACATGCGAAACCACCCAGGCAATGGCACTGTGATCGTTCCCATTTTACCAGAAAGGTTAAGTAGCCTGCTCAAGGTTTCCTAGCTGATAATTTCAGGGCTAGATTCAGAAACCAGACTCCAGAGCCCTTTTAGTTTTGTTTGGATTTGTCGGGCACAGTCTTCATTCTGTGTCTCAGGCTGCCAACTGACTTACTGTGAAGTCTAAGCTGTCCTAGAACTCATGATACTCCTGCCTCGGGGATTACATGCATACACTACCACATTTGGCTCTTCACAGCCCCCATTCAAAGGAATTTCATTACGTTATGTCCATTTATGCATATAACGTGCCTTGATCAAATTCATCCCCTCTATTTTTTTCCCAGTTCCTCCCCCTACTTTTAAAAATGTATTTTTAGGGCTTTATTATTCTATTTTCACATGTGAATGTAAAATACTTCATGTCCACCCCCTCAAATTCTTGCCTTTCTCTTCCCCCCCACCCCCCACAGTCTCCCTGTGTCAGTCCTGTCTAGATTCTGCATATAAAAGAATAAGGGATATTTGTTTCTCTCAATCTGCTTTATTTAACATGGTGATCTCCAGCTCCATCCAGTTTCCCTATGGGTGACATAACATCATTCTTCCGTATGGCTGAATGGTCCATTGTATATATAGATCGCATTTTCACTACCCACTCATCTCTAGGTGAGCACCTGAGCTGATTCCGTAGCTTGGTTGCTGTGAATAGGGCTGCATGAACATGGAATCACAGGGGCAGCTATTGTATACTGACTTGTGTTCCTCCGGGTATATGCCTAGGAATAGTACAGCAGAATCACATGGTAACACTAGTTTTTAAGGAATCTCCATACTGATTTCCATAGTGGTGTCACCAATGTACATTCCCATCAACAGTGTAAAGGGTTTGTTTTTCCTGCATCCTTGCTGTTGACTTTTTGTCTGGTTTCTTCATGTGATTGCCATTCTGACTAGGGTAAGATGCAATCTCAATGTTTCTTTTCATTTCCACTTCCTTAATGGCTAAGGATGTTGAGACTTTCTTCATGTATTTTATTGGCTATTGGTACTTCTTTATTTTATTTATTTATTTATTTATTTAGGCCAGTCCTGGGCCTTGAACTCAGGGCCTGAGCACTGTCCTTGGCTTCTTTTTGCTCAAGGCTAGCACTCTGCCACTTGAGCCACAGCGCCACTTCTGGCCGTTTTCTGTATATGTGGTGCTGGGGAATCGAACCCAGGGCCTCATGTATACAAGGCAAGCACTCTTGCCACTAGGCCATATCCCCAGCCCTGGTACTTCTTTATAAAAATATTTATTTATTTTTATTGTTTTCAAGATGTTGTACCAATAAGTTACTGTTTCATAAGTAATGGGTACATTTTTTCCCCCTTTTTTTCAGTCGTGGGGCTTGAACTCGGGGCCTGGGCTAGGATTACAGGCACAAGCCACCAGCACCAGCTCTACATGTTTGGGGACAATGTCACCCCTTCCTTTGCTTGACTCGTTTCTCCTGGCCCTGCCTACAAATTGCATAGTTCATTTTCCATATAATGTGTTCCGAGTGTCATGGCTGCATTTGTTCACCCTTCCTTTATTTCTCTACCCCACCTTTGCTGCCCTCTAAAGATAAAAGAACAAGACAACTAAAAAAAAAAAATCCAAAAAGCAAAACAACACCATCTCCCTCCAACAGCAACAACAACAAAAACATGACCATGTTTCCATTTCCTGGAATTTGTTGGTTGTTGTTTTGTTTTTTTTTTTTGCCAGTCCTTGAGCTTGAACTCAGGGCCTGAGCACTGTCCCTGGCTTCTTTTTGCTCAAGGCTAGCACTCTGCCACTTGAGCCACAGCGCCACTTCTGGCTTTTTCTATATATGTGGTGCTGAGGAATTGAACCCAGGGCTTCATGTTTGTGAGGCAAGCACTCTACCACTAAGCCATATTCTCAGCTCCGGATTGCTTTTTCTTTTAGTGTTTAATTTCTTGAGTTCTTTATACATTCTGGATATGAATTCTTGTTCAATGAATCCCTGGCATATAAGTTGTCTCTTTTCTCTGATAATCATTTCCCTTGATATGCAGAAAGCTTTTTGTTGTTGGTGGTGATCAAGGGGCTTGAATTCAGGGCCTGGGTGCTGTCCCTGAGCACTTTTGCTCAAGACTAGCACTCTACCACTTTGAGCCACAGTGATACTTCGTTTTTCCACTCGTTAATTGGAGATAAGAGTCTCGAGGAGACTTTCCTGCCAGGGCTGGCTTTGAACTGTCGTCCTCAGATCTCAGCCTCCTGAGTAGCTAGGATTACAAGAGTGAGCCACCAGCACCCTAGCCGTGGAAAGCTTTTTAATTTGATGCCATTCCATTTGTCAATTCTTGTTCTTATTTTGTGAGCAATTGAAGTCCTACTCACTAAGTCCTTGCCTAGGCTTAGATCTCTAAGTGTTTTCACTGTATTCTCCTACAATAGTTTCAGTGTTTCAGAACTTACATTAAAGGCTTTGAGTGATCGCAGTGGATTGATTGATTTTTACTCAGAGGGAGATAGAGATCCGGTTTCAGGCTTCTACACGTGGAAAACCAGTGTTCCAGCACCAGTTGTTGAAGATTTTTTTTTTTCTCCAATGCAGAGTTTTGGCTTCTTAGTCAAATACCACATGGCTGTTCCCGGGCCTCCTATTCCATCCCATTTGTCTATATATCCCTTTGTGGCCATTGCATACTACAGCCTAGTCATTCATTCATTCTTTCTTTTTTGCCAGTCCTAGGGCTTGAACTTAGGGCCTGAGCAACTGTGCTTTAGCTTTTTTTATTTTTTTCTGGCTTTTGGATGGTTAATTGGAGATAAGAGATAAGTCTCATGGATTTTTCCTTCCTGTGCTAGCTTTGAACCAAGATCCTCAGATCTCAGCCTCTTGAGTAGCTAGGATTACAGGAGTGAGCCACGGCTGCCTGGCTCCAGAGCCCATTTTTAACTCCTTGGTTGTGCCACTACCACCATCACGATGCAGGGAGCATGATGCTCCAAGCAAACAAGAATATACTGCCGGGCGTGGTGAAAGATGAGAAGGTTGCATGTCTGTGGAGAAGGTAGCACAGCGTGGCGTAAGGCGCAGCATGGGCGTGAAAGTGCTAGTCTATTTGGGGAAGCTGCTGTCGTTGGAGATGGCAAAGCATCCATCTTCAGCCAAGAGGCTGTAGTGTGTGTTTATCACCGCCTGCTGTTCTCTTCCGCCCAGGTCTGTGGCTCAGGACATCCCCAAGCTGCAGAAACTGGGCATCACCCATGTCCTGAACGCTGCGGAGGGCAGATCCTTCATGCATGTCAACACCAACGCCAACTTCTACAAGGACTCCGGCATCACCTACCTGGGCATCAAGGCCAACGACACGCAGGAATTCAACCTCAGTGCGTACTTCGAAAGGGCTGCCGACTTTATTGACCAGGCCTTGGCACACAAGAATGGTAAGGGGCCTGTTACCCAGGATCCATGCATGGTAGCTTTGACCTGGGCTGTCCTGGTCAACAGACCCTAGCAGCATCCCTTTGTCCAAAGAAACCTGAGTAAACAGTTTCCTTGTCTACTAGCTACCCAGCACACGTTCCAGGCTCAGGAGAGATGGGGTTTTGTTTTTGTTTCTGGTTTTTTTTTCCTGTTTTGCTGATACTGGTGCTTGAACTCAAGGCCTTGAACTTGCTGCGCTGGGTGCTCTGCCACTTGAGCCATGCCTCCAACCTGGCTTTTTGCTGGTTCTTTTTGGGGGGATGAAGTTTCACAGGCTTTTCTGTCCAGGCTGGCTTTGCATCTGTTGTCTTCCAGGTCTCAGCCTCTTGACTAAGTAGGACTACAGGTGTGAGCTCCAGTGCCCGGCTCTAGAAGGTTTTTATTTACTTGTTTTCTTTTTTGAATTGCATGTTTACGTAATTTTTTCCCCACTAGCACAGGTTATTGGCACAAAGGGAGTTTCCTTGTGACATTTGCCCACCTATACAAATATGTTCCAGTCAGTCTCACCCCCATGACTTTCCTTTCCTCCTCCTCCATCTTTAACATGGTTGCAATTGTCCTCTGTTTTGTTTTGTTTTGTTTTTTCATTTGTTTTGTTTTGTTTTGTTTGGTTTTTTTGGTGCCCATATTGGAGCTTGCACTCAGGGTCTGGGCTCTGTCCCTGTGGGTTTTTTTTGTTTGTTTGTTTGTTTCTGTTGTTGTTGCTTTTTCCTCAAGGCTAGAACTCTACTACTTGAGCCACAGCTCCATTTCTGACTTTTTGGAAGTTCATTGGAGATAAGAGTCTCACAGATTTTCCGGCTCTGATTGGCTTTGAACCACAACCTTCAGATCTCAGCTTCTTAACCTTGATCTCAGCTAGGATCACAGATGTGAGCCACCAGCTCCTGGCCATTTTATTTATTTTTGTCAGTCCTGGGGCTTGAGCTCAAGCCCCACTTCTGGCTTTTTCTGAGTAGTTTATTGGAGATAAGAATCTCATGGAGGGCTGGGAATATGGCCTAGTGGCAAAAGTGCTTGTCTCGTATACATGAAGCCCTGGGTTCTATTCCTCAGCACCACATATATAGAAAATGGCCAGAAGTGGCGTTGTGGCTCTAGTGGTAGAGTGCTAGCCTTGAGCAAAAAGAAGCCAGGGACAGTGCTCAGGCCCTGAGACCAAGCCCTAGGACTGGCAAAACAAAAACAAAAAAAAGAATCTCATGGAGACTTTTCTGCCTAGGCTGGCTTCAAACTGCAATCCTCAAATCTCAGCCTCCTGAATAGCTAGGATTACAGACGTGATCTTCCAGTGCTTGGCCAATATTATATTTTTAGACAGGCAGATGAATTTAAGAGAGAAGTTTTATGGATTAGGGAAACAGCAGATCCCACAGTCAGGCCTTTCAAGGTCCTTCAAGGTCACTCCGGTCGCCCTTCCCCCCAGCTCCCTGCCCTCCCACGCCTGTACCAAACTTCTCACCCTGTGGCTAGAGAAGGTAGGGAATGAGGGGCTGTGACAGGGGTAGGTTTTGCTCTCCAACTTGCTAGTGACTGGTATCCATTCAGAGGAGCCTGAACTCTCTTCCCTGGGCTGCTTAGGTGGCCCAGGGAGGCTGTTGGAGGAGGTGGTGTGAGAGCTTCACCAGGAAGTATGGTAGCCTTGTGTGCTTTGTCTGCCCAGGCTGGCTTTGCACTGTGATCCTCTGTTCTCAGCCTCCTGACGAGCTGGGGTTACAGGCGTGAGCCACTGTGCCCAGCTCGTGGATGAGGTTTGGCATGCCTCACGGAATGGTCACCTGTCCTAGCTCACTACATCTTCCCCTGTATTCTTCTAGGCCGGGTGCTCGTCCACTGCCGAGAGGGGTACAGCCGCTCCCCCACTCTAGTCATCGCGTACCTCATGATGCGCCAGAAGATGGACGTCAGGTCTGCCGTGAGCGTCGTGAGGCAGAACCGTGAGATCGGCCCCAACGACGGCTTCCTGGCGCAGCTCTGCCACCTCAATGGCAGACTGGTCCGCGAGGGGAAGCTGAAACTGTAGGGGTGCTCTCATGGCCTCTTTCCTGGAGGTCTGATATGGGGAGGCCCTGGCTGAGGGTCTCCCAAGCTACCACGTTTAGGAATCACAGTGTCCCCTGCCCCCCAGCGTCACTCGGCACTCGTCTGTCCCAACACAGCCCCGGGCCGCTTCCCCCCACGGGGAGCACATAAAGAAGCTTGCCGAGGAGGGCGTTCTTCTTCCCTTCTTGTCCTGGCCCTGAGGGGGTGAGGGGTCAGCCCCGGAGGCCTGCGGCTTGTAAGCCTCTTGATGGCCCAGGAAAGTGGTCTGAGGGAGAATGTAAGGCCTGATGTGTTTCAGCGGGGTCCTCAGGACCTCCCTCCCTAACTATGGGTTCTTCCAAACAGAGACCTCAGCGCCTTGAGCCTCGGAAAGGCATTATGCAAGCCCGTTCCCCACGCCCTCAAGTCAGGTGGTCACCTGTCACCTGGTCTCCCCGCTTTCTACCCCCCTGCCCTGGCTCCAGTGAGTGGATGGAAATTCCCATGAAGAGTTTGCCTGGGAATTCTTTCCCTAACAAGGAAAATGACTCCACCACGAGGCCCCCGGGGTGGACAGACTCTTCCTAGAGGACTCTACCCCCATCTAGAATCTTTCCGGGTGTGGCTCTTCTGAAAGCCTGACTTCTCAATCTGCTCTCTGGGAAATTTTTTTCCCCTTGGGCCCAACCTATTCCTTTACTTCTTTTGCTTTTTTTTTTTTCAGAAAACAGGGTGTTGAGGCCCAGCCTATTTAAAAGAACAAAACCAAACCATCGTTTTGAGAAATTACAAGGGTTTTGTCCTGAATTATAGTGTGGGCCGAGCCCAAGCCATGGCCTGAGCCCAAGCTAATGGCTCAGGGTTGCTATTCCAAGAACAGAAAGCGGAAGTTGGCCAATTGCAGCATGTATGTGGGGGATGGGGGGGGGCTCTTCCAAACAGCCTGGGGTGCCAGCCGGGGAAATGAAGGGTCCTACCTCCAGGTGGCTCTGCTGGCTCTCTGCTGGCAGGACTGGAGCCGGATGAGTCCTTCATTCATGGCAGAGCCAACAAACCAAAAAGCCAAACCAAACCAAGGCCCCACTAAGCAGTTTTCAGGATGGCGTTTGAATGCGTCAGCCCTCACACGTGTGCACGTTGGTCAGAAGATCGTCTTATTTTGAACAGTCGCACTGGAGCAATCTGTTCTTGTACGGAGATGCTGTGTATCTTCAGAGTCACTCAGCACCTGATGCACAGGTGTCTCATCTAAGCTGATGCAATTCACTTCTGTATGGAAGTGTCAACTGGTCAAGTGTTATTCTAGAGGGTATGTCCCAGCTCCCAGGAGACTGAATTCACATGGGACCCCTTGCACATCTTTGCAAGAGAAGACTTAACCTAAAGTCAAAGACATATCAGGGATTTTTTTGATTACCTACTTAGAATTTAGCTTTCCATTTTAAATCGTGTTAGCACATCAAATGGGTAATATGTTTTTCAGAGTTGCCTGGGAGTGTCTCAGTTGAAAGGTGGAGAAGCAGATACCCCTCTAAGGCCTCACTCCCAGGTGTAAAGCTTTCTGTCAGGAGCAGTGTGGCCCAGGCTGGACAGTCACGGTCCCTGTTTCCCTCTGTGACCACGGCTGTCCTGAATAGTGTTCATCTGCCATCTTTCCTGGCTACGGAGCTGTCTAGGTAGGCTTGCGGGAGAGCAGCCGGGGGCATCTGCTCGGCAGTGGGCTGGCTTCCGTTTCTGGCTGGCCTAAGCCGGTCCTCACAATGAATCTGGGAAGTTGACAGAACCTGTTCCTGTATTGCGAGCCCCTACCCCATCCAAAGGACCTGGGGTACAGGCTGATGAAGGGTGTAAGCCCCAGAGTTGCCTGGCTCTTCAAGGTAGAATGGGGGCACAATTTCAAGCTAGCCTCCCTCAAAGGCTGGATTTTCCTTCTGCCCCCAAGCCTCTGGCGGGACTGTAGGTGGTGGGACTCACCCCTGCCCTCGCCCCAGAGAGGGAAGGGAAAAGCACCATCTCCAGTGGGCTAGAATGTGCCCTAAGGCACCGCACAAGATGGCCACAGTCACTTGGGTGGTGAGCATGACCCCTGGAAGGCCTTTGTGGGGGGCGTGAGGAAAAATGGATATTGGGAGGGTCATTGCTTTTCCTTTGGGATTACTTTGCCTGTGTGTGTGTGTGTGTGTGTGTGTGTGTGTGTGTGTGTGTACGTGTGTGTATGCATGCGCGCGTGCCAGTACTGGGATTTGAACTCAGGACTTTATGCTCTTGTTTGGCTTTTTTGCTCAAGGCAAGCATGCTACCACTCAAGCCACAGCTTCACTATTGGCTTTTTGCTGGTTAATTGGAGATAAAAGTCTCATGGACTTTTGTGCCAAGGGAGTTCCTTTGCTTAGAATTTAGGATTTTTTTTTTTTTTGGAGCACCTTTAATCCCAGGAACCCCAGGTTTAGCTTCTGACTCTTAACCAAAACACCAGTGTATTTTAATAGCCACTACGCTCCCAGTTGTGAGAGTGAGGCCTTTCTTGATCGGCCTAAGACCCCTGGGAAGGGGTGGAGTAGGAACTCAGGGCGTCCTTTCCCCCTCCTCAGAAACGATCCCTTTCGGACTGGACGAGACCTCACCCCCACCCCCATCCAGGCACAAGTTAAGAATGTCAAGGGATTTTTTTTTTTCCCCCTTTAGTCTCAAAGCAGTCTACCTTTCCATGGGCTAGGCTTGTTTCCCTGCCATTCTGAGATATCTTGAGAGCATAAGCCACCCCCTTCATCACACAAGAGATTCTTCTAGAAAGACCTCCAGCGTCTTCCAGAATCCCCACTTTGGAATTTAACACCCCTGAGAAATTAGAGGGCAGGCGTAGCCGTGCCAGCAGGTGGCGCTGCGATCGCTCATGGTGACTAATGGTTCACAGTTGGGAAAGGAAATGGTGGGGCCTTTGCTGCACTGTTCGTGAGATGTGAATCGATGTTAGAAGGCAAATGTGTTCATCAAAGTAAGCACTGATCTTGAAGATGAAGATAGGAGCTTTCCTCGCAGGAAGATTTTCTTTGTCATAAAACTGGTGTCGGGAATCACCGAAGAAGCCAACGAGGATTCTCTCCAGATTGACAATAAGAAATGTCTCAGGGTGAGAGAGAACACTGGTTGGAAGCTTAATGTTTGCTCCTGATCACCAACTGCCAGCCTAGAAGGGGATTTATGAAAATGTTTAAATTGGGCTCAGAGGGGTTATAGCTCGGGCCAAGTATGTGTGAGGCCCTGGGTTCCATCCCCAGCAATGCAAAAAAAAAAAAAAAAAAAGGCAAGTTTCATGCCTGTTGCATCACCAATAAATGTGTTAAAACACTAATGTTGTAACCAAAATAAATGTCTTAACAAAGAACTAGGTTCTCTTGGTCCTTCTTGCCACCGTGGGCTTCCTGTTTGCTTTTTCTTAATTTTAAAGAAGAATTACCTAAAATGAACACCTCTCTCCATATCCCCCTACCCCCGAGCTAGTTAAAAGTCCCAAAGTAAGTATATTTACACAATAGGTATTTGCTAGACCTTTCCAGTACCAGAAATTCCCTATGTTAAGAATGTTCATTGGGCAATGTGGCCCCTCCTGAGAGAAGAAGGTAAGATTTGTGTTCCTAAGAAACTAGCCCCATGGCTGTCCTCACCTGAGGCTGAGTAGTGGGATTTCTGTGATCCTGCAATAGGCAGCTTGCTCCTCCTGGTGTCTCGCCTCCCCTAGTAGCACCTGGTCTTCTCCTCTGAGTCAGAGAAAAGTCAGGTACCCGTGGCTCATGCTGACCATCCTCGCTACTCAGGTGGTTAAAATCTGAGGATCTCAGTTCAAAGCCAACTCAGGAGGGCAATCCATGAGACTATTTCCAATGAACCACAGAAAACCAGAAGTGGCACTTTGGTTCAAAGTGGTAGAGCACCAGCCTTGAGAAGATTTCAGGGACGGCACCCAGACCCTGAGTTCAAGCCCATGACTGACAAAAAATAAAATGCTTTGTGCTTAAAAAAAAAAAAAAAGTACCTGACCAATGTTGAGTAAAAGACAAATCCATCCAGGGAGAATGAAAGATGGTACAGCCATCATGGGAGATGGTTTGATAGTTTCTTGGAAAAGGGGATGTATTCTTCCTTATAGCCCAATAGTGTGCTCCTTGGTATTTATCCAAATGATTTGAGATTTTATGTTCACATAAAATCCTGCACACGAGTATTTTCAGCAGCTTTCTTCCTAAGTGCTCAAAGTTGGAAGCCACCAACATGTCCTTCAGCAGATGATGACATGGATGGTGGTATCACAAGATAATGGAATATTATTAGTACAAAAAGAAATGGGCCATTGGCCAGGTATGGTAGCTCATGCCTGCAATCCTAGCCACATCAGAGACAGATCTGAGAATTGGAGTTTGAAGTCAGCTCCAGCAGGAAAGTAGGAAAACTGACCAATGGTGAGGCCAGTACTGGCCAGGAACAAAGAAAAAAAAGGAGTGATTACACCAGGAAAACACTAGGAAAAGCAAATGTAGGCTACTAGGGGACAGAAGCCCATCTGAAGAGGCTCCATCCTATATGAGGCCTACTTATGACATTCTGGAGAAAGGAAAACCTATTGAGACAGGGGAGAGAGCTGTGGTTCCCAGTATTGGGGGAAGTGGAAACAGGAAACAGTTATGCCCCCCACCCAATAATAATCCTAGAATGGATACCTGTCATCCTGCATTTGTCAAAATGCTTAGAATGTACAAACAGCAAGAATGAACCCTGGAGGGAGGCGGGGCTCACTGCTGTAATCCTAGCTACTCAGGAGGTTGAGATCTGAGGACCATGGTTCAAAGCCAAGCTAGGCAGGAAAGATGGTGAAACTCTTCTTTCCAATGAACTACTAAAATAAAAACCAGAGGTGGAGCTGTGGCTAAAGTGGTAGAGCACTAGTCCTGAAATCAAAATTAATATCAGAGCACTTTTCTGTTCATTGGTTCTGCAGTGCTGAGAACCCATCCCAGGGAGGTGGGCTACCTCTCCTCCTGGTAGTGATCTCTTTCTCTCCCCCCCCCCCCCACTTTCCCCCACTCCTCACTTCCCCATCTCCCTCTCTTCCTCTTTCTCCCCTTGGCTCCTGAGTCTTTTCCTGATGGCAGTCATCTAGCCAGAGCTGGAGTTAGGAAGGGTCGGAGTTGTCTCTACAGAGCTGCTGGGAGCACACGCCCCTTTCCTCCACGAATGTGTGAATGCGCATACACACTGGGAGAACAGCCTCTGGAGAAATTAGCGTGCAACTGTTAAATGTAATTCAAACTTTGCAGCTCAAATTCTGTGTGGCAACTTCGTGGAGAAGCAAGCTGCCACGGGTTGAATGTTATCTTCCCCCCAAATTTCCCATGAAAGCCCTAATAGCCCCCAGTACCTCAGGAGATGGCCAGATTTGAAAATTGAGTGGTCATAATGAGAGGTCATTAAGGATGTCCCTTATCCTTTAAGGACTGGTGTCTTCATAAAGAGGGGGCATTTAAACACAGAAGACTGTGTGAAGAGGATGATGATGTAGGAGAGGGTGCTCCTACAAGGTCAAGGAGGGTCATGAGTGAGCCAGCCTGGCCATCATCTTAATCTTGGACTTCCCACCTCCAGACAAACGTCTGTTGTTTTAGTTATGATAGTCAGTCCTAGTAAATGATCAAACATCCACACTTATATTTTGCTGGTGCGATTAAGAGCCTAGTGGAGAGCCAGAACCTGGAGAAGAGCCCTCCAAAAGGTAGCAAGAAGTACTAAATTGTTTACTTCCCTAGGCATAAGGCTCACTTCAATCTAGAAAGATTCCTAAAGTTTTTTTTTAACCAACAAACAAAAACTATGTAATACAACTCAGCACTGAAAAGAATAAAGTTTCGGATACATGTAACATGGAGAACTTCTCCAAGTGAGTGGATGTCATTATAAAAGAGCAACAGGATCTGTTCTTTGACTGTGTGTGGATGGACAAGCAGCTCCACACATGTGATACAGTTGTATGTGAATGCACACGTATGGGTTGTGACCTGTGCTTATAGGTTCACAGGATCTTAGCACTGGGAGACAGTCAAGGGCATGCAAAAATCTCTCAGTTCTTACAAGTGCCTGTGAATTGAGAATTATCTCAAAAGCCTTTAATTAATTTAAAATTACTTGATGCAAAAAGATGTTCACAGCAGTCTTACTAGGAACGAAGAAGATTGTAAATAACCTAAACCAGCCACAACAGAAATCAGCCCAAAGCCCTGCAGACTTAACACCAGAAAACATTGTCTGACTGAATAATGACAAGTTTGTGGATGTCTGTGACATCATGTGAAACGAAAGAGCAAATGGCAGATATGGCAGCAGGTCCTCCTGGGTCACCCTATGAAAAGTCCACTGGATTGTTTTTTCTTTGAACACTATTTTAGATCTCCATAAAATAGTGAAATGGTCTAGACTCCTAGGCTGGCCATCCTGGCTGTCACTGGCAACTCCTATTGTGTCCAGAAGGTGGCAGATGCGTCTCAAGAACCAAACACCACTTAAGGAGGGTGTCATGACAGCTTCGACCAGCAGGTGGGGCTGTGAGCATCAACCTGAGCTCCCGGGAAGCCCAAGTGGGAATTCCTTCAAGTCCAGGACTGCAGAGCAGGTGTCTGGCAGGGACAGAGTTAACAGTCTGCATTCCAGAGCAGAGGAAAAGGAGGCTGTAGTGAGGGGGGGGGGGGTCACAGACAAAGAGAGGGGCCACAGAGGGCCAGCTTCTCACAATACCAGTGACTCTGTCGGGAGAGATAGATCACCTCCAACAATGGACACAGCTGTTTTTGTCTGCCCCGAAGGAAACTGACTTAGGAAGCAGGTATCAGAGGCCCTTCCTGTAGGGACTTCTGTCTGGCTTGTAAAACTGTCAGCACAGCTGCATTCATGTGTCGGGTGATCGATGATGGACAAAACGGAGTCCGTCGGCCACAGATGGACACGGTGACTTACAAGTCGAGGCAGGTGGCAAAACCATGCAGAATCTCTGCAGGTGAGGTACACTGATTCATTGCCCCGCTGGCGTGGCCAGGTGACCTGGACCCACCATCGCCCTCCAATGAATGCCCCTGCAGACCTGCTTTCCTCCCTTACACCTCAGGTGTGAACCTTCCTGCCCCCTGCCCCTCCAAGTCTCCCAGCCCCTGCAGCTACTCCAGGCAGACCTAACACATTCCTTTTGGTTTCTTCTTGCCTAGACTGACCAGGGGCTGGGGTCCTGGGGCACACAGTAGTAGACACCGCTCAGCGCCTCCTGTGGAAGACTCAAAGCTGGTTTTCCCAATGGTATGGATTGACAAGCAAGAAAATAAAATAAAAAGTCAGCTTTCAATGTGTTGGCCCTTGGGCCCTGGTGACTCACACCTGTAGTCCTGAGGATCATGGTTTCAAGCCAATGCAAGCAGAAAAGTCCACGCGTCTTTTATCTCCAATTAACAAGCAAGAAGCTAGAAGTGGAGCTGTGGCTTAAGCACCATTCTTTTTTTCTTTTTTCTTTTTTTTTTTGGCCAGTCCTGGGCCTTGGACTCAGGGCCTGAGCACTGTCCCTGGCTTCTTTTTGCTCAAGGCTAGCACTCTGCCACTTGAGCCACAGCACCACTTCTGGCCGTTTTCTGCATATGTGGTGCTGGGGAATCGAACCCAGGGCCTCATGTATACAAGGCAAGCACTCTTGCCACTAGGCCATATTCCCAGCTCTTAAGCACCATTCTTGAGTGAAAAAACCAAGTGAGTGTGTGAGGCCCGGAGCTCTAGCCCTAATACTGGTATGTGTATGCATGCAAACACACATGCACGTGCACACACACACACACAATTCTGTGTGGTGTCTGCACACCAGTCTTGGCTAGGCATGGGCCCTGTCCTTTAGCTTTTTTGCTCAAGGCTAGCATTCTGCTACTAGAGCCATGGCTCCACTTCTGCCCTTCCCCCCCCACCCCCCAGCCTTGCTGGTTAGTTAGAGATAAATCTCATGAACTTTCCAGCCTGGGCTGACTTCAAACCTCCATCCTCAGATCCCAGCCTCTTAAGTAGCTAGGATTATAGGCATGAGCCACTAGTGCCCAGCAACCAGTAGAATTTCCTAAAAAGACATTTTTCTTGGGAGTGAGGCTATAGCTTAGTGGTAGAGCACTTGCCTAGTACACATGAACCCCCAGGTTTGATCCCTAACACCCTAAAACCAAAAGAAGCATCCTTCTGCCTCTGGCTGGGTATGAGTGGGGGACAGACAACCATTGGTGAGTGGGGGGTGGAAGACGGACTTGGCCTGAGAAAGATCAGCTGGCCTCAGCCCCAGCCTGTGGAGCAGGCAGAGCCTTGTATTTCCTTTGTTGAGCTGGTTCACAGTTTGTTTCCAGAATGCCCGAGGGCCCAGGGAGGCAGACAATTAAAAGCCAGAGTTCATTTTGATATCTGCAAACCACAGCCAGCCGCCTGCCTGTGGGAGGTGCCTGGCAGGCAGGCTGGGGCGTCCTGCCTCTCGCCCTTCTCTCTCTGGGCCACCTGAATGCCAGCAGCACTTTGGAAGTTTGCTGAGCTGGGGGGGGGGGAGGGAGGGGGGGGCTTGGTCTGGGCACACCCCTGTTCCCTCCCTTGGGCTGAGGGCCCACATGGGACTGGCCCCATCCCAGCCCGCCCTCATTGGCTGGCACGAGGTGGAGGGGGCTTTAAAAAGGCAAGGGTGTCTAGGCTGGGGGACCGGAGCCTGTGTGACTGGAAGGCTCGTGCCCTCCTGCAGCTGGCGCCATGCAGCTCTCTCTAGCCCTGTGTCTCGTCTGCCTGCTGGTGCACGCAGCCTTCCAAGTCGTGGAGGGCCAGGGGTGGCAGACCTTCAAGAACGATGCCACAGAAATCATCCCTGAACTCGGGGAGTACCCCGAGCCCCCACCAGAGGCAGAGAACAAGACCATGAACCGGGCGGAGAACGGAGGGAGACTGCTCCATCACCTCTTTGAGGCCAAAGGTATGTGTGAGAGGGACATCCTGGGAGACAGCCAGAGAATCTTCTAGAATCTTGTCTTTGGAGGCTTTGGAGGCGGGAGAGGCTTTCCTGGAGGCAGGAGGAGGATGGCAGCTAGCGGGCTTAGAATTCAAGAGCGCAGGCAGAGGGGTTGGCACAGAGTCCAGGGCAGGGAGAAGGCTGAGCTGGGGAGGGCATGGCATTAGTACAGACTCAGCGCTCATCAAATGTCAAAGGAACCCTCTCCTGAGAATGTAGGGGGCCGAGTCCAGCCGCCGGCCCAGTGGGGGAGCCCCGGAGGTGATGTTCCAGTTGGCAGACTCAGCCGTTTGGTACCCAGTAGAAGAGCTGAGATTCCAGCCCAGTTTAATCCAGCTGGGAGCCTGCATGGTGGGGCCAGAGAGGCCAGGGAGGCCCCCGGCCATCTGCCCTTGCCCAGGGGGTGCCCAGGGCTGGCTCTGGAAGGACAGGGAGTGGCAGGTGCTGACTGAGTTCCTGGAGGTGGCAGCGCCTCTGTGTGGTCAAGGGACACAGGTCACCACTGTCCTGAGCGGGCACCTCAGCTGGAGAAAGCACAGGTCCCACGGGGGCCACATCTGGGTTCCTGGTCACGCCTGCGCAGAGAAGCTGGGGCTGGGGGGCTGGGGCAGCGGAGGCTGGGACACTTCAGAATGGGGGCCTCACTGCTGGGGGGGGCATTGCCCAGGTGGGAGAGAAGCCCCGGCCCCGGGGCTTCCCTGTGCACAGCCGGGAAACCTCCCTGGGCTCCCAGGAGAGGCTGAGGCCCCCAGGAAGCCACGAAATCTCCCCCTGCGGAGGAGTACCTGACCCAGGGCACTATTCCTGGAAAGCCCCAAACCAACTCCTTCGCTGGCCAACAGGCCGCCCCCACCTGCCACCCTGCCAGGGGCCAAGGACGCCAAACCCACCCAGAGCCAGAACCCCCAAAGTCTGGTCTCCCCTGCCAGGCCAGCTCCCCAGGGGCTGGGGTGGGGTGTGCCCTTCTTTGGTTTTGGTTTTTAGTCTCCTTTTGGGTCCCATTGCAGTTGTCCCTGGGAAACCTTGGGGGGTGACAGGTGCTGGGGGGGGGGGACATCTATTTACCAAAGCTCCCACAGGGAGAGCCACGGTCATTGTGTGTCAGGCAGAGGACCAGGCCAGGCCCAGAGCCCAATGTCCCCTCATTCCTCCCACCCCCAAACAAGAGAACAGATTTTTTTTTTTCAGTATCAGGTGCCCTGAGTGACTCAGAACAGGGCAGACGCCTGTATACAGCAAGCATTCAGCAGTTGCCAGTGGCAGAAAGCCTGTTTGTAGCAAACACTTACTGATTGCTTGTGGTAGTGGATGCTGCGAGGTTTGTCCCTTTTAGTAGGGACATAGGTGTTGTGGAAGCACCCTTCCCCCCTCCCCTAGGGGGACCTGAGCAATTGCTCCCACTTTTTGGAGATAGGACCCTAGGGAAGACAGTCAGGAGACCCCACTGCCTTTCCTCTCCCTGAACCTCAGGGTCAGCCTCCATAATGAGGGGGTTGGGCACATGGCCTTTGGTTTCTTTCAAGTCTAATGAATCCTTATCCTGACCACCTGCCTGCCCTCCCCTCCCTCCCCAGCAGCTGTCCTGATTTATTACCTCCAATTAACCTCCACTCCTCTCTCCCTCTCCTGCCCCTGCTTCCCAAGTCTCTGGAAAAGGAATTTTGGAGAAGGCAGAGCTGAATAGGAGGTGTGGTGGGTATGCCCCCCCCCATACAGCAGTGGCTTGAATAGAAAGAGGAATAATTAGTAATAATACATTATAAGGCAGGTGCTGGTGGCTTACGCCTGTGATCTTAAATGCCCAGGAGGCTGAGATCTGAGGAGCATAGTTTGAAGCCAGACCAACCAGGAAAGTTTGTGAGACCCTTACCTCCCATTAACCATCAAAAGGCCAGAAGTGGAACTGTGGCTCAAGTGGTAAAGGTCTGGCTTTTTTTTTTTTAATCCAAGAGACAGTGTGTCCAGGCCCTGAGTTCAAGTTCCAGTACACACACACACACACACACACACACACACACACACACACACACACACACTATGCATAGCCAACACTTCCAGCTCCTTGCTGGGTACCAAATGATGTTCTGTGCAGTAGCCATTGGCCGGGAAGTGGGTTCGCCCCCGGGAAGCCCATTTCACAGATGGGAAAGTTGAGTCAGGGCGGGAACGTCCTTCTCCCAGGGCGAGTCAGTGATCTTGGAGCCCTGGTGTTTGGCCTCTGCAGCCTCTTGGCTCCAAGTGGAGAGGTGAGCTGGGGAGCTCTCCACCCACAATACCTGCAGGGTGCAAAGCTGCTAGGCGGGGGAGAGGGGATGGGGGGGGATAGGAGGGGGTGCTCTGGACCAGGTGGGAAGGGCCCAAACCGCAGCTCTCATGCATGCCTGTCTCTTTTCCTCTGTCTGTCTGTCTGTCTGTCTCCCTCTCTGCAGATGTGTCGGAATACAGCTGCCGGGAGCTGCACTTCACCCGCTACGTGACGGACGGGCCCTGCCGCAGCGCCAAGCCGGTCACGGAGCTGGTGTGCTCCGGCCAGTGCGGCCCGGCCCACCGGCTGCCCAACGCCATCGGCCGGGGCAAGTGGTGGCGCCCGAACGGCTCGGATCTCCGCTGCATCCCCGACGGCTACCGCGCGCAGAGCGTGCAGCTGCTGTGCCCGGGCGGCGGGGCGCCCCGCGCGCGCAAGGTGCGCCTGGTGGCCTCGTGCAAGTGCAAGCGGCTCACACGCTGGCACAACCGCTCCGAGCTCAAGGACTTCGACGCCGCGCGGCCGCACAAGGGCCGCAAGCCCCGGCCCCGCACCCGGGGCGCCAAGGCCAACCAGGCCGAGCTGGAGAACGCGTACTAGAGCCCGCCCGGCCCACCTCGCCGCTTCCCGGCCGGCCGGGGCCTCCCCTCCTGCCCTGCTGCGCGCGGCTGGCTCTGTTCTTGGTCTTTTATTTTTAAATGTGTGCACCCCAGGACCGGAAGGGGCCTGAACAGCCCCCCCCCAACACCTCGGGCGGGGCAGAATCCTGGGTGCCCACATGCCCCTCCCCCACCAAGGAGGTCCCGCAGGGGGGAGGGAACCGAGTCACAGACACTGAGCCACGCACCCCGGCCCATGCCCCCCCCCCCAAATCTCACTTCAGAGCATGCCATTTCCCCCCACACCCTTGGAGAACCTAAGGGAGCAGTGGGGTGCCCGGAAAGGCCTTAGGGTGTTGAAAAAGGTTAAGATCCCCCCAACCCTTTCCCTCTCTGCCCATCATAAAGCCTACGACTAGACAGGGCTTCCTGTCCTGGCTCTGCCACCAGCTTGCTGTGGTACCGTGGACTATGCCATTTAGGACCTCCATCTCCTCTTGGTGAACGTGGGGTGCAGGTGGCAGAGGCTCACCAGGATTCTCACAGGGTTCCCACCTTGCGCTTCCCATGGGCAGGGGGTGAACAGAGAGGGGGAGGGATGGGTTGAGTCATGGTCAAGTTCAGTTCCAGAATTCAATTCCAGAGTCAGGTTGCTGACATGGTCGGACACCTTTTTGGAAACAAAACCAAAAAGCTGACACACTCCTTGAAAGCAGTTGAGTTGTGTCTCAGCCTGGGCTCCCCCAAACATTGGCTACCTCCACCTCATCCCCCATCTCAAAGAAATAGTGTCCTCTATTAGGGCAGAGGGGAGGGGTCTTAGAGATAATGGGAGGGACAGGAACCATGGGACTGTCCCCCAACCTTCCCATATACCCACACCTACTTCCCAAAGATCAACCTCCCTCCCTTTCTCCATGGCCTTATTTTAAAGTCACTCTACTGTGGAGAAGTTCAAGTCCAAGGATGCTGGACTGTCAAAGCCCAGCCTGAGCCTCCCACCACACATTCGCCCACCTGCCACTCACAGACACACCGCTGGCTAGAAAAATGGCTTCACATTGCTCTCAAGGTACGGTGGGATATCCTTCCTTCAAAGAATATTCTAGAGGATTTTACAAGTGCTGTACATAAACGCTGAGAAATTGTAAAGCCGCCACCCACGAGTCTTGTTGAAAATCATTTCCAGACACCTCTGACTTTCTGTGTAGTTCTTGTTTGGTTTTGTTAAAAATGTTTTTAATGGAAGCACATGGCGGAGGAGAGCTGGCAGGGCTGGTGGGTTTGGGGATCTTCTTGTGTGGGACTTGTCCCCGAGAAATGAAAGTCATGGTTTTGAAAGAGTTAAGTGATATATTTATTTTCTCATTTAAGTTATTAATGCAAAGGTTTTTTTTTTCCTTGTAGAGAATGACAATGTTAATATTGCTTCATGTACAGACTATTTTCTTTGGCGTTCAGAGCCATTGTTAATAAAGACAATGAATTGTGACCAGTAGGCTGTGGTCCCATTTCACCAACCACACACCATGTCATTTCTGTCAGCTAACACCTTTCACTTGGCCACAAGGCTCAAACCTTGAAGTCACAATTGTGTGTGTGCGCACACGCGTGCGTGAGTGTGCTAATACTGGGCTTTGAACTCAGGTCCTGGGCACTGTCCCTGAGTTCTTTTGTTCAAGGCTAGCACTCTACCACTTTGAGCCACAGCACCACTTCCAGTTTATGGTGGTTAGTTGTAGATAAGAGTCTCACAGACTTTCCTACCCAGGCTGGCTTCGAACCAACGTCCTCAGATATAAGCCTCCCGAGTAGTTAGGATTATTGGCGGGAGCCACCAGCACCCAGCTCCTACTTTCCTTAGGGTTGTTGTGTCCTGTTTCCTGAGCCTTCCAGGAATGTTCTGATCTCCGAGGAGCCCTCTGTCTTTGGGGGAGTCTCACAATTACTTTGGATACTAGTTCTAGATCTTTCACCGGACATTCATTCATGGAGTAGCCCAGCCAGGCCCGCCTATGCCAGACCCTGCTTAGTCCTGGGATACACTGGGTCCACTACAATGGAGCACCAGCCCCCAGGGAGTTCAGCCAAGCTTTTAGCTCAATGGGAATTTTATGCCTTCTGGAGAAAGTGTGAGATCTTCCAGTGTGGAAACAATATCTGGAGGTTGGAGGCCTGGCTGGTAGATCACCAGCTAATGAGCAAAAGTGTCAGGTAACAAATTCATGTGCTAATCTCAGACAAAAAGAAAAGAAACATGTCTCAAAGTCTACCAAAGTGCCTAATTGTCCTGTGCACAGCTGAGACTCTTGCTTGTAGTAAGGAGAGAGGAGCAACTACAGTGATCTGTGTGTGTGTGTGTGTGTGTGTGTGTGTGTGTGTGTGTGTGTGTGTGTGTACTGGAGCTTGAACTCAAGGCCTGGATGCTGTTTTTCACTCAAGGCTAATACTCTGTCAATTGAGCCACACCTCTACTTCCAGCCTCTTGGTGGTTAACTGAAGATAAGAGTCTCATGGACTTTCCTGTCTGGGCTGTCTTGGAGCAGTGATCCTCACTTCTCAGTCTCCTGCGTAGCTAGGATTACAGGCATGAGCCACTGGCATCTGGCAACTAAGTATTTGAAATCAAATCCAGCCTATTTTAGGGGGTCCTATACTCCCCAAATAAACTCTCATGTAGCTTCTTAGCTACATGAATTCCCCAAAATTGTTTGTTGTTGTTGTTGAGACTGATGCACCATGGGGTTGAAAGTTGTCTCCACAGTCAGACCTGGGTGTAGTTCCTCACCCTGGCTTTCCCTGGAGCCGCACAGAGCCCCATGGGCCTGTGGGCAAGCTGTCAGCCACACACTCAGAGCCTCAAGTTTGATGGAAGCCAGGCACGCCCCCTTGGCTCTGTGGTAATGATGCCAAGGATGGTGGCTAGGTCAGGCGCTGATGGTTCATGCCTAGCCCAACCATCATAATCCTAGCTATGCAGGAGGCTAAGGTCTTAGAATGGAGTTTCAAAGCCAGCCCAAGCAGGACAACGTGTGAAACTCTTCTCTCCAACGAACCAGCAAAAAGCTAGAAGTGGAGCTGTGGCTCGAGTGACAGAGCGTCAGCCATAAGTGAAAACTGAGGCTGGGGATGAAGCTCCGTGGAAGAGCTCTTGCCTGGCAAGTTCAAGGCCCTGAGTTTAGTCTTCAGCTCTGAGAAAAAGAAAGGAAGGAAGAAGAAAGGAAGGAAGGAAGGAAGAAAAACAAAAAGAAAAAAAAGATTTTAAAAAATGCCTGGTGCCAGTGGCTCATACTTATAATCCTAGGAGGCTAACATCTGAGGATCGCAGTTCAAAGCCAGCCCAAGTAGAAAAGTCTATGAGACTCTTATTTTCAATGAACCACCAGAAACCAGAAGTGGATCTGTGGCTCAAAGTGGTATAGTGCTAGCCTTCAAGAAAAAGGCTCATGGATAGCACCCAGGCCCTGAGTTCCAGCCCCATGACTGACGGAAGAAAGAAAGAAAATAAAAGAAAGAAAGAGGAAAGAAAGGAAAAAGCTAAGGGACAATGCCTAGGCTCTGAATTCAAGCCCTAGTACTAGCACTAAAAAGAAAGAATGATTAGGGAAGGGAAAGCTGCTGAGTGCTTCCCCAGTGAATAAAGGGATCCACACAGGAGCTAAGCAAAGGCACTGAGGCTTGCGTGGTCCTGGGTGGCAGAGACTCTATCTGCCATTCGTCAGCACGTCCTGTGTCCTCACCACAGGCACATGAGGAACCAGAAATTCCTGGTGTGCCCAACCCCAGGCCTGCTTTGTGCTATCCAGGGATCCAGAAGAGATCAGCTGGGACTGCCATCCCATTACCACAGGGGAAACAAACAAAAACCCCAGAGCTAAATTGTAGGTCAGGTTAGAGGTTATTTACGGAAGGCTATGTGCCACCTACACGGGAATCTATGAGCCTGGCGCCAATCAGAAACAAAAAAACAAGAGGCTTAGCACATGTTCTGGGGTCCAGCCAGGCACAGGCTTGTATTAATAGTTTGAGAGGCAGACAGACAGAGGGACAGAAGGACATAATTCTCTCTCTGTCTCTCCCCCATGGGGTTCTACTTATATTGTGCGCGTGTGTGTGTGTGTGTGTGTGTGTGTGTGTGTGTGTGTACATGAGTCCCAGTACCGGGGCCAGTACTTGAACTCAGGCCTTCACACTGTTGCCTAGCTTTTTTAGCACACTACTATTTGAGCCAAACCTCCATTTCTGGCTTTTTGCTGGTTCATTGGATGTAAGAGTCCCACGGACTTCTCTGTCCAGGCTGGCTTGGAACGGAGATCCTCAGGTCTCAGCCTCCTGAGTAGCTAGGATTACAGGTGTGAGCCACTGGCGTCCAGCCTCTACTTACCTTCTAGGGACAAATCATGCCTCTTCTGCCCACAGAGCCCATGAAACTCAAAGAAGCCACAGGATCCCCAAAAGTCCCGTTTGCTTGAAGCAGGCAGGGCTTAAGAGACATGATAAAAGACGCCAGTGTGAGCCATGCTGAGTCCCAGAAACTGGAGCCGCTCTGTCCTGGCCTGTCCTCCACCTGTCCCCCTGGCCATGATGACAGCCAGGGGGCCTGACAGCTCTTCCCACAGTCCTTGCCCCATTCTTTGAATACAGCCTGGGTCTTCTCCCTATCCACACGGAGGCAAGGTCTCAGGTCTCTGGAAGGTTCCACCAGTGGTTAGTTCCTTTTGTAGCTGAGGGGCAGGAGATCTGGCAGAGTTCCTCGTAGTGTGACTGTGTCTGAGGCGGGGGAAGGGCATGTGGGTCCCTTGACACCTGGTCTTTCTGTGGAATGATGAATGGTTTTGCTGATTGTCTCAAAAAAAAAAAAAAAAAAAAAAGGTAGGGATTTGAGCCAGGCACTGGTGGCTCACATCAGTAATCCGAGCTACTCAGGAGGCTGAGATCTGACGATCACCATTCAAAGCCAGCCCAACCAGGCAAATTCCCTGTGAGACTTTTATCTCCAATATATCACCAGAAAACCAGAAGTGGTGCCGTGGCTCAAGTGGGAGAGTGTTAGCCCTGCGCAAAAGAGCTCAGAGACAGCGACCAGGTCCCAAGTTCAAGCCCCATGGAGTGCCCCCCTCCCAAAAAACAGAAGAGATTTGAACAACAAATGTGTGCTCCCTGTTAAGACATGCAACTTCCTGGGGCATGATTGGGGCTCAGGCATCTGTTCTCCCCCCCGCCCCCCCGTGTGCCTGTAAATAAATGGCTGTCCATCCTTTAGATCACAGGCAAAGGTCATCATTTCCCCTGGCCAATCCTACTAGTCGCAGGCTTTGCTTTCTCTACCACAAATAACACTCCCTTGCTGGGGGCTAGCGTCTCACACCTGTGATCCTAGCTACTCAGAAGCCACGTGGATAGGTTTTCAGTGGAGACCCTGGGTTCAGGATGGGGATATGTAGAAAGACGCACGCTCAGTTCTCTGTACTGCGCGGGCGCTCTCTCCTCATGGAGCATGCTCAAGTCCCAGCGTCCAGCACACCCCCTTGACAATGTGTGCTTGCCCTCGGCCCCGGAATAACACAGACACGTTCACTCACACTGCGCATGTGCACACCAGCTTTACTCTAAATATGAATGGCCGCCCTTTCTTGGGTAGTCTAAAGTCCTGTTTCTGTCCTGGGTAATCAGATATCCAGGATCGGTTCCAGCATCTGGGGCCTGTGAGGTGTTGAAGTCTCCTTGGATCAGAAAGGAGAGGACCTGGCCTAAGCAATGCCCAGAAGCCCAAAGCAGCCCCAAGAGATGAGAAGCTATCTGTATGTATTGCCTTCTGGGATCCCCCAAGATCTGCCTCCAGCTCTCCTCTATCCACAGGAGCCATGAGGAGGTGAAGCAGCTGACCCAGACCCTCCTGCCAATCCCATCCTTAGGTAGCTCTCTCCCCTCTTTCCCTCCCTCCCTCTTTCCTCCTCCCTTCCTCTGTCATTCCTGGCCACCATGATATAAGCTGCTCTGCCCTGCCCATGAGCAAAATAAATCCTTCCTCCCTTAAAAAACATAAAATAAATTGCAAGTATGAGGCCCTAAGTTCAAATCCTAGTACGGCCAAAAATTTTAAAAAAATAAAATAAAAGCAAGCTGCCTCTGGCATGCTTGTACTGTCTCGCCATGTCATAACTCAACAGGAATGCCCTCGCCATATGCCAGGCAGATGCTGGCTGGTAATACATACTCTCGGGCTTTGTGAGCCAAAATGTACCTCTTCATCTATACATTACCCAGACTCAGGCAACTTATTATGGCATTAAAAAGGGATGAAGACAGCTTTCTTTTTTTTCCTGTCTCCCTCCCTCCCGCCCTCCCTCCCTCCTTCCCTCCCTCTTTTCTTCTCCTTCTTCCTTCTCTTCCTTTCTTTCTCTTCTTTTTTTTTTTTGCCAGTTGTGGGCCTTGGATTCAGGGCCTGAGCACTGTCCCTGTCTTCTTTTTGCTCAAGGCTAGCACTCTGTCACTTGAGCCACAGCGCCACTTCTGGCCATTTTCTATATATGTGGTGCTGGGGAATCGAACCCAGGGCTTCATTTATACGAGGGAAGCACTCTTGCCACTAGGCCATATTCCCAGCCCACTTTCTTTCTCTTCTTGCCAGTACTAGAGCTTGAACTCAGGGCCTACACACTATCCTTTACCTTTTCTTTCTTTCTTTTTTTTTTTTTTTTCAAATAGCGATCTTCGGATCTCCGCCTCCTGAGTAGCTAGGATTACAGAGGTAAGCCACCGGTGCCTGGCTCAAATCTTCCTCTTTTTGGAGACAACCAGCAGACCCCTTAATAAGTCGTGTGGGGCTTGGACTTAGGGCCTGCTCACTGTCCCTGACCTCTTTTGCTCAAGGCTAGCATTTTACTACTTTGAGCCACCGCTCTACTTTCAATTTTCTGGTTGTTAATTAGAGATAAGAGTCTCACAGACTTTTCTGCCTGGGTCGGATTTGAACCATGATCCCTAGATCTCAGCCTCCTGAGTAGCTAGGATTACAGGTGTGAGCCACTGGCACCCAGTTCCCTTAGCTTTTTTTTGCTCAAACCTGGCACTCTACCACCCAAGTCACCCTTCCACTTCCTGCTTTTTGGTGAACTGGAGACAGGAGTGTCATGGACTTTCCTGCCCGGGGCTGGCTTCAAACCTCAATCCTCAGATCCCAGCCTCCCGTAGCTAGGATGACAGGCATGACTCTGGGTGTTTGTACACAGCGCTTGGCCCCAGTGAGGGCTCCATATGCGTTGGGCTAGCCAGTGATGTGTGTGGCTGGTTGGATGTGATGTGAGCTGCTGCGGTGGGAAGGAGAAGTTTCCTTCCAGCTCAGCAGCTGTGAGAGCTCTGGCTAGCGTTTCCAAAGCGTGTCTCTCATTCACGATTCTCTTTGTAGCTTCGTACCGTGGCTCCTGGGGGAGCAGAGCCCCTCCCAGGAAACCAAGTCCACACTGTGGCAGCCTACCCAAGACATTATCAAGTGCTTGAATGGCAGATGTCTCTATCACTCAGCCAACCATTTGGTGTGGTGGTGTGAGGTTATTTCTATGTCTGAAGAAAACAAGCTCAGCTCTGACTAAAGAAATAAATTATATCATTTTTCATTCAGGCAACCAGATTCCTCAGGACAAAAGGGTCCCTGGGGAGAAAAGCCGGGACACTGTGGCTCCTCAGAGACTATTTACATCTGTCAGCTTCTCTAATCTCTCGCCTTCCTTCCTCAGTCTGCTTCCTTCCTAAGCACAGGCAGAGAGCCTGGTACTTACAAGGAGGGCGGTGGAGCCATGTGTCTCTTCTGGGTCGGGGCTGGGGAGGCTGTTGGCCCAATGACATACTTTTTTTTTTCCTTCTTCTTCTGTCCTTTTCTTTTTCTTAGAAACCAGCCTCAATTTAAGATAATGACTCTTTTTATTCACCCGTGACGGCTATTTGTAGGCACTTATTTTTCCCTGGTCAATTTGGCAAAGGCAAGTGGAGTCCGAAAGGAAATGTTTTCTAAAAAGGCTGCAGGACAATTGGCAGAAACTGGACCCAGGAACATGGCTCAGGTCACCTGCTCCACGATGGCCCGGGTGCCCTTCTTCTTCAAGGTCACCTGCAGGTGGAAGAAGCCTCCCAGCTTTTCGTGATCATGGCAGAGACTGACTCTTGACAATGCTATCAAAGCCTGGTGCTGGTGGTGCTTGTCTGTAATCCTAGCTCCTCAGGAGGTTTGGATGTGAGGACAAAGGTTTGAAGCCAATTCGGCAGACAAACCTGTGACTCTTCTCTCCAATGAACCAGCAAAAAGCTGCAAGTGAAGAGATGGCTCAAGTAATAGAGTGCCAATCTTGAACAAAAAAAAGCCATGTAAGAATGTGAGGCCCTGAGTTCAAGCCTCAGTGCTGCCTTGTCCAAAGATCCCACGGCCAGCAGTCAGCCTTCCTTCCCTCCCTCCCTCCCATCAATCTTCCCAGCCTCCGGCTGGCTCCTCCTAAGCATGCAGACCCTGGATTGGGACAGTGCTGTTCCTCTTGTCCATAGCACTCTTCCTATCCTCTCTAGCCATTTTGTCTTAGGTCAAATGTCACCTCCGGGGAGGCCTTCCTGCTCTCTCTTGACCTTTGTCACAATTCATTGCAGGCAGCCTCGGTCTCTGCTGCCCAGTCACCAGCTCTACGAGGCTGGCTGGTTGTTGATCCGGCTCGCCCCTCCCAGCCTGGACCAGCGGGCAGGTGTCCAGCAGGTGTCCATTGGCTGCAAGAATGAACACTGAAACCCAGGTGAGCCACCTGCCACTATTAGCACAGCCACCCAAGTAGTCAGGTCATTGAAGTACAGAGTCACGAAAGCACTTGAGAGTTTTAGCCCCCAGCCGTCCACTCCCAAGAGAAGGACTGGAGACCCCTCCTCTACCTCACCCCAGCTTCTTTTTCCACTGGTGATTTGCTCTACCTATGTCTTTCTTTCCATTTGCTCTACCTATGTCTTTCTTTCCATTTTCTTCAGTGGCTCGCCTCCATGACCAGTTTACACCACTAATGACAAACACAGCTGCCCTGCACGTTCTTCCCATCCAGGAAGACAAAGGTGCGCATGTCATAGTGTGAGATCCATTCACCCTGCCCTGCTTCTGCTCAGCTGACCAATCAGACACTTCTCAGCCCTCAAGGGCTCTAGCTAGGCCACAGGGTGCCCACCTTCAAACCCACCACAGCCCTATTTTTGTCTACTCTCTATCCTCTAATGTCTGTGGCACCCACTCATTTCTCCTTAGCATTTCCCCCATTCTCCCACCATCCCCTCCGTCCCAGCCTCTGATACCCTGGCCAGCACAGCACAAGTTACCACTGGGGATTTGGGATTCCCAGGTTGATGGACAGTTACACTCCTCTGGTACAGAAGCCCTAAAACCACGGGTCTGGTGAACCTTAAGAATTAGTTGGGGAGCTTAGTAAAAATTCCCATTTCTAAGCTGGGTACTACTAAGTAGCTCATGCTTGTAATGCTAGCTGCTCAGGAGGCTGAAATCTGAGGATATCAGTTCAAAACCAGCAGGGAAGTATTTGAGACGCTTATCTCCAATGAATCACCAGAAAACCCCAAGTGGTGCTATGGTTCAACATGGCAGAGTGCTAGCCTTTAGTAGAAAGAGCTCAAGAACAGCACCCAGGCCCCAAGTTTAGGCCCCATGATCCACCAAAAACAACAACAACAACAGCAACAAAATCCAGTTTCTGCTGGGCAAAAGGTAAAAGTTAGATAGCAGCCTCGGTTTCTTTAGAGAAAACATGGCTTATCAGTGGCCCAGTCAGTCATTAAGAACGAGCGCTATGGCTGGGCACCAGTGACTCACACCTATAATCTTAGCTACTCAGGTGGCTGAGATCTGAGGATCATGATTGGAAGCCAGCCCTGACAGGAAAGTCTGTGAGACTCTTCTCTCCAATTCAGTACCACAAAAGATGGAAGCTGGAGCTGTGGTTCAATGGTGGAGAGCTAGCCTTGAATGAAAAAGTTCAGGGACAGCACCCAAGCCCTGATTTCAAGTCCCAAGACTGGAACAACAACCACCCAAATCCCATTCCCAGGACCCACTTCCCAAGATTTGGTCTGGGCGGCTCTGGACCAGGGCCCAGGATGCTGGGTGTGTAGCAGCTGCCAGCAGGGAGGGGAGCAGCCTTCCATCCTGTCAGTTGGCCCTAACCATGCTGAGTCATTTTTATGTTATTTTAAAAAATAATAATATTTGAGCCAAGTGCCACCGTCTCTGAGGGGCGAATGGTGGACCAGGGAGAAAGACGGCCATGGACACAGGTGTGCACCTCTGGAACCCCTGCCCTGTGGCTGGGAAAGCGAGGCATGCGGGGCGAGGAGGGCAGGCCTCCGGGCTGCTTGCCCACGGCTGCAGAAGGGCTAGAACGAGGATGGCAGCCACATTGCACTGGCGCCCATACAGCTGGGTCTTGCCAGCTACGCCATCTGCCCCCAGTCCTGGCCTGCTTCTCCACAACATGGAGCTTGCAAACCGTAGCTCTGGGCCCCAGGACAGGGAGTGCAGCCTCCAGGCTTCCCAGCTCTTCTTGGTCAAGAGGTTGGAATTTGGCAAGTCTTCTAGGGGAGTTGGGGGGCGGGGGATAGGGAGCGGCTGGGTGGGGTGCTTAGTTATCTCCTGACTTGGAATTCCTTCTGGAAGCAGGTTGAGGCCTGGTGGGCCAGCACCCCAGCAGCTAGCGCTGTATTTAATAGCTAGTGTTATTGTTTTATTAAAAAAAATAACAGGGCTGGGGATATAGCCTAGTGGCAAAAGTGCCTGCCTCGGATACACGAGGCCCTAGGTTCGATTCCCCAGCACCACATATACAGAAAATGGCCAGAAGCGGCGCTGTGGCTCAAGGGGCAGAGTGCTAGCCTTGAGCGGGAAGAAGCCAGGGACAGTGCTCAGGCCCTGAGTCCAAGGCCCAGGACTGGCCAAAAAAAAAAAAAAAAAAAAAAATATATATATATATATATATATATATATCTTAAAATATAGCATTTTTAAACTACTTTTTAGGTGTGTATGTGCTAGTTCTGGGGCTTGAACTCAGGACCTGAGCACTATTCCTGAGCTTTATCTAGCATTCTACCTCTTCAGCCACAGCTCCACTTCTGGCTTTTTGCTAGTTAAATGGAGATAGGAATCTCAGGGACTTTTCTGGCCTGCTTGACTTCAAACCTCAGCCCTGGGCTGGGGATATGGCCTAGTGGCGAGAGAGCTTGCCTCGTATACATGAGGCCCTGGGTTCGATTCCCGAGCACCACATATACAGAAAACGGCTAGAAGTGGCGCTGTGGCTCCAGTGGCAGAGTGCTAGCCTTGAGCAAAAAGAAGCCAGGGACAGTGCTCAGGCCCTGAGTCCAAGGCCCAGGACTGGCAAAAAAAAAATAAAAATAAAAAAAAATAACAGAGCAATAAACCTACCCACAACATCGTCCTTCTCACCAATGGGAACACTGCTTCCACTTAGGTATTATTCCTTGCAGTCTTGCTGGCTGGTGTGTGTGTGTGTGTGTGTGTGTGTGTGTGTGTGTGCACGCAAGTGCATGTAAGCACTACATGTGTGTGTACATGGGTGCATGCACTCATGAGCACATATGCACTATATAGCCCCATAGAGTAGCATAAGCCTTGGGAGCTGAATTATCTTCATAGTCATCACTGTGTGTGTGTGTGTGTGTGTGTGTGTGTGTGTGTGTGTGTGTGTATGTGTATGTGTGTTAGTCCTGGTCACTGTCCCTGAGTTCTTTGGCTCAAGGCTAGCACTCTACCACATTCACGTTAAGCCACAGCACCACTTCTGCTTTTCTGGTGGTTCACTGGAGATAGAGTCTCATGGACTTTCCTGCCCAGGCTGTGCCCTGCCATAGCCATCATTCTTAACTGCCTGGGCCATTAATAAACCATGGTTTCTCTAAAGAAACTTGGGCTGCTGTTCTCAAAGGCATCCATTAATACCCTAATATTTACCTTGGGCAGGGACTGAGAAGGTGGCTTAGTCGTAGAGTGCCTGCCTAGCATGCATGAAGCCTTGGGTTTGACTCCTCAGCACCACATAAACAGAAAAAGCCAGAAGTGGTGCTGGGGCTCAAGTGGTAGAGTGCTAGCCTTGAGCGAAAAGAAGCCAGGGACAGTGCTCAGGCCCTGAGTCCAAGCAGAAAAAAAGAAAGAAAGAAAGGAAGGGAGGGAGGGAGGGAGGGAGGGAGGGAGGGAGGGAGGGAGGGAGGAAGGAAGGAAGGAAGAAGGAAGGAAGAGCGGCGGTCTTTTCTGGCCCCTGGGGCCTGGGGCGGGCAGCAGGAAATGGAGAAGCGGGAACTCCGGTGAGACCGTGGTCCAGCATGGCCCCCGCCACTGGCCTCACTATGAAGGGGCCAGGAGAAGGGGAGCTTGAGGGGAGCTTGGCTTCCACTCCGGGCCCCCCAGCACCTAGGTGTCATGGAAACTGCTTCAAGTGACTGAAAAGGCTCTCCTTCCGTCCTTTCCCTGTGTTCCAGACCTTTCCAGAGGACACCTGGGACTTAAATAAGCACTCAACAGGGATGGCAAGACTCCGGAACGAAAATAACCTTAAATCATATCCCAGAAAATTGTAAATTGTGTATTTAGGAATTGGAATGTGTGAGGCCGGGCTTTCGCTTCCTCTATTATAGCTTTTATGGGAAGAAAACAAATAATAAAGTTCTGTCCTCCAAGCTAAAGTTAGGGTGGACATATAGTTTACACCAGAAAATGTCCAGTTAGCCGTCCATTTGGAATGCATGGACTTCCAGTGGGAAATCCTCTCTATGACCACAGCTTCATAAAGTGAAGGCAGGAGGCCTCTGTGTGGTCCGACTGCTCAGGAAGGGAGGGGAGTGGGGATGACGGGTTCCACAGGGTTCTTCTTTTCTATTTATTTGTATGGTTTTTGTGAAGGCACTTGGGCTTGAACTCAGGTCCTGAGCACTGGCCCTGAGCTTTCTTTTTGCTCATGGCTAGTGCTCTACCACTTGAGCCATAGTGCCAATTCCAGATTTTTGCTGGGCAATTGGTGATAAGAGTATTCTCACAGACTTTCCTGCCCAGCCTGGCTTTGCACTAGCACTGCTGGCTCACACCTGCAATCCTGGCTACTCAGGAGGCTGAGATCTGAGGGTCATGGTTTGAAGCTAGCCTGGGAGGAAAAGTCTCTGAGACTCTTATCTCCAACTAACTACCACAAAGTTCAAAGTGGAACGGTGGCTCAACTGGTAAAGTATCAGCCTTGAGCAAAAAAAAGAAAACCAAAAAGCCAAATGAAAAAGTAAAAGGCCCTGAGTTCAAGCCTCAGGATTGGCACCAAACATGAAACAAGACAAAACAAACTGTCTGCTGGTTGCTCATCAAAGCCACTGCCAGTCTGTAGCAGACCTTGGGTCCTCCCCACCCCAGGGTGGTCACTCTGCCTATGTATGACCTGGGACTTTGGGCTTCTCTTCAATGAGAGGAAGAAGATGAGATTTCCCCTGGGGTATGAACAAAGTCAAAGGTGGGGGTCAGAGGCAGAGTCTGAATGTACCCACCGGATTCTCCTTTTTCTGCTCAGGAGAGCTGAACTGCTCCCAGGGCGCCAGACTCCAAGTGCCAGGGTCCTGTCCATCAAGGCTGAAGCCAATGGCCTGTGGCGACCTGGACATGAAGTCATGTCACGTCGCTTCTGTGTACTTGGCTGCTGGAAGCCAGGGGTGCACTGTCTTGTCTGGATGGGAAGGGTCTCAGAGAATTGGTGGCTGTGATGTAAAGCTGCCATGTCCCGACTGCTGGGTGCAGTTGTAGGGGCTAGAACCCAGGTCTGGTTTGAGTGGAACTCAGGGCCTCATGCTCCAAGTTCAAGCCCAGTGCCAGAACACACACAAAAAGAACAAACAACAACAACAAACAACTGACAAAATTGGCACGAGCCCATCTCCTGCGGGGCAACAGATGTTTAGTGAGCACCTACTATGTGCCGGGCTGGGCTAAGCATGTGGGACACATCAGTGCACAGACAATACAAATATAATAAGCAAGTTTTGGAAGTCTGTTTGTGTGTCTGTGCCCCTTTCAGTCCGCAAGGCTTTGAGCCGAACAATCAAACGATAGATTTATCTCGAAAGCATTCCCCGCCCCCACCCCGTCCCTGAAACCCCCAACCCCCTTTGATCCTCAGTCAAGGCCAACTTCAAAAAAACCCCTCCGTGGTCAGCTGAGGGTGTACAGACCCCAGACGGCCCCGTCATCAGGCTTGTGGGAAGATTCCAAGAGGAACTTTTTTTTTTTTTTTTGGTCAAAAGAATGCCAGGAGTTTAATGACTGTGGCCCGAGGAGGTGATTTTCATTTGTCAGGGCGGAGTCTAGGAAAGCCCCGTTGTGTGGGGCTGTGGCTCTGTCGGGGCCGGACAAGCCTGGGGCCTGGGCCCTGGGCGGGCACCGCAAGAATGCTTTGAACAGCGCCTCTGCATGTGGCCTCGGGATTTTACCCACTGGCCGAGGTGGGCAGTTTAATTAATAAATGTTCACTGCTCGTCATTTGTCATCAGCAAAACAGGAGGAGCTGGAGGTGGGCAGGGGGCGGGGGGGGGGGCAGCCACAAGGGCAGAGGGGGTGCTGGAACGAAGTGCCCATCCGTCTCACAGGCCCAGCCCCTGCTGGACAGGCTGACGGCTTTGCCCTCGCGTTTGGTGCTCAGTGCTTCCTCTTCCTGGCAGCCTCAGGGTGCATTTTGTTTGGCCTTACCAGTAGAGCAGACACTGGGAAAGGCTTACACGACGAGCTGTTTCCTGCTTCTCGTGAAAAGAGCACGCTAGAGCACAACCGAGTCAGCTTGCGTGTGCAGGAGCACCACGCGCGGTTGTGTGCATTGCGCACTGCACAAAAAAGGCGCCTGGCAGATGGAGCAAAACCAGGCTGGCTTCTTAGCAGAGACCTGCAGGCAGGGTGTGGGCAAGGGAAGCCCCAAGCCAGGGAAGAGGTGCGCTGTGTGTCTGTGTGTCGGTCCTGGGGCCTGAACTCAAGACCTTACCCTCTTGAACTGGGCTTTTGAAATTCATCTCTTCCGTGCTCTGCAGGCTGCAGAGTCGTGAACCGTGCAGAGGCGGAGGGATTGCCTCCAGATGGGGGAAGAGAATCACCTGATCGCCTGCCATTGTGCACGTTCCACGTGGTCTGATGTGTGGGGCTGGTGGGGGCCTTGCAGCCTCCTGGGCACCAGCAAACGGGCTGTGGCTGACACAGCCTGCAGGAGAAAGATGGCGGCCTCCCTCACAGAGCGCTTTGAGGTGCTCATCATCCGAACGCACCTCTCTCTACCAGCCCCTACCCGAGAAGCTACAAACAAGGGCTAACCCTCCTCCGCAGGCACAGGGGATGAACAGGGAGCTGCTTTGGGAAACCCAAGGCACCCACGCCTTAACTATGTCTCACTAAGGTGTCAATGGCTGATGGAGAATTCCCTTCTAGATGCTGGTTTGGTGAGGGTAGAACAAGCTAGGAGACAGCACCACATTCCGGAAGGAGCTTCTATAAGGGCGAGAGGTGTGGCCCCATGGGAAATGTGCAGGTTCAGAAAGGCCAAAGTTAAGTGGAGGCACTGGTGGCTGTCATCTGAGCTACTCAGGGGACTGAGATCTGAGGGTCACAATGTGAAGCCAGCCTGGGCAGGGAAGTCTGTGAGACACCAATGAGTCACGCTTACTGTGCGGCAGGTTGGGCGCGGACCCCTGGGTGGCCCAGCAGGGACGTTGAAGGTGACCTCAGAAGATTTGCAAGCTGGGGAGTGGGGGCTCCTTTGTCTCCAAGCATGTAAGACAGGTGGGGCACCGCTCCCCCAGCCCTCCTCAGATCGGTCTTCCTGGATCCCCTCATTCTCCATGGCACCCCTCACCCCCTTGCCCTGACATCTGTTGGGGGTGTTTTAGTGTAGCTCCTTTTCCCCTAGGAGACTCATATCAATACCCCACAGTGTGGGGGGGGGGGAGGGCGTGTGACTTCACACTCTGTAGTGCTTTCTCCTCCACACACGCTGAGGACATTTAACAGCTTTGAACCTCCAACCACCAGACCTCAGGCTTTGAACCTCCATCCTCCAGATCTCAGCCTCCCGAGCGGCTAAGATCACCGGCCACTGGCATCCCGTGCTGGAGAAAGGATGCAGGGACACGCGGCGTATCGGGGCAGGGCCTAGCATGGTGTCCAGCCTGTAGTCCCCGCTCAGTTAACCAAATATTAATAACCACCCAAATGTGAATCTGATTCACCACCCAGAGAACACAGGCCGAGGACCCACTCAGCCGGGGGCATGTGGTCAGATTCTTGTAAGTCAGGATCAGCGCTTCCATGCTGCAGTCACAAAGATTCCGGGGGCTCGGAAGCCTGGAGTCCGGAGGTCAAGCTCCCCTCTCTTTCATACTTCCTGTGCGCCCTGTTTTGGTGAGAGTGAGAGGCAGAGACAGGCAGCAAAAGAGGAAAGAAGGAATTTTTTTTTTTTTTTTGGTGAATAACAGCGCTATGAAAGCAACTATGTGAAAAGTTCCATTCGGGATGTCTGCAGGGGAGAAGGCCCCAGTGCCTGAAGGCGGGTGGCAGTCAAGCCAAGGAGAAATCAGGGGAAGCTTCTCGGAGGAGGTGTTTTGTTGTCTTTTGAAGAAGAAGAAGAAGGAATAAGAGTTTGCTAGGCTGCAAACACAAGGAACTATTTAGAGACTGAGGAAGACTAACTGAAGCCTTAGAAGAATCTGGAGTGCTGGGGTGGCTGGAGTTTTGGGGACACAGGGCGAGGAAGCTGGGGGTCTTTTAGCCATCAAGCTGAGGATTCCCACATCTCCCTTAGGAACTGAGGCTCTCTCTCGTCCTCCCATCCTTACCCCCTGGCCATCCTGCTTGGGCTCTGCGCCCCTCCCCGGCCCTGGAGGCCTGGGGTGGCCATTATTTGTCTGTGATACGATTGTAATTTGGGTCCCTTTTGGCCACAGTAAATTGTCGTGTTTGCACAAGGCCAGGCTGAAATAGCCCGGGCACGCGCCCCAGGAAATGAGCTCAGGGCCGAGCCCCGTGCAGGGCGCCCAGCCGGCTGCGTGGGGGCGGGAAGGCTATTTTATTTTATTTTTTTTCATTTAACCAACCTCAACAGGTAATTTTGAATTATGAGCATGAAAACGTGCCCGGAGCTCTGTCGGCCACAGAAAGCACAAAATGAGGCAGAGGATGGGGGAAGGGGAGGCGAGGAGGCTGCAGCCCCGTCTCTTTGGGGGAGGCCTGGGTGGGGTAGGGATGGAGAGGACTGAAAGCTGGGTCTTCTCTGGGCAGCTTCTACCTGGCAATCAGGTCAGCCATTGGGGGGTTTTGCCAACAAAAAGAGGGGGTTCACTGCACCCTAAGGTATGCACCAGCTGTGATAGCCTCTCCATCTTCCTGCTGTGTCTCCCCTCCCCCACAAGCCATTCTCTGCACCCCCCCCCCCTGTTTCTTTGCCATGTGCCCTTCTTTGCCACAACGCTTTCAGTCTGCCAGGGTGGTATTTGGAAGGGAAGATGTACAGAGGCCCATCCCCCATGGTTGTCAGGGGAGCCCCCTCCCCCAGCTCTCCCCTACCATAAATAACACAAGAACACCCCGGATGGGGGTCTTTCTAGATACGAAAGTGTCTCCTCGCTTCCCCGGGGAATTAATTCCCAGGGATTAATTCCCCAGAGAAAGAGACTGGGTCAAAGGCCAGGCAGCATTTTATAGCACTTGATATTGTTACCACACTGCCTCCCCAAAGGAAAACTGTCTGATCATTTCCTTTTCTCTCATTTCTTTCTTTTTCTTGTGCTGGTCCTGGGGCTTGAACCGAGGGCCTGGGCACTGTCCCTGAGCTTTTTGTGCATAAGGTTAGTAGTACTCTACCATTCAAGCCACTGCTCCACTTCTGGTTTCTTTGGGGTGATTAGCTGGAGATAAGAGTCTCAGGGACTTACCTGCCTGGGCTGGCTTTGAACCGAGATCCTCAGATCTCAACCTTCTGAGTAGCTAGGATTCCAGGTGTGAGCCACCAGTGTCCTGGCTTCTATCACCGGTATTCTTTCTGTTCCTCATCACAATGAACAGCCTGAGCCTGAGGCAGGCAACGTTCCCATTTGACAGACGAGAAAACAGAGGCTCAGAGAGATGGGGTGGGCGTCCGCAGTTCACTGGCTCAGTGGTGGAGGGGGGAGTCCATCTCAGCTACATTTGATTACAATGTCCCCAAACCTCACACCATCTCTCAGTGCCAGAGGGCCACCCTAGTGCCTGTACACACACAGCCCAAGTGCTAGCTAGCTTCCACACTGCCTTCTAGAATGTTCTCCCAAAGCTCAGGTGTTGGCAGCCACACAGGGAGGACTCCACGGACACGATGCTGCTCAGGTGTCCACAGGAGCATTCTGCAGACCAGCCGCCGGGCCCCGCTGCCTCACACGCAAAACTTTAGAAACCTCAACCCCTAATTACGGCCTGGCCCCGGCACCGAGCGGTTTCCGGGCGGCTTGTATGGACTCGAGCCGGCTCCATCGGACACGGGTCTGGGCTAAATTTAAGCCTCGTCACAGACAATTTCACAGTCTTCTTCGGAGGGGTAATTGGATGGTAAACCATAATTAGCCAATACAACTGATCACCTTAATTCTCCAAACAAGCTGTGGAGGTGTGCGGTATTCGAAGCAGTCAGGATTCTGTCTTCTTATAAGAAAACCCTGCAGAATTGCTCCCTGGCCCCTGGCTCGCCATATTTTAAGATGGGGGTGGTGGTGGTTTTTTTTTAATGGGTTTTATTTTATTTTAAAGCATTAGCTTGTCCTTTGGGACTATTGCTCAACCCAGGCCTGCCTCCTGGGGCTTCTATGAGACCCCAGGTTGGTTTCGTGTTGTTGTTGTTTTTTCTTCCCTAGGCCCAAGTGAGAGAGAATCTAGGAGGGACCAGGGGAGAAAGATTGGAGGTGTAGACAGAGCTCCACTGATAGTGGGGGTGCAGCTCTTAGCAAGGCTGGGTAGGATAAAGCTCAGTGTGGACATCGGCTAGTGCAGTTGTTGAGTGTTGACACGAATCTGCATGAATTCCAAGTTTATCTGTCAGCTTCCGGGCTGTTTTCCCATTTGTGTGACTCAGTTTGCTTGGTCTGTAAAGTGGGTATCATCTTCCTTCCTCACAGGGCTGCTCCAATGAAAGGGCTGCTGCTCTTATTATAATAAATCCATTCAATTCCCTCATTCCATAAGCTATATCTCAAATACAGATCAAATATCCCTTGTCTGGAGTGCTTGGGGGTCTGAGTTTTTCAGAGTGGGGGGATGTTTGTGGGGCGCTTTCCCCATCGGTCACCGCTCAGCTGAAGGTTCAAACATGTCTGTTCGGGTGCTGAAAATGTTTCTGATTTCAGAGCATTTGGGACTTTGGATTTGCAGCTAGGGATCCTCAGTAGGTACAACCTGTGCCTGGCAAGGTTTTGGGTGCTGAGATTAAAAAGGGGGGCGGGGGAAATCCTACAAGAACCAAACAGACCAAGCCCCTGCTTCTGGCAGGGACAAGGTGGGGACCTGAAAATGCATCAATGAATGTGTGAAAGAATCCCAATTAGCCAATGTGGGGGGAGCGGTCACAGCTCTGTCCCTTAGGCCCAGGTAGGCCCAGGTCCTCACGGTAGTTAGAGGCTGTAGCAGGTGCCCTGGCATGGCGTCAAGACCTGGTTTCAGGTCCTGGCCCTGGAAGCCTGGCTGTGTGGTGGCCTCGTCCCTCCCAGGCCCATCTGGGGACAAGAAGACTTGGGCCCCAGGATCATGGAGGCCTGGGTATGAGCGTGGCCCAGACTGTGTTATTCAGGAAGTGTCATGTCTGCTTCCTTCCGGAAACCAGAGAAGGCAAGCAACTTGCCCAAGATCTCACAGCACGTAGTAGCAGAGTCAGTGGGGATTTGGGTCCATGTTATCCTCACCTCTGATGGCCAGGGCCCAGGATGAGGGGCAAAGAGGCACAGAGAGGGCAAAGAAATGCATCCGGATTAGACCCAGTGAGAGGCTCCAATGCCAGCAAAGCTAGGCGTGATGGAGCCCGCCCCCCCCCCCCACCAAGCCACAGAGCAGACCACGGAGGTCAGAGGGCTGGGGTCGTCTGGGAAGGGGCCCATTGTGCTGAGAAGCCCTCTGGCATTCCCAGACAGGCCGCCCCTCCCCTCCCCACAAATCTCACTTCCCAGCCGCTGTCCACAGAGCCGCCAAGATTAAAACCCGTCACCCACTGGTTGCAGGGCGCATGGCCACAGTGCCCCGAGTGCCAAGGGGCCTGGGAACCCAGCAAGGGGCAGGCAGGCACCTGCTGGTCCTCTCTCACCCGGGACAGGTCCATTCACACACAGAAGTGAGGTGTGGGGGCCGCCTGGGGTCCCCCGCACCTCCATAGTAATTACCCCTCTCCAGCCAGACCACCCCGGTGTTGGGAACAGAGCGGAGCTTGGCCTGCTGTTCTGGGTCCCCTTCCCACGCCACTGCCTAGGCGGACGGGGCCCAGGGTTCACACTCACAAGACTGGGGTTATAGTACCTGGAAATTGGGGTTCAAGGTCTGGGCAGGCTTTTGGGTTTAATGCACTCTTTAAGCCAGAGGATCCCCTGCTATGCCCTAAGGTCCAATCTCGCTCTCTATCTCTATCTCACCCCTTCCTTCCCTCCCTCTCTCCCTCCCTCCTGCTCCTCCTCCTCCTTCTTTGTCTTCATCTTCATCTTGTCAGTTGTGAGGCTTGAACTCAGGGCCTGGACACTACCCCTGAGCCTCTCTTCTACTTGAGCCACAGTGCTACTTCCTGTTTTGGAGTGGTTCATTGGAGATAAGAATCTCACAGGAACTTTTCTTTTTTTTGCCTAGGCTGGCTTTGAACCACTGTCTTCAGATCTCAGCTTCCTGAGTAGCTAGGATGACAGGAGTGAGCCACCAGAACCTTTCTTCTTTCTTTCTCTTCCCTATCTCTTTCTTTTCTTTGCATTTACTAGGGCTTGAACTCAGTGCCTTGTACTGTTTTAGCTTTTCTATTCTGGTGCTTTACCACTTGAGCCACACCTCCACTTCTAGCTTTTTGCTGGCAGATGGGAGATAAGTGTCTCTCAGATTTGTCTACCCAGGCTGGCTTTGAATTGGGATTTTCAGTAGCTAGGATTACAGGTGTGAGCCACCAGCACGGGGGCTGATTTCCTCATCTGGGTTCTGCGAGGAACTGTGTGGCTGGTGCAGAACCAACACTACGCTTGGCCTCACACACCACAGCTTTGTTTGTGGGCAGGAGACTCAGGTAAAGGAGCATTATTGCTCAAGGCTTTTAACTAAACACGCGTAGCATGTCCTGACTCACATTGCTCCACGGGCGGCATTATGATTGAGACTGGCTCCATCATTTCCCCGTGACTTTGAGGACAGTTACTTGGCGGCTCTACCACTCAGTTTCCTCATCGACCACATGGGTCTCAACAGCTATGATGGCGCCCAGGTTGTGGGCACCGATGGCAGGAACTGCCTTCACAAAATTCACTGAAAGGGAAGCTGAGGTGCTGGGGGACAGGGGTGCCTGCTTCAGTATCCAGGAGCTGGGTGGGGGGGGGAGCTTTAGGTCCCAGGGGAGCCTCAAGCTCGGGTGCCGGCCAGCCTGGCAACAGCCAATGGACAGTGACCCACTTGCCCGCTGCCCTCGGTGCCTTGCTTGTCCGACAAACAGGAAGGTGGCAGGGCTGCCTGCCGGGCGGCCGCCCCCACAGCCCGCCTGCGTCTGGCCCCAGCCCTCCTCTGCTCAGGGCTGCGGTGACCTCCAATACAGCTACTGTCACCACAAGCCACAGGCCAGCACTCACTCCCCTGTGGGGAGGAGCCCGCGTTTATCATGGATGAAATCAGGGGGTGAGGACGCCTCGTGCTGACATGTTTAGTAAACAAGGGCCTTGTCCCTGTCCTTGGGGGGAGGGGCTAAGAAGCACTTGAGAGACATGCGGGGGGGACAGAGCCAGGACACCCCCCCACCCCCCCCCACCTTCCCCACCAGCCCTTGGGAAAAAGGCCTCCCCCACCCCCATGTGTTGATTATTGAACTGACTTTGCCTCTTACATTATGTCCAAGCCATAGTCATATTCTTCGGGGTTTATTTGGTAAGTTTCAGGGGTCATGACCTTCCCTGCCCCCCCCCCTTGAATTCTTCATGGCCATTTGTCTTCACCATCCACAGGAGGTTGACTGGAAGAGGATATTAAATAGCAACACCATACTACCATCATCTACATGGTCCATAGAGAACCTCTTCTTTCCTTCCCTTGTGTGTGTGTGTGTGTGTGTGTGTAGTAGCGGGATTTGAACCCACACACTGAGTAAGAGTTCTACCACTTTAAGCCACCACCTCCCTGCCCCCCATGGAACCTGACCAGCCCTTCAACAGTCAGGGACTTAGGTAATTGTCACCCTGAGCCCCCGGAAGGGGACCCCACCACTGGGACCTCACCTACAGTCAGGCAGGGGGGTTGACGAGGAAAGCTTGGGATAATGGGTGGGACCAGCTGCAGAAACTGGCTCAGCTAGACTGTCCTAGAAGCTGCTCCCACGGGGTCCTCGGGGATGGCAGTCTAGGGGAGCAGGGAGAAAGACAGGTAGGTTCTTCGCAGGTACTGGGACTGAGAGCTGAGAGGCCCCCAAACTTCCTGGCACCGCTGTGAATCACTGGACACGGATAGATGCCCTTCCCCCATCTTTCAGATTCAGGAATTGGGAGGAGGACGACCTGGTCATTGTATGATGGAATTGGCTTATGCACAGATCACTTCACCAATCTCATTACACTTCTAATATGCATCAACAGCTCTAACCAGTGCTGGTGGCTCACACTGTAACCTCAGCTCTGAAGGAGGCTGAGTTCTGAGGACCAAAGTTTGAAGTCAGCCCAGGCAGGAACATCTATGAGAGTCTTCTCTCCAGTTAACCACCAAAAAGCCAGAGTGGAGGTATGGCTCCAATGGTAGAGTGCTAGTCTTGAGTGAAGAGCTCAGGAAGAGAATTCTGGACCTGAGTTCAAGTCCCAGTACCAGCACAAAAACAAAAACAAACCTTCTTCTATCTCCATGGATGGCTTTTTGGTGGTTAATTGGAAATAAGAGTCTCACAGATTTTCCTGTCCAGGCTGGCTTTGAACTGTGATCCTCATATCTCAGCCTTCTGAGTAGCTAGGCATACAGGTGTGAGCCATCAGTGCCTGGCTCTAGTTTTTTCCCTTTGTTTGTCAATTGCAGGGCTTGAACTCAGGGCCTAGGCACTGTCCCTGAGCTCTTCTGCTCCAGGCTAGTGCTATACTACTTTGAGCCACAATGCTACTTCTGGTTTTCTAGTGGTTAATTGGAATTAATAGTCTCATAGACTTCCTGCCCAGGCTGGCTTTGAACAGTGATCCTCAGATCTCAGCCTCCTGGGTAGGTAGGCTTACAGGTGTGAGCCACTGGTGCATGGCTCTTTTTTTTAATTTTTGTCCAAGACTGGGACTAAGACTGGGATTCTCAGTATCTGACACTTTTGCTCATTGACTGGTGCTGTACCACAGGAACCATGCCTCCAACCCCAAAGAAGGGTTGATTATTTCTTCTTTTCTTCCTTCCCTTCCTCCCTCCCTCCCTTCCTTTCCTCCTCCCTTCCTTCCTTCTTTCTTTCTTGAAAGGCTGATTTGATACTGTCCTTCACCAGCCCCTGCTCTGGAACAGAGCTGCTTGCTCCGTGGGAGGAAGGCTGAGATTCTGCAATGGGTCTCAGCTTCATTCTACCACCTGTTCAGCCCCATCCTGGAGCACATTTTGCTTCTAGATCTTTCTCATGCTGGGCCTTTCAGCCAGGAGATGGTTACTGAGTGCTAGGCACTGTCCAGGGTGCTGGGGGCACAGAGGGGAGGCCAGCAACCTGCCAGGCCCGGCCCAGCTGGAAAACCATCTGCTCTTCCTTCCTTCCCTCCCTCCCTCCCTCCCTCCCTCCCTCCCTCCCTCCCTCCCTCCCTCCCTCCCTCCCTCCCTCCCTCCCTCCCTCCCTCCCTTCCTTCCAGGCCAGGCCTCTCAAGGCCTCTGTGACCCCCGCATATCTTGCCTGATACCCAATTGCTCTTTCGAGTGATGATTTCCTTATGCAATTCTAAAAGTCATCCACACGCCTAGCAGAAGTACAGAGGAGGAAGAAGCAAAGAAGGATGACACAGTGATCACAGGGGCTGCTTCTGTAGCCACAGAGAAGACTCCAAGATGAATCGGAGCGTTTTCTAGAAGTGGATGAAGACCTTTCTCTATTCAGAGTTCTTGCCAGGCACAGGTGCCTATCTAGGAGGCTGAGATGTGAGGATCAGGGTTCCAAGCCAGCCTGGACAGGGAAGTCTATGAGACGTTTACCTCTAATTAACCACCAAAAAGCTGGAAGTGAAGATGTGGCTCAAGTGGTAGAGTGCTTGCCTTGAGCACAAAAGCTAAGGGTCAGCACTTGGGCGCTGAGTTCAAGCCCCAGGGCTGGCACGAAAAGAGAGAAGGAGAAGAGACCAATGCAGAGCAAGGGGACAGGGGACATGGGGGGAGGCCCAGAGTCTGCCAAGTCCAACAGCACAGCTCAAAGTGGTAAGCTGAGCTGGGTGACAGTGACTCCCACCTGTAATCCTAGCTCCTCAGGAGGCTGAGATCTAGAGGACTGAGGTTGAAGGCCAGGCCAGGCAGAAAAGTCCTAGAGACTCCATCTCCAAAATAACGAGCAAAAATCTGGGATCAAGGCATGACTTAAGTGACAGAGCGCCAGCTGAGCCAATGCAAGTCTCCAATTTCGAGTCCTAGTAGTAAACAAAAAAAAAGTGAGGCTTTGAACCCTAGAAAGGGGACCAGGAGACCCCCATTCTTTGCACACTACTGATCTGGCTGTGACCTGAGCAGAGCCCTACGTGCGTCTGAGGTGCACCATTTTCCTAAGTGGATGTTCACGCTGGCTTTCCCTCCCCTCCAGGAGCTGTATCACCACGACCAGGACCGCAGTGCTTCACGGCTCTCTGGACACCTCTGCGCCCACAGGAGGGCTGAGCAGGTCTACAGATGCATTTATTGTACACCTACTGCATAGCAGATCCTCCACAGAACCTTCTAGGCAGTGCTAGAAGGCCTCTGGAGCTCAAGTCCATTCTTTGCATAGACGGGGAAGATGGAGACCTGGCATCGTGACAGGCGGATCGCAGACCTGGAGGGAGTGAATGAGTGTGCTCTACCTGAGCAGGATGAGCTCCGGTGGCTCTGGACCCTGACTGAGCTCAGTGACTTCACAGCACCTCATCCCCCGCTCCAGGAATCTCTAAGCAGGGAGTGTGCAGCCCCCGGAGGCTCAGGCTGTGGAGGGAGGGCAGACCGAGGCCCAGGCAGGCCTTGCGTGGCCACTCGCGCTTGCACCCCACGCCCCTCACCCGGCCCGAGGGTGCAGGAGGCCAGGCCCGGGCATTCTGGCCCCATTTCTTAGCTGGCTGCTCTAGGATGGCAGAGTCCCAGGGTCTCTATAAATAACCTCTCTCCTGGGCCCCAGACGGCCAGTTGGCAAACACTGTAATTTGCTGAAAAGTTTGGAATGTGTCTAAAAATGAAGAAAGCAAATGAGACCAGCCTGGAGGGGGTGCGACTGGTGTATCCATTTCAGAGACGGGCTGAGCCCCTGGGCTGCCCAGCCAGCGCCATGGGGACAGTGCAGGCGCCGATCAGAGATGGGGGGGTCAACAGGAGCCACGCAGTGGTGGCCCTCCTCCCGTACCTGCCTCACCTCTAACTCTCCCTGAGGAGGACAGCCCCCCCACTTAACTCTTTCTGGGCCTGTGCTAGCCAAGTTGAAGTTTGTGGTAAGCATGCATGTATGAGGACAAGAACCAAAGGGAAGCCCCCCTAAACAATTCCTTCCATCTCCCCTAATTGAGGAATTGATTTCATAAACAGCAAGTGAAGGCAGAATCAGACTTTGCCCCTGGCTCTGGTTCCAATTGAATGCTGCGTGTTGGACCTCCAGCCCCCCTGGGGTGGGGGGGGTCTCGTGTCTCTCTGGTCATCTATCTGAGGAGTGGGGTCCCCACTCCACCCCAGAGAGGCACCCCATATAACCCCCGGCCGTGGAGTTGCACAGACAGAGCTGGGTGGATCCTCAAATAGAGGCTTCAGAAAGATTATGATAAGAATTCCCTGGCTGTCACCCCAGGCCACCCCAGGACTTCTAACCCCCCACCCCCACCCCTTGAGTAGGGGCAGTGACTCAAAGCCATCATCTACTTTTTTATTCTTTGCTGGTCCTGGGGCTTGAACATAGGGCCTGAGTGCTGTCCTGAGCTTTATTTGCGCAAGGCTAGTGTTCTACCACGTGTGCTCTACTTCTGGCTTTTTGCTGGTTAGTTGGAGATAAGAGTCTCATGGACTTTCCTGCCTGGGCTGGCTTTGAACTGCAATCCTCAGACCTCAGCTTCCTGAATAGCTAGGATTACAGGTGTGAGCAACAGTACCTGGCCTGGTTTCTGTTCTTTGAGTTCTCTTCTGGGCTTTTAAGTTTCCCCTATAGGGCAATGAAGACAGTAAAAGTTATTTGAGCATCAGGAGTCTTGACTTGGGGAGGTCTCAGGACCAGTACTACCCTCCCTGTGTATGTGACTATAGATAAGCCCTTTCCCTTGCACTGAGCCTCAGTTTACCCACATGCAAAACCACAGAAGCCTCCCTCTGAGATGCATGGAGGCACGTGCCTGACATGCACACAAGTGCTTGTTTTCTTTGGGAGAACCGTGCACACAAGACACGTTCTAATTGTGTTCTGCAGAGGAAGAAGGTGAGGCAACAAGGTCTGGTAGTTTGTCCATGATCACAAAGTGTTCTATGGAACTTTGTGCCTGATGCTCTGAGTTCCTTTTCAGTCTGGTTAATTCTGCCATTTGTAGTTCCAAACATAATAGGAGTTAGTAATGGTTCCAGCTGCCGGGAGGCTATGTTTTAAGGGCTGACAGGGAGTGAGCAAAGTTCACATCTGTGGTGGAGTCTGTGTGGGAAAGGAACCCTGAAGCGAGGGTCTTGGCCCACCTAGGAAGGCCATTCTCTCTTGGCTGGGAGTTACCTGCCTCTCCCTCCCCCCCCCCCCCCCCCCGTGAGAACTGTAGCTTACTGTCACCATCTCGTGGCCATTTGTAGAACTACACCCCCAGGAGAATTCAGGACCCAACTCAGTGGTGGGAGACCCCCATGAAGAACTAGGGTGTGTTTTGCTGTTTTACAGTCTTGAGTGCCCATTTGAGTCATGTCAAGCCTCTTAGAGAACCAGGATCTCATCAGTGGAGGAAGATTGTTTCTTAGGTGCAAATGATTTTGTTTGCCAAGAAACCCAAGAACAGATGACTTTCAAGGAATTTGAGTCACTGGTCAGAAGTTCTCAGTCACAGCACTAGGACTGTCTAAGATACTGGAAGTTTCTAGGCAACGACAATACTAAATCACTTAGGCATTACTTACAAAAAACCTCTAGCAACATTTTTTTGGGGGTGGGGGACGGTCTGAGACTAGGACTTAAACTCACTCTCTGCTGCTTGCTTTCGCTCTACCGCCACATCTCCAACCTTCTAACAGTATCTTGATTTGATTTATTAAAATGTAAAATGGGGGCGAGCTTTGTTCAGAGTATGCTGCACAGATCTATTGGGATTAACAAAATAAAACCTCCTTGAGGCTGGGTAGTGGTAGAGTGCTTGCCTCATATACATGAAGCCCTAGGTTCGATTCCCCAGCACCACATATATAGAAGACAGCCAGAAGTGGCGCTGTGGCTCAAGTGGTGGAGCCTTGAGCAAAAAAGAAGCAAAAAAAGGACAGTGCGTAGGCCCTGAGTCCAAGCCCCAGGATGGGAAAAAACAAACATAAGACACTTTATACTGTTAATATATGTTAATTAAAAAATAAAATGGTGGGGCTGGGAATATGGCCTAGTGGCAAGAGCGCTTGCCTCCTACACGTGAAGCTCTCAGTTCGATTCCCCAGCACCACATATATGGAAAATGGCCAGCAGGGGCGCTGTGGCTCAGGTGGCAGAGTGCTAGCCTTGAGCAAGAAGAAGCCAGGGACAGTGCTCAGGCCCTGAGTCCAAGGCCCAGGACTGGCCAAAAATAAATAAATAAATAATAAAATAAAATAAAATGGTAGCTGATAGAAATATTAATGTGGAAGCAGAATCCATTATTTTAGAAAATGGCAGCAAAATTCAGTCCATGAATACAGAACACAGGGGGGCGGGGACGGGGGAGAGAGAGAGTTGATCCTGGGGTTTAAACTCAGGGTCTGGGTATTTTCTCAGAGCTTTTTTTTTTTTGCTAAAGGCTAACACTCTACCCCTTGAGCCACAGCTCCTCTCACTTCTGGCTTTTTCTGGTAGCTGATTGGAGATTAGAATCTCATAAACTACTGCCCAGACTAGTTTCAAACTGTGATCCTCAGATCTCAGCCTCTAGAGTAGCTAGGATTATAGGTGTGAGCCATGGTACCTGGTTTGTAGTCTTCACCTTTGGATCACTTTTGTTCTTTGCTGTATCCCAAAGCACCGAATGGCATAAACAGCGCTTGGGCTATATAGTAAGTGCTCGATAAATATTTGTTGACTGACTCACTCTGCCTGGTACCATGGGGGGCTGCTACCAGTGGATGCCAGTGTCAGAGCCGCTGATCTGGCTGGGGTCTACAGCTTTCTAGCTGACTGATGGCTTCTCCAGGTAGGGACAACCTTACCAGATCGTCTCAAAGCCAGGCTGACTGTTCTTTGGTACCAGAAAGACCCTCCCTGTGACCCTCCATGACCCCCCAGGTCCCCCTGAACACATAGTGCCTGAGCACCTGCAGAAAGAAGTGAGCAAGTTTCACAATTTCACTTGGAATTCTTTCCAGATGAAACATCAGGAATATTAGAGAGGCAGAGTCATAAATCTGGTCCTAATATAGCACCGAGCTTATTAATGAAGGATAAATCACGGCAGCAACCTCCCAGGAGTGCCTGGCCAGACTTGGGCGGGGGAGCCAGGGGAAAATGGCATATTTATGTGCGAGCACATCAGCTATTTTTCTTTTGCAGATATATGGCCCGGGCAGATCCGTCAGGGCAGTAGCCTTAACACCAACCAATTATAGGTTTTTTTTCCTACTAACAATTAATCTGTTCTATAGAAATTTCTTAAGCATTTATTGGGTTAGGACCATATCCAGAATGGAGAAGATTAAACACACATATAGCACATACTTCTGTGGGACTTCAGAAGACCCTAAATGGAATGATCACACACACACGGGCACACACACACACACACACACACACACACACACTTCACATCCCAAGAAACTCCTTTTTTTTTTTTGGAGGGGGGGGCATCAGTTGTGGGGCTTGAACTCAGGGCCTGAGCACTGTCCCTGAGCTTTTTAGCTCAAGGCTAGCACTCTACCACTTTGAGCCACAGTGCCACTTCTGGTTTTCTGGTAGTTAACCCAGGATGGCTTTGAACTGTGATCCTCAGATCCCAGACTAGCTAGGATTACAGGCATGAGCCACCAGCACCCAGTCCAAGAAACTCTTGAGTGAAAGGTGTAAGCCCAGTACCTGCGGGTCACGCCTATATCCCCAGCTACTCGGGAGGCTGAGATCTGAAAACCATGGTTTAAAGACAACCTGGACAGAAAGGCCTATATGATTCTTACCTCCAAGTGATTAGCAAAAAGGCTACAAGTGGAGAAGGGGCTCAAATGGTAGAGCACCAACCTTGAGTGAAAAAACTAAGGGACAGTGCCCAGACCCTGAGTTCAAGCCCCACAACCAGAACACACACACACACACACACACATCTATAAAGATTAGGAGATCATTCTGTGCTGTGCAACTGGGTCCGACATACCCAAAAAAGGTCTTCATGGGGGGAGGGAGTCGGGAATATAGAGAGGAACACAGAGGCCAGCACAAGGTGGAGCCCGGAGCTAAGGAAAGAACACACACCCTGCTCTAAGGCCATACAGTTTCAAGCCAACTTGTGGTCATTTATGACGTGGCAAGAGCACGCGGATTGGATGTTAGAGCGGCACACTGTCATGTGACCACGCCAGGCAGAGCTGTCTGTACACAGAGGCACAGAGGGACCTTGACCCCAGGGTGTCCCAGCCCATGCCTGCCCCCAGAGGGCTCCTCTCCCAGCCCTTTGGGCCTCTCTCTCCTGCTGGGGTCCTGAGGGCTTCCCTTCTTTCCTTGGTCCCTGAGCCCTGGCGGCTCCTTTGCCCTCAACCCACGGGGCCTGAGCCACCAGCCCAGGCCGCCTCAGGGGCCACAGCGCAGGGCCCCTTCTCGTCTCAGCTTTGGGGTCTGCCCTTGTACCCTGAGAATCAGGGCATGGTGGGAAGGGGGATGTGGAAAAGGGGTGTGTGCCCGGGGACCAGACCCAAATGAAGGGGAGACAGAGAGGGAGATGCTGATAGAAATGAAACCCAGTTTTTAGATCACAGGCCCAAAGTCTAGGAGTCCTAAGTTAGGTGCAGCCACTCACCCCAAATGCCAAATAAGGAGACATGGTCAAGGGTAGAGATTTACTTCCTGACAGGCATGGGTTCTTTGGTACATCTTCAGCCATCTTCTGGGGGTACAGATAACGGCTTCAGGTTTAAGTAGGGAGAGTTGGGGGCAGAGGGTGGAGAAATGCAACCCCAAATCACAGGGGTGGCCTGGCTCATTGTTAGCTCCATCTTTTGGAGGGGTGGGGGAGGTCCTGGGGCTTGAACTCAGGGCCTGGCGCTGTCCCTGAGCTTCTTTGCTCAAGGCTAGCTTTCTACCACTTGAGCCACAGCGCCACTTCTAGCTTTTTGGTAGTTTCTTGGAGGCAAGTGTTTCGCCAACTTTCCTGCCTAAGCTGGCTTCCACCCTGATCCTCAGATCTCAGCCCCCTGAGCAGCTAGGATGACAGGCGGGGGACACCAGAGCCCGGTGTTTAGCTCCATCTTTGTTCTTGGAGGCGTTGCCGGCAAGTTGGCACTTCACTCCTAGAGCAGGATGGAAACAAGGTGGGCGCCTGCGTCTGGGATGGCCGGCTTGAAGATAAGAACATGGCACAGTGTGAGGGGTGGAGATTTTGCTGTGAATCCGTCTTGCCTGGAGCCCATGGTGATTGCGGAACTGACTGACGCAGAGAACAGCGCCAATCCAAGGGCACAGACTCAAAGCCGGGAAACGTTTTGCAGGGCTCAGCCCCAGCACCTCTGAGGTTGCCTCTTACAGAAGGGGGGCCTGCCAGCAGTGGTTGGGGGACAGTCCTTCCCATCATCGAGCCACTGGCCTGCCTGGTGCAATTAGGGGGCTTGTTATGAGCACACATTCCTGCACACTCCCGTAGCGTCTCAGGGGGACCCCGGGACCAGCAACCTCGCACCCTGATGTGTGCTCCCCATCTCCTCGAGGCTAGAAAAGGGATGAACATGGGCCTTGAAGCCAGGCCATGCTGAGCTGACCCTCTTCAGTCCCTAAGCTTTGAGGTCTATAAAGTTGGGGGCTCTGTAGAATGGGGTGGGAATTATGGGGGTTACCATAAAGGCAGAAAGCACAGAAGCAGATATAGGTGCCCACCCACTCTCTGGGGTGGGGGGCATTGTCTCACAAGTCTCGTAGACCACTGCTGGCTGCCTGCGGGGGGGGGGGCTGTCCCTGAAAATGCTGGTGATGTCTGTCCCTCCTTCTCCTCCAACCTCCACCAAGAGTCTACAGTGGGGTCATTCAGGGGAGGGAGGGAGGAGGGGCTCTGGCTCCCTGTGCTCCTGTCCCCATCCAAGGTGGCCACAGGGGGACATCAGGTGTGCTTGCCTTCCTCAGCTGTCCCAAGGTTAGGACCATATCCAGAATGGAGAAGATTAAACACACACATAGCACACATAGCACATGGTTTAGACTTTCCCGCCTTCCTAGCTGATAAACTACGTGTTCTGGAATATCCTGTCTGGGGTGGGCTTCTGGGGGGGGGGGACACCAAGATGTGACAAGTGGGGGCATAGGCAGAGTCTGGCAGCTAGGAAGGGAGACTTCCATCCTCAACTCGCAGGCACTCAATGCGGAGAGCAAGGTTGGGCAAAGCTACCCCGGGGGCCTCGGGTAGCGCTATGATCTGGAGGGCTAGATGCTCAAGCTACAAACACTGATCTCCAGATGGCCCCATGGTTTCAGGGAAACCAACTCTCTGGGGTCTTGCCTGGGTCCCCAATATTGGCAAATTGGGAAAAAAAGATACCCCCCCTCCATTTGCAAGAACCCAATCTCCTTTCATTCTATATTCCTTAGTCTGAAACTACACCCCCAATCCCTATGCCCATTCGTTGGGCTCTATTTCCTAATTTCTCCAATACAAAGAAAGCATCATCGCGCCACATTCCTGAGAGACACCCCTTTCTCTGAACCTTCAAATACTAGGCCACCCCCATTCCCCCACCGGAGCCACATGGATGTAACCCACCCCACCCTCCTGCCATTGAAGTCACCTCCCGGAGAATTCCTTATGATTTCATCTTCGATTTAATCTTTATTTCTCCTCATACATTTTTTTTTAGAACTTCAAGTAATTTCTCGTTTGTAGTAACTAGGAAGCCATAAATTACCCCTTTATGTCTAAGGGGGGAAAAATCAATTGTTCGCTGATATTTTACCTTAATATTCCCAACTTCCTTCAACTGTAATAAAGCTTCCATCTGCCTTTGATTTTACAGGCAATTAGTAAGTCACCTCTTTAAAATTTCTCCACGTTTTCCGTCAGATGAGCGCTAGCCAGGGAGAGGAGAGCTATTTTATGGAACTGAGCTTGAGGAGGAGAGGGGTTCATCTCCAGCCTCAGATGAACCGACACTCATTAATGGCTTTTATTGATTCGGGGGCTTTTTAACCCTTAGCAATAACACAGGTGCCCCTGCCTGTGGCAGTAGGGAGGGGGACAGGGGTACTGGGAGAGGCGGGGAGACCACACGGGCCCTGAGCTCCAAACTTAAGGAGAAGAGGAGAATAAAGCTGCTCTGGGCCCAACTGTCCTTGGGTACATCTGAGTCCCCCGCCGCCCCAGTCCATTCTTCCTGGAGAACGTGGAATTCACCACCATGAACATCCCCCAAATTCCCCAGGGATCCCGGCACCCAGGGCTCATGCCTCTAATCCCAGCTGAGATCTGAGGATTGTAGTTCAAAGCCAGCCCAGACAGGAAAATCTGCGAAACTCTTATTTCCAATTAGCTGGCAAAAAGATGGAAGTGGAGGTGTGGCTCAAGTGGTAGAGCACCAGTCATGAGGGGGAAAGCCAAATGAGAGTTCAGGGCACTGAGTTCAAGTCCCCCAGAAGACACACACACACACACACACACACACCACCCCATGGGATTAAAGAGGCCAGCTTTTGAAGCCTGGAGTCTGGGCCCGGCTGGCATCTTCCAGACCCAGGATCTTGGGCAGGTCACCAAAGAGCTTCCTGAGACTCAGTTTCCTTGTCTGTGAAATGGAGAGCTACTTACTGGTCTGGAGCTGCCACTCCCCACCCCTTCAGGACCGCCCTCTCTGCCCAGCAGACCGTATCTGTGACACACGCCTGCCAAGCCCATTCAGGGCCTACAAAACTCACCAGGAACCAATGAGAAGGATGAGCACAACTGGCACCATCAGTCCCACACAGAATGATGCTTCCTAGCTTTTCTGGAACCTTGTGCATCAGTACTGGCCAACCCCAGTGCAACTCAGTCTTTCCCCAGTGAGTTTTCTAGAATCTTCCACAGCATTTTCCATCCCCCCTTCCCTGCAGACTTCTCCTTTCTTGGTCCAGACAGTGGAGCCAGAGCTCCAGGGCTGTCTCCAGATGTCTCTGGTAGCCAAGGACCAGGTCCTGGGGTATGGTGGGTATGGTGGAAAAGCCTCACACACACAGATGATGACTGTCAAGGTTATTGGTAGAGTCCAGCAGCAGGAGTGTGGGTGTTCACTGTGGAATTCTTCCCACGGGCCATACTCTTGAAATTCTTTATTAAAATGTTGGAAGGAGAAGTGGCGCTGTGGCTCAAGTGGTAGAGTGCTCGCCTTGAGCAAAAGGAGCTCAAGGACAGTGCCCACCTTGAGTCCAAGCCCCAGGACTGGAAAGTAATAATAATAATATTTGGGGCTGGGAATATGGCCTAGTGGTAGAGTGCTTGCCTCACATAATGAAGCCCTGGGCTTGACTCCTCAGCACCACATACACAGAAAAAGCCAGAAGTGGTGCTGTGCCTCAAATGGTAGAGTGCTAAGCGTTGAGCAAAAAGAAGATAGGGACAGTGCTCAGGCCCTGAGTTCAAAGCCCAGGACTGGCAAAAAAAAAAAAAAGCTGGAAGGATGTTGGACAAAAGTCTGTGAATAATTAAGCTCTGTGTGTGCATGCTCACACTGGGGCTTGAACTCAGGGCCTTGAGCTCTCTATTCGTTTTTTGTTTTCCACTCAAGGTTGGTGCTCTACCACTTGAGTTGTGCCTCTACTTCCAGTCTTATGGTAGTTAATTGAAGATAAAGAGTCTCATGGACTTTCCTGTCTGCACTGGCTTCAAACTGCCATCCTTAGATTTCAGCCTCCTAGGTAGATAGGATTACAGGCATGAGCCAACAGCACTCAGCATATTAAGCTTTGTTCTCTCTCTCTCTCTCTCTCTGTATGTATGTAGTATGTGTAGTGTGTGTGTGTATGTGTATGTGTGTGTGTGTGTGTGTGTGTGTGTGTGTGTGTGTGTGTGTGTGTCCTTGGGCTTGGACTCAGGACTTGACCACCGTCCCTGAGTTTTGTTGTTGTACAGGGCTAGCACTCTACCACTTGGACCACAGCTCCACTCCCAGCTTTTCAGTTTTTAATTGGAGATAAGAGTCTCATACTTTCCTGCCTGGCCTGGCATTGAACAGCAATCCTCAGATCTTTCTTAGCCTCCTGAATGGCTAGGATTACAAGCATGAGCCACCAGCACCTAGAAAATTAAACTTTATTATAAACAAGGGTAGAGTCAGGCTTTCCTGACCGACCACAGGAGCAAAGCCAGCTCAGGAGACATCTACAGGGTGCCCCAGAGAGCTGTGGGCAGCAAGAGCTACAGCTCTGGCTTTGTTACTATGGTGGGGGGATGGGGGGAGTGAGGGGAAGGTGGTGTCAGGAGTTCTTTCTGCTCCAGTATGCCATGCACCACCTGGTGGTCAATTATGGAATTGCATCTGTACCCCCAAGAATCCCAGCTCCCCTAATTCTAGATCCTTGAGTCTGAAACTGCCCCCAACGAAGACCTTCTCCAGTGCCACATCCCTTCCTGAGTTCCTCACCTCCAAAGCAAACAGCTGTTTCTGCTCTTTAGTGACACCCCACCTCTAAATCTTAAAGTCATCCTACCTGCCAGAGGGGGTGTGCCCACCGCCCTTGGCACCAAAGCTCGCTGTACTGATGGAACAGAGCCTTCAGGGACGAGGACCCTCCCCACCCACCGAGGCGATTCCAGTGCATGGGCTGCACTCCCCACAGGCCACGAGGCTGGGAAGAGAGATTGATGACGGCCATGGCCTCTTTGACTTAATGGTCAGGAGTTAAGCTATTTTATCTCATCAGACAGTTTTGCCTAGAAATTGCTGCAAAGCTTCATTCCAGGATGGCTCTCAGTCACCAGAGGGTGACCTGTCTATGTCCTCAATCATGTTAATGCGTGGAGTGGCGGCCTACGCTTCCTTCTCTCTGCAGCGTATTCGGCTATCCCACAGCCATTTTCTTCTCTGTAAGAATTTCTCCTGGAGCCAGGCACAGGTGGTGGAAGCCTGTAATCCTAGTTATGCAGGAGGCTGAGATTGGAAGATCGTGGTTCAAAGGTAAGCCCAGGCAGGAAAGTCCATGAGACTCTTTTTCTCCAATTAATCACCAAAAAGCCAGAAGTGGAGTTGTGGCTCAAGTGGTTATAGTACCAGCCTTGAGTGAAACGAGCTAAGGGGCAATGCCTAGGCCCCGGGCCCAGCAAACAAACATATACATTAAAACAACAACAATAGAATGAATGAATGAACGAATGAATTAATAAGAAAAAAGAGAGACTCTCCTGGGCCAGTAATGCAGAAGACAGTAAGAAAATTCTGGTAATAGATCAGCGTGGGGCCCTCTGTTCACCCAGACAGAACTAGGCAAGTTGTTGAAGAACCACAAATCAGGGCTCTCTCACTTTCTCTCCACACCCCCCCCCAACTTTCCCAGCCTCTCATCTAGCTCCCCTCCTTACCCTCCAGGACCCCCCGGACTAGGACTGGCCGCTGAGCAGTTCAGATGGAAATGGGTCCCTTTCTCCTCTGGGACTCAACCTTTACAAGAAATATTCTAGAACACCTGAATTGAGGGTAAGCTATCATCAGTCTCTGTGTCCCCTGAGCCTTTCTCCCAAGTACAAGTGTAGGAGACCTCCTTTCCATATCCTGGGGAAGGGGGGAGGGGGGATAAGAAGAGGCAGCCTGAGGTTTTACATTTTAAATGTCCTGGGGCATTAGGGCGAGACAATGGATGGAGGTGGCACAGGATGCCCCCTCCTGGGGAAAGGTGGTAATGCCATGGAAGAACCCTGGGCAAAGGCTGCAGACAGTCGTGGCCACTGTCTGGAGATGGATCCAACAAACAGTATCTTCACTGGTCCTTCTCACTGTCCACTCACCAGCCTTTCCTGCAGAACCCTCCCCAAACCTGATCTCTAAGTCTGAGGGACCCCACCAGCATCCTCTTGCTCAATCCTCACTCTCCTTTGGGATTTGCAGCCCATACTCTCTTGGCCCTCCATGAAAAAAACAAATCATTTTTCCCTTAATTTTCCTTTTTAAATATGTCCTGATGGCATGTCAAAAGCCAAGGCCAGGTGGTCAGTGACAGGAAGCTTCTCCCAAGAGAGATAGATTATTGTTTCCTTCTTGTTGGAGTCCAGCCTCCCTTTCCTTACCCTCCAGAATAGGCAGGAACTAAAATTTAATTTCAAATAGACCAAGGAGAAGGAATACGCCAGAAGAAGGAAACAACAATGGACCAGTTGCAAGAGGATTTGCTTATCATCTTGCCTTTGTGAACTGCCCTTTCAAAACTCCTTTCTCTCACAGACGCCACATGAAGTCGATCTTATTAACACAGCTACCATTTAAATCACTTACTATGTGCTGGGTGCCTCCCTCCACATCAATCTATCATAATTTAATCCTTGCACTGACCCTGAAAAGTTAGCACTGTCACACCCGCTTTGCAGGCAGGCTCTGAGGTTCCTTAGCTCTTCCCCAGGTTATGCAGATAAAAAGGGGTGAGGCGGGACTATGAGGCCCTAGCTCCCCCTTCTGTGGCACTTGAACATAGATGACACTGTGGGGCTGTCATCCTGGAATTGGTCGGCAGAGGGCGCCAGCGCCCTGTGACCAATGGGCTGAGACCAGCAGTGGGTTTAGAAACTGAGATTAGCTTCCCAGGAGCCAAAACCTGTGGCAGATGGGGACAAAACACATGTCTTGGCGTTTCTCTTGCACCCAGAACCTGGGAATATCCTGCCCAGAGCTGCCCCCAGTCTGTGGGATACTCAGGAGAAAGGTGGTGATTTTTTTTAGTTCTTGTCGTCAGGGTTTTGGTTGCAGTTGGATGTGGGAAGGATGAGGGCTTTCTTGGCACCTCTGTTTCCCTACCTGTGAAATCTCAGGATTGTTGCACCTAGACTTCTAAATCTATGAAGAGCAATGCTGTCATTTCAGGAAACTTTACTTACAGGGCAGATCGAGATACAGCCTACAGAAACTAGATGTCAGAGGTGACCACCCTTCAAGTACTGTGATTTCTGGTTGAGCTAAAACTAAGAAATGAGCAAGGCATGGTGGTACACTCCTGTAATCCCAGCACTGGGGAAACAGAGGCAGGAAGAGTCCAGGCGTGCATGGGCTACATAGAGAAACCCTACCTCAAAACAAAACAAGCTGGATGCCATCAGTTGTTCTCTACTAGACCCCGGGATGGCCCCGTGGCTGAAGGGGCAGCAACAGGACCATCAGTGGCTCATGCTGAGATCTGAAGATCATGGTTCAAAGCCAGCCCGGGCGGGAAAGTCCATGAGACTCTTATCTCCAATTAACTACCAGAAGACTGGGAGTGGTGCTGTGGCTCAAAGTGGTAGAGCACTAGCCTTGAGCACAAAAGTTCAGCACACAGGCTCTGAGTTCAAGACTTATGACCGACAGAAAAAATATAAAACCAATAAGATGAAGAAATGTCTCTGGCGATCAATATGAGAAAGAAATCAATGTAAACATGCCCAGCTTCTTGGGCAAACAGAGATCAAATCACAGAGTCAGTGGAGTGAGGCTGGGGCAGAGAGGAGGGCGGGCAGTCTAGGCCTCTGTCTCCTCTGAGCGTTCCAGGTCTGCCATCTTCCTTCCTCGCCTGTCTTTTCTCCCTAAGCAGCCTGGGCCACATGTGTTAGGCCAGCAGGTTCTGTCCTCGCTGGTGCAGACACAGCGAGGCCAGCCCAGGAGGTCTTGAGACCTAGAGGGGCTTCCTTGAAGCCTGGAACTCCGCAACAGCTGCTGCAATGTCATCCTTTGACAGTGGGGAGATGGGAATTCCCAGATCACCCCAACTGTTTGCCACTAGACCCAGGGACGGCCCCTTCTGGGGCTGCAGCCCAGGCTCAGCATCCAGTGACACTAGGCTGAAGGGGCAGCAACAGGACACCACGACCCCCTCACCCTGAGCCTGACCCCTCGGGGCGTGGGAGAGATGGGGGTGAGCAGTGGTGTCAGGGGTTGTAATCAGAGAAGACAGAAATGTCAGAAACTGACACTTATGCCTACAAGGCTTGTGTGTGTTTGTGTGTGCATGCTGGTATAGTGGTTTGAACTCAGGGCCTATGTGCTATCCCTGAGCTTTTTCACTCAAGGCTAGAACTCTACTCCTTACACAGCAGGTCCATTAAGGAGGCCAGGTGTGGTGCTTCATGCCTCTAATCCCAGTTACTCAAGAGGTTGAGATTGGGAGGATTGAAATTCAAGGCCAGTCCGGAGAAAAAGTAAGGAGACCCTCGTGTCAACCAGTAGTGTTGTGGCTTGTGCTTGTGGTTGGTCCCAGAGATGTGGGTGGATGGTAGTCCAAAGCCAGTCCAGGGCAAAAAAACATCAGGCTAGCAGGAAAATAACTAAGGCAAAAAGGGGCCAGGGTGTGGCTTCAAGAGCTGTCTGGTGAGCTGAAGGGCTGAGTTCAAAGCCCAGTGCTATAGAAGAGGAGGAGGAAGAGGAGAAAAAGAGGAGGAGGAGGAGGAGGAGGAGGAGGAGGAGGAGGAGGAGGAGGAGGAAAAGAAGAGGAGGAAAAGAGGAGGAGGAAGAAGAAGGAAGAAATGGAGGAGGAGGAGGAGGAGGAAGAAGAGGAGGAGGAGGAGTTACCACAGCCCAGAGAAGCATCAGCCACTGCTAGGACCGCCACCAGGCCAGGCAGACACCACCCCCCCATCCCCATCCTCAACCCCACCCCCAGGGAAGGGCTGGACAGATCTTTCTTCTGGTCTTGGGTTTGTTGCATGATGGGAATGTGGCATGCTGGGTGCACCCCTGGCTTCCCCGGGGTGGTCATTCACTTGCAGATGCTGACCTTGGAGCTGCAGCTGAATCCCCTGTTGCCCCCCAATTCCCTGCCGGCCTCCCTCTCATTTCCCCTCCAGTTCCCAGGGCAGCACCCCACCCCCCCGCCATTCCACGTGCAAAAGCTCATCCCTGCCCCCCACAAGCCACAACTACAGCCCCTAGGCTGACCCCTCACCCAGCACTGCCATCTGCACAGCGGCTCTCAGCAGCCCTTCCAGTATTCCCTCTCCTTTTCCTCTAGAACCTTCTTCCCCAACCAGAAAGCTTTGTTCTCCTTTTCTCCAGTTCCCCACTGCAGGATCCTCTTTGCATATTCTTGCTTTGTTATCTCTTTTAAACACACACATAGTGTACAGACACCTTCCTAAAAATGCCTGCTTGGGTTAACAAATAATTTCTTAAGAAAAAAACAAAGCTGAGGGCTGGGAATACGGCCAAGAGTGCTTGCCTCCTCCTATACGTGAAGCTCTGGGTTCGATTCCCCAGCACCACATATACAGAAAACGGCCAGAAGGGGCGCTGTGGCTCAAGTGGCAGAGTGCTAGCCTTGAGCAAAAAGAAGTCAGGGACAGTGCTCAGGCCCTGAGTCCAAGCCCCAAGACTGACAAAAAATAAAATAAATTAAATTAAATTAAATTAAAAAATGAAAGAACCAAAACATTACCATAGTTTGAACTCAAGGCTTCTCACCGGCTCAGCTGGCACTCTACCACCTGTGCCATGCTTCCAGCCTGGCTTTTTGCTGAGATGAGTTTCTCAGACGTTTCTGCCTGATATTGACTTTGAATCTTGATCTCCAGATCTCAGCCTAGTGAGTAACTAGGATCACAGGTGCGAACCACCAGCACCCAGCTTTTTCTGAGGCTTCGACTCAGAAGAGAGTGGAGAACCTCAGGCCTCTGGGCACCCGAGGCTCCTTGTCCAAGCCCACTTGATGCCTGGTGAAGATCTCAGATGAGAACTCTCCCCTCATCCCATGCATCATCATGGGATTTGATAGGGTAGTGTGTGTGTGCTTGCTGGCCACCCATAAATACAGACCGCTTTCCAGTTCTGCCACTGGAAGGTGACATCCCAGGTTCGATATGGAGACAGTGGAGACAGTGGCCTAGCTCACTTAAAACTCAGAAAATGGAAACTCAGGGCAGACGCAAGTCAGGGCTGTTTTGGGGGGAGCCAAGATTTGGTAACCTGATGGTAATTCTCTTTTGGGCCATCTGTATGTGCCTGAAGTGATAGAGCAGGAGTGGTTGGAGCCATCCAGGGTAACATTTACATACCCCAGCGCCATTACTCTAACGTCTGAAATGGGTCTTGAACATTCTGGAGAGGTAGGAAGGAATCTCTGGCCTGGGTTTGCAAACTGCATTGCAGTTCTGATGTTCACCACCAGATGGCGCCCCGGGACTCACCTTTTAGTTCCTAATATGAAAACTGGAACACCCTGACCACCCCACTCCCAAACCCGGGAACCAGATTTTCTTCTTCCTCTCTCTGGAATTAGTGACAGCTCCTCCAGAGACACCAGGGCAGGCCCTTTTGCCTCAAGCATGACATGCTTGGAAGGCCCAAGAGGGCAAGAACTGTGAATTATGGATGTGAGTTCAACTTGACCATTGCTTGAAAAAAAAATGTAGCCACGTGCATTTGATTCTCAAAATTAACCCGAGGCTGAGGACATCGCACGTGGGAGAGAAAGCAGAGTGTGGGGACATCAGGTTTCAGAGCCCATCTGTCTGCCAGTTTGGATGGGGAAGACATGAGGCACCTGAGGAGTGTACCCAACCCACTGGGTACAAGAAGGACGCACCCTGTCCAGCCGCTCTGTGGCTCAGCCTGGCCAGCCCTCTTGCTTTCCTGAACTTTCTACTTCTGCAGACACCTAGTCCTTCTAGGCTGCTTCTCTCCAGGGCAAAACATCACACCTGCCTCTGTCCTGGCTAAGCGCGCCTTAGGGGGAGATTGTTTATTTCTTCAATTAAAACAAGAAAGACTCTGGGAGGCTGCATGCTGGAAATAACCACATTTCAAAATGCTCTGACATTCATGAAACCATAAACCCGCACATGGAGTCTCAGCTGCCCCCCGGCTTTTGCCTATCCTGAACTTAAAGGTTTCCTTGCCTCCACTGCTCCTAAGATTGGGAGATATGCCTTTCTCCTATCTAGCCACAGAATACCCGGGGTCTGTCCCATGTATAATCTACCTCCTCAGAGTCTTTTTCTGCCTCAACATGAGACACAGGAAAGAACTGGGAAGTAGAAAACCTCAATTCTAGCGTCCCCATCCATGGCTGTGTGACTTTGCATGAGGCCCCGAACTTCTCTGAGCCTCGGGTTTCCCCATGACCAAATGAAGCTACAGTATGCTATGATCCTTCTTGCTCTGACTCAGAGAGCTGGAGGAATTTGATAGAGAGAAGGAATCATAGTATTGCCCCCCCATTTTGCAGAACCTCATTAAGCATAACACATACACACACACCTCTAACCTTTTGGGGGGCCACTGTTATCCATGCCATCACCTTGATAGAGTATTGTGGGGGCTGGGAATAAGGCCTAGTGGCAAGAGTGCTTGCCTCCTATACATGAAGCCCTGGGTTCGATTTCCCAGCACCACATATATAGAAAACGGCCAGAAGTGGTGCTGTGGCTCAAGTGGTAGAGTGCTAGCCTTGAGCAAAAAGAAGCCAGGGACAGTGCTCAGGCCTTGAGTCCAAGGCCCTGGACTGGCAAAAAGAGGGAGGGAGGGAGGGAGGGAGGGAGAGAGAGAGAGAGAGTATTGTGGAGGAGAGATATACACCTGACCACCAGCCACATCCTCCTCTGAGGAGGCCAGGCGGGGCTGGCTGACAGCAGCCTTACAGCCCTACATGGTAATGGTGTTTTTCACAAGGCCCTTGACATTACATCATTCCCTTTCCCCCAAGGCCTTCAGAACTATCAAAGAAAGATTAAGGCTGGCCTACCATCCTTGTGCTTAAAAAAAAAAAAAACCTTCTATTTTATTCTCCTATGTGGAAAATTGATAACCTATGGATTTTCAATTAACTTTAAGTTACGAAGAATATTTAGTTTAGCCAAGTACCTCATTCATTTACAATTTACAATTCCTCTTGAGGAGTTTATTACTCGGCTCAGGCTGTATCCCCCAAGGAGCCTGGCATTTTTATGGGATGGCAGAGCCGGGAATTGGAAAAAAATAAAGTCTCTCTGATTGGAGGTCCCAGCCCTGGCCATTTCTAAGGTTGTGACTTTGGCCGGGTCATCTGGCTAAGTCCCAGTCTCCACGTTCTCATCAGTGTTAAAGAAAAGAAAAGAAAAAGATGAATGCCAGTTGTGGTGCTCCTGGGTCGTCCTCAGAGTCGGGTGGGTTGTGCGTTTGTAAATGTCATACTCATCCCTGTGCAAATGAGAGCTGTGCAGGAAGCTCTGAGAACTGCTTAGCCAGCAAAGGCAGGGGCTGGGTGGGGCAAAGAGCACCAAGCAGCTTCCTGGACCTACAGCCTCCTGGTGGTCACCTGGGCTGCTCAGTGCTAGGCGACTTGAGCCTCAGTTTCCTCACCTGTAAAACGAGCAGCAGGAAGCACAGATTGTGCATGGTCACCCTGGGAACCAAAGCACACCCACTAGCTTCTTTTCATGGGTCAGCAGAGTTTTTTTTTAATCATGACCAATAAAATACCTACTGGCAAAGTCTGGAATATTATTACTCCAGGGGAAGATGGTAGGCACCACTGGTAGCTCACGCCTGTAATCCTAACTATTCAGGAGGCTGAGATCTGAGGATGGTGGTTTGAAGCCAGCCCAGGCAGGAAAGTCTGTGAGACTCTCATCCAATAAACTACTCAGAAAGAGCTGGAAGTGGCGCTGTGGCTCAAGTGGTGGAGTGCTGGCCTTGAGCACAAAGAGGCTCAGGGACAGCACCAAGTCTTGAGCTCAAGCCCCAGGACCAGCAAAAAAGAAAAGAAAAAGGGGTTGGGGGAATGCCAGGCACTGGTGGCTTACGCCTGTAACCCTAGCTACTCAAAGGGCTAAGAGCTGAGAACTGCAGTTGGAAGCCAGCTCAGCCAGACAAATGTGTGAGACTCCTTTTCCAGTTAATCAGCAAAAAGCCCTAAGTGGAGCTGTGCCCCAAGTGGTAGAGTGGCAGCTCAGCAAGTGTGTGAGGCCTTGAGTTCAAGCTCACCAACCAGCACAGGAAAGAAAGAAAAGGGGGAAGGTGTGGCCAAATTCAGCCTGTGTGCATTCAAGGCAGCACGGACCAGCGCCATGTAGTAGGTGTAGGGTTCCCCGGCCCCCCATGTCACTCCAAGCTGGCTTAGGTTCACTTCTCTGGTCCCATGTAGATTCTCAGCCCACAAACGGAGTGATCCCCTAAAGGCTAGGCCATGCACTATTTACCCCAGCCCCATGCTGGCCTCCTCTCTTGGGGAGTGAGGTGGCCAGGGAACTGTCAGGGTCACCCAATCTTCTCTCTTGGACCCCCACAAGGAGGCCCCATTGCCTCAGCACCTCCAAGGCCCAGTGCTGTGGAGAAGGCGCCCCCTTATCCACACACCTCACCCCACCCCAGAACCCTTAGAGCCTGAGCCTGTAACTCATGGCTGCTGCCTCCCCCCCCCCCCCCCCCGCAAGCTGATTTCTGTTGTAAAAAATACTGCTGGGTAAACACTGAGGGAAACCCGAGCTGTTCCCACACCACATAAATCCCTGCTGCTGTCCTATCTGGTTAGCCGCTTTCCCCCCCCCCCCCAAACAATGGCTCTGCTTGCCTGGGAAGAAGGTGGAGAAGGTGGAGAAGGCGAGGCCCAGGAAGGGAGCAAGTGGGGGTCTCCAGCCATCCCCAGGCCCAACCCTGGCCCTGTGCCATGGCATGGACCAGGGCCCTGCCCCCTCTCCCTGGGCTGCCCTCCTTCCGCCCTCTTCTCTCTGCTGGTCTACTCCCAGGGCGACCCTGCGTTCCCCCACCAACTGAAACCGCACAGCCCAAAGCCAACCTGCCCAACTACCACACTTTCCCCTGGAAGCCCCCCATTACTGGTTCCTTATAGAACCTTCTGTCCATGTACAATGCCCTGACGCAAAAGTCCAAGCATAGCTGGGCACTGGTGGCTCACGCCTGTAATCCTAACTACTCAGGAGGCTGAGATGTGAGGACCAGGGTTCAAGGCCCAGCCCAGGCAGGAAAGTCTGTGAGACGTTTATCTCCAGTGAACCACGAGAGAACCAGAAGTGGAGCTGTGGCTTAAAGTGGTAGAGTATTAGCCTTGAGGAAAAAAAAAAAGTTCAGAGACAGTGTCCAGGCCTTGAGTTCATGCCCCACAACCAACAACAACAACAAAAAGAATAAATAAAATAAAAGTATCCAAGCATGAAGCTGGGTGCTGGTGGCTCACCCCTGTAATCCTAGCGACTCAAGAGGCTGAGATCTGAGGACTGCAGTTCGAAGCCAGCCAGGGCAGGGAAAAGTCCATGAGATTCTTATCTCCAATTAATCTCAGAAAAAGCCAGAAGTGGTGCTGTGGCTCAAGTGGTAGAGCACTAGCCTTGAGCCAAAAGGAGCTCAGGGACAGCACCCAAGCCCAGAGTTCAAGCCCCACACGGACAAAACAAACAAAAATAAAAAAATATCCAAGCATGACCTTTCTTCATGCTATAGAGGAGCTTGGCCTTGGCCGGACTTAGAAGAAAAAAGAAAACACATAGTTGCATTTGAATGTCAGAGAAACACATATGTCTTGGGCCTCAGTATGTCCCAAAGACTTAAGAGACATGTACTTAACAGGATGCCCTGGATTCTCCCTGGCTGTCCACCTTGGTCCTTTTCTTCAAAGACTATTGTGGTAGCCAAGTGCTGGTGACTCATGCCTGTAGGCCTAGCTGTTCAGGAGGTTGAGATATGAGGATCACAGTTTGAAGTCAGCCAGAAAAGTCCAAGAGACCTTTATCTCTAAACAATCACCAAAAAGCTGCAAGTAGGGCTGGGGATATAGCCTAGTGGCAAGAGTGCCTGCCTCGGACACACGAGGCCCTAGGTTCGATTCCCCAGCACCACATATACAGAAAACGGCCAGAAGCGGCGCTGTGGCTCAAGTGGCAGAGTGCTAGTCTTGAGCGGGAAGAAGCCAGGGACAGTGCTCAGACACTGAGTCCAAGGCCCAGGACTGGCCAAAAAAAAATAAAATAAAAGCTGCAAGTAGAGCTGTGGCTCAAGTGGTAACGTGCTAGCCTTGAGGGAAAAAAAAAAAAAAGCTAAGGGACAGCACCCAGGCTCTGAGTTCCAGGCCCAGAACTGGCACAAAAACAAGTCGTTGTGGTAAGAAAGAGGAAGTGGGAAGCCTGAGTGGGTCTCCAGTTTCCGGGTCTCCCCTCTAGCTCCATACAGTCAGATGGGCCAATGGGCTAAAGAGCAGATGCTAAGCAGGACTTCCAGAAACCATCCTTCTACTGGAGCAGAGCCAGGGTGATGAGGAGAGTCTGCATGCCCTTTGGGCTGCTTGGAACACTGGTGTGGCAGCAGCGTGTGAACAGTGGAGCTCCACGTCTGGCTTTTTGCTGGTTAATTGGAGATAGAAGTCTTAAGGACTTTTCGGATCTAACTGGCTTGGAACAGTGATCCTCAGATCTCAGCCTCCTGAGCAACTAGGATGTGAGCCATTGGCACCTGGCTGCCTCCTCCTCCTGCCGCCTCTCCCCCTCTCCCCTCCCCTCCCCTTTCCCTTTCCTCCTCCCTCCCTTCCACCTCTTCTCTGGGTTGTGGGGCTTGAACTCAGGGCCTGGACACTGTCCCTGAGCTCTTTTGCTTAAGGCTAGCACTCTACCATTTTGAGCCACACCGCACCATTTCTGGCTTTTTCTGTTTATGTGGTACTGAGGAATTGAACCCAGGGCTTCATGCATGCTAGGCAAGCACTCTATCACTGAGCCACATTCCCAGTCCCATGCCTCTTCTCTTTATATGAGTTTTCCTGACTGATCTATCAGTCCTAATTCAGGTCAATCTTCCTGTCCTAGTCTAGCTGGGGCCACCACCACACACTTTGCAAGTGCTCATGCTTTGAACTACATGCACTGTACCTAATGGCTGTCCACCTACAATAGTTTAAACTTGCAAGTCTTAAGAAATGAAGTCATCTGACTCCAAGCATGAGGCCATCCTAGATTTTATCGTGTTTTCCGTTATCTGACAATACTCTTGGGAGCAGACAAATGACAGCTGGCACCAAAAGTTTTAAATTGCTGGGCATTGGTGGCTCATGCCTGTAATCCTAGCTAATCAAGAGGCTGAAATCTGAGGATTGAAGTCAGTTTGAGCAGGAAAGCCGGTGAGACTCTTAGTCCCAATTAACCACTCAAAAGCCAGAAGTAGAGGTGTGGCTCAAGTGGTACCAGCTGAGCCAAGTACGTACGTACACACACACACACACACACACAAACCCTTGCCCCAGGCACTGGTACAAACACACCGGTGGGTGGGACAGCCAAGCACAGAGCAGAGTCCTCCATGCCAAGGACATGTCTGCTCTCATACACAATGGGGGAAATTCCAATGGTTTGGTTGGACGAGTCCGGTGTGGCTGAGCCAAGGCTTCCCCCTCCTGTGCCCCAAGGCCCCCAAGGTGCCCTCCTGACTCACTATCTTCCTCTTCCACCCCAAGCAACTCCCTTCCTGAAACCCTCCACCCTCCCTGGCTGCCGTCACAGGCCCCTCTTTAAACAGCCATTTCCATCGATCAGGGGCCAGGGGCCCTTGACAGGACAACGCTGACATTGCAGAGGTTAAAGGTGAGGATGCCAGCCTTCATCTGACAAATGGGGAGCCGAGAGGGGAGGGATTGTTGTTTTTCCCTGGCCTCAGAAGAGGGACCTGTCAGGAAGATGTAGAGGTGGCAGCCCCCCACCCCCACAGCACCCCCAGGAGGCTGACAGACGCCAGCAGCTGCAGTACAGAGCCCCCTCCCCTTGACATACCCCCTGCTCTGTGCCCCTCCTGACCTTTCCACCCACCCCACCATGACCTAGCGCCCACCCCTTCCTAGGGCAAAGGGCCAGGCAGGGCCTCCCTGGACCAGATGTAAGCCAGCCCCCCCCCCACCGCCCCCCAGAAGCCCTTCCTAGGGAGGCTGACAGGCCACACTTACTTCCCGGTTCCTGTGGGTTCCTTGTAGGTCCCCACAGACAAGAACCCCAAGACTTCTCAAAGAGGTGCCTACAGAATCCTCTCAGTGATCCCCCACTGTTGCCTGTCCTTTCGGAACCCTCCAGGTTCCCTCATAGTTGTGGTAGGAAGGGAATCTCATGTGTCTGCCCTCCTACAGCACAAACGCATTTAAAATTCCCAGGTGTCTGCAGAGCAGGGTCTGATGATACCTCGGAGGCACGTGACCTGCCGGCTGTGTGACCTGGGCTGATTATACGATCTCTCTGTGCTGCGGGAGCTTCTGGGAGAGGGGGTTAATGAGCAGAGCACTTGCTTCGGAGGCTTTTGGTGGGGATTCCCTGGGTAATACGGGTAAGGTGCTATTTAATGGATGAACACCAGCTCTGACTATTCTCCCAGATGGAGACTAGAGGCCAAGAGGGGAGGTCCTATCTCAGAGCACACAACTGGAAAGGACCAACTCTGAATCTGAACTAAGACCTGTCTTCTCCCCAACCCCCGGTCCCGCGTCCTTCCCTCCGCAGCTGGCCTGCTGTCTTGGACAACTGGTTACTGAGATCTCTTGTGAGAGTCTGGAGAAGTCTGGGCAATGGTCTGAGCCTCAGTTTCCTTACCTGTATAATGTACACATATTTTGTACTTTACCTGCAAGAGGTGGGATGTGAGGCTAAGAGGAGAACAGCTCAACTCTGAACACACAGAGAGGGGCCTAGTTTGTGGGTGTAGTCCCTCCCTGTCCACCATTCCACAGCCCCCTGGCCACTTGTTCCAAAAGAGGGGGTCTTCTGATTAAGTGCGCGTGCGCACACACACACACACACACACACACACACACCTCTTTTTTACAGCATTTCCTGCATCATGGGGTGCACATCTGGCTGGAGTTTCTGGGTTAAAGGTGAGTCATGGCCCCTCATTCTATTTCTAGCTCTGCCCTCAGAGCATTTCCAGCCATCCTCTCCTGGTCCCTGTCTTCCGGGAAACTTGGTGTCTTTGGGATGGGCCAACAGGGACGCTTGATGTTAATAAGATCCTTGCCTGTCTCTGCCCTGGGCTTTGGAAATCTTTTTTTTTTGGCCAGTCCTGGGCCTTGGACTCAGGGCCTGAGCATTGTCCCTGGCTTCTTCCCGCTCAAGGCTAGCACTCTGCCACTTGAGCCACAGCGCCGCTTCTGGCCGTTTTTGCTGTATATGTGGTGCTGGGGAATCGAACCTAGGGCCTCGTGCATCCGAGGCAGGCACTCTTGCCACTAGGCTATATCCCCAGCCCCGGGCTTTGGAAATCTTTGATGGCAGAGGAGCAGTGGCCTCCGGTGTCTTTGGAACATCATGGAGAAACTCCACAGAGCCCTCAGCAGGTAACGGCTTGGCCAATTGAAATGCTACTCCTGTCGGCCTGCCAGTGGTCAGAACCTTCCAGAAACATCCATGGGATAGTCTGCTACAGAGAAGTCCCTTCATGGAGAATTCCAAGGGACCCCACCCCCATTCCCATCTCCACACTCTAGGTTCCATGGATATCCTGGCCATCAGGGGTTGAGAAAGGGAAGCAGGTGGAGACGTGGGGGGAGAGAAATGGAGCGCAGGGGAGGCCCAGGGAAACTTCAAGGACTTTGTCTTAAGAGCCTTGCTTTTTACTGTGGAGAAAAATGATGTGGAGGTAGTGGAGGGAAGAGTATGGCTAATTGGCAAGGTCGTTGGAGGTCAAAAGGTACAAAGGAGAAGCAGATGCTTTTTTTTTTTTTTTAAGTTATGGAGAAAATAGGACTGTCACTTTGGGCAAAGGGTGGGGGGGAACAAGCAAGGTTTTCTGAAGGGTGTCTTTCTTTATACCACAGACCAATAATGGCCCTCTGAGACTTGCAAAACAGATTTCTTTTAATCCACCTTCCTTTGCCTGGTTTACAGGCAGCAGTAGGAAGGCTCTTAAATCAGTGCAGTTACCAAGCTTGTCTCTCTCTTATCCCCTCACTCCGTTCCCTGGAATTTGGCATTTGATGAATTCTGGATTGGATTTTTGGGTGGTTTTTTTTTTTTTTTCCCCAAGACTTGGGGAATTTTGTTAACAGTGTAATAAAAATAACTTTATAGTGTTACAGGAGGTGTGTGTGTATGTGTGTGTGTGTGCCACTCTCCTTTAAGAAAAAAATTACAGACAATGTTTCTTTAAAAGTCTCCATCTGCAAATCTCATTAGATGTGCATATAAGGTTTCTGATGATTAATAGTTGCCTGCTCGGGTTTTGGTTGGAGGGGACTTTGTGTGCGCGGGTTAACCCCTCCCTCTCCTCTCTCACATTTCACTTCAGAAATCTGTCACTCTCTCCCACCGCAGGATTTAAAAGTGTGTCTCTCCGGCAGTCCTGCGCCAGCCCTTCTGCAGGCGTATTCGCTCCTGGTCTTGGAAGAGCTGCCTTCACAGCGCTGGGTGCGTGGGGTTGGGGACAGTCAAAATGTTCAGTGCCATCAGCGACAAATACACACCCAAAGGACCCCAATAAGTCAGGCTGGAGTGTTGGAGGGGGGCAGGAAGCCAGTAGAGAAGCCTAGCACAGGTGTGTGTGAAGCTGGACACGTGTGTGTGTGTGTGTGTGTGTGTGTGTGTGTGTAAGGTGAGACTTCAGTTTGGATTTTTTTGTTCTGATTCTTGGGGTGACGTTTCTTGAAGAGTCTCCTCTTCTTCTATTTATTTTGCTTTGCATTGAAATCACTTGATTGTAACAAGTGGGGAGAGTCAATCGTTGCAAAGGACTGAGGTGGGGCATCGATACAGATGGATCCCGCAGCCAGCAGTTGCCTGCAGAGTTCCCACCCACCCGTCCCCATCTGGGGCTGCCTTCGGAACCCCCACGCGGAAGGTGGCGGGGCCTCAGCGCTGCCCCCTTACCCGCCAGCCCCGCTCTCCTTCCACCAGAAATCAGACTTCCTAGCCACAGCCCCCACAGCGTACCCTGACTTCTCAGCTTCCTGTCTGGCGGCCACCCCCCACAGCCTGCCCAGGGAAGAGCGTATCTTTACTGAACAGCACCCCGCTTTTCCACAACCCCCTGACTGGCACTTCCCTGTCTCTGAGGCCCGGCAAAGGCTCAATCTGGGCCCGGCTGGGAACTCCAGGGAGATGGGAGCCAGCAGCCCAAGCCTGGTAGATGCCACCGGAGGACCAGGCGAGGACTTCGGGGTGCTGGCGAGCACGGGCAGTGAAACAGAGAAGAAATCATCTGGGCGGAAGAAGGAAAGCTCAGGTAGGTGGTGCAGTGATTGACTATGTGGGTACTGTGCAACCCTGGGGAAGGTGCTGGCATTCCCTGAGCCTAGGACTTCTCTGAATATCACATGGATGAGAAGCTATTCAGATTCGCATGTCTGACCTACCTGGCTGCAAGAGAAAAGGAAGGTTGCCTCCTCCAGGGGTTCCAGAATTCTCTGATGACGCGGGCTGTGGGTGTCCCCCGCATTCCTGGGTCCTGGGAAGAGTGTGTCACAGAGAAAAGGACACGGGGTGAGCATAGATTTGGAGAGCAGAGGGAAACGGGTGAGGCCTGGTTGAAGCTGAGCTACCTCTGGGTCAAGCAACTCCCCACCACCAGCTGGTCAGTTCCAAATGGTTTCCCAGAGCCACAGCTGAGACTCAAGGCTTAGGGGGGGCTTAGGACCAGGGCTGGGACTCTGGGTGGGCCATACGGCACAGAAGCCCAGAGGCAGAGGAGTAGCTCTAGAGTTGATGTGGGGTTGGACAGAGGGGCAGAGGGGAGACGCAGGGCTGGGGTCTGAGGAAGACTGGCAGTGAGTACTACCCTGCAGTGCTGAGCCATGCCCAGGCCCAGGGGGCAGCTCCACGTGCAAAGCCCAGCCGAGCCTTGGGGAAGGCAGTGCTGCCCCCCAACCCAGCCCAAGGGCATCATCGTAGGAGAGTCAGTGAGAGTCAGGCCAGGCTGGGAGTGTGGGGTTGTAGGGGGAGTATGGTGGGCTTGGTTTGTTACAATCTCAGCTTCTCACTGTCACTTCACCTTTTGTTTGGTCCCCTGTCCCTGCCTTGCTCAGAAAACACAATGTCTCAGCCTCCTGCCCTCCCTCCCTCCTGCACTCCTGACAGTGCCCCGGGGTGATGCCCTTCCAGCTAAACTTAGAAAGGGCCTTCTGGGGCTCAACAGAGGCAGGCCAGGGAGGTGGGTGCCAGCTAGCAACGGACAACAGCAACAGCTCATGCTTGGCTTTCCAAAGCACTTGTCACTTAGCACAGGATTGTGCGTGTGTGTATGTACGTGCATATGCCAGGACACTAGGGCTTAAAACCAGGGTCTGGGTGCTATCTTTGAGCTTTTATGCCCAAGGCTAGGGCTGAACCACTGGAACCATAGCTCCACTTCTGACTTTTTGCTGGTTAACTGGAGATAAGTCTCATGAACTTTCCTCACTGGGCTGGCTTTGAACCACAATCCTAAGATCTGAGTGACTAAGATTACAGATGTGAGCCACCAGCACCTGCTGGAATCTTTATTGTATAGGTATTAGTCTTCTTTGGGGATTTTACTTCGGGGAAAGGGGGTGGGGCAGGGAGGTCAGTTTTGTAAGGGCCTGCAGAAGAGAGAGAGAGTCATGAGCGAGGCCCATCACCAGCTCCAGACTCTGCAATTCTGCTCTGAAGAGACAAACCCACAAAGGTGCCCCCATATCACCCCACCAATCCTAGTTACCACTTAGATCTTCTCTCAATCTAAAAATTTGATACCTTGTCATGGATTTTTGTGGTGGTGATGAAACCTAGAGCATTGTACACGCTTAGCAAGGGCTCTGCCACTGAGCTACATCCCCCGCCTTTTCATTTAGATTTCTAAAAGTGCTACATGAAAATATGTAGCTTGATCACTGGGATTTAGGGTACCTTCATATGTATGGCCTATCTGAGCATCTCCTGTGTTCTGGTCGAGCCAGCTGTGGAAAGTTAAGCAGCATGGACCACAAGTGGCTTACCCACAATGCTTTGTTGCCAGATAGGCAGGTTACAGCATCAGCAGTGCAAGCGTTGGCTGTATGACTTCCAGAAAAGTTCTTCACATCCTGCATCCCCCAGCTGTGAAATGGGATGTGACACTAGACCTTTCCATATGTCTCTGTCAAGGTTAAATACAATAAGTGTGTGTGTGTGTGTGTGTGTGTGTGTGTGCTGATCCTAGGGTTCGACCTGAGGTCTTGGTGCTGTCTCTTAGCTTTGTTGCTCAAAGCTGATGCACTACCACTTGAGCCATGGTTCTATTTATGGCTTTTTGGTGGTTAACTGGAAGAGTCTCACAGACTTTCCTGCCTGGGATGGCTTCAAACTGTGATCCTCAGATTTCAGCCTCCTAAACAGCTAGGATTACAAACCTGAGCCCCTAGCCTCCGGCAAATAGCAATTCTTAAGATTACCCTACAGCTGGCCCCTACTAAGAGATCAAGTAATTGCAGCTAGAAATGGCATTTGGCCCATATTTCCTAAACCAGAGGCACAGAAAGAACATAGAATACAGCAAATATTCCTATACTGTTGAGGATAACAGGACTATAGCCAATACACTTGTCTCAGAAATTTCTAGATCAGGGACACAAGAAGAGGGGATTTCTTATAAATCAGTTTGTCCTAAAATCCAATTGTCATGATGGAGGAGTTAGCTGGAGTGGTAGACAGAGTGCCAGACCCAGCAAATACTATCCATCCTGGCTGACCCCAGCACTAACTGGGAGTGTTTACAGAAGAAATATTCTCTGCTCCCCTTCTTCTTCCCCAGCCCTCCCCCCAAATCTCCCCCCTTCATGCCCAGCGTCTTGGTGCTGTAAATGATTTAAAAAAAAAAAAAAAAAAGCAGGACCTGCCTTCCCACACTCTGCAGTTTCTCACCACAAAACTGACGGGGGGTGGGGTGGGGGGGAAGACCACAGCCATGTTCTCTTACCAGAGGCCCCCCCCCCCAGCCCTGTGGGTGCTAAAGACCCCTGCTGGCAGGGACAGCTGTGAGGCCCCTGTGGTTTGCCCCCACACTGTCCCTGCTACTGTGCTTGTCTTGAATTTATGGGAACGTGGGATTTCGCGGTGATTTCCTGATTGGGTTCAAGGGGAGGTTGTGTGAGATCAGCCCCACTGGCCGCAGGTGGGGCCTGGCTGCTCGGCCACCTGTGAGCACCTTCACCCCCCTGTGCCCAGCATGCACTCTGCCCTCCCAGCCCCCACTCCGCCTCACCCACCCTCCTTCAGCCTCAGTTAAGGTGTTTTGCCAGTCCCCTCCGGCTCCAATGTTAGCCCCTCCATCTGCCTCTGCCTATACAAACTATACAAACATGCAAATCCACCAGAGATTTAAAACCATCTATTAATCGGGCCCTCCCTCCTGCCAGCCCTCCTCCACCTGCTCTCCCTTTATCTGATTACCGCCCCCCTCCACTCACCAGGCAAACCTGCACCTTCTTCCATCCTCCTTGGCTTTAACCTGGCCTCTCCCCAACTCTCCTACTTGATAAAGTCTTTCTTGTGTGTTTATTTTAAATTAATTTTATTGATTTTTTTTTGTTTATATAGTACCAAGGAATTGAACCCAGGGCCTCACGCATGCTAGGCAAGCATTCTACCACTAAGCCACATTCCTAGTCCATCCTGTATATTTTCATATGAGACTAACAAGACACCCTTTCTGAGCCCATCTTAGCCCTTTTAAGAGTTTATGGTTTGGGGGCTGGGAATGTGGCCTAGTGGTAAAGTGCTCGCCTCGTATACATAAAGCTCTGGGTTTGATTCCTCAGCACCACATATATAGAAAACGCCGGAAGTGGCGCTGTGGCTCAAGAGGTAGAGTGCTAGCCTTGAGCAAAAAGAAGCCAGGGACAGTGCTCAGGCCCTGAGTCCAAGCCCCAGGACTGGCAACAAAAACAAAACAAATAAACAAAAGAGTTTATGGTTTGAAGGAAAAAAAAAACAGCCTTAAGAGATTGGAGGCATGGCTCAGGTAGTACAGCACCAGCCAATGAGCAGATCAAGAGTTCAAATCCATGTTTTATAATTGTACAGAGAATTCTATCAGTAGCAGCTACAATCAAAAAGCTTCAAGTTCAGACTGGGAATATGGCCTAGTGGTTTCGTGCTTGCCTTGCATACACGAAGCCCTGGGTTCAATTCCTCTGCATCACATACACAGAAAAAGCCAGAAATGGCACTGTGGCTCAAGTGCTAGAACACTACTAGCTTTAAGCAAAAAAGCTCAGGGACAGCACCTATGCTCTAAGTTCAAGCCCTAAGATCAGTGTGCACGCGCGCACACACACACACACACACACACACACACACACACATAAAATTCTATGTCCATTGAACATGTGAACTTTAGATACCTGGTGTAAGAGGGGTCCCATGGAGTTGTCTTTGTGTGATGGGCATATTCAACTTATAGCATCATGTCCTCAAGTTTCATGCAAACAAGTTCGTAGCATGACTGGATTTCTTCTTCTTCTTCTTCTTCTTTTTTTTTTTTTTTTTTTGCCAGTCCTGGTGATTGAACTCAGAGCCTAGGCACTGTCCCTGGCTTCTTTTGTTGCCCTGTGAGCCACAGCGCCACTTCTGGCCTTTTCTATATATGTGGTGCTGAGGAATTGAACCTAGGGCTTCATGTATAAGAGGCAGGCACTCTTTCCACTAGGCCATATTCCCAGCCCGTGGAATTTCTTCTTTTCAAGGCTGAGTAATCATCCCTCTGTGTATGCATCCCATCTTCCTTTATCCATCATTTGTTGATAGACCGTTAGATGTCATTGTGATTCTTAGCAATTGTGAATGATGCTGCAATGAATATAGGTGTGGAACTATCCCTTTGAGCTTGTATATTCAATTTTTAAAATCAGAATTGCTGACAACTCTATTTTTTTTTTGTCAGTTGTGGGGCTTAAACTCAGGCTCTGGGCATTGTCCCTGAGCTCTTTTGCTCAAGGCTAGCCCTCTACCACTTTGAGCAACAGTGCCACTTTCAGTTTTTGAGTGGTTAATTGTAAATAAGAGTCTCACAGACTTTCCTGCCCAGGCTGGCTTTGAACCGAGATCCTCAGATCTCAGCCTCCTGAATAGCTAGGATTATAGACATGAGTCACCGGCACTAGGCCCTAATTTTTTAAAAGAATAGTCACATATTTTCCATAGCAGTTCCACTGTTTTATATTTCCACTAATAATGCATGTATGCTCCAATATTTCTACTGCCTGGTCAACATTTATCTTATTTTCATTTGTTGTGGGTCTTTGGTAGGATTGGAGTTTGAACTCAGAACCTTGCTCTTGCTCAGATTGCTTGCTCTACCACTTGAGCCACACCTGTCTATGTGGACTCTTTATACAGTTTTCTACTTACAAGACCATGTGTCAGGCACTGTGGCTCATCCCTGTTCTATTAGCTACTCTGGAGGCTGAGATCTGAGGATTGCAGTTCAAAGCCAGCCTGTGCAGGAAAGTCAGTGAGACGCTACTTCCAAATTAACCACCAGAAAACCGGAAGTAGAACTGTGGCTCAAAGTGGTAGACCACTAGCCTTGAACAAAAGAGCTTAGAGACAGTGCTCAAGCCCTGAGTTCAAAGCCCCATGACTGACAGGGTAAAAAATATATATATATATCCAGAAGTGGAGCTGTGGCTTAAGTGGTAGAGCACCAGCCTTGAGCAAAAATGATAAAGGACAGTGCCTAGGCCCTGAGTTAAACCCCCAGGACCGGCACAACATTTAAAACAAAATCCTAATATTGTCATTGCCACCATTCCCTCCTCCCCACCACTCCCCTCACCCAGCACAAAGGCTCTTCATCTGCTCACTGCCCAGTCCCTCCCTCTCTCTCACCACTGCATACCCTCACAAACAAACCTTGAATGTCCCATCCCCACAGCTGGTCTTAGAGGCTGAGAGCCCTGGGCATGTCGATTCAGGTACCTGCAGTGGAACCAAAAGGCATAGATATTGGGCTGAGCAGGGACCAGTGAGAAAGTCAGGGCAAGCCTAGCAAGCCAGGGTGGTCCCGGATGTAAAATTCTATCTAGTCTTACACCGGTTCCATCCAAATATAATCTACTTTGATGGGCATGGAGCCTTCAGTAGCAGAGCTGAGGAGCACATCAAAGCCTCTGTATTACAACAGAGAGCCCAGGAAGCTGCCCACACTGTTTTTCAGAGGGTTTGCCCCAAATCTCGCCTACTGATGTCACAGCCTGAAGATTCTCTTCCTCTCCCCTCCCCCAGGAGTCCCAGCAAGACAGACCTGGGCCCAGACACTGTGCCTAGAGTGGACAGAGCCCCCACATTCATCATTCTTTCTGGACACTATGACAAGTAGTGACAGCCTTATACCGACTCCGAGGGCCTTAAGCAAGCGTTTTTGTCTCTGGGCTTTAATTTCTTCTTCTGTGCAATGGGCCAGTGTGTATCTTACCTACCTCAGAGAGCAACTAACAGGATAAGGACTGGCATCACAGCTCTGTTCAGTGGCACAGTGTTGGCCCAGCATGTGCAAAGTCCATCACCAGCCCTGCAAAAGAAAAATATCCTAAGAAGTAGAGCCAGTCGCTGGTGGCTCACGCCTGTCATCCTAGCTACTCAGGAGGCTGAGATGTGAGGATCGCAGTTTGAAGCCAGCCCAGGGAAGGAAAGTTCATGAGACTCTTATCTCCAATTAACCAGCAAAAAGCCAGATATGGAGCTGTAGCTCAAATGATAGAGTGCTAGCTTTGAGTTAAAAAAAAAAAAAAAAAAAAGCTAAGGATCAGCAATGCAAGCTATACTCAAGCCCCAGTACCAGCAAAATAAAGAGGAGGTAGTAGAAAGTAAGTGTGGAAATAACTCCCTTTCTAGGAAATCTGGCCTGTTTCTGCCCGAAACTTGCTGCGTAAGGTAAATCCCTTACTTTCTCTATAAATGAACAGGGTATGTTAGGTCATTTCAAAGTCCCTTCCAACTCTACTGCTGTGTGCTCCTGTAATACATATGGAAGCCCAAAAGAAGTTTCTCTCTGGGGAAAAGGCAGCCACAGTGAACTGCAAAGTGCTATTTGAATACTAGTCACACAACTTTCCACCTGGTCTTAAGAAATCCTTGCAAAAGGGTGCTGGGGAGTTGAGAATGGAGACACTGGACTCCAAAAAGGCATGCTCCCCTAGGTTTGTCTAGACTTCCCCTAGCTTTGATAAGGCTGTCTGCTAACTTCACAAAGGCCTGCCAAGCCTGACAGCTACTTCTGAAGTAGTTTGCCTCTAATGGTGTGAATGTTTATGGGGAAAACACCATTGCTACCACACCCTGCTTCATCTGAGGACTGTGCAAGGCCAGAGTGGGCAGCTCCTTCCCCTTTCTTTTCCTCCCTCCCTCCCTTCCTTCCTTTCTTTCTCTTTCTGTATTGATTCCAGGGCTTGAACTCAAGACCTAGGCAGAGTTTGTTTTTGCTAGTGCTCTACCATTGGGCCACAGCACCACTTTTTTCTTTCTTTCTTTTTTTTTTTTTTTTTTTGCTGGTTAATGGAAATAAGAGACTGAGAACTTTCATGCCCAGATTGGCTTTGAACCGGGATCCTCAGATCTCAGCCTTCTGAGTGGCTAGAATTACAGGCGTGAGCCACCAGCACCTGGTTTGCCTTTAGATTAAAAACAACAAAACAACAAAAACCCACCATCTTCCGCTCACATTAACTCATCCAGGCTTCTGGAAGGTTGGTGCTTTCTTTTCTACAACTTCTTGCGAGAAGATCCAAAGCGCAGGGAGGTTGAGAGGCAGGGTTTAAACCTCCGCCCGCCCAAGTGCTCCGTGAACACCCCCACAGCTGGGCTGAAGCGAACCCGGCAACCTTTGAGCCTGGGACGGAGGGGGCAGGAGAACCAGACACCCCACAGCGCCCCGGGGCCGCGTGGGTGTGTGGGGAGGGGTCCCGGCCTCACCCTGCCCTCGTCCCCCTCCCCCAGGCACGCTCCGGAAAGTCTGTCCATCCGCCCCGTGACCGACCTCCCGGGCCCGCCGCCAGGAAGGGGTGCGGCGCTGGCAGCCGCCGCCGAGCCTGGGGGATCCTAGGGGACCCCCTGGCCTTGGACGGTGTGTCCTTCCCCTCCGGCCCAAGCTCCGGCTTCCGGCCTCTCTGCTTTCTACAGCGGAGCAGGCGGCCGGCACCGCACCACCGGGGACCTCGCCCCTCCCCTGATCCCCGATCCCTGCGTGGGCACCAGACTGGGGTGCCTGGCAGGCATCCAGCCGGCAGGATCCGTACCCTGAGACCTCGGCTCTGCCCCCTGGGGTACCCTGGGCGCCAACTGTGCCCCTATTTCCAGCTCCGACCCCCAGGCGGAGGCGGCCGACCCCATTCCTGGCGCTTTGCCATGCGCGCGCGCCGCCCACCCGGGCCCCCCAGGACTTGGCGCGGGGGTGGGGCCGGAGCAACCCAACTACAAAGGGGTTGGATGGAAACCAGAAGACGGAAGTGCCGAGAAGGGAACTCTCCAGGCACAGAGTTCCAAAAGGACGGATGGCTGGGCTCACGTGGGGGTCCCCAGTCCTCTCCGCAATCTTGGCTGCACAGCCAAATTGAGAGTGTGGGCGGCTATCCTGCCGTGGGCATATCCGGGTCGCGTCCTGCCGCCCACCCTCCAGGTGTGCCTAGACCTAGCCTCTAATAGAGGGTCACCATCCCCTGCCTCAGCAAGATGGGGATCAGGGCTCCGAAGGGATCCCCCATGTGAAGAGGTTGGGCCACAGCTCTCCGGTAAATGCCTGTGGCTGACGCCTGTAATCCTAGCCACTCAGGAAGCTGAGAGCTGAGGATCTTGGTTCCAAGCCAGCCAAGGCAGGAAAATCCATGAGAATTTTCAACTAACCACTCAAAAACTGGAAGTGGAGTTGTGGCTCAAAGTGGGAGAGCGTTAGTCTTGAGCAGAAAAGCTCAGGGACAGCACCTAGGCCCTGAGTTCAAGCCCTGCGACCAGCACCTGATTCTCAACCACAGTCTCCAAGTCTGTAAATTAAACGAGAGAATGGAGAGAAAGATCTAAATGTTAAGAGCCCTGTCTATGCCCAGGAATGGGTCTTGTAGGCATCCCTGGCCATGCAGAGTAGATTGTTTGTGAATTGTGGAGATGCACTGGTCTCTTCCCTAATTCCTCTTCATCCACCATCATTATTAAAGTCATGGTTACAACTGGGTTCTGGTTCTGACGCCTGTAATCCTAGCTACTTAGGAGGATGAGATCTGAGGATCATACTTCAGAGCTAGCCCAGGCAGGAAATGCCCAAGACTCATCTCCAAATAACCACCAAAAGGCCAGAAGTGGAGGTGTGGCCCAAGGGGTAAAGTGCCATCCTTGAGCAAAAAAATAAATCAAGGGGGAGAAGCCCTGAGTTCAAGCCCCAACATACACACACACAATCACAGTACAGTCACTTGCTTGTGGAATTCCAGGCCTTTTGTTCCACACAGGACTTACAGTTTGTAAACTCCTCTACTGCACTGGAACAGTATTTCAGCCAAGCAGCCTGGGTTTGATTCCTGCCTTCACCTCCCACTGTCTGGATGAACACAGAACTCTGTGCAGTCTTCTATAGATTTGGTGAAGAGGTAGCCAATACGTGTCAGGGGCTTGCTTGGTAGAGTGCCTGCCCTGTGAGCCATGTAATGGCTGAACTCTTTGTGTCTAATAGGAGCTTCCTGACCAGTAGACTACAGACTTGGCCCTGGGGACAGATTAAGCCTCTAGATCCAGAGCCAGGCCTAGATTAGCATCTGTGAGCTGGTCCTGACTAGCTTCTTGCCAGCCTGCATCCTATGGGAACCTTTGAATAGTCAGTGGGGTCTCAGGACAGCAGTACCTAACTAGACTGTTCACAGTTAGGGGAGGGATTGTTAAATATCCTACTGAATTCCAACCCTATCCTCACCCCAGTTTTGAATTAAGTGGTCTGGGATGACACTCTGAAATTTACATTTTTTTAAATGCCCATCCTGGGGCTTGAACTCAAAATCTGGGCACTCACATTTCCCTTAGCTTTGTCTGCTCATGGCTATTAGGATACCACTTAAACTGCACTCCCTCCTGCTGTTTTGGTGGTTAAGTGGAGATTAGAGTCTCAACAGAGGTCCCTGCCTGATCTGGTTTCAAGCTGTGATCCTCAGACCTCATCCCTGTGAGCAGCTAGGATTA